>NC_082704.1:39989804-40589804 GCF_949987515.2 Delphinus delphis
TACCTCATGCTCCAGAGCCTGGGAAACTGTCAAAGATTTGTTGTTAAGTAACAGAAGCAGTCTGCATAGCATGTATAATTTAGGAGGTCATTAAGGCAATTTTCATGTATTAACATATTTATACAAATAGCTGGACCTAGTGACCTTGGTGAGAGCAGGTTCATTGCAAGATTCAATAGTGCAGTGAGATAAGAGGTTAGTGGGAAGTGAAGAATGTTAACCGGGAATGCAGAAAATGCTTTCTGGAACTTTGATTTTGAAGGACGGGGGAGAAAGGGAGAGAGAAACAGAGGCAGACAGAGAGAGAGAGAGAGAGAGAGAGAGAGAGAGAGAGAAACAGAGACAGAGACAGACACAGAGAGAAGGCCTGTGACTGAATGGGGAAAAGGGGTCCAAAGAGGGATTTTCTTTTACATCTTCAGTTCCTTGAAAGTATAAAAGTTAATATTGCAGGAGTCATGTCATCTCAGATTTAACCTTTGAAAGAAATTTCCCATATTTCCCTCTTATTTCCACTTTAGAGTTAATGGGATGCCTCCAACGAACAGTATGGGTTTTTGAGCTCAATATATATTGAGCTATGAGTGATAGGAAGAATGGATAATTGTGTGTCAAAGAAATGGTAGTAATTTGTGGATCTTTGCCTCTCAGGGAGGCAGCAGGTGGCTGAAATCCTGGTGTGACATGATCTGAGGACCCCTGCACTGTTGAATGGGAAACAAGTATAGAATTGTCCTATAAACGTATTAACATACAGAGCAGTCCAGGAGCAGCAGTTAGGCAAACACTATGGCTTGCTGCCCTGGTGCCATCTCTCACTGAGCTCACCAGGTGAGTCAAAGGCAAGCCTGTCTTCCCAGCATGGGGAACTGGGTTAGGGTCTGTCGGAGGCACGATGTTGGGCAGCTCTTAGGAGCTTCTGAGTCTCCCAAGAAGCTAGAGATCATTCTGTCGTTAAAACTTTGAACTCAAGGCATACCAGAGAGAGATTTGCTTCCTTCATAAACATATCTACATTCTCATTAGGAGAAAGACTGAAAAATACCTTTCTACAGTGCCTGCCTTAGCCCTAAGGCTCAGCCAGCCCCTGCTACTGAGTCTTGACTTTTAAAGAGCCCTTGAAGTCCCACAATGTACCATATACTTTGAACAGGTTTTCTCATTTTCTCCTTGGGATGGCTGTGTGACAAAAGGATCCCGAGTCCCATTTCATAGACAACAAAGCTCAGGCTCATAGAACCGACAGCACCTCTCCAGATAACTGGCAGGATTCAAATGAAGTTACATCCCTTGCCCTAAGGAGAGAGAGGACACCGGGCAGCCTCCCTTTGAGAAAATGGGCTTCCAAGGCTTGAGAAGTGAGCATCTTACACTCCCCTGATATTGTGGCCCCATGGGTACTCACCCAAAAATCCCTCTTGACGATGAAGATGATAGTGCACATATGTGTGCACATACATTCTTCACGTCATAAACATTCATTACATTCAATTTTATAGAAGAACAAAGTAGCTTTTAAAATTGAATTGACGGTGTGTGTATGTGTGTGTTTCTATATGTCCTATGGCTTGTACACTCCACTTCACAATCTTTATCTTCATATCAGACCAGAGCTTGATTCCTATCTCAGATTTAGATATGCCAGAAAAATGGTAGATACAGAGAAATTGCCACCAGCAAGTGAAAAATTCCGGAAAACACTGGCTAACACCATTAACCCAGAGCCCAAACTTCGTCCTCACTCTCCTCGGCCAAGCTCCCTGGTCGGAGCCTCAGAGCTGCAATCTTGGATCTGGCCAGCAGGTGGCTTCCACCTCCATTTTTCTTCCACAAAGAAAATGAGCACATGAGGCCAAGGATAAGATCTTGGAATGTTTTGTTTACTAAGACACTAATTATGTTTGTGAAACTTAGATGTATTACTAGAGCAGTCCCATCTGCTGTTGACCCGAAAAGAGCATCGAGTTTATTGAGGTATCTCCTAAGTGTAGGTTGAAGTGTCCACACTGCAGACGGGGGGGGGGGGGGGGGGTGTCCCTCCCAGAGAGTAGGGTGTTCACCCTCCACCCCCACCCACCCCGTAGAGTCTGTCCAGAACTTTTCCCACTCCCTGTCTGTCATACCCTGTCCATGACACTGGACACAGCCGCCAAGACCCCGCTCTGGAGCCCCATTCTCTCTTCCACCTCCCACCAGTCCTGTAAAGCCCTTCAACAGCCGACCGTTGCCAACACGCTACTGCCACCTGCTATTTCGTCTTCGTATTCAAGACCCGGAGTATATGTTTTTACACTCTTCTTTTACACCTAACAGGTTTTTCAGGCAAAATTAGAATCATTCTATACATAGGTTCATGGGCTGGGTTTTGAGGAAGAGGATGGTATTTTTTTGCTCTTTGAATGAACGTCTTTGTAGAGAAGTTTGACAATGGAGGTACGATGGTGCCACCTCGTGACAGTGGACCGAACTGCAGCATGAACATCGCTGAGCCAGAAGGTGGGAGCGAAAGGCCTAAATCCAGAGAGCTTTCTGGAAGTCTGGGTGGAAAAGGGACACACTCCAGGTACAGGGATACTGAGGTATCTAGACAGAAAGTGCAGCCTCTTTCTATGCTGAGTGGAAAGCTCTATGTGATTTCAACAGAAAGACCATTTTTATTTTTATGTTTTAACAGAAAGGTTTTTTTTTTTATTATTTTTAGGTATACACCTATATAAGCAAAACTGGATCCCTGTCATTTATGATCATTGTAACCCACCTTGGCACTTATTGTGACCATATTTCCATGTAGATGAGTTTCTGTGATAACATTTTAAGTTACTTGACAATAAAATTTCACTTATTTTTTTATATTGCCCTGGTTGTTGCATTATATGAATGCTCCAGAATTCACTTTTCCAGTACTAGTGATGTAAATATAGTTCCTTTACCACGTTTTCTATTACAAACTATAGTGTGCTTAACATTCTTGTTCATATACATGCAGATATCTTAGTAAGCATTTTTATAAGTTCTGGAAGTGTTCTTTCAAAACAATGAAAAAACTTTTATTTGAACAAACTCTTACTATTTTATATTTCTAACAATACTATAGGAAAATTCCTGTTTCTGCACACTTTAGAAATAATGTGAATCGCTGCTAATCTGATAGGCAACAAATCCTCTCTCCTTGTCGTCACTATAACTCGTTTTTGCTGCCTGACTAGAATTCCATCCTATGGATGAGACATAATGGAGTCTCACAACCTCGTGTCATTTGGAATTCAGCGTTCCTTATATTCCCCATTGTCAAGGCTGTGTGGATGGCATTTAACTGCGCTGAAGGGCACAGTTCAGGATTCATGTGGCTATTTGCACATGAGCGGAATGTGTCCTCTTTGAGCACACATTGCGCTCTCTTGTGAGAGCCCTAGGATTCAAAACGCAGCCTGGTCGATGTATGAAGATATATGTTGTGAGTGTGTCAGTGTATGGGTGCATGTGTGTGTGTGCGCACTGACAACCACATTTCCTTCTGTTTCTTTCAACCCCTTCATGGTCTTGCTTCTCATTCGCTCTCCCTTCCTAAATCCAGGCCCAGGAATGAAGGTAGGGAATTATCAGGATGGCAATCCTTATAACCAACTCCTATCACCATCCTTAACTACGTCCGTCCTGAATGTAACTTGCTTGTTATGGTGGTACAAAAGACGACCAGGCCAACATCATATTTTATTTTTAATTTTTTAATTTTAAACAGCTTTCTTTGGGTAAAGTTTACAGGCAATAACGTTCACACACTTTGAGGGTACAGTGTGATGATTTTTAGTAAATGCATGCAACCGTCACCATAACTGAATTTTAGGCATTTCTGTAGTTCCCAACACTTCCATAATGTTTGAAAACACTGAAGCCCCGTACCCATACTTAGTACCAGGCAAGCACTGATTTGCTGTCTGTCTCTATGGATTTGCCTATTTTGAACATTCCCTATAAATTGAGTCACATAGTATTTGGTCTTTTATGTTTGACTTTGTTCACTAGCATAATGGTATCAAGGATCGTATATGTTGTACATGTATCAGTGCTTCATTCATTTCATGGCTGAATAATAGTTTGTTGTATGACTATGCCAAATTTTACTTGTGCACTTATCAATTGATAGGCATGTGAGTTGTTTCCACTTTTTGGGTGTTATGAGTAATGTTACTATGAATATTTTTCTCCGAGTTTTTATGTAGACGTGTTTTTATTTCTCTTGAGTGTGTAACTAGAACTGGAACTGCTGGGCCATACGGCCCCTCAACACGTGAGACAACATTACAATTTCAGATGATTTCATTCCATAATTGGAAATACTGTGAGAAAAAAAAAAAGAGACAGGTGAGACAGAGTCTAGTGAGGAGACCCTAATAAACATTGTTATCCTGCTGTAGACCTATTTGTAAAATCCCTTTCAATGATGCAAAAGTATGAGACATGTGGGGGACATTTTCAACTTCATTTGAAAGCCTACTGTCTATAGCACACACTTCCCCATTACCTGACTTGGTCTCCATGCAAGGTGTTTTACAATTCTAGATTTCAGGTAACTGCCAGTATCAGTTTGCAATGTAATCCTTGTCTGTAGACAAGCAACTTAATTGTATCCTGGCTAGGGAAACCTCTGTCTCCATTTGGCCATGCATTTCAACACTCATGATGTATAAATGTGACAAAAAGGTGGTTGTTGACTTTGGCAAGATAAATTTCAGTGGAGGAGTGGAGGGACATCCCCATTAGATGAGAGATGAAGACTGAGTTGGAGGGGAGGTCGGGGGATGTGAACTGAGTATCAAGAATTCATTGTAGATCTTTAGTTGCAGAGTGCAGAATATATATGTAAAGAGGTCAGTAACCAGAGATGTGGACAGAGGCCCACAGCATTAAATGATGTTCTATAATCACCATTTATAAGATACTTGAGCAGCTTGAAATCTTAATGAGAAGGATCTATCTCTTCTTAGATTTAACATCTGAATTGACCACACCAGCCTTCCCACACTTTATTTTCTTGTTTCCATTCTGGAGAAGCCTAAAACTTACTGAAGGGATAGTGTAGAGTTTCTTCTTAATGTCTGTTAAACGTATGAACGGATGAATAGGTGAATGCACGACGTGTCAAAGATGTGCTAAGAATTTAAGGATTTTTATCCCTGAGTGCAGAGCTCCTCATGCAGATGACTGAGCCCATGGTGGTGGGTGGCTGAGAGGATGCAGCTTCTCAGGGCTCTGCAACTGACAGCTGCAAGATGGGAGCCCTCAACTTCAGTGTTCAGAGGCACATTTAGGGAGACTGCCACACCTTATGTCCTGGAGGGATCCATCCCTGACCTGAGCAGGTGAGTTCACAGACAGGCTTGCCTTCCATCTGGGGGAACGAGACTACTGTCTGCTCAGAAGCTTGCTGTGGTCCAACTCTTGTGCCATTTCGAAAGACTCAAGAACGAGCAGATCCAGCTCCTCTCTAAACTTGAACTCAACATATATCACAAAGAGATATTCTCAATCTCTTTCTAGGGATATACATTGTCCTTAGGAGGCCCCAGAGGACACACACACACACACACACACACACACACACCCTGGAGCCTTCATGCAGGCAGTAGCCCTAGGAGAACTTGCTGGCTTATAAGGCCGTCACTCATGGTTTGTTAGGTTGCCGATGTCACTGGACCTTTTTGCGTTAATAACTAATGCAAATGATGATTAGCAGAAGAGTCTGCATACTAGGGATACTTTTAAATAACCTTACTATCCAATTAAATCTGATGACAATAAGAGAATTTCTATGTTCATGTTTTTCAAGTGTAACAATAAACTACTGAGAATCTCCAGTGTGGGGGTGCATATGGGGAATCCTACAAAGTCTGATATTGCTGGTGGGGATTTCACTTAGTACAACTTTTTCACAGGCTGATTTATCAATATGCATTAATGAATCCAGGAACTTTTGACCTTCATGCATTTGGAGCCTGTTCCTTCAATTATTCATCCTCAGCGTAACACCTGTCCCTCTATTATACTGTGCATATTCCTTATGTTGTCTGGGAATTCACTTTCAAACACTAATGACCTAACCACATTCCCTTGTCTCTACAGAACAGGAAATTGAAGTACAGTGATGTTCACCGACTTGAATAAATACAAGCAGGACTATCAGCCTGGCATCGGAAGTGAAGATAGATTTCAGAAGTGACCCAGGTCAGCAGGAAAGCAAGACTTATTTGAATACGGTGTCATGTGCAGCTGAGCATCATGCAGTCTGCACTTGGACATACAGGGTGTCAGTCTCTGCTTTTCCTCTTAAGAGAAGGATGACCCCCAGCCAAGTTGCTTAACCTCTGTACATTACTGTTTCTCCAGCTACAACATGATGTAAAGATATGTTATTCTCTACCTTCCAGGAATGTTGTGGAAAATGCATGAGATAGAAAAAATGCATGCATTCACAATAGATAAGTCCCTATGATTTTCTGGGCCAGAGGTCCTGCCCTAATATGTAACTTTTCCGTTCCAACCACCCTAAGACTATTCACAAATGGCCATTCAAGTACAAAGTAATGCAAGGACTTATGCCTACTGAATTCATTCAACACAGAGTATGATAATATCTGAAGTGTAGATTGGAAAGTAATTACGTAGAAATAATAGCTTCTTCCATCCCATCTAAGGTCTCAAAAGTGCTTTCCCAGATGGTATCTCATTAGCCTCTACATCTGAGAGGTTTTATCTAAAAAAATGGCCAGCATAGGGGAAACGATTTACCCAAGAACCTATGATGTGCCTGGCCCCCAGTGATTTACTGTAGTGTTCTTCTGCAAAGCCCATTCTTGCTGGGTTACAGTACATGTTATTCTTTTTTTATTATTATTATTGAAGTATAGTTGATTTACAATGTTGTGTCAATTTCTGCTGTACAGCAAAGTGATTCAGTTACACATATATATTCCTTTTGACATTCTTTTCCATTATGGTTTATTACAGGATATTGAATATAGTTTCCTGTGCTATACAGTAGGACCTTGTCGTTTATCCATTCTATGTATAAATAGTTTGCATCGGATAATTCCAAACTCCCAATTCGTCCCTCCCCCACCCCCTCTCCCCCTTGGCAACCACAAGTGTGTTCCCTGTCTGTGAGTCTGTTTCTGTTTGATAGATAAGTTCGTTTGAGTACACATGTTATTCTTAAGAAATTAACATAATTATTAAAAGTGGAATGGGAAAAGATATGAAATAATGTGAAATGGACCAATGGTTTTCTTTCACACACCCAGTGGAAATGCTGGAGTCAGTTTTCCTTTCTCCTAAATTATCTGAGAAATGACTCCAGCACAGAGAAATGACACTGAAGTGAATACGTAATGAAAACTTATACGTTTCCTTTCCATTTAATATTTCCACATTATTGTCTTATAATCATGCTGTTTGGATTGTATCAAGGGAATCTCCTTTAAAGGAAGGTCAGGTATGAGATAAGACTATTCATCCCTATTCAGCACTATATGTATCATCTGCCCGATTGACCTTTTGCTCCTCACAGTAATTGTCTAATATGGATAGAATTGTTCCCATTTTACAAGTGAGGAAAGGCAAATTCAGAGATACTGTGACACAGCTTTTATAAAATTTCCCATCTGCTTTTCACATCCCTTTTTTGCAGCCTCTAATGATCATTGCCTAGAGCTACATTTCATAAAAGGTTGCAAAAGCATGACGTACAAATTCTTTAATTGCTTCTGCATGTATTGGCGGAAATTCTTTTATAAAAGAATTCTTCCCTCAACAACTATGCGTAGGTATAACAAGCACAGGAAAGGCAAGGTGTATATACAGTTCACTGGCAATATTTGCACTTTCAAAAATCAGGTGTTTCCCTAGGATTCTCAAAGGTGAGCAGTGAGTTGGTTTTGTTGGCTTTTTTTTTAGAGTGTCATAGATGTTTCTATATTTGACGTGTTTTAGTGCATGATAGTCATTAATGTTTTTGATGTTCAAATTGTTCTATCTTTGGCCAATGGGAGGCCCTGAGGTTATGAGTCTTTTTGATATAATTTCTGGTATGAGAGTTCCGTCCAGACTCACCTGGTACAATCCTTACCTAGACCAAAAATCAGGCATTTCTCCAAGGAAGCCTGGTTCCTTTTAGTGGGAAATTCAGTCTAGGGACTACAGTTGTTGATTACTACTGTGTTGGTCATTGTTTCTTGCCCTTTCAGTGCATAGAGCCAGTAATATAGGTTTCATATTTAAGAGAATCTACGTCATTGGCTTGCATCCTGGGCTGCTCTTCTGTCCCCTTATAGGTATGCATTTTTATCATCTTTTGTATTAACTGTACAGTTCTTAAAATATAAGGAAATATAACATACATTTGTTTTCTCCCCGTTTCATACGTAAAAGTTGTCATATTCTACACCAGTGCTCTCCAACAGAAACTTCTGTGGAGATGGGAATGTTCTGTATCTGTGCTGTTCAACACAGCAGTCATGAAGTACCTGAGTCTTATTCAGGAATTGAACATTTAGCACCTAAAACGTGGTAACTCTGACTGAGTAACTGATTTTTTAATTTCATGTAATTTGAGTTTAATTTACTGTAAATAGCTACTTGAGGCTAGTGGCCGTCATATTGGACAGCAGCAGCTCCACACACTTTTCTGCACCTGGCTTTTATCACTGAACAATATATCCTGGAGATGACTCCACAACAGTACAGAGGAGGAGTCTTCATTGCTTTTTACAGCTGCACAGTCCTCTCAGATGTAGATGGACCACAGTTTATTCAACCAGCCCCTTATTGGTGGATATGTCTTGTTTCTGGCCTTCTGCTGTATGAATTGTTCTGGCAGGAATGGCTTTGTGTTTATGTCTTTTTACATTGTTAGTTTGGGATAGATTCTTAGGAGAGACATTGCTGGTTCCAAGGGTAAGTACCCTGGTAATTTCATAACACCGTATCAAATCCCCTGGCTAGGAGTTATACCATGTTACATTGCCACCAGCAATGTACGTGATTGCCTATTTCTTCACAGACTATGTAAATGATGAGAAGAGGCATCTCGGCTTTTTGGTTTGTTTGTTTTTTTCTTTGCATCTCTTAATCCAGAGTTAGGTTTCACACTTTTTAACATGTTTAAGGAACATTTTTCGGGGAAATTCTTTTTGTATCTAGTGCCCTTTCTCCTTCAGAATGTTCTAATTTGCCCTTGCTTTTTCATAATCTTTCTACTACAAGGTAGATAACCTTTGTCATTGATTAAGTTGTATGTTTCCCAATTTGTAATTTTTCAGTTTAATTTGCTGATAGGATGCTTTCTGCCTTACAATTTTTAATGAAATCAGGTGTACTATGGTTTTCCCTTATTGCTTCTGGATTTGAAGCCATATTTAGAAAACTTTTCTTCACCACTAGCTTTTAGAGGAATTTATTGTGGGTATATGTTTGTGGACAGGAGAGAGAGAAAGGGATCATATTTGAGCGTCAGGTGTAAGAGGAACCCAGAAAAGAAGTGACCGTCATGTGAGAAATATGTGAAAACCATTTCACTAAGTCAAGAGAATTAGGCATTTGGACCAGAGTCTTGGTCCTGTGTTTGTCTTGATAGCTCTGTCTCTACTCTTTTCTGTCTCTTGTGGGTATGGATCCAGGCTCCCCCTGACTGGCAGAGAAGGTCTTCATGAAGCAGGAACTCCATGTCACCTCAAATGGACCTGTCAGATGACTAAATGGATAGAACCACCCTCTTAGGGATAAAACATACAAAACCAGTTCCGAAATGTACCACTCTGACAGAGCAAAGGTCTAAGAGAAAGTAAAACCTCCAGCTGGAGCCTGTGAGGAGAAGCAAAACCGAAAGCAACACTGTTCACCTCATCCTTGACTCTCTGAGTGGTGTCCCATCAGGGAAGGTAATAGCCTACTCGTCCTATGCAAAAGGACGGGGGTTTGAGTTAGAAGGTGCCACAGTTTCCCAAGTTATAGCCTCTCCCACTAAGCTACATCATTTCCTGTTTCCATGCTGGTTTCCAGGACCCAGGGTCAAGCTTGGACTAATTGTGATTAGAATGGAGCCTGAGGTCATGGGGCTCCATGCGGTGGGCACTAACATCCATCTGGTTTCCTGGGGGCTTTTCCAGTTATGCAGGTCTGGAGATGAAGAGAGGGAGGTTGGGATGCAGATAAGGAATTGGACTGACAGTTCCTGCCACATGGTAAACACACAGTACACATTAATAAATGAATGAGAAGCAGGGTAGAAACTACACATACGCCCTTTTAGTCTTTCTATACACATCTGAATGTTTCAAAGTAAGTTAAGATCACACTGTACTTGTTTTTTTCCAATAGACTTTGAGGAAACTTTTCACTTGTTTTTAAAATATATATTTTCCATTGAGGGGAAAAAGACAAATGTGTAGAAAATGGAGAGCGATGCCACCTGGTGACCAAAGTCAGAACTGCAGGTGTAAAAGTCTGAACTGGGGGCTTGGCAAAGGATGGGGGATGGAAAGGACTGTGGTGGTGGTGGGGAGGCGAATGAATTTCATCCTAAAGGCAAGATTTCTAGACTTCACACTGGCAGCGATCCTTCTGTATTCATGCCTATGCTGGGATCTTCAAGCCCTGGGACTGGAAATCTGGCCCTTAAGTGAACTGAGTCGAAAGCTGCATGAGTTAGTGTATGAATAATTGGTGTAAAGAAATTTGAGACAAAGGGACATATACAAATACACACACATACAAAGAACTGTCAAATCAATTCTTTTGATCTGCTTCCGAAGCCATGAATATATCAATAGCGTATTGGTAATCAGTTTGCAATCTTTTGTATTTTTAACATTTTACTCAATGTTTCCATTCTGGAAACAGCATAGAAATGCAGTTATAAAATAAAAACATCTTCTATCTTCAACAATCCACACTCAGTGATTTATTACCAAAGAAATCTGTTTAGTGTCTAAGTCAATAAATGTATTTCTGCACTATTATTTTGTGACTTGGCTGCTGATATACCTGTTTAACAAAACTTTATCTTAGTACTTTGTTAGGGCACCAATGAATACTTCTCTTTGTTTAACACGTATGGAAAAATATAGACATGCGTTTTTAGAAACCAAAATTACATTGCCACACCCATCTGTCCCTACCTTTTGCCCACCATAATACAAAGAGAGTTTCTCTTCACTTATAGGTGCCTACTTTCCAGATTTTTCTCTGTATGTAATGCACTAACATATTTAATCACCCTCATACACCCATGTTCATATATATTCTTTTGCAGAAAAAGGGTCATCATATTTTACTTTGTACATCATGACAACCCTGTTCGCTTAATATGATTTATTTCCTATTAATTTATTTAGTTTGGTTTGTTTCCAAGTGGTTTTTCTCTGCATCCGCTCTTCATATCATTTACCTAACTCTACTGTTTAAGAATATTTTGTACATTGAAGAGATAAACCTACGTCTGAATACAATATCCCCCAGATTTTCACACACCTTTTGTGACTTTTGAAATGCAGAGGATATCTAATCCTTTTTAATGAGCTTTAGTGTTTTTATTTCACTTCACGTTGTTTGAGAGAGAACAAGTGAATAATAATGCCTTCTGAGATGTCGAATGTCAGTTCATAGGATAAAATGTAACTCCAGGTTACTTTGTGTAACTCCAGATTATGAATCCTGGAGCAGCAATTGGTAAGGTTGTTTCTAGGTCACCTTACTTAACTTTTAAGTTCTGTTCACTGAAATGAATTCAGCAAGGTAGCAGGGTACAAGATTAATATACAGAAATCTGTTGCATTTCATTACACTAATAATGAAATATCAGAAAGGAAAGTAAACAAATAATCCCATTTAAAATCCCATCAAAAAATGAAATACCTAAGAATAAACTTAACCAAGAGGTGAAAGACCTATATGATGAAAACTATAGAACATTGATAAAAGAAATGGAAGGTGATTCAAAGATATGGAAAGGTGTCCCATGCTCTTAGACTGGAAGACTTAATATTGTTAAAATGGCCATACTACCCAAAGCAATCGACAGACTTAATGTAATCCCTATCAAAATACCTGTTACATTTTTCACAGAACTAGAAATAATAATCCAAAAATTTATATGGCACCACAAAAGACCCAGAATTGCCAAAGAAATCCTGAGGAAAAGAACAGAGCTGGAGGCATAACCTTCCCAGACTTCAGGTTATACTACAAAACTACAGTAATCAAAACAGCATGGTACTGGTACAAAAACAGACATATAGATCAATGGATAGAATAGATAGCCTAGGAATAAACCCACCCACCTACGGTCAAGTAATCTTCAATAAAGGAGGCAAGAATATACAATGGAGAAAAGACTGTCTCTCCAACAAGCGATGCTGGGAAAGCCGGACAGCTCCATGTAAATCAATGAAATCAGAACACTCCCTCACACCATATACAAAAATAAACTTGAAATGATTTAAAGACCTAAATATAAGATGTGACACCATAAAACTCCTAGAAGAGAACACAGGTGAACCAATCTCTGACATAAATTGTAGCAATATTTTCTCAGATCAGGGTCCCAAGGCAAAATAAATTAAAGCAAAAATAAACAAATGGGACCTAATTAAACTTAAAATCTTTTGCACAGCCAAGGAAGCCATCAACAAAATGAAAAGACAACTTATGGAATGGGAGAAAAATGTTTGCAGGTGATGTGACTGACAAGGGGTTAATATCCAAAAATATACAACTCCATATCAAAATATAAACAACTCAAGCAAAAAATGGGCAGAAGATCTAAATAGATATTTTTCCAAAGGAGACATAAAGACGGCCAACAGGCACATGAAAAGATGCTCAACATCACTAATTACTAGAGAAATGCAAATCAAAACCTCACATGAGTCAGAATGGTTATCATCGAAAAGTCTGCAAATAATAAATGCTGGAGAGGGTGCGGAGAAAAGGGAACCTCCTACACTGTTGGTTCGAATGTAAATTGGTGCAGCCACGTGGAGAGCAGTATGGAGGTTTCTTAAATAGCTAAACACAGAGCTGCCATAGGATCCAGCAATCCCACTCCTGGGTATATATCCAGAAAGAAATGAAAACTCATACACACACACACACACACACACACACACACACACACACACACACACACATACACACACACTGGACTATTACGCAGCCATTTGCAACAACATAGTTGGACTTAGAGAATATTATACTTACTGAAGTAAGTCACACAGAGAAAGACAAATATTATATGATATCACTTATATGTGGAATCTAACAAATAATACAAATGAATCTATATACAAAACAGAAACAGTCTCACAGACATAGAAAACAAACTTATGGTTAGCAAAGGGGAGAAGGAGGGAGGCGGGACAAATTAGGAGTATGAGACTGACAGATACAAGCTACTATACATAAAATAGATAAGTAACAAGGAGTTATGGTAATAAAGTATGGGGAATTGTATTCAATATCTTTTAATAACATATAATGGGAAATAATCTGATATCCGAATCACTTTGCTGTGCACCTGAAACTAACACAATATTGTAAATCAACTGTACTTCAATCTTAAAAAATACACACAAAAAATTCTGATTCTGATCATTTATAAGTACCTATTGGTCTTGAAAAGAGTTTAGGATTAAATGAGATAAAATGTAAAACCCCTTTCATATAGTAGTTGTGTACATGTTAATATCCTACCATTCAGGTTCTCTTTCCAAAGGGCAACAGCTTGTGCTGCTTTCTGGGTCCAGTTCAGCACCTCAAGAATCAGCTAGTCATTGTGGCCCCCACACCCAGTCCTCTTGGCCCACGGAGTAGGATTTCATCCCTACCATCATCTTCAAGTCCAATGGGGAGCATGACACAGCCCAGATTCCACATCAGGCGAGGTTTCCACTATCAGTCTTTTAAGCCCTGGAATTCTATCATCTAAAACAGGAGGCTGCTTGCTTGATCTGTGTAGAGGGCAAAGTGTAGACATGTGACCCTGGAAAATTTACACATTCCGTGAGTCTGAGGTTGGCCCTCTGTAAAATGGGACTAAGGGCGCCTACTTCTAGACTTGTAAGAAGAAAAGGAGAAAACCTCAAAGAATGTCTGGCAGGCAATAGGACTTTGAGATACATTACTCCTGGCCCACCTTGCCTCCTCTGTCCTATAAAATAGATTTGAAACAGCATCTGGAAATGTAGCAGCAAGAAGTGAACTTTGGTGCCATCTCATCATTTCCTTTTTCCTCATGCTTTCTTGTCTCCTTTTTTTCATTCTAGTTTGACCAGAGGCAATTTCTTATTGAGCCCCAGGAAGAAGGATTAGCACAGAAGAGCAAAGAACAGGAACAGGTCAGCTAGACAGAAGTCATCAAATGTATGTCCAGTTCCAGAGCCATCAACTGACCACAGGACCTGGGTTGAGTCTCTTTCCCTGTGTCAGCCCGAGTCCTAACATAGAAGTACACTCAATATAGAAACAGGGGTTAGGGGTGGGGCCTTTTTGGTCAGAAGACCAGGATTTGATACTGGGAACCATTACTGGCTGGTTGACTTATCTTGAGCAAGTAATTCATCTAATATGTGTGCTATAATTGTTGCTATCTTTTATTACTATTGTGGGTTTATTCTTTCAGTTTTATGAGTATTATTATTTTTCTTACCACCCAGCCAAGTGTGAATGGTAGGAGTGGTGATTAGCACAAAGTTAGGGATGAACCCAACTGAGGCTGGAGAATATAGGAAGTGAAGACAGAGAATGGAGGTGAAGTAAGGAGACAAGCCCTGGACTCTCTCTGGGTGCCAGGCCCTGTGCCCACCCTTTCATGACTCAGGGAAGGTTCTTACCCAACAGCACTCCTGGTTCTCAGCTGCAAACAGTGGCGACCTGGGGGCTGCCAGGGAGGTGCCCAGATGAAGGACTATACCCTTATTAGCTCCCTCCCCACTGAAGACCACCCGAGCTGCCTCTCCATGGCCATCTCCCTGCTCTTGGCTTCTGGGTATCGGAATAGGTACCCCGTGGAAACTTCCACACCTGACCCTTGAAGGGCTTTCTCCTCATACAAAAGATACTCTACCTTCCTCAGTCCTCAAAGGTTGTCCTGAACAACTTACATTCCCACCAACAGTGCAAGAGGGTTATGACACAGCAATCCCACTACTGGGCATATACCCTGAGAAAACCATAATTCAAAAAGAGTCAGGTAGCACAATGTTCACTGCAACACTATTTACAATAGCCAGGACATGGAAGCAACCTACGTGGCCACTGACAAATGAATGGATAAAGAAGATGTGACACATATATACAATGGAATATTTACTCAGCCATAAAAAGAAATGAAATTGAGTTATTTGTAGTGAGGTGGATGGACCTAGAGTCTCTCATACAGAGTGTAGTAAGTCAGAAAGAGAAAAACAAATACCGTATGCTAACACATGTATATGGAATCTAAAAACCAAAAGCGGTTCTGAAGAACCTAGGGGCAGGACAGGAATAAAGACGCAGATGTAGAGAATGGACTTGAGGACACGGGGAAGGGAAGGGTAAGCTGGGACGAAATGCGAGAGTGGCAAGGACTTATATACACTACCAAATGTAAAACAGACAGCTAGTGGGAAGCAGCTGCATAGCACAGGGAGAACAGCTCGGTGCTTGGTGACCACCTAGAGGGGTGGGTTAGGGAGGGTGGGAGGGAGACGCAAGAGGGAGGCGATATAGGGATATATATAATATACATATATATATATATATATATATATATATATACACACACACACATACTGGATTCACTTTGTTATACAGCAGAAACTAACACAATGTTGTAAAGCAATTATACTCCAATAAAGATGTTAAAAAAAAAGTTGTCCTGCACACTAAGGAAGGGGGACTCTGAGGTAAAGAAGGAAGTGCCTGCCTCTCAGAGGTATGTCATCTCCACGTTTTTACCTGACATATTGTACTTTTATCACTAATGACTTTATACATTTCCTATACACAGCCCGTCGACACACACACACAAACACACACACACGGAGATATGCTGTCAATTCCATTTGGTTCTACTTTACCTCCCCCATGAAATTGAGCACAATGAATGCTTTTCCAAGTTAATGAATGCATGTGCACATGTATGTGCACTATCATATTCTTCAATAGGGGTTTTGAGGGAGTACCCCTTGGGCCTGTTATATCAGGGGAGAACAAAAGGACCATTTCTCCAGGCCTAGAAGCCCACTGTCTAAAAGGGAGGCTGCTCCACTGTCCTCTAGAGAGGGCGAGGGATGGAACCTCATTCCCAAACTCCCACTTACCTGGATAGGTGATAGAAGCTATATGAGGAGGAGTTTGTCATCTGTGAAATGGGACTCATCTTTAACACAGAGCTGTCCTGACGGGTGAATGAGAAAACCTGGGGCTAAGGCAGGCATTATGGAAAGGTGTTTCTCATTGTTTCTCCTAATGAGAATGTAGATATGTTTATGAAGGAAGCAAATCTCTCTCTGGTATGCCTTGAGTTCAAAGTTTTAAAGACAGAAGGATCTCTAGCTTCTTGGGAGACTCAGAGGCTCCTAAGAGCTGCCCAACATCATGCTTCTGAGCAGACCCTAACCCAGTTCCCCACGCTGGGAAGACAGGCTTGCCTTTGATTCACCTGGTGAGCTCAGTGAGAGATGGCACCAGGGCAGCAAGCCCTAGTGTTTGCCTAACTGCTGCTCCTGGACTGCTACGCATGTTAATACGTTTATAGGAAAATTCTAGACCTGTCTCCCATTCAACAGTGCAGGGGTCCTCAGATCATGCGTCATCCAGCCACGTCACACCACAGTTTCAACCATGTGCTGCCTCCCTGTGAGACAAAAACCTAAAAAGTACTACCATTTCATTGAAATACAATTGTCCCTTCTTCCATTCACTAATAACTAAATATATATTGGGCTTAAAATTTATACTATTCCATTTGAGGTGTCTCATTAGCTCTGTAGTAGAATTAAGATAAGAAGGAAAATTAATATATGGGCAAATTTAAGAGTTACAAATGAGCTGAGATGGCTCCTTCACATTAGCTGTTAACTTGCTCAAGTTTCAAGGCACTAAAGATTAAATAATCCCTCCTTGGACCCCTCTTCCCCATTCAGCCACAAGCCTCTCTTTCTCATTGCCTCAGTCTCTCTATTTCCTTCTCTCTCTCTCTCTCTCATGATGAGATCTCATTTTCTGTAGATAATATATATATATTTATATATTTTATATATTTATATATAAATATATATATATAAATATATATATAAATATATATATATTATATTATATATATATTATATATATATATTATATATATATAAATATATATATTTATATATTTCTATATATATAGAAATATATAAACATGCTTAATAAATATGTAAACACCTACATAAGCAAACTTACAGGAAGATATGATGAAGGTGAAAACATTCAACGGTTACCTCTGGGAGGTATGTTTTGGGGTAATGATTTTTTCCCCTCCACATGTACTGTGACATATACAGTGGAATGAACCTCATGCACACTCCTGAACACCCAACTGTCTGTTAATACAGAAGCAGCATCCATGAAATTAATAAAAATAATACAAGGCTGCTCAAAATAACTAGGTAGCTTTATATGTACCACGAATGAAATGTTCAGATTAAAAATGACTGAAATAAACAAGGAAAACAAATTACCTTCAAGTTCCCATTAATCACTCCTCTACTCCTCCCAGCTCCCTCCTATCCCCATGCAACCCCAGCACTCATTTCTGAGACCACTAGAGGTTCATCTCAGATGGGGTGGAGGATGCCTGCATGATGTCCTGCTGCTGCTGGGAGAGGGGGTGCATGGAGCTGGAGGTGGGTGTAGGCAGTGGGATGGAGAACACACTCTGGGTCTCACTGGGGTCGGCATCCCTCACAAACAGCTCGTCATTCACGATGCACAGACTGAAGGAAAAATGGGCCCTCAGACAACTGGTGGATGGGCACCCACACCCCCAATACTGACTCTGCTCCCACTGGCACTCAGCAACCAGATTCCTTCCACGTCCCTCCTGTGTCTGTCTTCCAGGTTCCTTGACTGGTACCTCTGCCCCTCCCCACAGAGCCCACCTTTGGAGAGACTGTCTACCACCTTCACTCGATTTATAGGTTTATCCCCAACCCACGGGCAATTTCGCATTTACCCTTTACCACAGCCCAAGGGCTGGACGCTCTGATGCCCATTCTCGGAAGAAGACACTGAGTCACACAGAGGTCATGTGACTTGACCAAGATAACACAGCGAGTGAGTGTTGTTTCAAGGAGAGAACCCATAGGCCGATTCCAGAGCCCACGCTCTTCCTAACCACTAGGCTACACTGCTCCTGGGATCTCCCTGCTGGCTTTCCACAATGACGAGTAAACCTAAGGTCTTTGCCACCACATTCCCACGCCCCTGAGCCCAGGTGGGGATGGGCATTCCCACCCACAACAGGGCTCTCACCTGGCGTAGCGGGCAGGGGTAGCGATGAAGGTCCGGGTGAAGGCACACACACAGCCCTGAGAACTTCCTTCCACTTCAACAGCAAACAAACAACAGTACCCCTTAGAGCCACACGTGCTGTACACGCTCACATGGCGGTCCCCAGTCAGGGTGTGACTGGACACTCATGCTGAGAGGGCAATTGTTCACGGGGGCCAGGGTGTCGGGAATGGGGAGGGCAACTATAGGAGCAGCCTGCACCCAGTGACAGGACCCCTGACGACCACCACACAAGTTCACGGGGTGCATTTTTCACAGCCGCCCAAGAGGTGGATACTACTACCCTGTTTTGCAAATGAGGAAACCGAGAGGTTCAGTAATGGCCCAAGTTCTGAGAGTAAGGATCTGGGATGAGAGCCACCAAAATCCACAGCCTGTGTCCCCAACGCCCAGGGTGTGCAGGGCAGACAGGCATGGACACAGCTCAGACCTGGGTTGTCTGTGGGAAGCCTGAAGGCAGGAGAACACAGTGGGGAAGGGGAGGCGGGGGGAGGGGAGGGGAGGGGAGGGAACAGAAGGGAATACAAGGGGAGGGAAGGGAAGAGAAGGGGAAAGAAAGTGAAGGGAAGGGAAGGGGTCAGGGAAGCTGAGTGGTTCTGGGTGTGAACCTGGCCAGGGGGAGGCAGCAGTGGGGCATCTGCGCTGGGGGTCTACACACACTCACCTGCCTTGAACACCCCACTGACGGAGAAGCAGAGCATCGTTTCCTGAAAGGGAAGAGCCCAGGCACCCAGTCACCACCTCCACCTCCCACCCACCTGCGGCTTCCTGGGCCCACCCGGGGGAGGAAGCAGGCGCTCACCGTCTGGAACCACGTGTCCACCACGAAGGAGCTGAAGGCATGCTGAGTCTTGGGCAACACACAGAGGGTGTGCACAATGACACGTTTTGTGTGCTTCAGCAGCTGGACCCGCAGGTCTGTGAGGGGAGGGAAAGCGAGTGAAGGTCAGGGGCTGCCACGCCCTGGGCCCTATGATTGACCCCTTCACCGCCCTTTCCCACCCAGTCTTCCCATCACACACTCACAGGGGTCCTTGAGCTTCTTCATATTCCTGCTGTCCTTGAAATACTTGCACAAGCTGCTTCTAGGAGACAAAGAGCAACAGTGGGTGGTGGGTGTTTGCAGGAGCTGGCCTGTGTCTGCTGGGGGGCCACACGGCCCGGGAGCAGAGGCTGTACTGTCATACTCACGGGGCTGGGTCCTCGGGGTGGAAGGGAATCATCAGGGAGAAGCAGGCCTCCTCGTGATAAGCACCCGCGAGAACCTGTCTGTCTCCATAGTCATGGATCAAGTAGTACCTAAGGAGGAGCAATGAAGACAGTCTATCTCTGTGGTCTGGACCTCAAATGAGACTTGAAAAGTCCCCTGAGCAGACCTGTGCTCAGGTGGCCTCACCTGTCCTAGCCCTCCCTCCCTTGCTCAGCTTCCCTGAGGTACTTACTGCTTCAGGAATTGCAGGACTAGGCTCTTCAGCTCATCAGATCCAAAGTAGCTTCCCTGGAATCAAATGGCACTTGAGACTATGCAGTAGATAAAGCCTCCCTGCAACACCCCAAATGTTGTTTGATCCTCTTCCTGACCTTGCAGAGCTTTACTATGTAGGGAGTGTCAACGTCAACGGTCACTGGTGACGGTAACTCCTGGCCATCCTGGAGAAGGGAAGAGGAAGTCAGGAGTGGAGACCAGGGGAGTGGCCTGGATGATCCGGGAAAAGGATGGGCCCAGGAGGGTGAGGGTCAGAGGTCAGGTGTGAAAGGGCCCTGGAAATTCCATGGGAAAGCTTACAGTGGATGTCTTCATCATGAGGTCCTGGAAGTCTCTAGTGTTATATGCAACTTGTGTGTGTGCGTGTGTGTATTTATGGGTATTTTTCCAGCAAGTATATCCATGTCATTTTCAGGAGTCCATGTCCCCCAAAATGGTTAAGGTTCTGATGCTAATATGTGATCTAGGCAAGACCCAAAGGGCTTGAGGGCAGGTGCAGAGGCCACCGACATTCGTAAGAGACAATGATTTACGTAGGCACTTACCAGGCGTAACAACTTCGGGAAACATTCTCTGATGGCCCTGTCCAAAACCAAAAATAGAGAAGAGGTGGTTGATAGTTCAAGGTTGCAATGCTTCCTTTGAGTTAAAACAGTAATACCATAAACAGAGATCAGTGTGTTCTGGCCAATCCAGCAGCACCCTTTGCCCACCTCTGCTCCTGATTTTAGGGGTTTTCAGTCCACTTGCCTGTTGAGCACTGAGCATCTGTCATCTTACTGTCTGAAAGGCACTGTCTCCTCATCTCTCTCAGTACCTTCACTTTAATATTCCTTCCCTGCCTCCCTTCCTCTCCTTCGCCTGGGTAGCTCCCACCCAGACTACTCGGACTCCCTTCTCCAGTGCCACAGGGACCAGCACTTCAAACCCGTGCTGCAGGGCTTCCTTCTCCTCCCTCCCTTCCTCCAGGGCCCCACTGAAGGCTGTGGGGAGAAGAGGGGATGGAGTGGGAGCCCGGGGCTCCGCTACCTCACTGGGGGTCCAGCACTCTGGCAAGACCCCGACACCCCCCAGGGATGGCCCAGGATGCTGGGCCAGTGAGGTGAGTGAGGTGGGGCTCAGGGAGGGAGATGGAGGGGATGAAGACAGAAAGGGAGTGAAGGTAGGAAGGGAGAGATGAGAGAGACATAGGGGCACAGAGACAGGGGAGAGAGAGACAACAAAGGGAAGGGAAAGAAGCTCTCCCGTGGTCAGGGTCAGGGAAGAAGAGAGAAGAAAGGGGAAACGGCACACTTATTGCGGCTCTTCACCTGCCCCAGAATCGCCCAGACACACCAGGTAGGAATGGAAAATATGCACATGTTGGGCTGGGGGCCCACTGGATGCTGGCTGAAACTTTGTCACCTGTGTGAGCTCAGCCAGACTTGGGCATGGGAAACCGAGCAGCCATGGGGGCAGATCTTCCTCAGAAGGAGGAAAGGGTCAGGTCCCAGCTCAGTATGGGGCTGAGGATCCGTGGCCCCCTCTGATGATCACCGTCTTCTCTCCCGATGACCCCTGCACCTCTCTGAGTTGGTTCTTTATCTGAGGAATCATACCTGTCTCAGGCTGCCCAGGGCTCCTGTGAAGGACCAGGCGGGATGATGTGACGTGTGCAGGGAGGGATGGGAAGTGCCCCTGAGAGGCCTGTCCTTCGGTCTCCTCTACCACCTCTGCCCTCTGCCTTCCACTCCTGCCTCAGGAAGCCCTCTGATCACTGGCGGGGGCCCACGTCTGGCCCCTTGACTCAGGGAGCCCTGCTTTTTCCCAAGGAGGGTCAAGCTCCTGGCACTGCGCCAGCAGAATGGATGTCATGACAGCAGCCACCCATGGCCTCAGCCCTCAGCATGATGCAGGAAAGCCCCCATGTCAACCTGGGGGATGAGGGGGGATCCATTTGGAGGAAGGGGAAGAGGGCCCCTCTCAGAACGGGGGAGGCAAACCCCATCTCAGCACGAAGAAGGAAGGCTTCTCTCAGCAAGAGGCCCTGGACTGGAGGACCCTTCTCAGTCCAGGGCGCCAGCATCTGGATCAAGGCTGGTCGCTCCTGGTCCTGGTGAGGAGGAGAAGCCCTGCTTCCTGGGGCACACTCTTGGGAGGCCTTGCTGGAATAGAGCTGGGCGTAGAGAGCTGGAAACAGACCCCAGAGCGCCTGCAGAGGTGAGCAGGTCAGGGGAAGGAAACTCCTCACCGGTGATAGGCACAGAGAAAGCAGAAGGTGGGGCCTGTGATCCTCCCAGAAGACCAGGGCTGCCACCTTTGGCAAAGGGGCACTGTCACAGATAGTCTAGGCTCCCATGGGTGAAGGTCACCAAGAAGGGTGACAGGGTGTTCACACTGACCTTACATAGGTGGACTGGTCTGGGAAGGTGTCACACAATGGGTTCCCTTGCAGCCACAGCTCTTCAAGCTTCAGCCCTTGCATCTTGCTCAACTCCCACACAGACGTCAGCTGAGAAATATGGCGCAGAAGTGGGAAAAGGAATCCCAGGGAAAGAGGGACATCCGGATCCCTGCACCCCCAGAACCCTCCCTCCCACACAGGTACCTTCACCTGCCTCCTGTCATCACTCTGATGGACACTAACATGCCCCACCCCCCACTCTCAACCCAAGTTTGACCTGGCTCCCTCTTCTCACCTCATTTTTGGAGAGGTTCAGGATCTTGACCGTGGGGGCCATCTGTATAATGTCAGACAGGCCATCCAGCTGGTACAGTTTGTTGCTGCTCAAGTTCAAGGACAACAGCTTTGGGGCAAGAAGAGGTAGAGTGAAGGTTACTATCTAGGACCTTGGAGACAAATCTGCCCTCCACCCCATCTCTTCCACCCTCTACCCTAATACCAGCACTGGGCCTACAGCCTCACCTCAGGGAAATACTTTTCGATGACCTGCAGGGTGGCAGCCATGCAGCTTCTTCGATTCAGAAATATATCAATATCATAGCCCACCAAGTCTTCAGGAAGGAGAGGGGAGGGAATAGGATGGCTGAGTGGGGTGTGGGGCCAGCACCAGCCCCTCCCCACGTTACCATCCCTAAGTTCTCCCTACAGGAAGACCCCTCTGCCCTCACCCGCCCGAGAATTACTGCTGTCAGCCGTACCTGGGTCAAGGCGGAGCCTCTGGAGGTCAAGAGCTTGCTGGGAGACATCAAATCGTTTGCTCAAGGTCAGCTGTGGAGAGAGAGATGGAGAGAGCCGCTCTGAGGCTGTGGTGGTTGCAGGGAAATCGGGGGAGAGGGGGACGGGGGTCTGGAGGAAGGAGAGGTGGGTCTGAGCGCTGGCACACTACTCGCCGTGAGTCTCCATTACCTTTAGCTGCTCCATTTCTCCTGGCTTCAACTTATCCCGCACAGAGTAGGGAACAGCGGAGGGGCTGACAAAGACAGGTATCTGCAGGAAGAAGAGGTGGGGTAAGCACCAGGAACTCTAGTTCCAAAGAAGACAACCAGCCCCTGGCCTGTACTCCTTCCTCAGGATGAGGTACACGTAACGCCCTCGACACACACCTTTCGGCTCTCCTCGTCACGAATCTTGTAGCTGACATCCATCAATGCAGAGGCAGTGCTAGCTTCCTGGACAAAGAACCGAGCCCCATTTTGCATAAAGTGGAACTACAGGGATTGAATGCAACAGCAATTCAATAGAATCAGAAGCCAACAGACCCTGCTAAACCAGGTCTCTCTCTCTCCCCCTTCCCTGTGCCCACGCGTCTGGCTTCGGCATTCTCTCTTACGTCCACTGGAGTGAAGGGGACACTGCAATGGCTCTGGATTGACTTCATTAGCCACGTCTTCTCATACTTTATCCCACAAGGAATCTAAGGATGAATAGAAGGCATGGGAGAGAGGACAGACAACAGGGAATTTAGGCTGGAGGACGAACCTTTTCCTGTTCTTTCCCGGCCTTCTACTGAGCTTGAAAGGGCTTGTAAAGAAGGGACCACTGGCATGATTTCTTATGGGTGTGCGTAATATGGATTTCCTAAATACTCTTTCTCTCCAGTCAAACTCTCTTCCACATAATCAAGGTGTCAGAGATGATGTTCCTTTTATAAATTTCCAGGAGATCCTACCCAGCGCACACACTGCTTGCCCCTCAGACAAGGTCTCCAGAGGCTCGACCCTCCATCTCCCACACTCAGCTTGCCAAGCTGAGACCTCCAATGTGGAGTCGCTCCATATCCTTGGCAGTAGTTTCCATCTTTGCTTTGAGACAGGCTCCTCCGTTCTCCTCACGGTCAGCCTGTTCCCTTTACATTGCTTCTCTGAACCTGCCCTTAGATGAACAAGACTGTTAACTCCTGGTAATAAAAAGGACAGATTACAAACTGTCCCCAGTGAAAGAAACCAGCATCTCTACATGAGACCAACACAGCTCCCCCTGCCTTTTCTCTCCTGCACATTCCGTACATTTTACAGGATACTCACTGTGACCCTGAACCAGCTCCCTGGGGTTCCATCTTGTGTGTTCTCCCCCATTTCCCTCTCCAGAGGTTTTCTGTTTCTCCACACAGTAGTATGCATGTGGCCTTCACTTTGCCATCTCACTCCTCTCTTGTTGCCTCGGATGGTACAGGGAGAGCTGCAGGGGGGATGTGGAGAGAAGGACGGTGAGTGGCCATAAGTGCTAAGAAAGTCTTCTGTACACCCTCGCCTCTTTGACACCAGCTCTACAATTAGGATTGCTCAACCATTATTTCACTTCTAGCATGCTTCAGTTTTGCAGTGAGAGAAGAAAAACAAGTCCACGGAGAGTGAGAGAGGTGCATAGTCCCAGGGGCTGCTGTGTACAAACCCAGCTGCCTGGCCACTTACTGTCTTACTTCGGGGTCCTCCTGGACATCCCTCTTCACCACGTTTCCATCATCCTCCTGGAGGTTTGAAGGCTGAGGCTCACACCCATCACGTTCATAACGAGGGCTCCTCTCGCCAGAATTACCTGGGAAAGAACTCCAACCTTTCTTTCTTCCTTGAGGTGGTCTACCACCATCACTGTACTCTGAAAAGAGGAACAAAAATACAGGTTTGCAGACACATCTGTGGTCCACTTACCACGTACCATGTCTTAGGCTAACAGCATGGTAGGGCAGGCCAAGTGCCAACGTGGCCTAAGGGACCAGTCCCACAAGCTTCAGAAAGGACACTCTTCTGCCTGCCCAGAGAGGACAGCCTTATCCGACAGATGGCACTATCAGGGGAAGAATCGAGGAGGAGCAGGATGAGGAAGAGGAGGACAAGGAGGACAAAGAGGGAGGAGGGAGGAGAGGACAACTGCGCTGAAACTTTTAAAACAGTGGTGCAGGACTGATAAAGAACCGAGGTGTATGCATCCATGGGTTAGACTGGACACCAGTCATATATATACCAGGAAGGCACCCGAATCTTGCCTTCTCTCAGGACTTTCCAGCAACCACACCAATACCTCTCTCGTGCTTCCCAAATCCAATGAGCCACCATACCGATTCCACTAACAACCAGCAAGCTAGCTGGACTTCCTTTGCCAGTGCACTTGGAGCTTTAATGTCAGGTGGCACTGAGGTAACAGCCTCCTGAACTGTCTCCCTCCTTCCAGCCTTGCCCTGAACAATACTCTGTTTGAAAGATCCAGAGTGACCTCTCTATTGGGCCAGCCTGAAATGCCTTTCAGCTCAGCAGGCAACTCTTCCTAACTTCAGCCCTTCTATAACAAGGGTGTGAATGATAACCTGGAATGATGTGTCAGCCACCATTTCCCAGTGTTTAGGGATTCTTCTTTTTGCTTTCTATTACTGGTTTTTAATTTGATTCCATCGTGGTCAGGAAACACACTCTGCGGGATTTCAATTCTTTTTTTTTTTTAAATAATTTTATTTCTTTATTTATGGCTGCGTTGGGTCTTCGTTGCTGCACATGGGCTTTCTCTACTTGCAGCGAGCGGTGTTACTCTTCGTTGTGGCGCACGGGCTTCCCGTTGTGGCGGCTTCTCTTGTTGCGGAGCTTCGGCTCTAGGTGCGCGGACTTCAGTAGTTGTGGCACGTGGGCTCAGTAGTTGTGGCACACGGGCTCTAGAGCGCAGAATCAATAGTTGAGGCGCATGGGCTTAGCTGCTCCGCGGCATGTGGGATCTTCCTGACCAGGGCTCGAACCTGTGTTCCCTTCACTGGCAGGCGGATTCTTAACCACTGCGCCACCAGGGAAGTCCCTCAATTCCTTCTGAATTTATTGAGGTTTGTCTGATGGTCGAGGAGATGGTCTAACTTGGTGAATGTTACAGAGACCCTCGGGGGAAAAAACTGTACTCTGCTGTTGTTGGGCAGACTGTTCTCTTTATGTCATGCAGATCTCATTAGTTTACTGTGTTATTCAGGTCTCCTATATCCTTGCTGATTTTCTCTCTAGCAATTCTGTCACTTGCTAAGGGGGAGGTGGGTGTGGAAAGCCCCCACTATAATTATAGATCTGGCACTTTCTCCTTTCATCTCCATCAGCTTTTGCTTCATGTACTTTGAGGCTCCATTGTTTGGTGCGTACACATTTAGGATCTTTATGTATCCCTGGTGTGCTGATCCTTTCACCATTCTGTAAGGCCTCTCTTTGGCTCTTGTTCATTTTCTTTACTCTGACATCTACTGTACTGGATACTGAAGCTACAGCCACGCTTAGAAAGTGTCCTGGTTATATCTCACCTTGTCTACGCTCCTAGGAATTGTGTTGCTGTTCACCCCTCCACCCACAAGTTCTCCCCTCCAACATATCTAGTTCACCATGGGAAAAGATTTGGAAGTTTTTCAGCACCTGCAGAAATAAGATCGTGTCAATTCTCTCTCCCATGGGTGGATTCACTAAGGGTATTTTATTTTTAACGCATTCCACTGAAACAGTGAACCAGCAGATAATCATACTAGTGGCTTGTGGGGAGGGAGGATTATGGTAATTACACTGTTAGAAACCAGCTTCCGTTGGGTTGTAATACTTAAAGTCCTCTAGGTTTGTGTGCTGTGCCTTTTGTACATTAACTATTCCATGTTGTCTCAGGGCACGCTTATGAGTAAAGATCCGCCCACTGTTGATCACTCCACGATGGACTGATTATGACCAGGCCTCAGATGAACTCCTCTGGGGAGGCCTTGCTTTCCCTGTGTGGCCCGCTGTCAGGACAATCCTGCTACTCACAACCTTGGGACTTTCCCTGTGTGGCACTGGAAGTGAAAGGAAACACAGATAGGGCATTTGACCCACAAATGCCACTTGCTCAATCCCCAAACCTCGGAGGGGGCCTGGCGTGCTCTCTTTCTCCCACACTCTACATCCAACTGGTTAGGAGATTCTCTCGGCCCCTCTCTCAAAGTATGTCCAGAAGCCGGCCACTTCTCACCACCTTCATTACCACCACCCTGGCCAAGATACCAACAGGTACCTCCTGGACTGTACTGCTGTCCAGCTGGCCCCTCTGCTTTCATCCTGGCTCCCTTACCTGTCTCTTTTCAACCCAGCAGCAGAGAGCAAGTCAAATCATTTCACTCCTCTGCTCAACACCACATAACGATGGTTTGAAGCCCACCAACATGTTCAAAAGCCAGGAGTTCATAATGACACTCATCAACAATAACAACAACAAAGAGGAACCTCACTGGTGACCTTTGGAGAATGCCGGGCAACCAACTCGTTTTCAGGAAAATCCAGCAATGAAAGGGAAAAATTCACATTTTAAAGGGAGCAGTAAGGGCATGTGGTCTATGTACGGTGTATAGGAAGAGTCAGAGTCATTTGCAAGAACCCACTTTCCTTCCGAAATAACGTTGCCGAGGGGAAAGCGTAAAAGGGAGCTATATGACAGCTACCGCAGTCCCCCGGCTGACCAACTACGTCGGGTGCCTGAACAGGGCTAGAGACCTCCCTCATCAAGGTGATTCAGACACAAGCAATCTCAGACATCGACTTGTCAAGTATTTGATAGAATAATCCAGTGAAGCTCTGTCACTTACTGCGTATGTGATTTTAGGCGAGTATTTTACCTCTCTGAGCCTCAATTCCATCGTGCGGTAGTGCTGTCTGCCATGTGTTTCCATTTGTCCCTGTTCCAGCGACCTGGAAGAGCTGTACTTCTTGACCTCCTTTGTTTGGGCAGGGCTGTGTATGTGACTGGTTCTGGCTAATGGGTTGTGAGTGACATGTGCTATTTCTGGGCCAGAACATATGGTTGTTGGATTGAGACCTTGCAGGGTCCTCTTCCCCTCAGGCACAGAGACTGACAACTTTCTAGATGATGGCTGCTCTGTCAGTTTGGGTCTCCAAGTCATTCCAGTAAGAATGGCTCAGACCCCCAAAGTCCACCATCCTGTGAGGGGCATGCACCTGCCATGGACATGTAGTCAAAGTGAGGAATAAGCCCCTGAGATACGGGGACTGTCTATTACCACAGCATAATCTAGCCTATCTTGATTCTTGTATCTTATCTGTAAATTAAAATAACATCCTCTCAGGATTTTTCTGAGGATTAAATGAGAAAACTGGTATGACAAGGTTGCCACAGTGCTTGACATAAAACAGGAACTCAAAAAATGGAAGCTATAATGATTAAATAATAATAACAAACTAGTTTTGAAAAGTGTGGAAAATTGGTATAAAATGAGAGCTATTTCATCCACTCATCCTTACGGGTAAGTTGTATCATCGCTTCAAGAGTGGGGCATTTTATTTTATTTTTAAGACTTCCTAATGACTTCCTAATGACTTCCACTTATGCACTTATTTCTTGCCGTCATGATATCAGAAACATAAATTGAGGTTATATGTAAAGAATGAAAAAGTGGAAAGATTAAGCAAAAGAGAGAATGACTAATGACATAAGATAAAATGAGTTAGCAATAAGTGGTTTCTTAATGAGAAGAACAGATTATAATTATTAGTAAGCATACATTCTTCTTAGTAAACAAAGGTACAAGGTATTAATGCGGCAGAAGAGATTTACTTTGAACAGGCTTTCCCAAAATGTTTCCTGAGGAACACTAGTACTTCCAGTGGTCTGTGGAAAAATGTTCCATTCCCACATAGCTTGAGGAAACTACCTGTTACAGACTGAATGTTTATGTACCAACCTAGTCTCCAAGGTGACAGTATTTGCAGGTAAAGTCTTTGGTAGGTGATTAGGTCATGAGGGAGATGCCGTCATGAATGGGATTAGTGCCTTTACAAAAGAGGACCCAGAGAGCTCACTTGCCCTTTCTGCCATGTGAGGATACAGCATGAAGACAGCCCTTTATGAACCAGGAAGCAGGCTCTCACCAGACACTGAACCTGCTGGTGCCTTGATTTTGGACTTCACAGACTCCAGAACCGTGAAGAATAAATTTTTGTAATTTGTAAGCCACCTGGTCCACGGTGTTCTACTACAGCAGCCTGAACAAGCTAAGACACTACCCTATTCTTTCAGATTCAAGTGGCATATTATCTTAAAAATATGACAATATAGAAATCCTTTTTACCTTCATTTTTGTATGTCCCATATTTCTTCAATGGATAAAAACATTTTTGTTGTTGCTGTCTCTCAGACATAGTGTCTTGTAGAGCAAACCTGAAAGTGCTGAAATGAGAGGAAAGAAATGGCTATTATATAATACAAAATATATATATCACCCCCTTAACCATCTCTCAAACAATATTTAAAGCCCTCACAAATGTAAACACCATCTTTTACTTGCTGCATTTTACTCATTAAGTACCATCTATGTGATTTTTATGAAATGTATCATATATAATTTTACTTAATATGGTTTTCTTAAATAAATTCACTGTTTTTTCCCACATGAAGGAAAGGGGAGAGCTTTTAAGGAATGTAACAAGGAATGGTTAGAAAATAAGGAGGAAAATCAGAAGCCAGTAGTGTCTGTCTGGACTAATTTAAGCCGTTTAGAGAGTCCAAGCAGGAAAAGATTATGGCATCCCAACCCCCACAAACTTCGAAAAGCTACTGATCCGCAAAGCAAATACAGAAAACAAATTCTGAACCTTAAGGTGCTGGCTACTTTCACACTTTTACTGAAAAAATATCAAATTAAACAAAGTCTCTCTCCTTGCCTCTCTCTACAGAACAAATTAAGAGACAGAAATTCAGATCAGATTTGAAATCATCGATACGAACTGGCATCTAGGAGTTCTCTGGTGTCCCTAATAACAAACGTGGTCTGAGGAGCGCAGAGGACGCCATCACATGGCAGGCAGTGAATACGAATATGGAAGAGAGATAAGAGTAGGGCTTTAATGTGGGGGTTGGGAAGGAAGGGGGAAGGGAGGGGTCCACCCAGTATCCCGAGCCTAGCTGCCGAGAGCAGCCCATGAACGCCTGCCGCCCGCTGTCCCGCCAATTCTGAGTAAACCTCTAGTACCGGCGGGCGCCCCTCCTACCCGACTACCGCCTACCGTCTACCGCCTACCGTGGCAGAATATGAAAGTCGGTGGAAAGGTTGGCATCGGAGCCAGAGCCTCATCAAAGTTCCCCCTCAGCCAGGACAAGTACCTTAATTCTAAAGGTCTTGTTCACCTCTCGGTCTGACTCCTCAGGAGGCTAAGCCGAGCTACCGACCATTCGGCAGGCTCTCCACACGCTGAAAGGGCGCCCCCTTCGGTCGCAACCTTATGGCGTCACGTGACTGCGCGACCTACGTAACGTAACGTAATGCAACGCGCCGCTGTGGGGCCCTACCTGACTTCCAGGGGCTTGGCTGGCGGAGGCCACAGAGTAGAAGGATGCAGGTGACCTCAGGGTTCAGGAGCCCTCAATCGTGAACTGTGACCGAGAGAACTGAGCCTCAGGAGACCACAGCATGTCCCATGACCGTAGAATATACACAACCAACAGCCGAAGGGTAGGTGTGGTGTTCACATGACGGCAGGCGCTTTGCCTGCCATGTGATGGTAGCGGCCACATCCGTGTTGATTCAGGGATCTGAAGATTCTGGTAGCCAGCAATCTTCACGAGATAGAGATGGCTGAGCCTGATGTGTGACCAAGGAGGATATGTGACCGACCATAGCATCCATACGACTCTCAGAAGCAGGTCACCTGTGTGACTTGGAGGACTGAGGCTTCCACATGCCACTAGCTAGGGAGAGCCACATGACAGGATGAACCCACATGATGGGCAGGGTTTAGGAGTCTGCCATGCTCTAGCGACTTGAAAAGCTGGATCTACCACATGATCATAGTGGCAATAGGTCCAGAGAGACTACACGAGCTCAGGGTTTAAGGGCTCATGGTGCTGACATGGCCAGTAGGTCTGGGCCTGCCTCATAACTGTCAGGGCCTGCCACTTGATGGCCGCATCCACGTGACCATAGCCTTAGGAGCCCACGGTGCTCAAAAGCTGGGTCAGCCTCCTGAGTGTAGGATAGTGACAGCAGGGTTCTCCCGGCTGCATGTTTCAGGAGGCCGTTCTCTTCACGAGACCTGGAGACCTCAGATTGCCCACATTCCTGGGCTTCCCGTTGATGGTGGTGCCTCCCGATGATCTTCCTCAGAACACAGGCTGGCTTCACCTGCCCCAGCCCCCTTTTAATGTGCTAATGTGCTTCTTTCGTGTGCTAATTCTGTTTCCCTATAACACGTGAAATTTAACACATAAATTAACACATAGCAATGGACTAGGTCCTCCCTAAATCCATAACCATTGCCATATTTTAGGGACCGCTTCAAAAACCTAAGCGGTGGGTACAGGTAAGCTTTGTTGCCGTATTTCATGCAAGTCTAAGAGAAATTAAAGCAAACTCAATAAGTGAATTTTAGCTGTTAATTTGAAAAAATATATATATAATGATTACTATGTGTCAGGCACTTTAAAACGTCAACCCCTTTAATGCTGGCAATTCTATAAATGAGGTACTATGATTATTATTCCAGTTTTCACAGATGAGAAAGTGGAAGCACAGATGTGTTAAGTCACTTGCCTAAGAGGTAACTGAACCTATAGGTGCCAAACCAGGGTTTACTCCCAGGCACCCTGGCTCCAGACTTTGTGTTTTGATCACCCACAAGAGTCTCCAAAGAAAATTAAGAATAATTCAGCCTTCCTTATTCAGACTAACTGGAAAGCCATCCGCAGTTACTGAAAAGTTGAGATCATAGAGGACCTCTTTAAAGTGCCATTTAAATAATTTCCAGTACTATCAGTAATTAGAACGAATCCAAGCTGAAGCCAGGTAAGGCCCTCGGATTCATTTTAAGGTATAAATATAAACTTATCCTTAATAAGTGAAGTATTTCTGTATATAAAAGTCGGTATAAAATGCTAGACGTTAGTTGAAAACGTTTCCTTCTTTTATTTTTAAACACTCTAAAAAGAAATATTGCAGACTTTATGGCTCTTTTTCTCTAAAGAGAAAAAGTGCAGACTTTATGGCTCTTTACGGAATTCCAAAAGTTAAAAGTGAGCAGAATCTGAATTAGATACTACTGCATTTATATTTTGTTTGCATCTTCCTAGAAAGGACAGAGAAAGGGAAAGGAGAATATACAATATAGTTTTGGTGTTTTTTTTCTTATTGCAGCTTTACAAACACCTCTTTTGCTGATTTGTACGGAAAACTGAAGATCTGTCTGTATATCCAAAAGAGATTTGATGTGATCTTGCCTGTTGGCTGGCTTAGGCGAACTTAATGCTATACAAGCAGTGGGATTATTTTGCCGGCACCCTGCAACGTGGCATGGCTACATAAATAACCTGAAGAAAATACAACAGACCAAATTTTGCACCATGGTTAAATTTGAATATACTAGTAAGGATAACAGACTGTGTTTGTAGTTCTAAGCCTGTCGAAGGAAGTAGTGATTTTTTGGAGTGACTCTGTTTGGGCACATTGCTGTTACTTAGATAATTTTGGAAAATTATTTATGGGACACATGTAAATGCAGGGTATGAAAAAGGAGCCACGTGTTTACAATAGAGCCTATTATGAAACCTCAAGCTGGATTTAGGAAGCATCTGTATACAATCACTGGATGGAATCCGACATCAAGACCTGATGTCTGTCCCAACTGTAGCTTCTGTAATGGGCAAATCCACTAATGGTGATTGAGGTCAACTTCTTTCACCAAAAGGCAAACCCTGGAGTTCTAATTATAACTTTACTTGGGAAGGGTCAGATATTCTCCTGTCAGAACTAAAGGTCGTATCATTTATTCTTGCCCTGTGATGATTACCAGGAGTTATTTTAGGATTTAAAAATATATTTAGTTACACCAGTGGTTGCCCGTCAGCTCTCTGTAACATACATTGGGGAAGGGACGCTAAGGCTATGGGTAAACACCTGTATGAACACAGCCTATATGAGCTAGGCAGTTTAGGCACTGCATGTATCAGGTGCTCCGTCTGTTTAGGTGAGGCAGGCTGATAAGCTATTCTTCTTGAATGTTGTTTGGCAAGGTTTACTGGGAACAACTTTTACTTCTTTTATATTTCTGTTTTGGGGTGGATGTTTAGGAGTGGCTTTGTTTAACACAGAGAAATGGGAAAGGAGAATAACAGACATTTGTGATGCTGCTAAATTAAACTCAAATGCTTTTGGTTCAAACACAAATATGTACTCAAGTAGAGATCCTATGTGAATTTACTTTCAGAAAGTAAAATTGACTTAATCTGGTAACATTATCCAAGAGAACTTATGAGATATTGCTGTGCCTTTATAGAAATGGTAATTGAAACATGTTTTTCTTTGTTCCTTTAAGAAGCTCATTAATTAACTAGAAGTGACTTTACTGTCAGTGTCAAGCAATGGGAAAGAAGAGAAACAATTGTAGGTAGTGCTCCCTGTCAGAGTACTCAGTGTGCTCCCTTCCCCCAGCACAGTGTAAATTTTAACAGCTCTAGGTGATGAGCTCATTCATGGGGACTACCACAGCCTGGAAACAGAAAATTACATCCACGGTGAAAACTTCTTTTGAGGACAAAGAATGGAAAGGGGCGAGAAGGCAGGGATTCCTTACAGGGTTTTTGCTCATAAACTATGTCATTTGTGATGGTATGATTCTCTGATACACTTTGAAAATCCCATCCACGTGAAGACCACTTAAAAATTAAATAAGTGTGTTTCAAGGCTTTAAAAATTATTAGACAGGGAGAATTGAAGTGGTCCTAGCTTGGCTCTTGTTATCCACTCATTGTAACTATTTTTTTGCCACCCCCCCCAAATAATTCTAACTATAGACTTTGAAAGTATTGTGAGATGGGTTTTTATGTAAACAGCTACATTGTTTCCTTGTTACGATATCACACTGGCATCTACTGCTGGTGGATATGTTCCCATATGATGTAAATGAGTGACCTTTGCCAGTTTTCTTTAGAATAAAAGCAGGCTTTGAGGACTAAATTATATCAATGAACTTTGCATTTCCATAACATCACCAGATGATTTTTTAATTATCTACTTCATGTAGCCTGTTTGGGGCCAGTGATAATCTAAAATGTACATGATGCTCTACCTTTTTTTCCCACAAAATCTGGAAAAACATGGCCTATCCTGTGCTCTCTAAAAAATGACAGGCACTTGCAATAGTTGACTATCACTGGATTCTGAAATTCTAATTTAGTCTAGTGTATCTGTTATTATATGGGACACTTTGATGTAATTCAAAGTTGCCCACATAGGGAGGGGGATCAAGATGGTGGAGTAGGAGTATGTGGAGTTCACCTCTCCCCACAAACACATTAAAAATACCCCTACATGTGAGGCATTTCTCACAGAAAACCAACTGGAAACTGGCAGAAGATCTCCTACACAACCAAAGCTGCAAGGAATATCTCAACATATCCAGGAAGGACAGAAAAAATTTTAAAGGCATGAGGATGGTCCTGACACCCCTGGGAGAGATATGTAAAGGAGGAAAGGTACACATAGGCAGACCCTTGCCCCAGGGAGCCCCCGTGCCTGCTGAAATAGCCACTGGGATAGATGGAGGGGATGGAAAAGCCTAAATTCTACTCACAAGGAGTGCATGCATTCTGGCTTGCTAACAATCAGGGCAGAGAGAGACTGGCACTGGCGGCTGCTGCCTTGCTACACTTCCCAATCCAAAGCACACACAAGGTGGTGGGGCCACAGATGCACACAGCAGCTGAGCATTGAATCTTAGGTACACAGGTCCAGGGAGAGGACTTGATCTAGATGTGTGGAGACAGCCCGGAGGGCCTGGTGTATGGTCTGGGCCAAACCAAGGAGCCCATTGTCAGCCCACACATAGTGGGGGCAGGTCCTGCCACAGTGCCCATTGTCAGTGTGCACACAGTGGGGGCAGGTATGCCCATGGTGGACTTTGCCAGCACATGTACCACATGGCACCATGGAAAGGCACAGCAGCTGGGCACTGCATGTCGTTCATTTCACGGTGGGAGCACACTTGCCCCGCTCACTCTACACCATAGCTTGGAGCCAGATCTGGAGCTGACAGGTCCTGGGAGAGGTCTGCCACAGAGGCAGCCCAGGTTCCAGGCAGCGGCACAACCACCTCAATTCCTGTAGCCACAGGGCCCCGGCCGCCAGCACCAGCCTACTCCACACCACAGCCCAGCACTAAGTCTGGGATGAACACAACAGAGAAAGGGATGCAACCTTGGGCTGCTTCTTGGCAGAACCATGGATGCCTGCACGTGAGGCACATAGGTTTGTGGTGACCACACGGACGTCATTAGCTTCAGTGGTCACCTCCTTTGCATCTGGGCATGTGCTTAGGGGCAATGGAACCTGACTGAACCTGACCCTCAGGGCTTCTACTCCAACAGCTGGGAAGCAGACCCCAGCCCCAACAGGGCTGTGACACCCATAGAGCAAAGAGGAGGCCCCAGCCAACAACCAGTGCAGGCTCTGGTCAACACAACTTCAAACACACCCCCTATCAAGGAAACAAGGGCCAGCACACTTTAAGGAAATATGTGGCAAGCACCCACACCAAAACCAGCCCTTGCACCAAAAATATTGGACTCATACCGTCTACACAGGGATCCTCCAACCTAAAAACACCCCTTCAAGAACACAGTAGATTCATGCTTCTCCTAAATTCAGAGAGAAAGAAAGTTGAGTGGAATGAAAAACAGAGGAACTCTTCCCAACAAAAAGAACAAGAGAAATCCCCTGAAGGAACAAATAATGAAAGAGACCTCACCAGTCTACTAGTCCCCAGATTCAGAAAGGAGGTAAGAAAAAGGCTAAAGAAATTAAGAAAGATTATTGATAGAAATGCAGATCCCTGCAACAAGGAACTAGAAACTCTAAAGAGAAATCAATCAAAACTAGACAACTCAATTGCCGAGACAAAAAACAAACTAAAAGCAATAAATAGCAGACTAACCAAAGCAGAAGAATAGATAAGTGATCTGGAAGACAGAATAATGGAAATCACCAAATCAGAACAGCAGACAGAAAGACAAATTTTAAAAAATGAAGAAAACATATGAGTTCTATAGGATAATATAAAGCATGCATAATATGCATAATCATATGCATAATGTGCACAGTCCTATGCATAATAGGGGTACCAGAAGAAGAGGAGAGAGCAAAGGGGATAGAAAAAGTATTTGAAGAAATTATGGCTGAAAACTTCCCAAACCTAAAGAAGAAAACCGATATCCAGGTACAGGAAGCACAGAGGGTCCCACACAAGAAGAACCCAAATAGAGTGACACCAAGACGTAGCATAATTAAAATGGCCAAAGTGAAAGATATAGAGAACTACAAAGTCAACTGGGAAACAAGGTTTAAAATGGCAGTAAGTACATACTTATCAATAACTACTTTAAATATCAGTGGACTAAATGCTCCCATCAAAAGACAGAGAGGCTGAATGGATAAAAAAAAAAACAAAACAAGAATGTACCATATGCTGCCTATAAGAGATTCACTTCAGGGTACAAGACACAGACACATTGAAAGTGAGGAGATGGAAAGCTATTTCATGCAAATGGAAACAACAAGAAAGCGGGCTTAGCAGTACAGATATCAGACAAAATAGACTTAAAACAAAGTCCATAAAGACAAAAAGGACATTATATAATGATAAAGGGATCAATAAAGAAGAGGATATTACACTAGTTGGCATATATACAGCCAATATAGGAGCACCTAAATATATAAAACAAATAGTTACAAACATAAAGGGAGAAATTAACAGGAATACTATGATACTAGGAGACTTTAACACCTCACTGACATCAATGGACACATCTTCCAGACAGAAAATCAACACAGCAACAGAGGCCCTAAATGACACATAGACCACTTGGACCTAATTTATATCTACAGGACACTACATCACCCCCATAAACAGAATACACATTCTTTTCAAGTGTGCAAGGAACGTTCTCTAGGCGAGGCCACATACTAGATTAGAAAACAAACCTCAACACATTTAAGAGGATAGAAATGACTTCAAGCATCATGTATCACCACAATGATATGAAACTAGAAATCAACCACAGAAAGAAAAATGGGAAAAGAATGAATACATGGAGACGGAACAACATGCTACCAGAACACCAGTGGGTCAATGATGAAATCAAAGAAGAAATCAGGAAATACCTCAAGACAAATGACAATGAAAACACAGCCTTCCAAAATCTATGTGATGCAGCAAAAGCGGTCCTCAGAGGGAAGTACATAGAGATTCAGGCCTTCCTTAAGGAACAAGAAAAATCTCAAATAAACAGAAATAGAAAAAGAATTAGAAAAAGAAGAACCAAAAAATTCCCAAAGTCAGTTCTTTGGGAAAGATCAGAGGGAAAGAAAGAAAATAGAGATAAAAATAGAAAAGATCAATAAAACCAAGGGCTGCATTTTTGAAAAGACAAAATCGACAAACTTCTAGCCAGGCTCACCAAGAAAAAAAGAGAAAGGGCCCAAATAAACAAAATAAGAAATGAAACGGAAGCAACAACTAATACCACAAAAATACAAAAAAAAAAACCCACACAAAAACCAAAACATATAAGAGAATACTATGAACAGTTTTATGCCAACATGTTAGACAACCAAGAAGTAATGAACAAGTTTCTAGAAATATACAGCCTGCCAAATTTGAGTCAAGAAGAAACAGATAATTTGAACAGATCAATCACCAGAAGTGAAATAGAATCTGTAATTAAAACAAAACAAAAACTCCCTGCAAACAAAAGTCCATTACCAGACAGCTTCACCAGTGAATTCTACCAAACATATATAGAACTTATACCTATACTTCTCAAACTCTTCCAAAAGATTGAAGAGGAGGGAACAGTCCCAAATTCATTCTATGAAGCCACCATCACCCTGATACCAAAAGCAGACAAAGACACTACCAAAAGAGATAATTACAGGCCAAAATTTGTGAAGAATATAGATGCAAAAATCCTCAACCTCATATTAGCAAACCGAATCCAATGCTACATTAAAAAGGATCATACACCGTGATCCAGTTGGATTCATTCCAGTTGCTCTGATAGCTTTATGGAAGTTCCCTTGTATGTTATTTGTTGCTTTTCCCTTGCTGCTTTTAATATTCTCTCTTTATCTTTAAATTTTGCCATTTTAACTACAGTGTGTCTTGGTGTGGTCTCCTTTGGCTTGACCCTGTTTGGGACTCTCTATGCTTACTAAACCTGGATATCTCTGTCCTTTCCCAGGTTAGGGATGTTTTCAGCTATCATGTCTTCAAATATGTTCGCTGCCCCTTTCTCTTTCTCTTTCTCTTCTCCTTCTCAGACCCCTATAATGCAAATGTTAGTACACTTGCTGTTGTCCCAGAGGTCTCTTAAACTGTCCTATTTCTTTTTCTCTTTTTTTCTTTTTTCTATTCTGCTTCAGTTATATCCACTACTCAGTCTTCCAGCTTGCTCGTCCATTCCTCTGCATCATTTCATTTACTGTTGATTCCATGTAGTGTATTTTTCATTTCAGTTATTGTATTCTTCTCTGTGTGGTTCTTCTTCATATTTTCTAAATCTTTGTTAAAAACTTCTCACTCTGTTCATCCAATCTTCTCCTGAGTTCTTTGAACATCTTTATGATCATTACCCTGAACTCTTTATCAGGCAGATCGCCTATCTCCACTTCACTTTGTTCTTCTTCTGGGGTTTTATCGTGTTCCTTTGTTTGGAATAGATTCCTCTGTTGCCTCATTTTGTCCAATTTGCTGTTTTATTTCTCTGTATCTGGTAGGTTGGCTCCATTTCCCAACCGTAGAGAAGTGGCTTTTTGTAGGAGACGTCCTGTGTGACCCAGCCGAGCTCTCCCCTCTGGTCACCAAAGCTATATGCTCTAAGGGTGCCCCCTGTTAGGGCTGCATGTGTCCTTCTGCTGTGACCAGCACACTACTGTGGGTGGTGTGGTAGGTGTGGCTGGCCCCTGGTCCAGTGGGTTGCCAGGCCCTGCCTTGTGCAGAGGCTGGTGGCCACTGGCGAGTGAGGCTGGGTCATGAGGCTGCTGGCTGCAGTGCCCCAGGAAGTCCCGGGATTAGCGATGGCCCACTGGTGGGTGGTGCTAGGCTCTGCAGTGGGTGGTGGTGGGGCTAGAGGTCCTGTATCTAGTGTCAGCCTGCTGGTGGGCAGGGCCAGTTCCACATGGCTGGCTGCCGGGTTTGGGGGTGTCCAAAAGCTGGTGTTGGCCCACTGTTGAGTGGGGCTGGATCCCAGGACAGCTGGCTGAGGGGTGTCTTGGAACTGGTGTTGGCCTGCTGGTGGGTGGGGCTGTGGCCCAGCGAGTCCTGGAGCTAGCGCTGGCTCGCTGGTGGGCAGAGCCAGGTCCCTGGGTCTCTGGCTGCAGGGCCTTGGATTCCTGAAGCTAGTGCCGGTTTGCTGGTGTGTGGGGCCAGTTCCTGACATGGCTGGGTATGGGGTCGGGGGTGTCCTAAAGATGGCGTCATCCCACTGGTGAGTGGGGCCAGATCCAGGAGCAGCTGGTTGAGGGGCCCAATGTGTCCCAGAGCTGGTGCCAGCCTGTTAGTGTATGGGCTGGGTCCTGGCATGCCAGGCGGCAGGGCTGTGGTGGTTCTTGGGCTAGTGTTCCCAGAGGAATATTCCTTTTTGCATATTTACAAATATGTACATTAACAGATGTTCTTTAATTTTATTACATTTTCATGAGACTGAATTTCTTCTAAAAGCTTGAAGCTTTTAAAGATATTCCATATTGAAATTTAATGGTGCTCTTTAAAGAAAATTGTTGCTGATCATAAATGTTGACAATTTTCTTGCTTCTCACCTTTCATACCTTTATGAACTCTGTGTTGTATGTGTACAGAATGGTAATACTTGATGAAATTGTAACTATAAAGAATCCATTCCCTTCTAGTCAAACTATCCTGACACAATAATATCAAAGTACGATAGTAAAGAAAAAGCTTTGCCAAAAATTTGAGAAAGAAAAAGAGATTTCAGTACGCTACCATGGATGCCTTTGTGGTTCTTCCTAAACTTACTGCAGGGATGAGAGCTCTAGTGCTTTGTAACTACCCATTCACTAATTCAATGTAGGTATTTCCTGAATAGAAGTATTTGTTACCTGGAAAGACATAGTAGTTGAAAACCATTTGAGCTTGAGTACTGTGGGTATTATGCTCATATTGATAATTGTGCTTTCAAATGGTGCCGGAAGGTGGTATTTTTGTTTACCTATGCAATATACATTCCTCATCTTCCTAAGTGGTCTCAAATTTTCATTAGTGCATTTCCTCCCTCATACAGTCACATGTTTGGGGGAAATTTGCCTGCTAGTTCCAAGGGTGAGACCAGAGTTACTCTAGATCTCACGCAATAATCCTATGTCCCTAGCCACAGTCATTGGTTCAAGATTGGGCCTGAGTCTTTATATCTTTGAGCCACTAGATCAACTAACCTAAAGTCTCCTCTACCTCTGGGCTCTCAGTTATATAAGCAAGTATCTTTCCTTATCGTATACACAAAAGTGGATTTTATTTTCTGTTACTTGTAGCTTTGTTACTTACTGCTATATATGTTTTTGAAGATATGTTATCGGGTGAATGTAAGTTCAGAATTTGTAATCTTCTCAATACATTTTCTTTTATGGTTTGATAGTAGCCCTCTTGGTTGCAATTGCTTGATGTCTATTTTGCCTGATAGTAATACAAATTAACCATGTTGCTTTCAGTTTTACTGACCATTGGTATTTTTTACCATCACTTTATTTTCATCCTTTCTGACAGTCTACTCTACCTACTTCATGAACTACTGAAACACGTTCATAATGCCTGCATTAGACTGTTCAGACTGCCAAAACAAAAATACCACAGACTAAGAGGCTTAACAACAGAAATTTGTTTCTCACAGTTCTGGAGGCTGGAAGTACAAGATCAAGGTGTGAGCAGGGGTGATTTCTTCTAAGGCCTCTCTCCTTGGCTTGAAGATGGCCATCTTCTTGCTGCTTTTTCACATGGTTGTCCCTCTTTGTATACACACTTCTGCTGTCTCTCTGTGTGTCCTAAACTCCTCTTCTTATAAGCACACCAGTCAGATGGGATTAACGTATCCCCTAACAGCCTTAAATTCACTTAATCACCTTTTAAAGGCCCTATCTCCAAATCCAGTCACATTCTGAGGCACTGGTAGTTAGGGCTTCAGGATATGAATTTTGGGAGAACACAGTTCAGTCAATAACAGAACCTAATGTTAAGATGACGTTACCATAGAAAACAAGAGAGCAGAGGCAGGAGCAATGATGCGGAGCAGGCAGGAGGATGGTATGTTAGGCTTTCATTTTCCTATAGCTTCTCCAGTTCCTAAAATTCTCGAATGGCCAATGAATCCCAGGCATTTGACTGAGAAATTTGCATTGCTACTACCTCAGCCTGGACCTAAGGGATGGGAACTAGTATTCCACACTAGTTAATAGCTCAGCTTAAAATCTAACACTTTCCTCTTATCAATAGATCTGCTATTTTCTTCCAAGATACTTGACCCTTCTTAACCTCAGCTTCTTAATTAGATACAGAGACAAAATAATTAGTCATACAACTCCAACTGTGAGAATTAAATGAAATTGAGATCTACTTCTGCACATAATCAGGGCTGATTGCTGGGTGGAAGGTTTGGAAAGCTGTTTCCTCAGCCATTTATGCACAGAATGTTCGGGCGCATTCTATTCTAACAGCTCTATGTTCTAGGTCATGCCACAGCATTGTCAATGAGACATGCAGAAGGGGAAGAGTTGCGTCTGTGCACTGGGGTTAGACCTTTTGGGGCCCCAATTATCTCACCAAATACCTCCCTTACTATTTAGCAACCAGAGCCACTATTTCGACTCCTAATCTTCAGGAAGACAGAGACATTGTCTGAATTTGTTCATGGTCCTATCTTCCCTTCTTAGCACTAAGCTTGACATGCACTAGGTGCATGAATGGATGAATAAGTGGATGAATGATAGTTATATTCCACACATATATCTTTCTTCTCTGACAGTTAGTAGCCCCTGGCAGCCCAGGTTCGATCCCCGGTCGGACATCTAAAACCCTGCAAGCCACGCAGCACAGCTAAAAAAAAAAAAAAAAAAAAAAAGATGGATGCATTATGTTGAACACAAATTATAGCTCAGTGAAGTTGGTTTTTAATATGTCTTTGTATCCCTTCCAGAATCTAGAGCTGTGTCATGCTCATATGTGGAATCAACCTGTATTTTCAGATTGAACTGTACAGTTTGGCTTTTTCTGTGTTTGCTTGCATGCTTGTATTTTTTGTTTGTTTGTTTGTTTTGGTTTTTTTTTTTTGCGACAGCCAAGAATATTCTCAGGATCTCCTGACTTATACATCCAACCACATGCTCCCCACCCAGATTTTTCATAGGCTCCACAAACGACATGGTCAAAACACAACGGTCAGTTTCCTGGCATTGCACCGAAGCTGGTCTTCCATTCATTTCCCCATCGAAGAAAACCACCCTAACCCAGCTGCAAAAATCCAAATTCCAAGAGACACACTTAATTCCTCTCTATCCCTTACCACAAACGTGGACTTCATCAACAAGTTCAGTACTTCCAAGATACATCTCATCTCAAACCCCATCTCTCGCCTTCCATTGCTACGACTGTGGTCTACGAGGCTGTAACCTCTCACTGTCATGTGTGTAGTAGCCTCCTAATCTTGTCTCTTGATCGTACAGTTGCTCTATTTCAGTCTGTCCTCCAAGGAACATTTAGAATGAGCTTTAATAAGGTAGATTATAATAATAATTCCCTTCCTTTCAGAAAGAATCCAATGGCTCCATCATAATAAGAACAAAACCCAGAGTCCTTCCCATGGCCCACAGGACCTTCTGTTATTGGGCCCCTCCTACCATTCTCACCTCATTTTCTAACACTGTTCTCCCAATACACACTGCATACAAGCTGTTCCTTAAAACTGCCAAGCTTGCCCATATCTTAGGGCCTTTCATCTTGCTCTTCTCTCTGCCTCAAGCGCTCAGCTCCTATATCTTCCCACTGCTGACTGTGTACTTCTTGTTATTTCCATATTAAATCTAAGTTACGTCTTCTGAAAATCCTTCCTTGCCTTCCCCACCCTAGTCATTCTCTGTCACATTTTCCCATATTATTTTCTTAATGGCTCTCAAATCTTGAGTGTATCAACCCCTGTAGAATGTGAGCTCCATGAGAACCATGACCCTGTCTGTCAGGTTCTCTGATTTATCTCCAGTGCCTATCACAGTGCCTCACATATCACTGGTAACCAATAAATATTTGTTGAATGAATGACTGACTGAGTGAATGACGTAGATTAAGCATGCTAAGTTGTGAGGACTCAGGCATAGTCTGGGACATGGGATTTGGGAGGATGGGAGAGTGAGCTCAGGTGTCTCTGAAGCAGCAGTTTTGTTTGAACCCATGAAAACTGTGGTTGGAAAACTGGGTAGAAAGAACAGGATAATTGAGGTAGTGCTTCTAGCTGCCTTGGGTATGAAAGTGTAGCATATGTTCTATACCTATTCTCCTTCTTTCCTAATAAAAGAATCCTAAATTTATTTGCAACAGTAATGTTTCCAGTAAAAGACCACATTTATAGCCTCCTTTGCAGCCAAGAATGGTCACATGACCAACTTCTACCTAATGAGGTGATGGCAGAAGTGTTGTATAGTAGTTCCAGGAAGGTAGCTAAAAGGGAGATGAATGTCTCAGACCATGGTGTTTCTCATACCATCTGTTGTGGACTGAACTGTGTCCTACCCAAATTCATATGTTGAAGCTTTAACCCCCAGTACCTCAGAATGTGACTGTGTTTGAAGATAGGGCCTTTAAAGAGGTGATTAAATTAAAATGAGGCCATTAGGGTAGACACTAATACAATATGATTGGTTTCCTTATAAGAGGAGTTTAGGACACATAAAGAGATACCAGGGTGTGTATGCACAGAGGGACAGCCATGTGAAGAAGGAGTAAGAAGGAGGCCATTTGCAAGCCAAGGAGAGAGGCCTCAGAAGAAACCAAACCTGTGGACACCTGGATCTTGGACTTCCAACCTTTAAAACTGTGAGAAATAAATTTCTGTTGTTTAAGCTACTCAGCCTGTGGTGTCTTGTTATGGCAGCCATAGCAACCTAATACACCATCTGATAAGGTTTTCAAGTTTGACAGCTCATTAGAATCAACTGAGGTGAACCTTAAAGATACTGATGACTAGGCTTATCCCTAGAGGCTCTGATTCAGCTGGTTGAATCTGAGCATTCGAGGGGATCCTAATGGATATCCAGAGTTGAAAACCACATGTCTAGGAGAATAGTTTTTTGCACTCCATTGAGCAGGCTGAGAGAGGTGAATCTAGCATCATTTAGAAGGCATCCCCCGGTATCTCCCTCCTTCCACTGTTTTTCCTCTACCCCATATCCTCCTTCTTTTTCTGCCCTATCCAGATCTCCACAGATGGACCCAGAGATGCCCCCATCTCTTAATCCTGTTCCATATCCAAGTTCAGTCCTAATTTGAGGAACATTTAATAGCTTCAGCCCCACTTCTGCCCTTCCTGTCAAGAAAAGTGAGTCTCGAGGGGCCTCACATTCTCTTACTCTGCCTGTTAGCCAGAGCCAGGGCAGCTCTCTAGAGGTAACTTCTTGCCTCTTAATCCAATTATAAAATGGATGAAAGACATGAACAGAGGGCAAATAGGCTTAGGAAAAGCTATTCAACATCTGTAGCCATCATGCAAATGCAAATTAAAAGCACAATGAAATTTTAAACCCACCTATTAGAATGGCTGAAAAAAAGTGACAAAACCAAATGCAGGCAACACTGGATAAACTGAGTCACTCACACATTGCCAAAGGGAATGCAAAATGGTACAGGCCATCTGGAAAACAATTTGGCAGGTTTTTCAAAACAAAACATGCGATTACCAAATGATACAGCAGTTGCACTCTGGGCAATTTACCCAGAGAAATGAAAATTTATGTTTACACAAAAACCTTTACATGAAGTTCATCACAGTGTTACTCACAATAGTTAAAAAGTGGAAATAGCCCAGATGTCTTTCATCGGGGGAATGGGTAAGCAAACTGTGGTACATTCACACCGTGGAATCCTATTCAGCAATGAAAAGGAACAGACGATAGACACACTTTACAACTTGGATGGATCTCAGGAGAATTATGCTGAGTGAAAGAAATCCATTCCTAAAGGTAGTGTACTATATGATTCCATTTCTATGACATTTAGGAAATTATAATAATGTTTGACAGAGTTTAGGGATGTGGGATCAGGAAGAAGGTGGGTGTGGCTATAAAGGCTAACATGAGGGAAATGTGTGGTGATGAAACAGTTTTTGATCTTGTTTGTGGTGATAGTTAGAACACCTACATAGCTGGTAAAAGTGCATGGTATGATATATATAAGTATTATGCACAGGCGTTCTAACGCACAAATGAGTGCATGTAAAATGGCAAAATCTGTCTTTAAAACTTTGAACTCAAGGCATACCAGAGAGAGATTTGCTTCCTTCATAAAGATATGTATATTCTCATTAGGAGAAAGAATGAAAAACACCTTTCCACAGTGCCTGCCTTAGCCCTAAGGCTCAGCCAGCCCCTGCTACTGAGTCTTGACTTTTAAAGAGCCCTTGAAGAAGTGTTTAGGGATTCTTCTTTTTGCTTTCTATTACTGGTTTCTAATTTGATTCCATTGTGGCCAGGAAACACACTCTGCAATATTTCAATTCTTCTTTTTTTATTTATTTAATTAATTACTTTATTTAATTTTTAATTTTTTTTTTTTTTTTTGCGGTACGCGGGCCTCTCACTGTTGTGGCCTCTCCCATTGCGGAGCACAGGCACCGGATGTGCAGGCTCAGCAGCCATGGTTCACGGGCCCAGCCGGTCCATGGCATGTGGGATCTTCCCGGACTGGGGCACGAACCTGAGTCCCCTGCATCGGCAGGTGGACTCTCAACCACTGGGCCACCAGGGAAGCCCCTATTTTTATTTTTTTAATATATTTATTTCTTTATTTATGGCTGCGTTGGGTCTTCGTTGCTGCACACGGGTTTTCTCTACTTGCGGCTAGTGGGGGCTACTCTTCTTTGCAGTGCACGGACTTCTCGTTGCAGTGGCTTTTCTTTTTGCGGAGCATGGGCTCCAGATGCACGAGTTTCATTAGTTGTGTCATGCAGGCCCAGTAGTTGTGGTGCACGGGCTTAGTTGCTCCGTGGCATGTGCTCAACACAATAAAGGCCATATACGACAAACCCACCACAAACATCATTCTCAATGGTGAAAAACTGAAAGCATTTCCTCTAAGATCAGGAAGAAGACAAGGATGTCCAGTCTCACCACTATTATTCAACATAGTTTTGGAAGTCCTAGCCAAGGCAATCAGAGAAGAAAAAGAAATAAATGGAACCTAAATTGGAAAAGAAGAAGTAAAACTGTCACTGTCTGCAGATGACATGATACTCTACATAGATAATCGTAAAGATGCCACCAGAAATCTACCAGAGCTAATCAATGAATTTGGTAAAGTAGCAGGATACAAAATAAATGCACAGAAATCTCTTGCATTCCTATACACTAACAACAAAAATCAGAAAGATAAATTAAGGAAACATTCCCATTTACCGCTGCAACAAAAAGAATAAAATACCTAGGAATAACCTACCTAAGGACGTAAAAGTCCTATACTCAAGAGACTATAAGTCATTGATGAAAGAAATCAAAGATAACAAAAACAGATGGAGAGATGTACCATGTTCTTGGACTGGAAGAATCAACATTGTGAAAATGATTATACAACCGTAAGCAATCTACAGATTCAATGAAATGCCTAACAAATTACCAATGGCATTTTTTACAGAACTAGAACAAAAAGTCTTAAAAGTTATATGGAGACAAAAAAGACCCTGAATAGTCAGTGCAATCCTGAGGGAAAAAAACCGGAGCTGGAGGAATCAGACTCCCTGACTTCAGACTATACTAGAAATCTACAGTAGTCAAGACAATATGATACTGGCACAAAAACAGAAATATAGATCGATGGAAGAGGATAGAACGCCCAGAGATAAACCCATACACCTATGGTCAACTAATGTATGCCAAAGGAGGCAAGGATATACAATGGAGAAAAGACAGTCTCTTCAATAAGTTGTGCTGGGAGAACCGGACAGCTACATGTAAAAGAATGAAATTAGAACACTCCCTAACACCATACACAAAAATAAACTCAAAATGGATTAGAGACCTAAATGTAAGACCGAACACTATAAAACTCTTAAAGGAAAACATCAGAGGAACACTCTTTGACATAAATCACAACAAGATCTTTTTTATCCACCTCCTACAGTAATGGAAATAAAAACAAAAATAAACAAATGGGACCTAATGAAACCTAAAAGCTTTTGCACAGCAAAGGAAACTATAAACAAGACAAAAAGACAACCCTCAGAATAGGAGAGAGTATTTGCAAGCGAATCAACAGACAAAGGATCAATCTCCAATATATATAAACAGCATATGCAGCTCAATATTAAAAAAAGGAACAACCCAATTAAGAAATGGGCAGAAGACCTAAATAGACATTTCTCCAAAGAAGACATACAGATGGCCAAGAGGCACATGAAAATCTGCTGAACATCACTAATTATTAGAGAAATGCAAATCAAAACTTCAATGAGGTATCACCTCACACCAGTTAGAATGGGCATCATCAGAAAATCTACAAACAAGAAATGCTGGAGACGGTGTAGAGAAAAGGGAACCCTCTTGCACTGCTGGTGCGAATGTAAATTGGTATAGCCACTAGGGAGAACAGTATGGAGGTTCCTTAAAAAACTAAAAATAGAATTACCATATGACCCCGCAATCCCACTACTGGGCATATACCCAGAGAAAACCATAATTCAAAAAGACACACGCACACCAATGCAGCCCTATTTACAACAGCCAGGTCATGGAAGCAACGTAAATGCCCATCGACAGATGAATGGATAAAGAAGATGTGGTACACATATACAATGGAATATTACTCAGCCATAAAAAGGAACAAAATTGGGTCATTTGTAGAGACGTACATGGACCTAGAGACTGTCATACAAAGTGAAGTAAGTCAGAAAGTGAAAAACAAATATCATAGATTAACACATATATGTGGAATCTAGAAAAATAATGCAGATGAACTGGTTTGCAAGGCAGAAATAGAGAAACTGATGTAGAGAACAAATGTATGGACGCCAAGGGGAGAAAGTGCGGTTGGGCGTTGTGGGTGGTCGTGGGATGAATTGGGAGATTGGGATTGACATGTATACACTGATATGTATAAAATAGATAAGTAATAAGGACCTGCTGAAAATAAATAAATTTTAAAAAATATATTGCCGTTCCCCTTTTGAATATGGATAATGAAATCTTGGAAGAGTTGATGTGCCTGGCCAAGGTCATGCAACTTGTGGTACCACTAAGTGGTAGAGCCATAAAACCAGGGATCCAGTCTTAAGTTATTTGATGTCATTACCCCATCTACTGACAGATGACATTGTACTGCAAAAATTAAAATGGCCATGGCTGGTCTAATTCTTTATCTACAATTAGAGTATAAGAAAAAAATGTTCGTCTTCCCTGGTGGCGCAAGGGTTAAGAATCTGCCTGCCAATGCAGGGGACACAGGTTCAAGCCCTGGTCTGAGAATATCCCAAAGCCACGGAGCAACTAAACCCATGCGACACAACTACTGAGCCTGTGCTCTAGAGCGTGTGTGCCACAATTACTGAGCCCGTGTGCCACAGCTACTGAAGCCCGCACACCTAGTGCCCATGCTCCGCAACAAGAGAAGCCACTGCAATGATAAACCTGTGCACCGCAATGCAGAGTAGCCCCCACTTGCTGCAACTAGAGAGAGTCCACGCGCAGCACCAAAGACCCAACACAGCCAAAAATAAATTAAAACAAAAAGAAAAAGTGTTGAAGAAAGGAAACAGGAAAAACAAAAGTAAACAAAAGCAAAAAAAAACAAAAAAGAAAACAAATAAACAAACGAAAAACCCAGAAAAGCTATGATCAAATGCTAAGTGTCATGAAGAAAAGTAAGGCTTGTCTGATAAGTTGACAGAGATGTGAGTTTAGTAAGGAAGGTGTTATAGGGCTATCTGGGGCAGGCTGTTACAGGAAAACACATAATTGTAGGAGAACATGTTTGGTGAGTTAGGGTTAGAGGCACAGAAAAGAGGCTAGTGTGGCTGGAGAAAAATTCATTCAACAAATATTCAAGTATCCACTGAACCAGGCATTACTATAGGCACTTAGGATATGTTAATGAACAAACCAACAAAGATTCCTGCCCTCCTGGAATTTATATTTTTCCATCAAGTGAGATGGCCAATTTACAAAATTGCATATGGATAAAGTGTATTGTATTCCAAAAGGTGGTAAACAATTGGGATCAGAAAAGGAAGCAGACAGGGAAGAAGTGGAAGCAAGAGTCCAGGGAGAGGGTTGGAAACAAATACTATTAGCTATCCTTGCAATTGATAGTAGAGTTATTAGTGGGTGGCAGTTTTCTGCATTACGTTGCTTTTGTCAAATATCAATGTAAATGCTATGCTGGCTTTACTGCACAGAGGCAAGAATACATTTTTCCTATGTTTTGGTGGGGACTCGACTGCTTGTTTAATATAGTGGATCCCCAGGGACACTAAAGTCTGATGGCTTTTTGTCATCATTGGCCACTCGTGTTTTTTTCTTTTTCTTTTTTTTTTTTGCGGTATGCAGGCCTCTCAGTGGTGTGGCCTCTCCCGCTGCGGAGCACAGGCTCGGGATGCGCAGGCTCAGCGGCCATGGCTCACACGCCCAGCCGCTCCACGGCACGTGGGATCTTCCCAGACCAGGGCATGAACCCGTGTCCCCTGCATCGGCTGGTGGACTCTCAACCACTGCGCCACAAGGGAAGCCCGCCACTCGTTTTTAAGTTCACACCCTCTGTTGTGTAGACTTTCAATTTGGACGTCAGTTCTCTAGGTTTGAGACCCGGCCTGGCAGTAACCCTGGCCAGGCGGTGCCCATGTGACAAAGAGAGACACTGTGCCAAGGAGATGTAGGAGGGTGGCGCTGGCGCCTGAGAGGAACCCTCTCCTGCATAAGGCTCTCTCCCCTCGGCCCTCTGGGTGGGGTCGGGAATCTGGCCCCTCCTCCCAGTACAGAGTAGATTGAGTGATAGGGGGTCACGTGACCTGAGCTGCACCAATCCAAGTCCTCTTCCGGTGAGCTTAACGTTGAGAGGGAACCGTTAAGACGCCCAGTTCCGGAAACACTGAGGCTTCTCCGCTCCAGGCTCTGGAGAGGGAGGAATCTGCTCCTACTGCTGGGGTCTTGGACAGCTCAAGTTTTTTCCAACTCTTGTTCCAATCAGGTAAATTACAACAGCATTCTTTCTATAAATTACGCCTCTATTGACCTAAATTAAATTACCCAGGATCAAGGTTTGGGGGTTAATAAGACAGGCAATCGAACGGATTGCTGGGTCCACTGTCCTGTCCATTCTCCATGCGTTCCTCTTTCCTCAGGTGTGATTCGCTTCAGTTGTGTGGCTAATCATTTCCTGCTCTCTGTTTAAAATCCCTCGATCAGCCTTCTGCTTCTTAAAAAAAAAAGTTGGGGCTTCCCTGGTGGCGCAGTGGTTGAGAGTCCGCCTGCCGATGCAGGGCACAGGGGTTCGTGTCCCGGTCAGGGAAGATCCCACATGCCATGGAGCAGCTGGGCCCGTGAGCCATGGCCGCTGAGCCGGCACGTCCGGAGCCTGTACTCTGCAACGGGAGAGGCCACAACAGTGAGAGGCCCGCGTACCGGGAAAAAAAAAAATTGTATTTCTCCTTTGCACCTCAGTTTTGTTTGCGGTTTGTTTTGATATCCCAGACTTTAAGTTGTAGGTATTGAAATGTATGTCTCTCTCTCCCCCCACCCCCACCTCTCTGTCTCTCTCTGGTCTCTCTCTCTCTCTCTCTCTTTCTCTCTCTCTCTCTCTCTCTCTCTCTCTATATATATATATATGGTATTTCATTTCTTTTATACTTAAAATGGTTATCTTCTGAAGAGCAGATAAATACTCATCTACATCTTGGAGATGACTGCACTTTTATTTATTTTAATGGGCTCTCTAAAGCAGTTTTAAATAGTTTTTCAATGGATGATGCGGCATGAGCATTTATCCATCCTCCTAATTGTATTTCAATTAGTTAAACTCTTATTAAACAATGTCGTTTATACAATAACCATTCCTTTAACCAGTGATTTTTTTCTTTATTTTAAAATAATTTTAGGTTCACAGAAACTTTGCAAGTAGTATAGAAAGCCTTCACCCAGATTTCCCTAATGTTAACATCTTATACAGCCAAAGAAAAACTATCAAAATTAGGAAATTAACATTGATGCAGTACTATTAACTAATCTACATACTTTATTTGAATTTCACCATTTGTCCCAGTAATCTCATTTTTCTATTCCAGCATCCCATTCTGGATACCACATTGCATTTGGCCATCATTTCTCCTTAGTCTCCTCCAGGCTGACAGTTCCTTAAGCTTTCTGGGTGTTTCCCAATCTTGACGCTTTTGAAGATACTGGTCAGGTATTTTATAGAATGTGTGTCAACTTGGGTTTGTCTGATGTGTTCTTGTGATTTGATTGAACTTATACATTTTTGGCAACAATACCTGTTTTATTCTCCTCCCCTTCATCCCATTGGTGATGGAGGAATTTCCACCCTAGTGTTATGGGGGTGGCTGAACACACGACACCTGACACTGGACAGATACTATCCAGAGCAGCTTATTAGTAACGTTTACTCACGGCCTGGGGAGGAGGACACCACTGGCCAGGTAGAGCCCCACAGGAGTCATTCTCTGGAAGAGAGTGAACAAGCAGGGGCTGTGGGGGGCAGTCTGTAGTAGCAAGAGGACGAGGTGACCCTTGGTTCACATGGGAGGATGTGATTGGCTTGTTTGAATACTTCTGTGAGCTGGTAGGGAACTGAAACCTGATAGTCAGGGGCGAGCAAGCACTGTGGCTAGTTCCCATGATAAGGCTGGTTCTTTGGCTAGGGGACCTTCTTCCCGGCAGCACAAAAGGGGAATGGGAACTTGTGGTTAGTCCATTTGAGACCCTCTGGGTTTTCCCCCAAATGTCAAGGCATACATGTCACTGTGCCTTAATTTTAGGTCTTATACCACGGCGCTGCAAAAGCGATTCTGTTCCTTGCTCCAAGCATCATGTGAGGGGGTACATGATGTCCATATGTTGTATTAATGATGATATTCATTTGCAACACTTGATTAAGGTAGGGACAACTGTGTTGCTCCATTGTAATAGTACTGTTTTCCTATTTGTAAGTAATAAATATCGTGTAGGAAATACTTTCAGACTATGAAAATATCCTATTTCTTCTCAGACTGTTATTCACGACTTTTAAAATCCATCTGTTGATCTTGCCTACAACAATTATGACTTAATGGTGACTTTCTATTTCCTTATTCTTACTACATTGGTTCATTGGAATTCTGAGGAGCTGTCTTTTCTCCCCCATTTATTTATTTATAAATTATCAAGTTGTTTATAAAACTTGTTTTATTTCAAATTATTGAATCAAATAGCTAATCAAATTATTTGTCAGTATTGAATCATGAATAACTATGTTATATTGTGACTTATAATCAAATTAAATCATTATTTAGTTTCTTGAATTGTTCCAGCTTTGGTGACTGCAAGCTCCTTTTGGTGGGGTCTGTGTTCTTTCAGCATGACCTGATCCTTTTTTGTGTACTTCCTTGCTGGCATTGTAAGGTATTCCTGTTCATCTTGTGTTTTTGTCCCCACCACGGCCCTGAAATCAAAACACTTCTGCAAAGAGCCATGTTTCCTTTTCTTGGAAAATGACATTTGGAAACCAATATCTCAGTGTGTGTTCATTGCTATTGCGGTTTCATTGCTGCTAAGTCCTCCCTCTCCATCCACAAATGAAGGAAATATATTGTATGTATATACTCATACTTACAGATACTTCTCAATTTCTCTACCTATATGTATAGATATTGAAAGCCAGGAGCTCATACTGATACTTCTTATTTTAATCCATTGTAGCCTTGTTTGTAACTTCTTTGTCTCACCTGGCTCTCCTTATCTTCAATATTTACTTACTTGTTCATTCCTGATATATACATGAAGTACTTGCAGAAAGGCTACCCAATACGCCTGTTAGAAACAGATTTGATAACTTGTGTTTGTGTACAGTTCTTTATGTCTTAGGCCTCAGAGGATGCAGTCAAAGAACTACTATTTCCCTAAGTTGCTTAGCTTAGCTATTTTCTTTCTCACCTCTTCAGCTGTGGTTAAGACATTCATTTGTAATATAGTTAGGTTAATTTGTTGGTGTTTGTATTTGACTTTGCCTCCTCCCCACATCTTAGTTGATTTTAATTTTTTATTTAATTCTGGGGTATGTGAAATATTACTGTGATTCAAAGAGTCAGGGCTGCACAGAAACATCTATTAGACAAGTGTCACTCTTTCCTCATGCCTTCTAAGCCCCTCCCATTCGCCACTTATTTCCCACACTCCCCCTGTAGATAACCAATCTCGTTAGCTTCTGGTTTAATCTTTCCTGTATTTACTCTGCACAAATGAACTGATACATATATGTGTTCTTATATTCCCTTGTTTATTAAATGAAGGATGGCATTTTATAATGCTCCTTTGCACTTTTCCTTTTTCAGTTAACAGCATCCCATAAAAAAACTCTTTATGCCATAGAGGGCTTCATTGTTTTTTTGTTTTTGTTTTTGTTTCTCTTTTTATACAGCTGCATTGGACTCGGCTGACATATGTAGGGGCATTTAACTGGTTTTCAACATTCTGCAACTACAAACAATGCTGCAGTGAATAACCTTAGGCATAAGTATTTTTGTGTTGGTGGAAATGGATCTTCAAGTTTTATTCCCAGCAGTAGTATTGTTGGGCCAAAAGTTAAGTGCATGTGTATTTCTGTTAGGTATTTCCAAATTTCTCTCCAGAAGGGTTGTACTGGTTTTCACTCCCACTAGCTACTGTGACTGTTTCCCCACAGACTCACTAACAGAACATGTTGCCTTACTTTTGTGACCTTTGTTGATGTGGTAGGTGAGAAATGATATCTCGGCATTGTCTTAGTATGCACTTGTCTAATTATGAGAAAGTGTGACTCTATATTTTGAGGACTGTTTTATATATTTTTTGTGAATTATCTGTTCATATCTTTTCCCATTTTTCTGTAGAAATATTAGCCTTTTGTCCTTCAATACTTCAGAGTTCTGTATATACTTGGACTATTATTCATTTGTCCGTGAGGCATGTGCAAATACTTTATCTCAGTTTGTCAATTGCCTTTTGACTTAGTTATGATGTGTTTGCCGTACATTAAAAAAATCCTTCGTAGGCACATAGATCATTGTTTTCTTTCATTGCCTCTGGAAATTTGAGTCACAGTTAGAAAGCCTTTCCCTACGCTGAGGTTAAAGCAGAGTCCTGCCATATTTTCTTAAAGATTTTGTTATGGTTTCATTTGTTTAGATTCCTAACCCGTTTACAGTTTATTTCTGTGTATGGTGTGTGATATGGATCTACACTGATTCTTTTCCCAAATGTCTCAGTTGTTCCAGCATCATTTATTGAACGTCCATCTTTGCCTCAGTGATTTTAAATGCCCTTTCATCATATACTGAAATTTCCATATATTATTCTTGTTTTTCTGGGTTTTCTATTCTGTTTCACTGGACTATTTGTCTACTCATGTACCAGTACCACAGTGTTATAATTACCGAGGCTTTATAGCATGCTTTAATGTCTGGTATCATTACTCCCCATTTACAGGTTTTCTTTTTCACTTATATCCTGGCTATTCTTGCATGATTTTTAAAAAATATATTAATTTTATTATCCATTGATCTAACTCCATAGAAACATTTGCTGGTATTTTTGAGATTATATTAAATTTATACATTAGTTTAGGGAGAACTGACATCTTCTTAATGTTGTGTTATTCTATCCAAGAACATTGACCAATGTCTTTGTACTTATTCAAGTTTCCTTCTATGTCGTTCAGGAGTGTCTAAAAATTGTCCTTGCATAGCTGCTCTCATTAAGTTTATTTCTATGCATTTAAGCTTTGTTTTTGCTATTGTATATGGAATTTTCTCTACTAAAGTGTCCTCCAGCTGTGTGTGTGTGCGCACACAAAGACCATTGACTTTTGTATGTAACTCTATATCCTACTACCTTGATGATTTCTCTTATTGTTTTACTCAATCTGTCATTGTTTCTATAGGGCTTTTCAGGTGTACGGTAATATCTGCACACAGAGGTGGCCTTACTTCTTGTTATTCATTCTCAGAAATCTAATTGATTTCTCTAGTCAACTGACTAATGCTTGTAGTTGAAGACTGAACAGGAATGATATAATGGGCATACTTTTCTTATTCCTGAGCTTATTGGAAAACCTCTGGTAGTCCCCCACTAAATAAAATACTTGCATGAGGAATTAATTATATATTTTTTATCATGTTAAGAATGCGTCCCTCTTTCCCACTTCTTGAGGTTTTTCTTTTCTTAACATGAATGGGTGTTGAAGTTTCCCAAAGATTTGTTTGGCATCTGTGGTTTTAATCATATGATATTTGTCCTTAATTATATGACGATGGTGAATGATATCAATGGAATTCCTAATATAGAGCCAGCCTTGTATTAATGGAATAAATTGCACCTGATCACAGTATATTAGTTTCTAAATGTATTGTTGGATGTTTGCTAATATTCTATTTAGTATTTTGGTATCTACCTTTTACCTGTTAGCATCCTACTGGCTTCATATAAGAAGTTAGGGAAGTTTCCTTCCTTTCTAATGTTCTTACATAACTCATAGAGCTTTGGTACTATTTGATCTTTGATGGTTTACTAGGATTCACCTGTAAAACCATCTGAGCAAGGTGCTTCTTGGGGGTATTGCTGTAATAACTTTATTTCTTCTATGAAAATTGCCTAATTTAAGCTTTCTAACACTAGAATCAGAATTTTGGTAATTTGTATTTATCTAGGAAGTTACCTATTTCATATAGATTTTCAAGTTTATTTGCATAGAGGTTGGCAAAGTAATCTCCTCTTTTTTCTGTTTCAATGATTATTTCTCCTTTGTCTATTATTTTGTGTATGTGTGATCTCTCCCTTTCTTCCTTCATCAAGCCAGCTAGGGGTTTGTCCATTTTGAAAAACAAGATTTCATTTTTCTATTTTGTATCTCATTCATTTCTGCTTTTATGTTTTGCTTTCTTTAATTGTTCTTTTTTACCTAGTTGCTTTTGTTTTTTCATTTTTTGAGGCCATACTTTAATTAATCTTCATTCTTCCATTTTTACTCATAAAAGTGTCTACTGTGTGAATTTGCCTCAGATCACTGCTCTAAATGTATCCCATAGATGCCAATATGTAGTTTTTCAGTCAATCTTTTAAAAAATTTCTTTACAACTTCAGTTTGCATCTCTTCTTATATTCAACAGTTTTTAAGAGAAGCTTTAAAAATTTTTTTCAGGTGGAAAGGCCTTTCTGTTTTCAATTTTTGTTACTAACTTTTATAGCATTGGGGTTAGAGAGGATTGTTTGTACTATTTCTACTTTATAGAAATTAATTATCTAATCTCTGTGAGATAATTATGATCCATTTTTGACAAGAATATATTCCCTATATAACATTATTGATTAGCTTTCTCTTTTTTTATATGACTTGATCAGCCTTAGACTGAGTTTGGTGTATTAAATCTCCTACTGTTACTGTTTCCTGTTATTATTATTATTTTATCTACGTCTCCTTGCATTTTCGCTTTATAAAGGTGTTTGTTTGTTATTGGTTCATAAATATTCCTAAGGGTTATATCTTCATTGTGAGTTTTGGCTTTTATCATTAAGACATGTTTTTGTCACGTTTAATGCTTTCTTAAAATCATCCTGAACCACCTGTTTTCTTAACTTTACTCTCTGGTCTATGCATTTTTTCCTCCAGTATCATTTAACACTCACCTACTGCATTATGATAAAAAGTTTGTTGTATTTTCTTCTACTTCTCTACCTTCTCTCATTTTTAGTTGCAGAGTTTCTGTGGGTTTTTTTCACAGCATAAAACTTCTGTACATTAGCCTTCTCCCCTTTCCCCCACCTTCATTTTACTATTGTATGTAAAATACTCACCATTGGGTATTTTGGTGAAGTTTTCCTTCTCATCGCAGTGGGATCACAATCCCAGTTCCTCTTTTAGATTACTTGGCAAACATTCTGTAAAAAGAAGTATAGGAAATATTGTAAGTTCCTGGGTCACAGTGTCGCTGTCTCTCTACTCAACTTTGCTACTGTAGTGCAAAAGCATTCATAGTCAATACATAAATGATTGATCATGGCTTTGATCCAATAAAACTTCATTTATAAAATCAAGCAGTGGGCTGAATTTGGTTCGGTGGGCCAGTTTGCAGACCCCTGCTCTAGTAGCTTCCTTAGGAAGGGCTGAGGGGTGCAGAATTTCCTAAGTTTCTGCAAGTTCAAAAGCTTTTTCTGTAGGCTGTGATATTTAAAGGACACCCAAGTTGGTTATGAAATCTATGCTTCAGCCTTTCTTTTTAGTCAATCTCTGTCTTTTGATTTTTTTAAATATTCTATTTAAGGTGGGTTTCATATCCTCCAATGCTTGCTTGAGTATAATTAATTTTGTTTGGAGTGTTGACTTCCACTCTTTTTCTCCTTCATGGTTGTTTAATATGTATGCACTTTTGTTCCCTCATCTATTTTTTTTTTTTTTTACAAAGCTTTGTATGGAATTCCCTTCATTCTGTTCATCTGTATGATACTGGTTTTTTCGACAAGATTCCTAGTTTAATAATGTGAAATTTTGTTAGTATAGCAAAGACCAGATCCTTTTTTATTTTGTTTGTTTGTTTTGGTGATGAAGGGAGAAGTCCTGAGTGCTCTGATTTTGCGGTTCTCTTATGTCTTGCAAGATCCTTAATTTTCCCCTTTTGTTTATTTTCTCCATCATTACCCAAGCGCCAACGGATGCTTCTCCCTAACTCTTTGCCTTTCTTCTTCCCTAAGAGTTATATCTTTCAAAGACTGCACTTTAAATCATCTCTGTCCCTTCATAAGCTCCGATTTTGGAGTGCCTTCCCTGTAGTCCAGGCTCTCATATTCTAGGACACATTTTTGGTATTTTTAGATTTATTCTGGGCTTAGTCCTTCTGCTGTAGTTTTAGATCAGCTTTCAGCCCTTTTCCATCTTTCCTCTCTCTTGGCAGCTTTTCTTGGTCTGTCTTTTTGTTTTCCACAAAGCCTAGTAATGGGAGTGTGACAAATCTTATGCCAGGATTCATGATTTTTCTTTTTTTACTCACAATACTTTTGAATTTTTGGCCTTCTCCATTTTAAAATACTGATGAGGGTGTGGCTTTTGTGTAGATGTACATTTTCCTTCTTATTGGTTTGTATCCTTTGGGGAGAAAATAATATTTTTAACATCTTTATTAGAGTATAATTGCTTTACAATGGTTTGTCAGTTTCTGCCTTATAACGAAGTGAATCAGCTATACATACACATATGTCCCCATATCTCTTGCCTCTTTCATCTCCCTCCCTCCCACCCTCCCTATCCCACCCCTCTAGGTGGTCACAAAGTGCCGAGCTGATCTCTTTGTGCTATAGGGCTGCTTCTAACTAGCGATCTATTTTACATTAGGTAGTGTATATATGTCCCTGACATTCACTTTATCCCAGCTCGCCCTTCCCCCTCCCCGTATCCTCAAGTCCAGCCTCTAGTAGGTCTGCATCTTTATTCCCGTCTTACACCGAGGTTCTCTGACCATTTTCTTTTTTTTTCCTTTTTCTATTTTATTTTATTTTTTTTTGGTGGCTTAAAATGGCAGAAATTTATTCTTTCATAGCTCTGGAAGCCAAGTCTGAAATCAATATCACTGAGCTGAAATCAATGTGTTGGCAGGGCTGTTCTCCTTCTGGAGGCTCCAGGAGAGAATCCATTCTTGCTTCTTCCAGCTTCTTGTGGCTGCCAGCATCCTTTGGCGTGTGGTCACATCAAAACAACCTCTGCCTGTGTGGTCACATTGACATTTCCTTTTCTGTGTGTGTCAAATCTGGTTTTGCCCCTATATTTTAATTTATTTTATTTTTTTTAAAATTTATTTTAACATCTTTATTGGAGTATAATTGCTTTACAATGGTGTGTTAGTTTCTGCTTTATAACAAAGTGAATCAGTTATACATATACATATGTTCCCATATCTTTACCCTCTTGCATCTCCCTCCCTCCCAGCCTCCCTATCCCTCCCCTGTAGGTGGTCATAGACCACCTAGCTGATCTCCCTGTGCTACGCGGCTGCTTCCCACTAGCTACCTATTTTACGTTTGGTAGAGTATATATGTCCATGCCATTCTCTCACTTTGTAACAGTTTACCATTCCCCCTCCCTATATCCTAAACTCCATGCTCTCGTATGTCTGTGTCTTTATTCCCGTCTTACCCCTAGGTACTTCATGACCTTTTCTCAGGGTATGCCCAGTAGTGGGATTGCTGGGTCGTATGGTAGTTCTATTTTTAGTTTTTTAAGGAACCTCCATACTGTTCTCCATAGTGGCTGCATCATTTCTCATTCCCCCCAATAGTGCAAGAGTTTTCCCTTTCCTCCTCACCCTCTCCAGCATTTATTGTTTGTAGATTTTTTGATGATGGCCATTCTGACCGGTGTGAGATGATATCACATTGTAGTTTTGATTTGCATTTCTCTAATGATTAATGACGTTGAGCATTCTTTCATGTGTTGGTTGGCAATCTGTATATCTTCTCTGGAGAAACGTCTATTTAGGTCTTCTGCCCATTTATGCATTGGATTGGGTTTTTTTTGTTATTGAGCTGCATGAGCTGCTTGTAAATTTTGGAAATTAATCCTTTGTCAGTTGCTTCATTTGCAAATATTTTCTCCCATTCTGAGGGTTCTCTTTTCATCTTGTTTTTGGTTTCCTTTGCTGTGCAAAAGCTTTTAAGTTTCATTAGGTCCCATTTGTTTATTTTTGTTTTTATTTCCATTTCTCTAGGAGGTGGGTCAAAAAGGATCTTGCTGTGATGTATGTCATAGAACGTTCTGCCTGTTTTCTCCCAACTTTTATAGTTTCTGGCCTTACATTTAAGTCTTTAATCCCTTTTGAGTTTATTTTTGTGTTAGGGAGTGTTCTAATTTCATACTTTTACATGTACCTGTCCAGTTTTCCCAGCACCACATATTGAAGAGTCTATCCTTTCTACATTGTACATTCCTGCCTCCTTTATCAAAGATAAGGTGACCATATGTGCGTGGGTTTATCTCTCGGCTTTCGGTCCTGTTCCATTGATCTATATTTCTGTTTTCGTGCCAGTACCATACTGTCTTGATTACTGTAGCTCTGTAGTATAGTCTGAAGTCAGGGAGCCTGATTCCTCCAGCTCCAATTTTCGTTCTCAAGATTGCTTTGGCTATTCGGTGTCATTTGTGTTCCCATACAAATTGTGAAGTTTTTTGTTCTAGTTCTGTGAAAAATACCAGTGATAGTTTGATAGGGATTGCATTGAATCTGTAGATTGCTTTGGGTAGTAGAGTCATTTTCACAATGTTGATTCTTCCAATCCAAGAACATGGTATATCTCTCCATCTATTTCTATCATCTTTAATTTCTTTCATCAGTGTCTTATAATTTTCTGCATACAAGTCTTTTGTCTCCTTAGGTAGGTTTGTTCCTAGATATTTTATTCTTTTTGTGGCAATGGAAAATAGGAGTGTTTCATTAATTTCTCTTTCAGATTTTTCATCATTAGTGTATAGGAATGCCAGAGATTTCTGTGCATTCATTTTGTATCCTGATACTTTACCAAATTCATTGATTAGCTCTAGTAGTTTTCTGGTAGCATCTTTAGGATTCTCTATGTATAGTATCATGTCATCTACCAACAGTGACAGCTTTACTTCTTCTTTTCCAATTTGGATTCCTTTTATTTCTTTTTCTTCTCTGATTGCTATGGCTAAAACTTCCGAAGCTATGTTGAATAATAGTGGTGTGAGTGGGCAACCTTGTCTTGTTCCTGATCTTAGTGGAAATGCTTTCAGTTTTTCACCATTGAGGACGATGTTGGCTGTGGATCTGTCATATATGGCCTTTGTTATGTTGAGGAAAGTTCCTTCTATGCCTACTTTCTGGAGGGTTTTCTTCATAAATAGGTGTTGAATTTTCTCGAAACCTTTCTCTGCATCTATTGAGATGATCATATGGTTTTTCTCCTTCAATTTGTTAATATGGTTTATCACATTGATAGATTTGCGTATATTGAAGAATACTTGCATTCCTGGAATAAACCCCACTTGATCATGGTGTATGATCCTTTTAATGTGCTGTTGGATTCTGTTTGCTAGTATTTTGTTGAGGATTTTTGCATCTATGTTCATCAGTGATATTGGCCTGTAGTTTTCTTTCTTTGTGACATCCTTGTCTGGTTTTGGTATCAAGGTGATGGTGGCCTCGTAGAAGGAGTTTGGGAGTGTTCCTCCCTCTGCTATATTTTGGAAGAGTTTGAGAAAGATAGGTGTTAGCTCTTCTCTAAATGTTTGATATAATTTGCCTGGGAATCCATCCGGTCCTGGGTTTTTGTTTGTTGGAAGATTTTTAATCACAGTTTCAATTTCAGTGCTTGTGATTGGTTTGTTCATATTTTCTATTTCTTCCTGGTTCAGCCTCAGAACGTTGTGCATTTCTAAGAATTTGTCCATTTCTTCCAGGTTGTCCATTTTATTGGCATAGAGTTGCTTGTAGTAATCTCTGATGATCCTTTGTATTTCTGCAGTGTCAGTTGTTACTTCTCCTTTTTCATTTCTAATTCTATTGATTTGAGTCTTCTCCCATTTTTTTCTTGATGGGTCTGGCTAATGGTTTATCAATTTTGTTTATCTTCTCAAAGAACCAGCTTTTAGTTTTATTGATCTTTGCTATCGTTTCCTTCATTTCTTTTTCATTTATTTCTGATCTGATTTTTATGATTTATTTCCTTCTGCTAATTGTGGGGATTTTTTTTGTTCTTCTTTTTCTATTGCTTTATGTGTAAGGTTAGGTTGTTTATTTGAGATGTTTCTTGTTTCTTGAGGTAGGATTGTATTGCTATAAGCTTCCCTCCTAGAACTGCGTATGCTGCATCCCATAGGTTTGGGTCGTCGTGTCTCCATTGTCATTTGTTTCTAGGTAATTTTTGATTTCCTCTTTGATTTCTTCAGTGATCTCTTGGTTATTTAGTAGTGTATTGTTTAGCCTCCATGTGTTTGTATTTCTTACACATTTTTTTCTGTAATTGCTATCTAGTCTCATAGCATTGTGGTCAGAAAAGATACTTGATACGATTTTAAATTTCTTAAATTTACCAAGGCTTGATTTGTGACCCAAGATATGATCTATCCTGGAGAATTTTCCTTGAGCACTTGAGAAGAATGTGTATTCTGTTGTTTTTGGTTGGGATGTCCTATAAATATCAATTAAGTCCATCTTGTTTAATATATCATTTAAAGCTTGTTTTTCTTTATTTATTTTCATTTTGGATGATCTGTCTATTGGTGAAAGTGGGGTGTTAAAGTCCCCTACTATGATTGGGTTACTGTTGATTTCCCCTTTTATGGCTGTTAGTATTTGACTTATGTAGTGAGGTGCTCCTATGTTGGGTGCGTAAATATTTACAATTGTTATATCTTCTTCTTGGATAGATCCCTTGATCATTATGTAGTGTCCTTCTTTGTCTCTTGTAATAGTCTGTTTTAAAGTCTATTTTGTCTGATATGAGAATTGCTACTCCAGCTTTCTTTTGATTTACATTTGCATGGAGTATCTTTTTCCATCCTCTCACTTTCAGTCTGTATGTGTCCCTAGGTCTGAAGAGGGTCTCTTGTAGACAGCATATATATGGGTCTTGTTTTTACATCCATTCAGCCAATCTATGTCTTTTGGTTGGAGCATTTAATCCATTTACATTTAAGGTAATTATCGATATGTATGTTCCTGTTACCATTTCGTTAATTGTTTTGGGTTTTTTTTTATTGTAGGTCTTTTCCCTCTCTTGTGTTTCTTGCCCAGAGAAGTTCCTTTAGCATTTGTTGTAAAGCTGTTTGGTGGTGCTGAATTCTCTTAGCTTTTGCTTGTCTGTAAAGCTTTTAATTTCTCCTTCACATCTGAATGAGATCCTTGTTGGTTAGAGTAATCTTGGTTGTTGGTTTTTTCTTTCATCCCTTTAAATATGTCCTGCCAGTCCCTTCTGTCTTTCAGAGTTTCTGTTGAAAGATCAGCTGTTTATCTTATGGGGATTCCCTTATGTGTTACTTGTCGTTTTTCCCTTGCTGCTTTTAATATTTTTTCTTTGTGTTTAATTTTTGATAGTTTGATTAATATGTGTCTTGGCGTGTTTCTCCTTGGATTTATCCTCTATGGGACTCTTTGTGCTTCCTGCACTTGATTAACTATTTCCTCACATCCTTCTCTGGAGCTCCTTTAAGCAGCGCTCTTAATCCCCTCTCCTGGTGCACCAGGAAACAGAGAGGCAAGAAAAAGTCTCTTGTCTCTTTGGCAGCTCCAGACTTTTTCCTGGAGTCCCTCTCTGCTAGCCGTGGCACACTAGCCCCCTTCAGGCTGTGTTCATGTAGCCAACCCCAGTCTTTTCCCTGGTATCTGACCTCTGAAGCCCAAGCCTCAGGTCCCAGGCTCCGCCCACCTCGGCAGGTGAGCAGACAAGCCTCTCAGGCTGGTGAGTGCTGGTCAGCACCGATCCCCTGTGTGGGAATCTCTCCGCTTTGCCCTCCACACCCCTGTTGCTGCGCTCTCCTCTGCGGCTCCAAAGCTTCCCCCCTCCGCCACCTGCAGTCTCCGCCCACGAAGGGGCTTCCTAGTGTGTGGAAACCTTTCCTTCTTCACAGCTCCCTCCCACTGCTGCAGGTCCCATCCCTATCCTTTTGTCTCTGTTTTTTATTTTTTCTTTTACCCTACCCAGGTCCTTGGGGAGTTTCTTGCCTTTTGGGAGGTCTGAGGACTTCTGGCAGCATTCAGTAGGTGTTCTGTAGGAGTTGTTCCACATGTAGATGTATTTCTGATGTATTTGTGGGCAGGAAGGTGATCTCCACTTCTTACTCTTCTGCCATCTGGAAGCTCCTCAGGAGGAAATAATTTGAGGAAGGCAGCTAGGTGGTCAGCATTGTCTTCTGCTAACTTACCTCTGATTTCTAATGGCATTTTATCTCATGGATGTGTGTGTCTGTGTGTGTGTGTGTGTGTGTGTGTGTGTGCGCGCATGCATGCGTGCACACAAGTCCATTTTCATTCTATTCCTATAGTAGTGGTCACTTGAGTTGGCCCTATGGTTCACCACATACTTATTCAATAAGTATTTTGTCCACAGCTAACCCTGGAAGCAAACAAGTGACTATAGATACCTTCTCAGGATTTCTAAAAATTCTCCACTCTGAAGCAGGTTTTTGAAGATGGACCAAAAGACCACAGTCACCCTCCTTGAGCTTGCTGCAAAGAGTCTGCTGAATAATGAGCCTGCAACTATCCATGCCCTGGACGAAATCCCAAGAGACCTCTTTGTTCCATTGTTCAACGCTGCCTTCTCCGGTGGGCATAAGACGATCCTAAAGGCAATGGTGAAGGTTTGGCCTTTTCGCTGTCTCCATATTGGGTCATTGACCACACGGGAATCATACTATGACATCTTGGAAGCCATGATTGATGGTCTGCAGATCCTCCCTGCCCAGAACTCTTTCTCTTGGTAAGACTATGACCAGTAGAGACACAGGGAGTCAGCAGGAGTGTATGCTGTAGCCTGGGGCAGGGGAATACCTAACAGTCTCCCAATAGTAGCCAGTGGTGAATACTGCAGTCTTTGCAGAGCTGTCGGTCCTTCGGGACTCTATTGCCTTATAGAGTTGATTATAGAGTAGAGGTGTTTGAGGATACTATGAATGGATTTGAGTGCGATTACACAGAAGTGGAGTATGGGCATTGAGACAGGGAAAGACCGGAGGTGAAGGAGGGGGTGGGGAAAGGATGAAAGATGCTGCATTTGTGTGGAAAGAACTTCTTGGTGAATGGCAATGAAGTGAAAACCAGGGTTAAAGTGTTCTGTCCTGCTTCTCATCATTGATCTTGCTGGGTTATATTAAAATCAGCTATCTCTCATGTGTTCTGTCTCTTCCTTTCCTTACAGGGGGCCCAAACTGAGGATCCTAGATTTAAGGAGTGATCTGGTCTGTAAGACAATATGCTCTGAGATTGGGACTGCATTCCCTTTCTGTTTTCAGTCATGCATTTACTCTCAGCACTCTATCCTTAAGATAGAAGCTCAGCATAGAGTCAGGTGCCTCAGGATTGGTAATTCCGGGTCTGAGCCTCAGTCAGCTCAGGAACCCATGGAATTACTAGTGGATATTTCCCTCAATAGTACCTTGAGAACAGAACAATTCCTCTCTTTCCTTTGTAGTAAGATTCAGCAGAATGTTGGGTCCTTGCACGTCTGCTGCAGAGATTTGCAAATCGATAGAATGTCTGGGCACAAAAGTATCCTGCAGTTTCTGGATCTGGGGTGCATTGAGAACCTGGAAGTGGATCAGGCTAATCTGAGTGAAGTCATCACCCTTTTGGCTCAGGTGATCCACCTGAACAGCCTTACTCTGTGTAACATCCCCTTTAAAACTTATAATAGAAGGAAATTCAGATCTTTTCTCCTCTGCCTTGGGCGGCTGGACCATCTCCAGGAGCTCAGCTTGTCTTTCTTCTGCCTCACAGATCAACTGCACAAACTGCTCAGGTGAGGGGGTGGGGAGGAACCTGGTTCCCTGATCACCTCATTGTTAACACAGAAGAGACCATGCTTGGATCTTCCTAAGCTCCTTGTAACCCATTTCTCTCTTTGCCTCAGCATAGGCACTGCTGGGAGTTTGAACATAGCTGGGGGAGAGAGGGGTACCTTATGCTGAGCAGCAGATGAGGTTAGAAAAGGAAGCTGTGCTCATTCATTCATTCATTCATTCAGTGACCGTGGGCAGATCCTAAAAGAAGTCTGTAAATATATTGGTGAAAAGACTCAGTCCTTCTCCTATTGGACTTTACAGATCTCTAGAGAGGAAGGGGAGGCATTCAGATGGAGAAGCATTAAGCTATAGGACTAATGCACATGTCCATGGATGGGCCCCAATAGTTAACACTGCCAGATAATATTGCTCCTGTATTTCCCCCCAGGCTTACACCCTGAATGGAGAGCTTGTCATCTGGTACTAGTCAAAGGAAACCCTCAGTTGGCTGCTTTCCCAGACCCATCCTCGCCAAATAAGTGAATCAGATCCAACACTGATTATGTCGTATATACTAAGTGCATGCAATTTCTTCACTTAATCTTTCCCGCAGTTCTGTATAATAATGACTGCTGTGCACGTTTTCAAGATTAAAACCCTGTACCTCAGAGTGGTAAAGTAACTTTCTCAGGGTCACAAATCTATAAAGTCTGATCCCAAAGTCCACATTGTTAACCACTTATTGCAAACCATGAACACAGTAGTTTATTCTAGAGCCTTAGGTACCTAAAATTTGGGGCTCATTGCCCTCATTCTTCTGAAATAACCTTACATTTTTCTCTCTGTAGAGTTGTGCCACCTCAGTTGGATTCACTGTATCTACCTCACTGTCAGCTTTCTCACAGAGATGTCACTGTCCTGTCCCAGAGCTCTCAGGCCACCCACCTAAGGGTATTGAGTCTCAGTAACAACCACATCTTCTCAGAAGTTTATGAGCCCTTCCAGGCTCTGCTGGAGAAGGTCTCAAGCACCCTGCAACATCTGGTGATAAACAATTGTATGATAACTGATTCTACTCTCTCTGCCGTCATCCCAACCCTGAGCCACTGTACTCACCTCCGTGTCCTTAGCTTTGCCTTCAATCCCATTACAATGCCTGTGCTCAAGAGCCTTCTGCAGCACTTGACTTCCTTGATGAAGCTGAAGCATGTGATTTATCCTGTCCCTGTCCATTGCTACGAGGAATGGATTTTTCATGACCGTTTGGACCGACAGAAACTTGCTGAAGTTCAGGCTCAGTTGGAAGCGATGCTGCACGGGGCACAGAGGAACGACATGAAATGGGTCAGTTGTTCAGAGTGATTTCCACAGCACAGGGAGGTGTTTCAACACTGATGTGTGGTCATGAAAGTGTTCACTTTTTTTTTTTTTTTTGCCTGAAACCCAAGTTTGTAGAGACACATATATAAAGTTCTACTGTTCTAGGAAACTGGGGTTAGGAACACTGGATATGTAAACTGATCTCTATAAAAGAGGAACTTTAAAAAGGAAATAGAGGAATTTGAAATGTCCGCTGGATCTCTTGCCCACTGCCCTCTACATTTTCTGGTTACTATCCACAGTGTTGGGTATGTGACGTAAGCTGACCCAGTCATGGTACATCATTTCCTTATCCACACTGATTGGTTCACTTATCCATTTATGGGCACTTGACACAAGTCAGATCAATTGAAACTCTTCCTAGAGGTGGTAGTTGTTGAATAATTTTACCCTCTAGGGACCTGCAAACTTCTTGTATTTCTGATTTCCTCAGGTGGCTTATGAGAAACCGTATGCAACTAAAAGGAAACAAACTATGCCCACTACCTACTGGTATCTTCATCAGCATATTGCTGCCTAATTTCCCAGGTCTCAGACCCCTGGCTCAGTTATTCCTTATTCCACACACATTCAGCAAGTATCTGTTATGATTTAGGTACTTTTCCAGGTGCTAAGAAAGATAAAGTCCCTGATCTCACTCAGAGTGTAGACATTCCTATGATTTATCAGTTTCTCTACTCTTTCGTGGAAGACTTGGGAAATTATTTATTCCCCCATAACACAGTATTTTTCTCACTTTTTCCCCTCACATAGTCTGCTCAAATGACATTGGTCTTTTTATGCTGTTGGGTAGCTGCTCAGGCCTCAGGTCATGGCTTAAATGTTACCTCCTCAGATAGGTTTTCTCTTACTTCCCCATTTAAGCAGATTTATTCTGCTGCTGCTTTTGCTTAAGGTACCATGTATATTTCCTTCATGGTACACATTGTTGCATATGTATTTGCTCCCTCTGCCCCTCCACTAGAGTTGCACTGCTCAGTATGGTGCCCACTAACCATATGTGGCTTCTGAACTCTAGAAATTTGGCTAATCTCAAATGTGATGTACCCTAGGTGTTGAATGCACTCTGTGTATCCAAGAGTTAGTAAGAAACAAAGGATGTAGAATAACTAATTGATAATTTACGTGTATTGTTTACATGATGAAATGATAACATACTCCATATCAAAGACAGTAAAGATAAAAGAATGTAAATTAAATTCTTTATATACTTACATGTTAGAATGATAGCATTGTATTTCAAAGACTTAGTAAGAAAAATGTTATAATAATTACGTGTTTATATGTTTACATATCAACGTGATAAAACATTGCATTCCAAAGACTAATTGAGAGAAAATAAAGTTAATTAATAGGTTGTTCCTACTGTTTGTATGTTGAAATGGTAACGTAGAAAATGTCAACGTTAACAGAAAAGAATGGAAAAAATAATCAGTATTTTGTGTATAGTGTTTCCTTGTTGAAATGAAAACAGATTGCATTTTCATTGTTGATGTGAAAACAGATTGTAGTTTAAAGACTTAGTAAGAAAGAAGAATGTAAAAGTAATGAGTGTTGTTTACATTGTTTCCTTGTTGAAATGATAACACACACATTTTAAAGACTCAGTAAAAAATTTTTTACAATTATTTTTTCTTATTGCTTACATGTTGAAGTGATAAACTGCATTTCAAAAACAGAGAAAATAATGTAAAACTTAATTAATAATTAATAAAAATAGTTAATGACTTGTTGTTACCTCCATTTTGCTACTGCATTTCTGACTTAGAAAGATAAACGTGTTAAATGAATTGTATATGTTGTTGCTTTGTTGAAATGATAACACATGGCATTTCAAAGACATCATAAAATAAGAATGCAACAAGGCCACCAATACCGTGACACCAAAGCCAGACAAAGACACTACAGAAAAAGGAAATGAGAGGGCAATATCTTCGATTAATACAAATGAAAAGGTCCTGGACAAAATATTAGCAAAACAAATCCAACAGTATATCAAAAGGACCATACACCATAAATCACGTAGGATTTATTCCAGGGTCACAAGGATGATTCAACATTTGCCAATCAATCAGTGTGAGACACCACATCAACAAAATGAAAGATAAAAATCACATGATTATCTCAATAGAGGCAGGAAACTCTTTTGACACAATTGAACATCCATTCATGACAACAACTCTCAACAAAGTGTGTATAGAGGGAACATGTCCCAACATGATAAGGGCATTTACGACAAACCCACAGCCAACATCATAGTGAATGGCGAAAAGCTGAAAGACTTTCCACTAAATTCAGGAACAAGGTAAGGATGCCCACTCTCACCACTTATATTTAACATAGTATTGGAAGTCCTAACCACAGCAATCAGATGAAAAAAGAAATAAAAGGTACCCACACTGGAAGGGACAAGGTAAAACTGTTACTCTTTGCGGATGACATGATACTTTGTATAGAAAGTTCTAAAGCCTCCACTCAAAAACTATTAGAACTAATGAATGAATTAAGCAAACTTTCAGGATCCAAGATTAACATACAGAAATCTGTTGCATTTCTATACACTAATAATGAAATATCACAAAATGAAAGTTTTTCTTTTTCATTTTTATTGGAGTATAATTGCTTTACAATGGTGTGTTACTTTCTGCTTTCTAACAAAGTGAATCCGTTATACATATACATATGTTCCCATATCTCTTCCCTCTTGTGTCTCCCTATCCTCCCTATCCCACCTTCCCTATCCCACCCTTCTAGGTGGTCACCAGGCACCGAGCTGATCTCCCTGTGCTATGTGGTGTCACAGTTTACCCTTCCCCCTCCCCATATCCTCAAGTCTAAACTCAGTTTAAAATCACATTGAAAAGAATAAAACACCTAGGAGTAAACCTAACCAGGGACGTGAAAGCCCTATCTGAAAACTATGAAACCCTGATGCAGGAAACTGAAGATGAACAAAGAAATGGAAAGATATCCCATGCTGTGGGATTGGAAGAATTAATATTGTTAAAATGTCCATACTTCCCAAAGTAATCTACAGATTTAATGCAATCACTATCATATACCCATGCCATTTTTCACAGAACTAGAACCAAGAATCCAAAAATTCATATGGAACCACAAAAGACCCCAAATTGCCAAAGCAATCTTGAGAAAAAAAAGGAATGAAGCTGGAGGTATAACCCTCCCAGGCTTCGGACTATGAAACAAAGCTAATCAAAACAGCATGGGCCTGGCGCAAAAACAGACACATCAATCAATGGAATAGAATAGACAGTCCAGAAATAAACCCATGCACGTATGGTCAATTAATCTACAGAAAAGGAGGCAAGAATATACAATGGAGAAAAGGCAGTTTCTTCAATCAGTGGTGTTGGGAAAACTGGTCATCTACATGTAAAACAAAGATTAGAACATTCCCTCACACCATACACAAAAATAAAATGGTTTAAACACCTAAATGAAAGACCTCAAAACATAAAACTCCTAGAAGAGAACATAAGCAGAACACTCTTTGATAAAAATCATACCAATATTCCTTTGGATAAATCTCCTAAAGCAAAAGGAATAAAAACAAAAATAATCTAACGAGAACTAATTAAACTTAAAAGCATTTGCACAGGAAAGGAAACCATCAACAAAAATGAAAAGAAAACCCAAGGATTGGGAAAAAATATTTGCAAATGATGTGACCAACAAGGGGTTAATATCCAAAATATATAAACAGCTCATAGAACTCAATGTCAAAACAACAAACAACCCAATGATAAATGGGCAGAAGACCTGAATAGACATTTTTCCAAAGAAGATGTACACGTGGTTAACAGGCACATGAAAAGATGCTCAGCATCGCTCATATTTAGAGAAATGCAAATCACAACAACAATGACATATCATCTCGCACCTGTCAGAATGGCAATCATCAAAAAGTCTACAAATAACAAATACTGGAGAGGATGTGGAGAAAAGGGAATCTTTGTATGCTGTTGGTGGGAATGTAAATTGGTGCAGCCACTATGGAAAACAATATGGAGCTCCCTTAAAAACTAAAAATAAAACTACCATATGATCCAGCAATTCCACTCCTGGATACATTTACAGAAAAATAACAAAAGCATTGATTTGAAAGGTTCATAGCAACACTATTTACAATAACAAAGATATGGAAGCAACCCAAGTGCCCATCAACAGACAAATTGATAGAAAAATATGGCATATATACACACACAATGGAATATTACTCAGCCATAAAAAGAATGAAATTCTATTTGCTGCAATATGGATGGACCTAGACAATATTATGCTTAGTGAAATGTCAGATATAGAAAGACAAATACTGTACGATACCACTTGTATGTGGAATCTAAAAACTAATACAAGTGAATGCATATGCACAATGGAAACAGACTCGCAGATATAGAAAACAAATTTTTGGTTACCAAAAGGGAGAGGGAAGGTAGGAGGGACAAATCAAATTAGGGGCATGGGATTAAGAGATACAACTACTATGTATAAAATGGGAAAGCAACAATGATATACTGTATAGCACAGGGAATTATAGGCATTATCTGATAATAACTTGTAGTGGAGTATAATCTGAAAAAATGCTGGATCACTCTGCTGTACACCTAAAACTAATATAGTATTGTAAATCAACTATATTCCAATTAAAAGAAGAGAAAGAATACAAAATTATTTAATAATATGTTCATATTGCTTACATATTGAGATAATGCACTGCATTTCAAAGACTTACCAAAAAAAAAAAAAGAAAACTAATTAACCATGGTGGTTAGCACCATGCTTACATAAAACATCATTAGTTATGCCAGTCTGCTTTAAGATGATAACAGCTTAACTTTGATCATATGCAAAATCGCTACACTTTTACCTCTTCCCACCTCATTTTATGTTATTGTTGTCCCAGTTTGTATCTTTTATATTGTGAGCACTAATGAATTAGTGCAACTGTATTTATTTTTAATACTTTTGTCTTTCCGTTTTTATACTAAAGTTAAAAGTGTTTTATCCACCACCATTACAATGTTGGAGTGTTCTGAATTTGACTATATGCTTACTTTTACGTATGAGTTATGCTTTCGTAGGTTTTCATGTTGTTAATTTTTTGTTTTCACTCAAAGAACTCCCTTTAGCATTTTTGTAAGGCAGGTCAAGTGGTGAATAACTCCCTCAGCGTTTGCTTGTCTGGGAATGTCATCATCTATCTTTCATTTCTGAAGGACGGCTTTTCTGAATAGAGTATTCTTGGTTGTCGGTTGTTTTCTTTCAGCACTTTGAATGTATAATCCCACTCTTTCCTGGACTGCAAGGTTTCTTTTCAGAAATCTGATAGCCTTATGCTGTTCCCTTGTATATGACAAGTGGCATTTCTCTTACAGACTTTACAATTCTCTCCTTGAAAAGGAAACCCTCTTACACTGTTGGTGGGAATGAAAATTGATACAGCCACTATGGAGAAAAGTATGGAGGTTCCTTAAAAAATTAAAAACAGAACTACCATATGACCCAGCAACACCACACCTGGGCATATACCCTGAGAAAACCATAATTCAAAAAGTACATGCACCCCAATGTTCATTGTAGCACTATTTACAAGAGCCAGGACATGGAAGCAACCTAAATGTCCATCAACAGAAGAATGGATAAAGAAGGTGTGGTACACATATACAATAGAACATTACTCAGACATAAAAAGTAATGAAATTGTGCCATTTGCACAGATGTGGATGGACCTAGAGATTGTCATACAGAGTGAAGTAATTCAGAAAGAGAAAAACAAATATCATAATATATACCTTATATGTGGAATCTAGAAAAATGATACAGATGAACTTATTTGCAAAGCAGAAATAGAGACACGGATGTAGAGGACAGTCATATGGATACCAGGGTGGGAAGGGGGGGTGGGTTGAAATGGGAGATTGGGATTGACATATATACACTACTATATATAAAATAGATAACGAATGAGAACCTACTGTATAGCTCAGGGAACTCTATTCAATGCTCTGTGGTGACCCAAATAGGAAAGACATCCACGAGAGGGGATATATGTATGTGTGTGTATATATATATATATATATATTTATATATATATATATATATGGCTGATTCACTTTGTTGTTGAGCAGAAATTAACACAATATTGTAAAGCAACTATACTCCAATAAAAATTAACTTTTAATAGAAATGACAAAAATTCTAGATTGTTGTAAGTATTCAAAATAAATAAGTAAAATATAAAGACAGTTAAGAAAAGAAAAACAATTCTTTCCTTGTCTTTGATATTCATATAACCTCCTATGAGATGAAACTGTTCGAGGACTTTTGAGTTTCGTGAACTTGGGGGTCCATGTTGCTCCCACAAGTTGGGTGGTTTTCAGCCATTATTTCTATAAATAAAATCCCCCCCGCCTCTCTCTCTCTCCCTTCCTCCTCCTCCAGGGTCCCCATCATCCATATATGAGTCCACTTAATGGTGTTTTAAAAATCCCATAGATTTTCCCCAATATTTTTCATTCTTTTTTTTTCTCCTCTGATTAGATAACTTCAAATTACTTCTTTTTGAGTTCATACATTTTTTTCTTCTGCTTGATGAAGTCTGTTGTTATAGCTCTCTGTTATATTTCTAAATTCATCCATTGTATTCTTCAGCTCCATAATTTCCTTTTGGCTCCTTTTCATGAGTTCTCTATCCTTGTTGACTTTTTTATTTTGTTCAGGTATTGCTTTTCTGATTTCATTGAGTTGTATTGTAGCTGGCTGGGCATCTTTAAAACAATCATGTTGAATTCCTTGTCAGGCAATTCATGGACCTCCATTTCTATGGGGTCAGTTACTGGGAAATTATCTTGTATCATTTGTGGGGTATTGGGCTTCCTATATTTTTCCTGCCCCTGAAAATCTCGTGTTGGTGTCTTCACATTTAAGGAAGGAATCTCCTCCATCAGCCTTTACTGACCTTTATCAGGAGAGAAACACCTGCAACACTCAGCCAAGCTAGGGATACTGGGGGTTCCCTGAGGCCTTTTCTGTGGATTCACCAGCTCTGCCCCTCTTGCTCCATCTTGTGAAGGAAGTGTTTGGATGATACACGCCTTTTCTCAATTGCACAAAGCCAGGACACATGCTGACAGCCTCCTGTTTATTTTCCCCATTTCGGTACCCTGAAGTGTTTAAGGTATGTCTGTTCTCACCATCCAGCAGAGTGGTGCCAGTTCTCTTTATGCACATGTGCATGATCTGTTGAGGCATGAGTGCACCTTCTGCAGGGGTGTCCACGGAATGCCGGTTCTGAGGGGCACCAGCATATAGAGTGCTGGATGTGCTCGTGGGCAAACTGAGGCTTCTGTAGGTGATGGGTCCTATGAGGTTTGTAAGGTACAGTCTGTGAGGCAGTTAGTAGAAACTGCAGCCCTTTGTTGAGCTTGGTGCCCTGTTTGCTGTAAGCCTTTGCCCTTTCCCCTTCTCCTTGCTATCCCAAGACTATTCAGCCATGCTCATCACCTCTGGGTTCTGGGTTTGGGCAAGAAAGAAGTGGGATTCCTGGGCAGCGTCTAGCACCACTGGGTATTCAGGTGCTCACCACATTCTCACTATCTCCCATGGGAGGAATTGCAGGCCTAGTGCATCTATCTAGGCATTGATATGTGTAGCCTTGCGGGAAGTTTGATATTGGTAGGGTGAAGCTGTTCTTCCTACTCTCTTCAACGTGTCTGTTCTTGGAATTTTTTTTTAAAGGATCAGGGTGTTGGGGCTTCCTCACTTGATACTGGGGCTCCCACAAAAACACTCTCGCCCATGGCTGATTAGGCAAAATGTTTACTTGGAGACTCCTATTCTGCCAACTTCCTGACGTCACACTCTAGAACTATGATTTGAATGGAAAAATGTTTGAGTGGATAAAAAGAAGCAGCCCAGGAAAAAGTTCATTCTCGACTAGGACTATGAAAATCTATGAACCACAATTTTATTTTCAATGGTTTTCACGTGGATGGGGTTTCCGAATTGTACTGGAGAGTCATATCATGACAAAAGACACAGCTTATGAATAAGCACCCTGTACAGAATCCTTATCTTCTCACTTCTCTCCATCCTTTGCCCAGAAGAAATTTTAATTGTGGATGTAATTTCCTATTTCCATGCTATGGTAATCCTCACAGGATAAGCCTCTTATTCGACCTATTATATTCAACCTAGGGCTGTAGAATTTTACATCATGATGGTTGGTGGGTAGGGATATTCAACTCTACGCCACAGCACAGTAACTGCAACCGTTTCTCTTCTTTCGAGGTGGATGGACCTAGAGTCTGTCATACAGAGTGAAGTAAGTCAGAAAGAGAAAAACAAATACCGTATGCTGACACATATATATGGAATTAAGAAAAAAAAAATGTCATGAAGGACCTACGGGTAAGATGAGAATAAAGACACAGACCTACTAGAGAATGGACTCGAAGATATGGGGAGGGGGAAGGGTAACTTGTGACAAAGTGAGAGAGTGGCATGGACATATATACACTACCAAACGTAAAATAGCTAGCTAGTGGGAAGCAGCCACATAGCACAGGGAGATCAGCTCCGTGCTTTGTGACTGCCTGGAGGGGTGGGATAGGGAGGGTGGGAGGGAGTGAGACAAAAGAGGGACGAGATATGGGAACGTGTTTGTATGTGTGGCTGGTTCACCTTGTTGTAGGGCGGAGGCTGGCACACCATTCTAAAGCAACTGTGCTCCAATAAAGATGTTAAAAAAACAAACAAAAAAACCACTGACAGTAAACTTACGTCCATATATCTTAACGAATTTCAAAAAGGAACAAAGAGAAACAGGTTCTGAATGCAATTTCCATAATGATACAGCCCCATATGACGCTGTCTCCTGTGTACTGTTGCTAGGTAAGTCAACTTTGCTTTCTGAAAGTAAAGTCACATACGACATCTAGTTTAGTTGTACATATGTGTGTTAGAACAAGAAGAATTTGAGTATTTACCTTTAGGTAAACAGCATCACAACTGTTCTGTTGCTCCCCTTTCCCAATTCTCTGTGTTAGATAAAGCCACTCCTCCTCCTAAAACCACTGGCACCAACTCCCAAAGTGGCCACCTCAAAACAAAAAAGATAAAAGAAGGAAAATTTGTTCCCGTGAAATCCTGCCAAATCACATGCAAGAGAAATGGTTTATCATGCTGCCTAAACACAGTGCCTGATAAATGTAATGCCTAAACTGGACCCCAGATACACAGATCTTTAACCATAGAGTTTCTTCCCCGCCCCCGTGATATATAGTAGAGCGTGGTGACAGGGCCCCACTGATGTAGCTAAATGTTTTCAAAAGGTCCTGAGGAACTCCGGATCGTCATCTCAGAGAAAGAATGATTGATTTGAGTTATCAGGTCTGACAGGAGCAAAATCTGACTTAAGAGGGATAATGAGGAGGCCAGAATTGGACTTTTGGTCAAAAAAGTTGACCCCAATCACCATCAGGTGAGCATAGATAGGCTCGATAAAATTGTTCTGCATCTTGCACTGTTGATCTGCTCATCTGTATCTAATTATAACAACTATATCAGGTCTTGGTATCAGATTCCATCCTATGACTACATGGAGATGTTTCCTAAATCCAGCGTAGAGTTTCATAATAGGCTCTATTTTAAATAAAGATATGCCTCCTTTTTTGTCTCTTGAATTTATGTGTCCCACAAATAATTCTCCACAGTTACATGAGACACAGTGACCTGCACGAATAACTGTCTTCTCTTACAATTCTTTACACCAAACTAGGACATTTTTCAGTAGGCCTAGAACCACAGAGTCTCTTGTCTTTCTTAATACCTCAACTTTAACCACAGTGGAAAGTTTGATCTGTTGCATTTTCTTCAGCTCATTTATGCAGCCATGCCACATTGCAGGAACCTAGCAAAATAATCCAAACAATGTAAAGCATCGTTTACCGAGGCCAGCAAACCAGAAAGATCAGATCACACTTATTTTGGACATACTGATGATCCTGCAGCTTCCCACACAAATCAGCAAAATAGGTGTTTCTGGATTTGCAATAAAAAAACCCCTACAATATATATTGTCCTACTCCTTTCTCTGTTCTTTCTGTGCAGACACAGACGGAATATGCACTGTAAACCCTAATGAATTCAGATTCCACTCATTTGTAATTGTTGTAATTCAGGCACGGCGAGTATGGTGACTAAACCTTATGATACCTTCTTTTCAGTGTTTATTTAAAAGAAGGAAATGTTTTCAGCTATCATCAAGCAATTCATAAACAACTCATATACACATATTTCACATATCAGAGATACGTTTATATCTATACACAAACCTTAAATAGAGGCCATGAAATAGACTCAAATTTGACTGGGTCTAATTAGCGTGGCATCCCAAAGAGCTCTCTCAAGATCTCAACTTTTCAGTAAGTGGGGCTGATTTGCCAGATTTTCTGAAGTAGTTAGGGTGTACCCAATGTTACCTTCTGGTGAGGAACCTGGTGGGTGAGCAGAACACAGAGTCTGGAGCCAGACGGCCTGTGGGCCAGTCCTGGTGTGCCACCTGCAATATCCGTGACCTCTTAGTCAGGTGATTGATTTAATACCTCTGGACTTCAGTGTTCGCATCTGGAAAGTTCTGTAAGGGTACGTAATCTATAGAGTTACCTCTCTTAAATGAGTTACCCTTCTCAAGTGTGTGGCCCACAGTAATCACTATACACTTTGCCTCCGAAATTAACAACTACAACTCATTAGATTTGGTTTAATTTCCTTTAGCCCTGCCTGAAACGGAAGTCAACAGCGCTTACCTGTACCCACTGCTTAGGCTCTTCACAGTACTTTCTACAGCATGCCCAGGACTGTGGTTTAGGGGAGGACTTATTTCATCCTCATGTGTTAATTTGTTATGTGTTAAATTTCATGTGCTATGGGGCGGGAAAAAAAGCACATAAAATTAACACGTTAGAGTGGGGTGGGTGTACGTAAAGCCCAAGCTTGTGCGCTTAGAAGGTCACTCGGAGGCACCAACATCACAGAGCAGATGAGGAATGTGGGCAATCTCAGATCTCCTGTTCTCCCGAAGGTAATGTTCCCCTGAAACTTGCAGATCAAGTAGAACCCTACTGTCATTGGACCCTACTGTCATTGGACCCTACTGTCAGAAAGCTGACTCAGCCCTCCCAGGCACATGAGATTTGTGGGATCCTAAAGCTGCGGATCATGTGGCTGCTGCCATCCTGTGGACAATAGTTACCTGACAGGCCCAGCCCTTCCTGTCCGGTCAGAACCCTAGGCCCTTAAACCCAAAGGGCATGTGGTCTCTTTGGCCCTGTTGCCGCCATGACCCTGTGGTAGCTCCAGCCCTTCAAGTCACTAGAGCATGGTGGACTCCTGAATCCTGCGTGTCATGTGGCTCCTTCTCTCATGTGACCCTGACTAGCTACCAGCATGTGGTAACCTCAGCTGATGTGATCTACTGCTTACGGTTATGTGGATGCTATGATCTGGTACCCTTCCCAGCAGGGTACATGTCAAGTTCAGCAATCTCCATCACGTGAAGGTTGTGGGCTACTAAACGCTGTATATCCATGTATGGGCAACAGTGTGTCTCCTACCACACGTGGCACCCAAAGTTCTTCCACTCATGTCAGCTCTGCAGCTTCTGAACCACTCGCTGTTGGTCAAGTGGACCTTATGGACATGTGCCAGCATGTGGTCACGTGAGACTCAGCCCCCTCAGTCACGTGAAGATTGAGGGCTCCTCAGTTCGGTGGTTCAGGTGGTCCCCGAAATCATGTGATCACCTACGGTCGTGCAGGAGGGTCTGCTCTTTAAGAGTGGGGAGGGTCTATTCAACTGCAGTTCGGCTTAACCTCCAGAAGAGTCAGACCCATAGGTGCAGAAGACCTTTAGAGCTGTGGTGGGCGCTCTGGCTGAGGGGGGACTTTGAGGAGACTCTGGATCAGATCCCAACCTTTCCACCAACTTTTATATCCTGCCGCGGTGGGTGGTACTCGGGTAGGAGGTGCCCCCGCCGATACTAGAAGTTTACTCAGGGAACTGGGCTTTTAGAGGCGCCCAAGCAATGTCAGATCGAGGTCCGGCAAAGAGCCAAGGGCCCGAGAGAGAGTGTTGGACGGAGGTGGGGGGCGGGAGGGGGCTTCTGGATACGGCCTAACTGTTGTACAGCTGGCAGAGAAAGCCTGTGGGTGTGTGCGACCTGAACCTGGACTTACGGGAGCAGCTGCTGGTAGAGAGTGAAGTGGAAGAGGAGAATGGCCTGGCCTGGGTGGGTGGGGCGGCCGTGGACGGGGTGGCTGGGGTTCATGGACTTGGATGTCATCTCTCAGCAGCAGGGTCCTGGTCCGTCATGAAAGCGGTATTGAATGAGTCAAGTTGAGCAGATAGTGAGATTGTGTTTACATTTATTGGGGAGAAATACTTCTTGATACATGGCTCAAGAATATTGTCACTTGTGATAATTTATATTACATGATGCTTAAATAATCCACTTTATTTTTCTCTCACTTCAGCATTTCCAAGCTTGTTCTGCAAAACACTAGGGCCACAAAAAACAGCAACAACGAAATTGGACTCTACTTCAGAGACGTGTGGAACATACAGGACTAGAGGTAAATGAATTTCCATACCATAGGATGTTTTTTAGATAATATGCTAATATGCAATATGAATGTCAAAGGCAAGGATAGTTTCCCCAACTTATGCGGGGATGATACATTTTTCCACAGAGCATCGGAGGAACGAGTGTTGCCAGAAAATATTCTGGGAAGACCTGTCCACACTAAATCTCCTACCACTTTAAAACCTTGTGCCTTTGCTTACTAAGAGCAAGAGAATGTATGTATATAATTATTATAATCTATTCTTCTTCTCTTTAAGAAATTACTTATTGCTCTGAAATGCATTTTATCTTATCTCATCAGCCAGTCTCCCTCCTGCTTAAATCTATTCACTTTTTAGTCTTCAGAGGTAACCTCAATTTCTAAACATATGTCTGCTAGCGTGGTGGCAAAGACAAGTGTGCAAGTGCACATCATTAAGCAGTCTTCTCTATAGCAACAAATATACTGCCCCGCTCTGGAAAGAAAAGTACAACTTACCTGTCAGGATGAGCAGACACAATACCTCTCATTTTATACAAATATCCTACAGTTTTCGAAAACAGTTTTATTATTATGTAATAATTAAAGCTGCCATGTTTTGAGTCCCTATTATATGTCAAGCACTGTGATAACCTCGTCATGTAAGTTAAGTCATTTCACCCTCAGAAAAATCCTGAGAGGGTGTTATTTCAGTTGGCAGATGAGATTCGTGAGTCAGGAGAGGCTGAGCTATGCTGTGGTCATAGACAATCCCCAAATATGACTGGCTTATTCCTCACTCCCACTACATGTCCATGGCAGGTGCACGTCCATCACAGGATGGTGGATGTCGGAGATCTGATCTCTTCTTACTAGAATGACTTGGAGACTGAACCCGACAAAGCAGCTACCATCTAGAAAGTTGTCATTCGCTGTGCCTGAGGGGAAGAGGGCCCTGGGCCTGGAGGGAGGTCTCACACCAACAACCATATGTTGTGGCCCAGAATTATTTCACATATCACTCAAACCCATTAGCCAGAACTACTCACATTTATGGCCCTGCCCAAACAAAGGGGATAAAGCAAGAAGTGCAGTTCTTCCAGGGGCCTGGAACAGGGGAGAAATGGAAACACTTGGCAAACAGGACCACTGACTGCTGTATGCCGCAACTGAAATGCAGAGAGATTGAGTACTTGCGTAAAGTCACATGGGCAGTATGGGACAGAGCAGGATTTGAATCCAGGCAGGTATGTTTTCAAAGTCGATGTTCTTTACATACTCTTTTCTGAATTGTATGCTATTCTCTTAAATGAAATACGTGTATACTCTTGACCCCTGAACAACGCGGGGGTTGGGGACGCCGACCCCCTGCACAGTCAAAACTCTGCAGATAACTTTTGAGTCCCCCCAAAACGTAACTACTAATAGCCTACTGTTGACTGGAAGCCTTCCCGATAACATAAACAGTGGATTAACACATATTTTGTGTGTTATATGTGTTATATAGTGTATTCTTGCAATAAAGTAAGCCAGAGGAAAGAAAATGTTATTAAGAAAATCATAAGGAAGAGAAAATACATTTACAGTACTGTGCTGTATTTATTGATACCGTAAGTTTGCATCATCTGCTTACAAATTGAATCGTCTGTTCGTCAGTACCTATATCAATACTGTCTTATGTGATACAAAACATGGTAGATGTTACACGTACTACTAACACTAGACACCAAAAGTAGAAAGATCGTGTGACAAAGAAATTCATATTTTTTTACAGGTATCGGGATCCGTGCATTGATAACAAAGAAGCAGCAATATGATTGCTTTATGGTTGTCTAGTGTGATGGATACCATTGCTTCATGCTAGCCTAGACCATACACTAATGAATGAATCATTATAAAACTTTTATGGCATACAGTATCACAGTCATCTTCATGATACAGCATTGGAAACATTGTTATACTAAAAAAACACATACCAGTGGTGATGATAGGCTGATGTGTAGTTTCTCCAATTATGAGACAGAGACAGAGAGAGACAGAGAGACAGAGAGACAGAGAGACGTACTGTACTGGTATGTAATTCTTTGAAAGCAAAGTTATAAAACAGTAAGAAAACTAACACGTCATTAATTTTTTATTAAATATCACTCACCTTATGCCTGTGTAAGGATAGGCTATCCACTTCAATACCTGTCTTGTACACGATGTTCTACACGAGTACTTTTTTATACCTTTGTTGAAAAAAAATGCCAGTATAAGCAGACCCACGCAGTTCAAACCCTGTTGTTCCAGGGTCAGCTGTACTTAGCAGTAGTGCTCCAGTTCCCTCTTCCTTAAACATCTGATGTGCCAACAGTGGAACTGAATACACGTGGTGGCAGTGGCAGCACTGCAAAGCTGCAGGCCTCTTCCAAACAGATGAATGGATTGGATACTTGAGTGTTCATTATATTCAAACATAAAAATTAGAAAATAAAGCATGGTGGTAGATGAAAAGCCTGTTCATGGATCATTTACTTTATAAAAATTAATCTGTCTTTCCACCCTTTTCAAGGAAAAATAATAAAAATAAGAACAGAAATGAACGGAACTGATAACAGATATGACAGAGACCAACAACAATAAAAAAATGCCAGCTGCAAGCACTTTAGAGAGATAAGATAATAAGGAAACATCTGGCAACAAGGGTCAAGAAAATTACAGATATGGCACGGAGAAGCCACTCTGAAATGAGAAAAGCTGCCACACTTTCAGTTTCAGCAAAGATTCAAAAGATACAACAGTGTTATGGAAAAGATATGCTGATAAATTTAAAATTTAGTGAAAACAGATCAATTCCAGAGAATAACACGATTTTCCATGCTAAAGAAACAGAAAATCTTAATATTATTAAACGTATTCTTGACAAAGAATACACGAGAAGGCAAAATTATTAGCCAATCTCAGTTGGTTACACAAATGCAAAAATATACATAAATTAATAGCAAGCTAAATCCTGCCACGGCGAAGACAGGAAACACAGTATGACAAAGTCGTGTTTAGTCCCAAGCATGCCACATTGGTTTAACATTAGGAGATCTGTGACGTTAATTTAGCCCATTAGTGAAATAAAGGAAGGAGGATTATCACAAAATATTCAGTAAAAAAAGGCCTACAAAAATTGAAACAACCAATCAGCAGTAAAACTGACAATAACAGGAATTCTCAGCAATTCATAAATTGAAAGATGTTTCTTTAGACTGACAACAGATATTAAAAATAGGGTAAACTACATCAAACATCATACTTAATAGCGAAATGTTGGAAGCATTCCCTTTAAAATCAGAAGAGAGACAAAGATGACTTACATGACCACTTTGTTTTAGCATCATACTACATCTCCTAGGCAGTACAGTGAGCCAGAATGTATATATGCATCTATACACATGGGAATTAATAAATGTGTACAAGGGAAAATAAAGCTGTCAAGATAACATAGTTACCTTCATGTAAATTCAAGAGACGCTAAGGAAACTAAGATTAATGATAGAGATTAATAAGTTTGTTGAGTATAAGACTAATATACACAAGATAATTGTAACAAATAGAAAGTACCATTTCCATTCGGAATATACCATTTACAGAAGCAAAAATTATAACGTTCTATAAAATCAACTATGAATCGGATTCCATTGGCAACTCTTCTGACATACATGAACACTCATAAGCTTTCCTGTTCTTTAGTGACCAAAAAGCTAAAAACATGAAACCAGTGTGTGTGTGTGTGTGTGTGTGTGTGTGTGTGTGTGTGTGTGTACACATTAACCAGAACCCCTTACAGCTCGGGTTCTAAATGGGATATCGGTGGTTTCAAGCATATGCACCATCCTGAGACTTGGAGGCGTAACTGAATGACATGGGAGCCGTGTATGGCTCAGTGACATGGTCAGCTGTGTATGATGGGAGGGGTCTCTGGTTCCTATGGAGCAGTCACAGCAGAGTGCCTGGAATGCATACATGTCAGTTAGCACACAGGCAGCAGTGGTGTTTCAGCTATAGCAGTCCCAAAGCGTGAGTGGACTTCCCCTGGCTGCATAGCATCCAAGCCGGCTTTTCTGGCCCTCACAGAGTTTTTGTCAGCTATGGAATATATTTTATTAACAGTGTCTTATTTTTATAAAATAGCTATTAGAACGAATAGCTGGCATAGGCAAGTGGGAACTTTGATTGAAAGAGTACTTGACACCAAAAGTGGTTGCAAGCCAAGGGCCCTGAAGGAAGTGGGAATCTGAGAAAAGGTATTTGGCTTAGGTGGATCTGAAGACAGTAAGGATCCAAGTGACATTAGAGGATGAAATATTGGTGTTCCATGGCACACAATGGTGAAACAGTTGCAGGAGTTGTTGCCTGTGGTCACTTGAATGAAATGCCTTTGAAGTCAATGTGTCGGTGGACCAAACAGATGCTGTTAGGGACTCACAGGATGCTCCCTTCCCCACAGCACTGAGAAACACATTAGTGCAGAGGGCATCTTCATCTTCGAAGTGTTCTGAAGTGGCTGACTTGTGTAGGCCACAGATGAGATGGGAGATCCCCTCATTTCAGTGGGGATGTTGTGGTCCTGGAGTTGCAGGCCCAGTAGGAGCAATTAACCTCCTGCCTCAAGGTGAGTGCTGTTTACCTTAATAAGCAGCAAGGCTGGAAGGGTAGTCACATTGGTTTGACCTACAGCAATCGTTGAAGGTGGCTAATTGATCAACAGATCCCTTGGATCTTGAAATATCTGAACATACTCCAAAGTTGCATTTGATCAGTGTAAAAAAAATAAAATATAGATAAGTATTTATTTATAATAAAATATAAGAATTTAAAAATAAATAAATCAAGCTATAGATTTGGTGACTCGAGCTATCGTGATGGCGAATGGTAGTCCCTTACTCAATTCCCACACTTGACCCAGAACACGATGAATGAGTGGACTACGAAGGAAGGACCCTACAGTGAAGTCGCAAGTAACTACAGTAAATTTTCTTCCCAGGCTTAGCCAAAGGGACCATCAGCCATTTACTGCTGTTACTGTGCATTTGCTTTAAGGACACATGCTCTTAAGCCAGAGCTCAAAAAACTTTCCCTGGAAAGGGCCAGATGACCAATATTTGAGGCTTTGCAGGCCTTTCAGTTTCCGATGGAGCTACTCAGATCTGCATTGTAGAGCAAAAGCTGCCACAGACACAGCATGGCTGTCTTCCTATAAAACTTTATATACGGGCAGGGACATGTGAATTTCAAATACTTTTCACATGCCGGGAAATACGATTCTTCTCTGGATTTTTTTTAACCATTCGACTATGTAAAAACATTCTTAGCTTGCAGGTCATGCAGAAACAGGCTCGTGGACCACAGTTTACCAATCCCCACTGTAAGCTAATGGAATCACTAGGTCCCCCAAAAGAGCACTGAGTGGAAAGTCAGCAAAGTGAGGTGGCAGGCATTCCTAAGGTCTTCTGCCAAGCATAACCCCAAAGTCGATGCCTTTTAACATAGTGGTTTTCAACCTTGGTTGCACACTGCAATCACATGACGAGTTTTAAAAATGTGATTGCTTGGTTCTGCCCCCAAATCTGTTTTAATTGTTGTGGGTGTAGGCTGGCGCTAGTGACTTTTTCAATCTTTCCAAGTGACTCTAGTGTGTAAGCGAGGTTGAGAACTGCCTGAACAATTTAAATGATGAGGGTGCAAGTATTTTACAATATTTAGTTTAAAAATCTTATAATTGTGGTTATGGAAAAATAACATTCCAATAATGAATACATAGAATATTCCAATCATAATAAATACATAACTGTGGTGGAAAGTATGAAATAAGAATTTCCATGTAATAAACAGAGAATGCTCTCCTTCAAGGAAGGAAAGAAGGAAGGGAAGGAGCGAGGGAGGGAGGGAGTGAGTGAGGGAGGGAGGGAATGGGAAAACACAGCGGTAAGGCAGGGGCCACCAGTGCTAGGGTCAGGGAGGAAGGCTAAACCACTGATGAGCCCAGAGCCAGGTATGGGTTAAAGCCAAGCAACCAGGAGCCCAGGGCTGACTCGACAGTGAAGTCTTCTCTTCAGGAGACGGTCACAACACAGGGTAAGCATGGAAGGGACAGAACAAACGCAACACATGGAGTGATTGGTACTGAGGGAATAGGAAAAAGAGAAAAGGCTGGAAAAGACCTAAAGATAGTATTTCTCTAGAGAGATAATGGAGTGGTAAAGGTTGAAATTATATCCATTGTATAAGAAAAGAACACTGACCAGGAAGATGGCTGATTGAACACGAGGTTGGACTTTCACTACCTCCTGAAACTTGATTGAAACAACATTAAAGGTAAACAAATCAATACAATGGTATATTACCCAGCAATAAAAAGGCAAGAACACGGGTGGATCTCTAGACAAAAAATTATGCTAAGTTAAAGAAGCCAGACACAAAGGAGTACAGGATGTGTGATTCCATTTATACTGAATTCTAGAGCAGGAAAAGCTAATGTATGGAAATGGATAGCAGATCAAAGTTTGCATGGGGCCAGAGGAAGAAGAAGAGATTAACTGGGAACCTTTAGGGAGTGTGGTATGTGTTCTATATCTTGATTAAGCTGGCGGTTAGCCCTAACCCCTGATTCTTACATGTAAGGAACCACGGATCAGGAAAAGTTGGGTGAGTCATGTAAAGTGTTGCAGCTTATTAATCAGTGAGGAGATAATCATATCTGCTTATCAATGATAAATTGTCCTTGTTATGCTGCGTAAGGAGCCAACAGGTATAGTGCTTCACCCTAAGCACCTGGGAAGACGCTGACCCAGACACAAATATCCTTTTATACAAGCAAAGCATACATGTGAACGAATAACAATTCTGCATTCCAGTCACCCATTTATAAACATAGTTGACACTCTCATGCGTTCCTTTGCCTTGACTTCTTAATGTTTATAATTACACATAAAAACATAAGCATTCATTAATATCTTCTTCTGAGGAACCATAAAAACATTAACATTCATTAATATCTTCTTCTGAGGAACCATACTGTAATATACAGTTTTATACCCTGACTTTTTTTTTTCACATTGTATCATGCGGTGTCAGGAATATTCTATCTTGCTTTTTGTAACCTAACACTTAAACCCAAACTGTTTCTTGAACAATGATGCTTTTTCTTTTTTTGAGCAGCATTTGGAAATGGGAACTTCAGCCCCCCCCCCCACATTAATCCTTCCACATGCCTTTTTCAGGCTCTGAACTTTTATTTTTGGTCCCCTTAAACAGTATGTCAAGTTGCTTCCCACTGGGGCTGCCCGGTTTTACTATTGCCACTTTACAAGATACATTAGTAGCTGACACTGCAACCTGCCCCCATACAGCCGTCCATCTTCCTTTTCATAACAACAAATGCTACTCATACACATTCACCCCTTACTGAACACCAGATACTGTGTTAAGTACCTGACCTAGGAATACCTAACTTATTTGTAGTGCTCATTAGGTCACAGGCACTTCTCCAGGGGCTTTCCATGTATTTCCATATTACCAACTCAATTCTCACAATTACCTGATGAGGTAGAAACTATTACTGTCTTCACTTTGGCGGGGCAGGGGGGCAGAGGAACTGAGTCACCGTAAGGTCAAAGTTACTTGCCTTGGACCATAGAATTTAGCACCAGTATTCAAACTCTGATCGATCTTACCTCAAATCTTTTGCCCATAATCATTAATGTGTGACTCTGTGTTCAGACGGAAATGAGCACTGGGATGGGACTCACAAAGTCAGGTAGGCAGTGATGAGTGTGGGGTCTGGGACCAAGGTGCCCTGAACTCCAGCCTTCTGTCTGAGAGGCCTATCGCTGCACGCTGTTGCCCTGTACTGTCTCTCCTTTCTCAGACTGTGTGGGAACTGTTTCTCTGGTGTTCAAACTGAAGGTGAAGTAACAGAGACAGACAAGCTACACATGGAAAGAAAGGAAGGTTTCCAGAGGGTGTGTGCATATGGCCAGGATGAATTCAGTCCTTAGAGACATTTTTCATGTGTGTTTCATTCTCTTCCCAGTGCTCACCCTCATTTTTCTGGCCCCTACATCCATCCTTTGGCCTTTACTCTCTGTATGTCAGGTACTCACGTCCCTTCTTTTCCACCTGTGCTTGATTCCAATGCCAATCATTTCTACCCCTCTTCTGACAATAGCAGTCACTCTGGTCTCATCGTCCTTCTGTGCCAAAGAGCCTGTAAAGCACAGCCATGTAGCTGTAGGTAAATATTTAGGCAGGAAATATTTTGTATGATAAATTCAAAAAGGGAAATGTCTGGGTCAAAGTATAAGAATGACTTCTGAATGGTTTAAGCATACTGTAGGCAATTTGGCTCTCATACACTGTTAGCGGAAAGGCATATTGCTGTAACTATCATCACACGTCCTTAGAAAACTATGTCTTACATTGAAAACTATTGGTGTGGTTCTTCTGGGAAGCTGAAGAGCAGGGACTAAAGTCCTGGACCTACCCTGAAGCCCAAGCTGTGCTCCACTGGGTTCTTTGGCCTCCACCACTGGGGATGCTCTATAACCCTGGTCAACCCATGGGTATTGTTCCTTTTTTTTTTTTTTTTTTTGGTACACAGAACTCTATCACAGTACTTGCGTAATTTAAAGAAATCAGTCAAACACAAATATGAAAAGACTCATTAAAGAGCATATTAAGACTAAGACCAAGGAGCAAACACTGGTCATATGTAATACAGTGAGATCCAGAAAATGTAGAGTAGGATCCAGTTTGGAGGGCAGTGCATTTACCAACATGATTTGGAATACATGTATCTGTAACCTAGTTATAAAAGCTTATAATGCAAAATGTTAACACACACCCATGCACACTCACACTTTTCTCTTCCTCTGAGAAATAAGCCATGCTTACTGTCTGTCACAAAGCTGAGCACCCACAGTCATGCCTGTGGGTCTGGAACTTTCTTCCCCCACCCACCAGATATTCTGGAAGAAGCTGTGTCTGCTGGATTCAAGGAAAGTTTCTCCTTGTTTCTGTGTCCCCACTGTTTGCAAAAGCCTCCCTTCCTGTGATCAGAAAAGCTGTAGTATTAGTGTTAGTCAACAGGGAGGGGCTTAGCTCTATTTCTAACTGTACATGAATGAAAAATATTAATTTTGCAAAAGCAAGAATCAACACATGCTAGTTTTACAAGCAGGTTATGAAACAGATTTGCAGCCCAGTTTTTCTTTTTTTTTTTTTGTCTGAAATAAATAGATGTGGGTGGAAATGGTTGAGATCTGCAGATTCTCAAATGTGGCTTTGTTGATGATCACAAGTCGCCATTACACACATTCATTTAACAGATATTAATTAGTTGTTATTCTATGCCAGGTATTGCCAGCCCAAAGGGATTTCTAACCTGCAAACCCTGTGATCTAGAGAGATTTCTCCTCTACTTCAAGACAGATATCTCCACTTGGTCTGAAGTACCTGGACCCACCCAAGTAGGAGCAACTAGCACCTGGTCACAAAACATCATCCCAGGTCTGCTCACAGAAATCTGTCCCCGAGACCTGAAAGCTCACCACTAAAGGAGAACCAGTGCAGTAGCTGGAGGAACACTTAGGATGTGGAGGGAGACTGATAGGTGAGGACACAATCCCCCTTCTGCCACTTACTTGGCTGAGAATCATGGAAAATTTATTGTATCTAACCCCTGTGAGCCTGAGAAGGGACCGTGGATACAATCGTCTTGGGGTGTTTGTGAAGAGGTCAAAGAAATCTAGTGAGTCTGCCCATCACTGAGCAAACATTGGTTGCTGCTGGGCAAGTGTTGGCTTGCTTCTCACCGTGTTCTCTCCCTACCATAGTGGGGATGCTGTTGCCATGTACTCAGTGGCATAGCCATGATGTAGGTAGAATTCCAAAACGACACAGGAAGTCACCATATGAATACACATGATGTCATAAAGGATACTAACGACTATTTCGTCGTGGGAGGATCAGCGCGTAGTGGTAGAGGCTGAGGGGCAACCCAGGCAGCCTGAGCGGAAGGCACTAGTTGCTTTAAAATACTCCTGAGATCACCTTTGATTCTGGCAGCACGACTGTGAGACAGGAATCAGACTGAGTTGCAAATGTTCAGTAAGTGAATGTATGTGTGTTCATGTGAGCGTGTGTGTGGGCGCGTGTGTGCGTGTGATGACCCCTCTGTGGCTTTTGATCACATACCCACTCTCCTGGAAGAGTTCCAAAACAAGGCAATGCCTGAGATTCCTATGTCTGAATCACCTTGATGAGGGAGGTCTCTAGCCCTGTTCAGGCACCCGACGTAGTTGGTCAGCCGGGGGACTGCGGTAGCTGTTATGTAGCTCCCTTTTACGCTTTCCCCTCGGCAACATTACTTCGGAAGGAAAGTGGGTTCTTACAAATGACTCTGACTCTTCCTATACACCGTACGTAGACCACATGCCCTTACTGCTCCCTTTAAAATGTGAATTTTTCCCTTTCATTGCTGGATTTTCCTGAAAACGAGTTGGTTGCCCGGCATTCTCCAAAGGTCACCAGTAAGGTTCCTCTTTGTTGTTGTTATTGTTGATGAGTGTCATTATGAACTCCTGGCTTTTGAACATGTTGGTGGGCTTCAAACCATCGTTATGTGGTGTTGAGCAGAGGAGTGAAATGATTTGATTTGCTCTCTGCTGCTGGGTTGAAAAGAGACAGGTAAGGGAGCCAGGATGAAAGCAGAGGGGCCAGCTGGACAGCAGTACAGTCCAGGAGGTAGCTGTTGGTATCTTGGCCAGGGTGGTGGTAATGAAGGTGGTGAGAAGTGGCTGGCTTCTGGACATACTTTGAGAGAGGGGCCGAGAGAATCTCCTGACCAGTTGGATGTGGAGTGTGGGAGAAAGAGAGCACGCCAGGCCCCCTCCGAGGTTTGGGGACTGAGCAAGTGGCATTTGTGGGTCAAATGCCCTATCTGTGTTTCCTTTCACTTTCAGTGCCACACACGGAAAGTCCCAAGGTTGTGAGTAGCAGGATTGCCCTGACAGCGGGCCACACAGGGAAAGCAAGGGCTCCCCAGAGGAGTTCATCTGAGGCCTGGTCGTAATCAGTCCATCGTGGAGTGATCAACAGTGGGCGGATCTTTACTCATAAGCGTGCCCTGAGACAACATGGAATAGTTAATGTACAAAAGGCACAGCACACAAACCTAGAGGACTTTAAGTATTACAACCCAACGGAAGCTGGTTTCTAACAGTGTAATTACCATAATCCTCCCTCCCCACAAGCCACTAGTATGATTATCTGCTGGTTCACTGTTTCAGTGGAATGCGTTAAAAATAAAATACCCTTAGTGAATCCACCCATGGGAGAGAGAATTGACACGATCTTATTTCTGCAGGTGTGGAAAAACTTCCAAATCTTTTGACATGTGAATTAGATATGCTGGAGGGGAGAATTTGTGGGTGGAGGGGCGAACAGCAACACAGCTGCTAGGAGTGAATACAAGGTGAGGTACACCCAGGACACTTTCTAAGCGTGGCTGTAGCTTCAGTATCCAGTACAGTAGATGTCAGAGTAAAGAAAATGAACAAGAGCCAAAGAGAGGCCTTACAGAATGGTGAAAGGATCAGGACACCAGGGAGACATAAAGATCCTAAATGTGTACACACCAAACAACAGAGCCTCAAAGTACATGAAGGAAAAACTGATGGAGATGAAAGGAGAAAGTGCCAGATCTAAAATTATAGTGGGGGCTTTCCACACCCACCTCCCCCTTAGCAAGTGACAGAATTGCTAGAGAGAAAATCAGCAAGGATATAGGAGACCTGAATAACACAGTAAACTAATGAGATCTGCATGACATAAAGAGAACAGTCTGCGCAACAACAGCAGAGTACAGTTTTTTCCCCGAGGGTCTCTGTAACATTCACCAAGTTAGACCATCTCCTCGACCATCAGACAAGCGTCAGTAAATTCAAAAAGAATTGAGGGACTTCCCTGGTGGCGAGTGGTTAAGAATCCGCCTGCCATTGCAGGAAACACACGTTCAAGCCCTGGTCAAGAAGATCCCACATGCCGCGGAGCAGCTAAGCCCGTGCACCTCAACTACTGAGCCTGCGCTCTAGAGCCCACGTGCCACAACTACTGAAGCCCGCATGCCTAGAGCCCATGCTCTGCAATAAGATAAGCCACCACAACAAGAAGCCCGTGCACCGCAACGAAGAGTAGCCCCCGCTAGCCACAAGTAGAGAAAGCCCGTGTGCAGCAACAAAGACCCAATGCAGCCATAAATAAAGAAATAAATTTATTTAAAAAATATAAAAATAGGGGCTGCACTTGTGGCCCAGTGGTTGAGAGTCCGCCTGCCGATGCAGGGGACACAGGTTCGTGCCCCAATCCGGGAAGATCCCACATGCCGCGGAGCGGCTGGACCTGTGAACCATGGCTGCTGAGCCTGCGCATCCGGAGCCTGTGCTCCACAACGGGAGAGGCCACAACAGTGAGAGGCCCGCGTACCGCAAAAAAAAAAATTAAATAAATAAATAAAAGAAAAAAGAAAAAAAGAAGAATTGAAATCTCACAGAGTGTTACCTGTCCATGATGGAATCAAATTAGAAACCAGTTGTAGAAAGCAAAAAGAAGAATCCCTAAACACTTGGAAATGGTGGTTGAAACATCATTCCAGGTTATCATTCACACCCTTGTTATAGAAGGGCTGAAGTTAGGAAGAGTTGCCTGCTGAGCTGAAAGGCATTTCAGGCTGGCCCAATAGAGAGGTCACTCTGGCTCTTTCCAACAGAGTATTGTTCAGGGCAAAGCTGGAGGGAGGGAGACAGTTCAGGAGGCCGTTACATCAGTGTCACCTGAGATTAAAGCTCCAAGTGCACTGGCAAAGGAAGTCCAGCTAGCTTGCTGGTTGTTAGTGGAATCGGTTTGGTGGCTCATTGGATTTGGGAAGCATGAGAGAGGTATTGGTGTGGTTGCTGGAAAGTCCTGAGAGAAGGCAAGATTCGGGTGCCTTCCTGGTATCTATATGACTGGTGTCCAGTCTAGCCCATGGACGCATACACCTCGGTTCTTTATCAGTCCTGCACCACTGTTTTAAAAGTTTCAGCGCAGTTGTCCTCTCCTCCCTCCTCCCTCTTTGTCCTCCTTGTCCTCCTCTTCCTCATCCTGCTCCTCCTCGATTCTTCCCCTGATAGTGCCATCTGTAGGATAAGGCTGTCCTCTCTGCACAGGCAGAAGAGTGTCCTTTCTGAGGCTTGTGGGACTGGTCCCTTAGGCCAGGTTAGCACTTGGCCTGCCCTACCATGCTGTTAGCCTAAGACATGGTACGTGGTAAGTGGACCACAGATGTGTCTGCAAACTTGTATTTTTGCTCCTCTTTTCAGAATACAGTGATGGTGGCAGATCACCTCACGGAAGAAAGAAAGGTTGGAGTTCTTTCCCAGGTAATTCTGACGAGAGGTGCCCTCATTATGAACACGATGGGAGTGAGCCTCAGCCCTCACACCTCCAGGAGGATGATGGAAACGTGGTGAAGAGGGATGTCCAGGAGGACCCCGAAGTAAGACAGTAAGTGGCCAGGCAGCAGGGTTTGTACAGCCCCTGGGACTATGCACCTCACTCACTCTCCGTGGACTTGTTTTTCTTCTCTCACTGCAAAACTGAAGCATGCTAGAAGTGAAATAATGGTTGAGCAATCCTAATTGTAGAGCTGGTGTCAAAGACACGAGGGTGTACAGAAGACTTTCTTAGCACTTATGGCCACTCACCGTCCTTCTCTCCACATCCCCCCTGCAGCTCTCCCTGTACCATCCGAGGCAACAAGAGAGGAGTGAGATGGCACAGTGAAGGCCACATGCATACAACTGTGTGGAGAAACAGAAAACCTCTGGAGAGAGAAATGGGGGAGAACACACAAGATGGAACCCCAGGGAGCTGGTTCAGGGTCACAGTGAGTATCCTGTAAAATGTACGGAATGTGCAGGAGAAAAAAGGCAGGGGGAGCTGTGTTGGTCTCATGTAGAGATGCTGGTTTCTTTCACTGGGGACAGTTTGTAATCTGTCCTTTTTATTACCAGGAGTTAACAGTCTTGTTCATCTAAGGGCAGGTTCAGAGAAGCAATGTACAGGGAGCAGGCTGACCGTGAGGAGAACGGAGGAGCCTGTCTCAAAGCAAAGATGGAAACTACTGCCAAGGATATGGAGCAACTCCACATTGGAGGTCTCAGCTTGGCAAGCTGAGTGTGGGAGATGGAGGGTCGAGCCTCTGGAGACCTTGTCTGAGGGGCAAGCAGTGTGTGCGCTGGGTAGGATCTCCTGGAAATTTATAAAAGGAAGATCATCTCTGACACCTTGATTATGTGGAAGAGAGTTTGACTGGAGAGAAAGAGTACTTAGGAAATCCATATTACTCACACCCGTAAGAAATCATGCCAGTGGTCCCTTCTTTACAAGCCCTTTCAAGCTCAGTAGAAGGCCGGGAAAGAACAGGAAAAGGTTCGTCCTCCAGCCTAAATTCCCTTTTGTCTGTCCCCTCTCCCATGCCTTCTTTTCATCCTTAGATTCCTTGTGGGGTAAAGTATGACAAGACATGGCTAATGAAGTCAATCCAGAGCCATTGCAGTGTCCCCTTCACTCCAGTGGACGTAAGAGAGGATGCCGAAGCCAGACGCGTGGGCACAGGGAAGGGGGAGAGAGAGACCTGGTTCAGCAGGGTCTGTTGGCTTCTGATTCTATTGCTGTTGCATTCAATCCCTGTAGTTCCACTTTATGCAAAATGGGGCTCGGTTCTTTGTCCAGGAAGCTAGCACTGCCTCTGCATTGATGGATGTCAGCTACAAGATTCGTGACGAGGAGAGCCGAAAGGTGTGTGTCGAGGGCGTTACGTGTACCTCATCCTGAGGAAGGAGTACAGGCCAGGGGCTGGTTGTCTTCTTTGGAACTAGAGTTCCTGGTGCTTACCCCACCTCTTCTTCCTGCAGATACCTGTCTTTGTCAGCCCCTCCGCTGTTCCCTACTCTGTGCGGGATAAGTTGAAGCCAGGAGAAATGGAGCAGCTAAAGGTAATGGAGACTCACGGCGAGTAGTGTGCCAGCGCTCAGACCCACCTCTCCTTCTTCCAGTCCCCCGTCCCGCTCGCCCCCGATTTCCCTGCAACCACCACAGCCTCAGAGCGGCTCTCTCCATCTCCATGAAGAGCGTGCGAATACAGACCCTCTACCCTGCCTGCGGCCTCCCTCCTCCCGCTGCCTGCTCCCACCGTCTGTGAGCTTCTCGGCAGAGGCCTGGGGCCCCCCTGGCTGCGGAGGCTCCCGGAACCCCGTGACTGCAGCTGAGGCCGGCGACATGAAGGGGAGGGAGTCCTGTCCTCCTTAGGAGGAAGCCCGCAGAGAAGGTCCCAAACCAAGAAAAACTAAAAGTACGTAATGAAGTTACAGAAGAAATCATCAGCTAGAGAGTCAGGATGGCTGTGGCTGGAGAGAGAAGGCTCTGCCCTTGCACCGACCTCTGCTCCCCACCTCCTGCACAGCCCCCGGGCAGCCAACGCCCAGCCCAGAACTGCCCTTCTCAACCCAAGCCCAAGCCTCCGGAAGCACAGGCAAAGGAGGACCGAAGGCACAGAACGAGACGCAGACGCGGTGAGGACAGGGGTGCGGCCGCCCTCGGATGTGGGCGCCACACTCAGCCCAGGAGGCCACCCATCTGTTGGCTAAAAGCACCTAAACCAGAAACTGTTTTAAGCTACAGCTGGTGTCTGGGCCACTTTATCAAGCACTTGAGACACAGAGCTGATTATTTTTCTGGCAACAGCGAAAACAGAAAGGTTGAAAGCACAGAGTCTGTCATCAGTTGTTTCCAGAGCGGTTCTTACAGTCACGTCTGGGTTGAGGCCAGAGACGGCAGAGAGGTCCACTCGGGAGGCCTGCTGCGGTTGGTCTTGTTCTTTCATTCCCCTCTTGCGTTTTGCTGCCTTGAGTCACGCAGAGTAAAACCCCTTGCACAGCATCTTTCGGTGCTTTAGATGCTATTTGCAAAAGAGCCCCTTAAAAAGGGACTTGGGTTAAAAGAAACGTGTGTGTGCTGTGGTCTTGACTCATGGTCGCTGCCCCCTTACTTGGATCTGGATTCCCACATCAGCTCTCTCCTCACTGGCCTGCTGCGTGGCTGTAGCCAACCTCTTCAGCCCATTCCGAGCCCCAGTTCCTCACCTGTGACACCCGAGGGGCTGTGGAGCTTTCCGAGCGTCAAGCACAGAGCCTGGCACGTAGAAGGTGCCCAACAAATGGGACATGATTAAGATCTGACTGGTTCTCATGGCTCATACCACCCTTTCCCTAACATCATCAACACCCATGGATGTGGAATCATGGGTGATTTTTATTTTCTTCTTCCTGTGCTGTTTTCCAAAATCGGGACAAGAAAATTCACTTCGCAATAACTATAAATACTTTATAACAAAAATCATTACCTACTAAAATGTTAGAGAGTGAAAATGCTTGGGCTATTCTTATATGATAAGAGTCCATCCCAGGACCAGAGGTCTCCCTCTGCTACGTCAGGGATCTGAAAACAGTTTTCAGGACCACTGCCAAAGCCAGCCGGACAAAGGCTGCCCCCACCCGCCTCTCCTGTCAAAGGATTCCAAACTCAGTCCCCATTCCTATGGTCCCCATTGCCCTAAACCAGGACCACACTGGGCCCCGTTCCGAGAGTGGCCCAGCGAGAAACTGGCCAGTGACCTGTAGCTTCTGCAAGCTGGGCTAACAGGGCTCCTGGGGGTCTTGTGAGCGATTCACTGGGAGACGGGGCGAGTGAGCTGAGTGCTGAGGAGTGAGATGGTGTGAGATACAACCCATGTAGAGGCAGCTGCCAGAGGCTGGTGCAGGCCTGAGTGGGCTGGTCGAGGGGTGGAAGGGGGGGCGGGCAGGCAGGGCCCTGGGCTGGGGCAGGAAGAAGGCCGGTACAGACCACCAGCTGCTCCAGCATGGGCTCAGCACGTCCAGCCCGAGCACAGCCGTTTGGAGCTGGTTTCCAGCCCCAGGTCTGCAGACCTGAGGGTGGACACAAAGCGCCCCAGTGCAAGTGGGGCCTGGTGACTGGCCAACCTTTGATGTCCCTCCAGGCCACAACTGGCCAGGTTCTCAGATTTGTTTATTTTTCCTGTATAACTTTTGCAATGCTTCAACTAAACAGAAACTTTTTATCAACCATTCCCAGAGCAAGAAAAATAGCCAAATGCTTGGTTTGTAACGGAAGCTGGTAGCTGTGCTGGGCTGGGGGACACATGAGAAAAGCTCCCACTTTGAGGGATTCGGAACCCACGAGGGAACTGCATCTGCTGCTGATACGGGGACCCTGTGCCCCGTCCACCAACTGCTCACAGAGCTGCTCTCCTCCGAGGTCCTCATCCCCCGGCTCCGTCTCTCTGTTTACTTGGCAGGAACCCCAGGCCAAGTGCCAGGCACAGGCTGGGCCCAGATCCAGCCACTCAGTCTCCGCTGCGTCTTCTGCTGGGGGCACTGACTCGGCAGCGAGAAAGCTGAGCCCAGAGCCACGGGCAGGTCCACAACCTTGCAGGAGGCAGCCAGCCTGAGAAACAAGCGGGCACGAAGGACATGGCCCGAGAGATGGGGGGCCCTGGATCCAGCTGTGCCTAAACCCAGCCCACAAATCATGCTGGTTGTAAGAAGCAGTTTGGGATGAATTTCTGTCCTTTATTAATGAAGATTACGTACTAACATGCTTTAACAATTCTACTCAACTCAAGCGTCCTGATTTTAGTGCCTTCATGGCATTTTCCAAGCAACTAAAGTGACTGCTTACACACATGATCTCACTTGAACCACCAACGCTGTGCAGTGCGCATCATGGCTACCCTTACTTCACAGACAAGGCCGAGGAATTATTCCCTTCCGCCGTTGCTGTCGCAATCATCATCGTTTCACCCAAAGTCACACAGATATTAGGCTGTGCAGCCGGGATCCAGATTCACATCCTCAATCCAAAACCTACACTCCTCCCCCCCAGGAAGGCCCCGCTGCCTTGGTGTGCACAGTCCTGTCCTAAATGCAGGCAGAGACACAAAGGCCGTGGGCCTCACCCCTCACATCAAGGGCTTGCAGGTCACCTGGAAATTGGACATAAGACCATGAGCCCACTAAGGATGCAGAAAGCCAGAACACAGCTAAGAGTCCAAGTGTGAGGTCCAGGCACCATCCACACGGCAGGGAGGTGAGATGGCGCAGAGGCCACATGTCAGAGTTGGAGGCTGGTGCAGAGTCTCCCCATCGCTGTGACCTCAGCGACCCAGGGCCGCACCTTCAGGTTCAGTCCTCCACCAGCCGCTGGGACTCCCCCACTCCCCTTCAACCAAGGTTTCCTCAGATGTGTGACGGTGCTGTCACAGCCTACCCCCAAGACTGCGGAGGTGCTCCCTCTTACCCATACTCCTTCTTCAAAAGTACCTTAATTATAGCTATCAGGTGACAGAGCACAGCAATTTCCAGTTTCCCTCCTGGAAACAAAGAGACCTCAGGAATTCTACAATCCTGCATCACTTAGTTAATACTCTGGTGTCAACTGATGGCCTCTGGGTCTGTACTAGGTCACTTTCCATTGAGTAATTATCTTCCACGGTGGCTGCAAATAGTCACTGAAGGAACTGTGCCTCACTGACTGAGACAAAATTTTTAGTTCAGCTGTCTTATTTTATGTAACTGAGGAAACTGAAACTTTAAAAGTCTCGTATTATATTTCGAACCGACTTGCATTGTATTAGTGACGTGTCACTGAATGATTTTCCTTAGTTCAAAATTTTTTCTTATGAAATCATAATATAATATTAAAGATGCTCCAGAAAAGAAAAGTCAGCAAGGACTCCAAAAGGACCTGAAGGCAAGTCCCGCCACACAGCAGCTCCTCCAATGTTGCTCACTCCTGTGCCACTGTCACAAAGGCTGCTGCACCCACCACACCTCCTGGCCTCACTGTCATCTCTTGAGGCCTCTGCCCAAGGAGCTCATTTCTAGTGAGAGGACAAAGGCAACACACCCCAGAGACTCGCTTCCACAGAACCTTCCCCAAGCTGCCACCCACTTTCCAGGGAAATTGAGGTGAAATGACAGTTGAGTCCTACATTGCAAGAAGGCGGGAGGGAGCTGGAGGAAGGAAAATGGAGCGAGGAGGGGCCGCCACCTGTAGGTACTGTTTTCTAAGGCTCTTACTCAGGTTGAACAACTTTGAGGTTTTAAAATGAAGCAAGAAACTCTGAATTATAGAAATAAATGTACTCTACTCTCATGCTGATGTTCAAAGATGTCATTTTCTTGAACTGGAGCCCCGGAGGGCCCTCTGTGATGTGGGCAGAGCCCAGGCTGCTGGTGCAGGCTCCTGGCTGCCTGCCCTCCACCCTCCCTCCAACCCCAGCTGCCTCCTACGGGTGGGCTTCCGGGGAGGCAGGAAAAGCCTTCTCTAGAGCCGACTCCCTTCTGTCCGCTGACGAGGCACCGGGGTGTGGCAGGCAATGCTGCGCGCCCAGTCCCCACTCTGCTCCTGGTGCCTTGGCTCCTGGCCTGTCACCCAGAGATCACCCCTTCCTCTGAAGCCTGACAAAGGCAAGGATAATTTTTCAAGGCTGGTGGCTGGTCAAATGAGTCCAAGCAAGCCGACTGCATGGGGAACTTCCGCCTCCCTGGAGCCTGAGGGGACCGCTAACACAGGTTTACAGATACCACCTGGGGACCAGAAGGAAAAGAAGACTCTGCCTAGGCTCTCCAGGCAGCCCCTTCCAGAGAGCTGCTCCAGAATGCATCCCACGACCCAGCTCCACATCCTGAGAGGAACACGGGACATGACACCAAGCACCAGAGTGCCCTGTGCTCGGTATGTACCCCTACGTCTTCAGCAGGGTTCTGAATACCAACATGCTTTGCACCGTAAGACACGTGGAATCACTATGTTAACTTGAAAAGGAGGACAAAGGTATGGTCCAAGTGGGTTGGTGCCCTTGGTACCCTGCACCCAGAGTGTCCCAAGGTTGGTACGTTCACAAGCAGAACAGTTTTTAAGAGCCATGTGCCTGTCATGCAGCTCATCTCCCAACTCCAGGAAGGCCCTGCCTACAGACGGTCGTCCCAGCTGCACAAATTAAGCCAGATCTGTGGGATGAGACTCAGAGTAAATTAGGTCCAAGAATAAGCCTCTGGAAAAGCAAGAGTTTCATAAAAATGGCAACATATGCTCGGCCTTCTCCGGCATTAGTGAACGTGGGAGAGGCTGAAGGCCACTTAATGGTCTAATAAAATGTTTACAGGTGAAGGTTCTTACAGACAAAGACTGCCTGAGATCAGCACACCCTGTGCTGGGGTCCGGCAACCCTTTCATCAGGGAGATTTCACTGCAATGGCAGGAACGCACCTCACCCACAACCCGTCGGCAGGGGTCCCGCCTCTGCTCTCCCCTCTCTGGGCCCGCAGCCCTGAGGAGGGGGCTTTGCGTCTGTCCCCGTGGCCGGGAGCTCCCACGGGGCAGGGGTCTCTCCTGGCCCATAGGAGGGAGGGCCTACATGCTGGGTGCAGACAAGTGCACAGACCAGTGACCAGGTCAGCAAATGAACAGACAGGGACAAACGCTGAACTGGAACCGCCCAAGAGCCCTGTGAACAAGGTGAACAAAGGTCAGGTGGACGCCAGCTCATGGTAGATACAAACACTACTAACTCAGGTGGATCGAAGGCCTCAATATAAGAGCTAAAGCCATAAAGCTTTTAGAAGGAAACACAGCAGGATGCCTTCACGACTTGGAACAGGCAAAGATCTCTTAAGCAGGTCACAGAAAGTGAAAACCATTAGAGAAAAAAAATGAACAAAGAGCCTTCATCAAAATTAAAAATGTCTGCTGGACTTCCCTGGCACTCCAGTGGTTAACACTCTGAGCTTCCACTGCGGGGGGCACAGGTTTGATCCCTGGGCGGGGAACTAAGATCCCGCTTGCTGCACATCACAGCCAAAATACAAAACAAAACAAAAAAACTAAAATGTCTGCTTATCAAAAGACATCAAGAAAACAAACAGGCAAAGCCACAGATCGTGACAGAATATTTACAAAACATACATCTGACAAAGAACTGGTAAACAGATTCACAGAGAACTTCTATAATTTTTTAAAAATTCTAAACCCAATTAAAAATGGGCAAAAGAGGGACTTCCCTGGTGGCCCAGTGGCTAAGACTCCATGTTCCCAATGCAGGGGCCCTGGGTTCAATCCCTGGTCGGGGAACTAGATCCCACATGCTGCAACTAAAGATCCTGCATGCGGCAACGAAGATCCCGCGTGCTGCAACTAAGGCCCGGTGTGGCCAAATAAATAAATATATATTTTTTTAAATGGGCAAAAGATTTGAAAGATGCTACATAGAATAAGATATACAGATAGCAATAAACATATTAAAGAGTAGTCAACATTATTACAGGCATACCTCAGAGATATTGCAGGTTTGGTTCCAGAACACTTCAATAAAGCAAATATCACAATAAAGTGAATCACATGAATTCTTTGGTTTCCCAGTGTGTAAAAGGTTATGTTTACAGTATACTGTAGTCTATTAAGTGTGCAATCGCATTATGTCTAAAAAGACAATGTACGACCTTAATTTAAAAATATGCTAAAAAACCCTGACCATCACCTGAGCCTCAGCCAGCTGTAGCCCTTCTGCTGGTGCAGGGTCTCGCCTCCAGTGCTGGCAGCCGCTGACTGATCAGGATGAAGGCTGCTGAGGTTGGGATGGCTGCGGCCATTTCTGAGAACAAAGGCACCATGAAGTTCGCTGCACTGATGGACTCTTCCTTTCATGAATGATTTCCCTGGAGCAGCAATGCTGTTTGGCAGCATTTTACCCACAGAACTTCCTTCAAAACTGGAGTCAATCCTCTCAAACCCTGCAGCTCCTTTATCAACGAAGTTTGTGTCATATCCTAAGGCCTTTGCTGTCGTTTCAACTATCTTCACAGCCTCTTCACTAGGAGTAGATTCCGTGTTAAGAAACCACTCTCTTTGCTCATCCATAAGAAGCAGCCCCTCATCCGTTCCCAAGTTTCATCGCAAGATGGCAGCAATTCAGTCCCATCTTCAGGCTCCACTTCTAGTTCTGGTTCCCCTGCTGTTCCCACCACGTCTGCAGTCCTTCCTCCATGAAGTCTCGAACCCCTCAAAGTCATCCAGGAGGGCTGGAATCAGCTTCTTCCAAACTCCTCTTAATTTGGATATTTTGACCTCTTCCCATGAATCACAAGTGTTCTTTTTTTTTTCTTAATTTTTATTGGCCACGCCATGCGCGTGAGGCACGTGGGATCTTAGTTCCCCGACCAGGGATCGGACCCGCGCCCCCTGCACTGGAAGCACGCAGCCTTAACCACCGGACCGCCAGGGAAGTCCCGCAAATGTTCTTAATGCCATCTAGAATGGTGAATCCTTTCCAGAAGGTTTTCAATTTACTTTGCTCAAATCCATCAGAGGAATCACTGTCTATGGCAGCTACAACCTAACAAAGTGTATTTCTTAAATAATAAGACTTGAAAATCCAAATTACTTCTTGATCTGTGGGCTGCAGAAAGGATGTTGTGTTGTCAGGCATGAAAACAACATTAATCCCATTGTCCAACTCCATCAGAGCTCTTGGGTGACCAAGTGCATTGTCAGTGAGCAGTAACATTTTGAAAGGGATCTTTTTTTTCTGAACGGTAGGTCTCAACAGTGGGCTTAAAATATTCAGTAAACCACGTAAACAGATGTGCTGTCACCCAAGTTCTGTTGTTCCATTAACAGAGCATAAGCAGAGCCAATTTAGCATAATTCTTAGGGGTCCTAGGATTTTTGGAATGATAACTCAGTCCTAGGTTCAACTTGAAGTCACCAGCTGCATTAGCCCCTAACAAGAGAGTCTGCCTGTCCTCTGAGGCACTGAAGCCGGGCACTGACTTCTCTCTCGCTATGAAAGTCCTAGGTGGCATCTTCTTCCCATGAAGCCTGTTTCATCCACATTGAAAATCACCAATTATCTCAGCTAGATCTTCTGGGTAACTTGCTGCAGCTTCTACATCAGCACTGGCTGCTTCCCCTTCCACTTTGATGCTATGGAGACGGCTTCTTTCCTTAATCCCCACGAACCAAGTCGGCTACCTTCACACATTTCCTCTGCAGCTTCTGCCCCTCTCTCAGCCTTTATAGAATTGCAGAGAGTTGGGGCCTTGCTTTGGATGAGGCTCTGGCTGAAGGGAATGTTGTGGCTGGTTTGTTCTTCTATCCAGACTACTGAAACTTTCTGCACATCAACAATAAGCCTGTTTTGCTTTCTTACCATTCGTGTGTTCACTGGAGAAGCACCAGTAATTTCCTCCAGAACTTGTCCTTTGCCTTCACAGCGTGGCTGACTGCTCGCACAAGAAGCCCAGCTTTCGGCCCATCTGGGCTTTCGACAGGCCTTCCTCGCTAAGCTTCATCATGTCTAGCTTTTGATTTAAAGTGAGAGATATACAAGTCTTCCTTTCACTTGAACGTTTAGAGGCCACTGTAGGGTGATTAACTGGCCCAATTTCAATATTGTTCTGTCCCAGGGAAGAGGGACAATTCCACTTACATCAAGTCCTAGAACAGGGAGGCTAATCTATGTGGAAAAAAAATCACACCCGTGATTAACTCCAGGGAGTGAGGAGGGGAAATGGAAATGGAAACTTTTTAGAGCAGTAATTCCCAAACTTGTCTACACATGAGAATCCCCTAGGAAAGCTCCCAGCACAAGCCCACAGCCCGGTGACCCCACAAGCAGATCAGCATCCCAGGCAGCCTTCCCAGGGGATTCCAACCGGCAACACAGCCACTCTGCATCGACCGCAATGTTCTACATCCTGGTCGGCATTTGGGGTACACAGGTATGAGTTTGTCAAAACTCCAAGAATCATACAAGTAAGATTTGTGTTACATTTTACATATAATGAATTCTCAGAAAACAAACGTAAAAAAGGAAACATCACAAAACAACAAACAGAAACACCCAGCACCTGCAGCGCTTCACTCTCTCTGAAGTAACTTGACACTTCTTCCCTGGGCCTCCTCCCACCGCGAGAAGCTTCCCCAGCCTGGGTCAGCGTCCACCCCGAGTCAGGCCGGGTGGCCATCCTCACATGAGCCAGTCAAGTCCAGGAACAGAGAAGTCATCCTCGGTCCCAGGGCCTGTCCGGTGTCTGCTCAGGCCCTGCGGATGCTTCAGTCTCTGGCCCATCACCCTGCCCCTCAAAGTCCCTGGGACCTGTACCCTGCAGGCCTCTCCCTACTCACCGATCCCAGCTCCTCACAGCATCTCTGCTCTCCAGAATCTTCCTTTTCCCTCTTGAGCACACCCACAGCTCGGGGTCGGAGACGTCTCACCTCCCGCCCCTGCCACCACACCTACCATTACGGACACCACGTCCCAGGCAGGGAAGAGGGTGCAGAGCAACTATGCCAGGACATGGTGCTTCCCAAAGTAGATGACACACCCGATCAGATTTTTACTGTAATAGTTACGTATTTATTTTAATATGCATTGCAGGAAAATGTAACTAGCACTTTAAACCCATATTTCAAGGATAATGTTACTTAGGAGAAGGTTAAATAAAAGAAATGAGTCAATTTAAAGGAAAATAATAACAATAACAGTACTAGTAGCAGTATGTGGACAAGATGAAAATTGCAAGGGTGAATTGTGAACAACTCAAGTCTGGGATCACCAGTACCATGGGTCACCAGCAGTTAACAAAATAATCAACAGCAAACTGTCCTGTCCCAGGAGAAACTCTAACTTCTCTTGTCCCTGAGCCCCTCCACTCCACCCTAAGGTGCCACGTTCACCCAGTGACCACAGACGTCCTAATGGGACAGTCGGGGTGGTATAAAGACCAAAACCCTGACCATGCAGAACAAAGGTTTATTCCTCAGCAGCTTTGTGGTGGTCGTTTTGTATGAAACCTGCGTCCCATTTATTTTTGCACAGTTATGTGCTGCCATGGTTTCAACCCATACTCTTTCCCTCCTGCCCCAAGGTGTGGCAAGAGAGCTGTAAAAACGTGGCCGCCAAGAAAGGTTCACGTTAGCGCTCAGAGAGGGAATGTCTTCCGTATTTCTCACTGCGGGGTCAGAAGTTGGCTCACAGTAGGCACGCAGTAAAAACAGGATGAATAGAGGAAGGCGACTAAGCTTGGAGCCTGGCTTTTCAAATTCAAGTTTGCAAACCCAGGTGTGTGACGGTGTGCACAGAAAGTCGTGAAATAAATACAGTCCTGAGAGTTTAGACACAGCCTACATTTTCTTGATGCCCTGATGGTAACTCACTTAAAATATTATTTTTATAAAACCAAGATAAAGAGTACATGGGGTGCGTGTGGCATATCTATTAAAATGTAGTTGCCCCAACAATCACTACTTCTAAGACAGAAACACTTCCACGAGGTGCAAAAAGGTATGCTCGAGCAGAGCCAGGAGACACCCGGGACAGCCAGCGCTCAAAGACTAGGTACGCTGTGCCCCACACGGGGGAACCCCGCACACAGGGGCGTGTCCTGCACAGAGGGGAATCCTGCAGCCACTAACACGCTGGGTCTGAATGGTCTGAATGTACGTGGAAAAACCAAGGCACTGTTAAGTGGAGAAAACAAAGTGCAGAAGAGCAGGTGTGGCACAGCCCTACTATGAAATTTAAAAATGACAATATGAATACATTAATTAATATGGGTGTTAATATAAATCCACGTGGAAAAAGCCACATGACTATGCACCAGCCCATCTGTTAACCTCTGACGGGTGGGGAGACTCTCTCTAAAGCATTTATGATATGCTAGAATGCTATGAAAAGTCTGCAGTCAAACAAGGCGTGTTTGCAGGTAAGAACGCATACACTTGTTAAGAAGACTTGGAAAGACCATCTCCTTCCCCTCGGCCTCACTCAGACAGGCCCCTCCACGTGCAGCGTCTTTGGCCGGGCCCTGGGAGGAGGACAGGCAGCTCGGAGGACATGGCGCTGCAGCCGCAGGAGGGGGGCCTTCTTGGGCCAGAACCCGCGCAGCCCCGCCTCCCCTGTGTGCCCGTGTCTGCGGCCAGGGCTCAGCCCTGCCCCCATTTCCACATCAACACCCGGTCCACGCTGCTGCCAGGACAGCGCCTTCCTGACCCTGAAGACACATCTGTCCGGCTGTGTGCTTCTGGCTGTTTTGGGAGGCCTAGGGTTACTACTGAAGATCCTTTCTTGGGACTCTTGCTTTTATTTAAATATCACAAATATAATTCAACCACAAGAACTATTCCCCAGGAGGAAATGCTAAGAGGCCACAGAAAGACGTAAACTTTATTAAGACTAAGCGACTCCGAGTCAGAAGGGGTCTCTACTGAATTTGAATCTGGGGAGAGGATGGGACTGGGCACACTGGCTCCAGAGCTACATAATACCAAAACAGCTTGTGCAAAGTCCCAGGGGCCACTGGGGGCAAGAGTACCAGTCTTCCTCCCGTCTGCAGCCCCCCAGCCTGAAACAGCATCGCTCAGGGCCACCACCATGTGCAGCTGCCGGGAGAGGCGCCGCACATTCAGAAGCTCCTGGACCCACACATCCCAAGCTCGGAACTGCACAAACAAAAGGTTAGGGGAAGGGGGTGGGGTAGAGGGAATAAAGGCTTAAAGATTAAAGTCACAGGCAGAGACAGCTGGCTCTGTTTTTTAATAACGGAAAACACGAGTTGGGCCTGAATGTGCTCATTGTTCAGTAGAGGGGCGTCTACACAGGCAGGACTGGCTGGCGACAGCACGGCCTTCCCATCACGAGTCAGAGTCACCAACGGGGAGGAGGCCCGGGCTCCAGTTAGTGAGGGTGGCGTGGGGCACAGCAGCCAGTGGGCCACGGGGAGGAAGGGCTGGAGAAGGACACGGTCACGTGAACTCGGGGAGCCGGCGACACAGGGCGTCCCTCACACCACGCTCAGGAGCACAGACTGGTACAACCTCCTAAGAGGAACTTGCCAGTGTGGATCAGAGGCGTGAAAATGCACGTGCCCTTTGGCTCTGTAATTCCACTTCTGGTGTTCAAGCCCCGGGAAATGATCCAACCCAGGAGGACTTGGTACACAAAGATACTCTGTGCAGCATCATTTACAAGAGCAAGAAATCAGAAACAATATAACGTCCAGCGCTGGAGGAAATGGTTAAGTGTTTGTGCGTTTCTACCTGCCTTACTGCAAAGAGGATGGAAGGCAGGTTACATAAATACACAGGACAAAGGGGCAAGTGCAAGAGGAGGAATCACAGCAAGAGAAAAAAGAATGTGTTTAAAAAATGAGGCCAGAGCTGGGCTGCTTTTTCTTAATGCGCTGCGGAGGCCCACGTTCACACCGCCGCCATCCACCGTGACAGCAGCGGCCACCTGCGTGGACCTGCTGAGCACCCACCAGCCCACGTCCACTTTCACAGAGCCCTCTCAGCAAGCCCACCAGGGATTGATTCTGTCCCCAATTCACAGATAAGGAGCCCAGGCTCCAGAGGTCACCAGGGCCAGGAAATCATTGCAAGGTTCTGAACACAGGTTTTCTCTAAGCCAAGCGTGTCTGCTTTCCCCAACACCACACGCTTAAAGAAGCTGTATATTCATACAGTGGAACACCTGCAGGCATGAAAACATGATGTTTAGAGAAAGTGACTAATGGTGTGGAGAAAACTGCCTAGGATATAATGTTAAATTTTTAAAAGCTGCAGAAAAACGTACAGAAAATTTATAATTTCAACCATGTAAACTAGATGATTATTTTCTTCCTTATAATTTTGCCTATTATCCATATTTTCTAAAATAGGTCTGTATTAGTTTTATAATCAGAAAAAAATGACTTTGTATTTAAAAACTATATAAAGGGCCTCTGTGTTCTTGTATCACAGCACACATCCCACCCATGCGCACACCAACCCACTTCTGCTTTCCATAAAAATTCTACATATGCAGTAGAATCAGAAAGTACACATCAGCAAAGGAACATCTTGTGTTTGTGTCCATCGTTCTGTTAATCATAAAGGAACAATTTCATTTTGCTCAGAACTTTGTCTTTACAAACGATTTGGGGTTATGCATGTCAGAAGACAATTACTATAAATGAGTTGTTTCCTTTTTATTCTTCTCCTCAGGCGGAGACTCTCACACAAGGCAGCAGAGAGGTACAGACGTACTTTCTGAGGCCTAACTGTAGCGGGGAGGGCTGCCCACACTCCAGGCCCTCCCAGAAAGGCAGCAAGAACAACCCTCACCCAGGGCGGCCTGTTGCCCGAGTCCAGCCAGGCCAGAGCTGCCTCCTGAAGGCCTGGCATCGGACACCTCCTGCAACAGTTTTATTTTTATTTTTATGTTTTGCGGTACGCGGGCCTCGCACTGTTGTGGCCTCTGCCGTTGCAGAGCACAGGCTCCGGATGCGCAGGCTCAGTGGCCATGGCTCACGGGCCCAGCCGCTCCGCGGCATGTGGGATCTTCCTGGACTGGGGCACGAACCCGTGTCCCCTGCATTGGCAGGCGGACTCTCAACCACTGCGCCACCAGGGAAGCCCCTGCAACAGTTTTGTACCTTTTGCTTGGGACATGGGCCAGAGTCACCCCCACCCACCCAGCTGCTCAAAGGGCTCTCTGGTCACTGTCTAGACGTGCTGTCCCAGACCTCAGAGCAAATCCTCACGGCAAACCCCTTGGCTTTGCCCTCTGCCCAAACCCCAACCCACCTTCTGGGGACACAGGGAAGGCTTAGCCATCTTCAGAAACTGACACGCCTCCAGCACCTCCACCTGTGCCTGAGAGGCGCTTTTCTGCCCATCGTGGAGGTGAGGAGACCGACCGAGGCTCAGAGAGGGTCTCACAGCCAGGACCTGCCCACACCCCACCAGACAGGACAGATCTGGCAGATGACAACAGCTCCAAGGTGGACTTTGGAATGTTCTTTTCTCTGCCGGTCACCAAACACTGTGCTCAACAAGACACAGGCCTGGTTTTCTATCATGAGACAAAAGAATGACAAGTTGCCAAGAGCTTTTTAATTATTTCTTTAAAATTTGCCCTCTCCACTACCATGGAGTTAACCACTGGGGGCTAGCTTCCAGCACTGCACAGCAGTGGACAGTCAGCTGTGTTCTGGTTTATCTGAAAGGAGGAAAAATAATATTTTAAATGCTTTAATAGTTAAACCAATACAAGGAGGGCAGATTTTCTTCATGTTTCCTCAACAAAACTCACAGAACAGCCTGGCCCCTCAACTTTAAAATTAGTTTAGGTTAAAGGAAGAACCCCAAACTGCCAACAGACTTCACGCAAGGACTGTGTGAAGTATGCATTACAGGGCGGCTCCTCAGAAGGAGCAGAGGGGCGGCAACAGCTGACGCCTGGCCACCTCCCTGGACAGGAACGAGCTCTGAGGCCAGAGCTCTGGTTTGATTTTTATGTAATTGGGGGGAAGCGAGGACTATTAAACTAATAATGTTCGTTGCAGACATTTTGGGAAATCACATGGGGAAAGAAAAAACCTTGGAAAAAAATACCTCCTTTATGTAAATGAAAACTATGAGTGACCTTAGGGCTTCCCTGGTGGCGCAGTGGTTGAGAATCTGCCTACAAATGCAGGGAACACGGGTTTGAGCCCTGGTCTGGGAAGATCCCATATGCCGCGGAGCAACTAAGCCCATGAGCCACAACTACTGAGCCTGCGCGTCTGGAGCCTGTGCTCCCGAACGGGAGAGGCCGCGACAGTGAGAGGCCCACGCACCGCGATGAAGAGTGGCCCCCGCTCGCCGCAACTGGAGAAAGCCCTTGCACAGAAACGAAGACCCAACACAGCCAAAAATAAATAAATAATTTTTTTTTAAAAAAGTGACCCCTAAAGTCGGCTGTTAAACTGACATGTTTTTAAATTAATTAATTAATTTATTTATTCTTGGCTGTGTTGGGTCTTCGTTGCTGTGCGTGGGCTTTCTCTAGTTGTGTCAAGCGGGGGCATGGGCTTCTCATTGGGGTGGCGTCTCTTGTTGCGGAGCATGGGCTCTAGGTGTGTGGGCTTCAGTAGTTGCGGCACGTGAGCTTCAGTAGTTGTGGCTTGCAGGCTCTAGAGCTCAGGCTCAGTAGCTGTAGTGCACGAGCTTAGTTGCTGCGCAGCATGTGGACCAGGGATCTTCCCGGACCAGGGATCGAACCCGTGTCCCCTGCAATGGCAGGCAGATTCTTAACCACTGCGCCAGGGAAGTCCCTAAACTGACATGTGATGTCTTTCTTTCTAGTGTTTTTCCTGTGCCTGTGGATTTCGTGTGTTACTGAACTAGGCTGAAATGGAATTCCTTGCCCTGCTTTTTCACTTAACATAATATTTAATGTGATTTTTCATGTTTTTAAATTTCTCCATAAGTATCATTCAAGAAGGGTGGCAAAAAGCGCCTTAATTTGTTCACCTGTGTGGTTTCTGATGTTCTGCTACTGTAAGTGATGGATGCTGAGAACATCTCTAAGCATAAAGCTCTGGCTCATTTTGATAATTTCCTAGAAGATGGATTACGAAACCACAAATAGAATTTATTTAAGGCTCTAGAGAGATTTCCCACAATTAGTCCCCAGAAAGGCTGGGCAAAGCCAAAACTTTCCAGTAACTGCCACTGAACTGGCCATCGCGCTCCCGCCAGCCCACGGTCCCTGCTGCCCCAAACGTGTCTGAAGTGCAGGCACCCCCGAGAGGCTGTTTCCATCCTGAAGAGAGCAAAGGCCACCAACCAGGACAGGTGCTGCGTGGGTGGGAGGGGCCAGGGAGGCATGCAGGGCAGCCCTGCAGGGCTTGGAGTGGCCGTCCACCCCGGGGGCAGCGGCTGCCCTCCCGCCCGGTGGATAGTGCCTGCCCCACCACCACTCCACCCATCCAGAGGAGAAACCTTCCTCCTTCAGAGAAACTGCTCTGGAGTTGGGCAAGCTCCATTCACATTCCAGCCCACCAGGGAGAGCTGTCGTGGGGTTGTACAAGGTAACCGTGCAAAGACTGGTGGCCGGGACAAGTCGAGGAAGTTAAAACCTTTTAAAGTCATTATTACCACCCAGACGACCAGGTGAGTCATCCTCTAAGGCAGGCACTAAACAACCCAGGCTGAGGGCAGGGAGAGGGGTCCCCTCCTGCAGCACCAGCAGCTGTCACGATCCCAGGACCCCCCGAGTGTGGGGGGCCCGCCAGCATGGACGACTGGAGGCTGGCCTCCTCTGCTTCCTTTCGGGGGCTGCTCTCTCTGGAGGGGGCTCTGTGGCCACGGCACAGCACCTGGTGGGGGACCCGAACTGCAGCACCCTTCAGTGACTCGGGAGGACAGAGCGAGCGGCCTGGGGGGCATAGCAACTAACCACCCTGCGGGCTCCTTAGTTGCTGCGCAGCATGTGGACCAGGGATATGGTCCACACACACACCTGGACACAGCTGGACACAGCTGCACACACCTGGACACAGCTCAAACTCAAACCTAGACTCTGAGACCCATCTTGTTTCCTATAACGCCACGGAGCCCCTCACTTAAGACAAGCAAGCGCCCTGTGCCTTGGCGGGGGGCAGCCTCCAGAAGGAAGGAAAATGGCTGCGACACGTGATTACTGCCCCCTGACGATGGCAACCATCCCTCTCTTTTCTATCTAAGGAGACTGGGGGTACTGGGAGCAGGAAAGGCGTCTCCACCTTGGTGTCCCCCCAACAGAACAGGTGCTCAATAATATTGGGGAAAGGGTTATCAGTTAAATGACAAAAGGAGTCAAAAGACAGATTCAATAGGAGGGAGAAGAAAAAACCAAGCCAGAGAGAAAATCGGCCCACGGTGGAGCACTGTTTACATGTGTGAAGCTGGGGAAGATCCCCAAGTGTCTCGGGTTCCAGTCTAGGTGTCAGAGCAGGAGGCGGCCAGGGGGGAACGTGGTCCGGGACAACAGGACTCGGGCTCGGAACCCTGCTCGCACACTCGCCAGTGAGCCTGCCCAGCGCCGTGGGGCCTGAGCAGGGGGAGAGCAAAGGGGTGGGGTGCCAGCAGCTGGGCGCCCCCGACGGTGGAATCATCACGACCTGCAGGGAAATGAAGGGTCCTCCCCATTCTACGGGTTGTCGGGCTGAGGCTCAGAGGTGGGGTAACAGCCCAAGGCCAACAGATGATGCTGGAGCAGCCAGAAGCCCACCCCAGATGCTCCTTAAAGGAAAATTCATCTCATTTTACCCAACAATTCTACTCTTAGCTAGATCCCCAAAGTAGCTGAATGCCGGGAGTCAAACAGAGACTTGTGCGCCATGTTCACAGCGGCACCATTCACAACAGGCAAAGGTGGGACCAGCCCAAGTGTCCCTCAATGGGAGATGGAGCAACAAAACGCGGTGTACACGTACAGGGAAGGCTATTCAGCCTTAAAAGGGAAGGAAACGCTCACGACTGCTACAACATGGAGAAGCCTTGAAAACCTTATGCCCAGTGTGGTAAGCCAGACACAAAAGGACAAGTATTGTACGATTCCACTCGCAGGAAGTACCTGGAAGTACCATGGAGACAGAGGTAGGACGGTGGCTGCCGGGGCTGGCGATGAGGTTAGGGAGTTAGTGCTTCATGGGGACAGAGTTTCAGTTTGAGGTGATGGAAAGTTTTGGAAATAGAGGTGATGGTGGCACAACATGGTGGCTATATTTAATGTTATTTAATTACACACTTAAAATGGTCATAATGGTAAATTTTATGTTATGTATGTATGTTATATATGTATGTTATGTATATTTTACCCCAATAAAAAAAAATAATAGGAAAGTTTGTATGGCTGCCATAAGTGGAAAACAGTGACATGCCACAAGGAGAAGGCAACCATTAAAAAAAAAAAATGAAATGCTGCTGCTCTGCCTGTGCCTTCTGTGAGCTGCCTGCCCTGGGCGGAGAGCATGGTGGGCAGTGTCCAGAACCAGCACCATGGCCCCTCGCCCTTGGGTGGTCAGGGTGCGAGAGCACTGAGAAGGGTAGGGCTGGCCCAGCAGGCGGTGCAGGTCACCTGACACCATTCCCGTGCACTGGCGTGTGTGACCCACCTCGGGGGGCACTGCTCCCCTCCACTGCCGTCCGGCTCCCCACAGACCCACGGGCGTGGGAGGCCATCCTGGGGGCTGAAGCCATCCTCCCCACGACAGCCCCTCCTCCAACCCCAGCTGAGGAGGGCCCAGGACACAGGTGGGCAAGGCTAGAGAGGGGCAAGGTGCCTGGCACCTGGGCACGGAGGAGCTGGGAGCCCGGGGAAGGGGGCAGTACCAACAACCTCTGCCAACAAGGCAGCCGGAGCAGAGAGGGGCTGCTGGCAACCTACCCTGCTCTACAGTCAAAACGTACACGGATGTTTGGAAACAGTCAATTAGATGTGATTCTGTGGAATAGTAATACCAAAGGTATTGGCATAAGGCAAAGTCAAATGGAGCGCCTTTCATCTAGTATCCTGGGTACCTCACAGCAGCTCTGGGGACCTCGGTAGCCTTCTCTCTCTACTATTTGCATCCAATGCCGATTCCAGGATTCACGGGTCTCTGCCTCTTTCCCTGAGTCTCAAGTCCCTAGAGGAGAACATCTGTTTAGGTATCTCTCCCTGGACCAGTTAAATACGGATGGGGTTGGGGGTGGCCAGGGTCACAAAGCTCAGACATGGTCCCTGGGCGCCCACACCTGCAGAGCAGTGTGTTTGGAGATGGGGGACTCGTGGGCTGTCAACCTTCCAGCTGGTGCCTACAACAATTCCCATTTATGTTCAAGCCTGCATTCTGAAAGTAACGGCATTATCACACTGACCCAGCGGCAGTGTGGACGCCCTGCTCACGGGTTGTAGAGTGCGCCATGGAGATCACCTAGTGAGACAGGCAAGAAAGGGAAGTGTAATGGTGTCTGTGGAGCTGAAAAAACAGTACCCTCCCCAAGGGTCAACAGCAAGCTAATATTATTATCTAGTCCCTAAAACTCTGGGGGTGAATGTGTTTCAGAATTCAGAACTTTTAAAAAACTAATTTAGAATAAGGACAGACATATAGATCAATGGAATAGAACTGAGCTGCAGGAACAGACTCTCACATTTCCACTCAATTGATTTTTTTTTTTTTTTTTTTTTTGCGGTACACAGGCCCATCACTGTTGTGGCCTCTCCTGTTGCGGAGCACAGGCTCCGGACACGCAGGCTCAGCGGCCATGGCTCACGGGCCTAGCCGCTCCGCGGCATGTGGGATCTTCCCGGACTGGGGCACGAACCCGTGTCCCCTGCATTGGCAGGCGGACTCTCAACCACTGCGCCACCAGGGAAGCCCCACTCAATTGATTTTTGACAAGAGTGCCAACACAATTCTTTGGGGGAAAGACCAGTCTTTCCAACAAATGTTACTGGAACAACTGGATATCCGCAATGCAAAAGGATGAATCTGGACCCCTACCTCATACCATATACAAAAATTAACTCCAATAGATGAAAGACCTAAATATAAGAGCTAAAACTATAAAACCCTTAGATGAAAACATAGGCATACTTCTTCATAACCTTGAATTAGGCAAGCGTTTCTTAGCATAAGCAACAAAAGAAAAATAAATTGGACTGCATCAAAATTAAAAACTTTCACACAACATTGTAAATCAACAATACTCCAATAAATTTTTTTTTTAATTTACAACTTTTGTGTTTCAAAGAACACCATCAAGAAAGTGAAAAGACAATATAATGGGAGAAAATATTTGCAAATCATATATGTGATAAGGGATTATCTAGAATATACTAAAAGTTCTTATAACTCAACAATAAGACAAATAACCCAATTTTAAAATAAGCAAAGAGCTGAACAGACATTTCTCCAAAGAAGGTACATTAATGACCATGTGAAAGGATGCCCCACATCACTAGCCATCAGGGAAACACAAATCAAAACTGCAATGAGATATCACATCACACACACCAGAACAGATACAATCAAAAAGACAGATAGCAACAAGTGCTGGCAAGGCAGTGAAGACATTAGACCCTCCTACACTGCTGGTTGGAAGCAAAGCAGTGCAGCTGCTGTGGAAAACAGTCTGGCAGTTCCTCAAAAAGCAGACACAGGGTTACCCTCTGACCCACCAATTCCACTCCTAGGTATAAACCTAAGAGAAAGAAAACATCCGTCCACGCAGAGACTTGAACACAAATGTCCATGGCAGTATTATTCACAGTAGTCAAAAAGTGAAAACAACCCAAATGTCCTTCAACTGATTAATAAACAAAATGTGACCTATCCATACTATGGAATATTATTTGGCCACGAAAAGGAATGAAGTAAGACTCCTGTGGCAAGGTGGACAACCCTTAAAAACATGATGCTCAGTGAAACAAGCCAGACACAAGAGGCCACATATTATCTATGACTCCATTTATACAGAATGTCCAGAATAGGCACATCTATGGACACAGAAGGTATATTAGTGGTTGCCTAGGGTGAAGGGAAGGGGGAGAGGCGGAGTGACTGCTCTTGGGGACGGGGTCTCTTTCTGGGGTGATGAAATGCTCTAAAATAGACTGTGCTGATGGTTACACAATTCTGTGAATACTAAAAGCTGTTAAATGGATACTTTAAATGGCTGAGTTGTATGGTATATGAATTGTATCTCAATAAAGCTGTTATAAAAAGTTTTGTTTTTTTTTAATTAATTAATTAATTTTTTTTTTTTTGCAGTACACGGGCCTTTCACTGCTGTGGCCTCTCCCGCTGTGGAGCACAGGCTCTGGACGTGCAGGCCCAGCGGCCATGGCCCACGGGCCCAGCCGCTCCGCGGCATGTGGGATCCTCCAGGACTGGGGCACAAGCCCGCATCCCCTGCATTGGCAGGCGGACTCCCAACCACTGCGCCACCAGGGAAGCCCATAAAAACAGTTTTTAAAAAATATATACTTACTGTACAAAGGAATGTTCTATTATAAATTAACATCATAGAAAGATGTCCACATTGTATCATTAAGCAAAAAGAAGTTACATGTGAAGTACTTCAATTATGAATAAATTTTAAAATATTACCCCTAAAAAGGGAATTCTATACATATAAAAATATACCACATATTATGTAATGCATTAGCAGGAATGGGGCATTCCCTGTAAGTATTCACACTAAATGGGAAAACTGAAAAGTTTATAAATAAAAGTTTATAAAAAGTTATAAATAGCCTCAGTTAGTTCAGATCAGGCTTACAACTAAACTCCCAAAAAAACACTTTCAATTTCTAGAGGTTTTGGAATTTTGGAATTATGGATCAGATATGGTAGACCTGTATTTCTTACCATGTCCAGGTAAGGTACAAAATACAGCCATTGCTGCTCACCCATGCCAAAGAGCTCACAATGCAACCAAGAATCTCACAGAGAGTGAGGCAGAGCAGACCGCAAACTTCCCAGTATCCCCGAGAAATGTTGCTAACTTTAGAAATATGCAATGAGTTCAGTAAAACTAACTCTGTAAAAGATAAGAAAAATAAATAGCTCATTCTAAACAGAATCCAACACTATGTCGTCACTAACAATAATATTAACAAAGATCACGTAATAATACAGAAAAGATAACATTTTAAGTCAGAGCAAAATACAAAACTACAAAGATGGTTGTAAATAAATATACTGGCAAGTACAGGTGTGTGTTTATGTACTTAACCTATGCTTTAGAAACCTGGAAGAATATACAGACAATGGAATATTATTCAAGCCTTAAAAAGGAAGGAAATTCTGATACACACTGCAACTTGGATGAAACCTGAGGACACTGTGCTCAGTGAAATGAGGCTGTCACAAAGGACAAACACTGTAGGGTTCTACTATGTGAGGTCCCTAGAGCAGTCAGAGTCACAGAGACACGCAGCACGGAGAGCGTGTCCGCGGAGCAGAAAGGCTGCCCCCATGCCCCAGCACTCCGGCCCATCACTGCCAGGGGAACAAAGAACCGAAGGCAACTTCGTGTTGAGTCACTCCGTGGGCATCTGCAGAACTTCAGATTTCTCTCCAGTAGTCTTATGAATTGGCCAAATAAGAAGAAAGAGGAGCCAACACATTAACGGAGGACCTCCTGCCTGCCAGGCACCACAAGAAGATGAAGTGCTGTCATGCCGTTTTACAGACGTGGAAACAGGTGCAGGCAGATGGCTCATCCTGTTCCAGGTCACATTCCTTAGAAGCAAAACTCCAAGAGCTTTCCTCAGGAAGAAATGACCCTCTCTGGCATGAACGTGCAAGAAAAGAGCTTCAGCTTCACCAGAAGCAGAATTCACTGAGTGGCACATCATTCAGTGTGTACAGTCCACTCTGGTCACATCCACAGGAGGCCAGCACAGCCTAGTGGTCAAGACTGTGGGCTCTGGAGGGACAAGGTGGCATCAGAAGTCTACTCCACCACTATTAGATGACGGCCCTCAGCAGGGGACCTCACTTAAGTCACTTAGCAGGATAGGACGGGGGGCGGGGAGGGTGTTTATCAGGATTAGATGAGATAACACAGGTCAGAGGATCTACGACAGTGTCAGACACGAGCTCAGTAAAGCTAACTGGCTACTGAAGGTGCGAGTTGGATCATTTATCCTATTTTCTCATAGCAACTCTCACCGGGAGGTACTAGGAGCACCATTTTTACCTACGATAAATCTGAAGCTCAGAAAGGTTAAGTAGTAGGCTAAGGTCACTCAGCTACTAATACAACAGTAGAACCAGAATTCAAGCCTGGGTCGGTGGGATCGCAAAGAAGGTCGAGATTACAGAGCACACACAGAGGGTAGATGGAAAGAAAGGCCTCTTGCTCCTCCTTCTCTCGGGCAAGGCCACCAACCCGAGACACCACCCCTGCGAGGCGGGCTGGGACAGGTCAGGAGCCAGAGCAGAAGCCGGCAGCAGGCCTCTGTGGGCAAGGACAACACTAACCCAGGAGAGGAGAGTGGGCAGGGGCATCTGCACAGGCCTGGAGGGACATCACCAGGCAGGGCTGTCTTGGGACCCACCCTTTAACCTATGTGCACAAATGCAGCAGAGGAAACCACCAAGTCCATGTAGTATGGTGTGAAACAGCAGTGTGTCCCCTGGGCAGCTCCCTGACACAACCAGCAATGAGGCGCCGGCTGGGGGACTGGAGGACGACAGACTGCCACTGTGCCTTCCAGTCCTGGGTGCGCTTCCCACCACGGGCATGTGGCATCTAAAGGAAAACAGAATACTTTTCATAAAAATTCTGTATCAGTCACTTTCCCGCTATATAGTTTGGGGTAGCCTCTGAGTTACCTTTTCTTCATTTATTAAAAAAGGGAAACACAAAACAAACTTTCCTCCCAGAAATTGTGGAGGGTTAGAGGAGACAATGCAGAGTAACAGGGACCCAAGCCTGCAGGTCTGTGACCCTCAGTTGCCGTCCACAGACTTAGTCCGGGGGCTTTCTCCCACTGAGGAAGGCCAACAACCCACAAAGGGGCCATATCTCAGTCCAAAGGTAAGGAAACCCAGCCTGCGGGTGAAGCGGAGCCCACCCACCCCAGCTGCCGCTGGACGAGCCCACTCCTCCAGCAAGAGAGACCTTTCCGAGGAGAGATGCTTCCAACCCTTATCACAATCTCGCTGGCCACTGCCAAGTTCTACTTCCATTTTACATCAAGCCTCCTTGCTTTGTTTTGTTTTGTGTTTGTTTTTTTTTTTCTTTTCCTAAATCTGAAATTAGGATGGAGGCTGGCAGGAGGATCCCTTGAGAACTAAGGACTGTGGCTGAAAACACAAAAAAAGTGCTCAGAAAGCCCACCTGTTTGCCAAGCGCATGTGATCTGCTCGGAAGAATGTCGGCTGGGCCATGAGTCTTGATGGAGGACAGCAAACAAGCAGACAAACTCAGAATGCTCTCCACACACAGAAAGGACTTGGGAATGGGAACAATGACGGTCATTCTCCCAAGCATTTTATCCTTCATCTGCAGTAGAAAAGGGGCTGCACTGGATGGAAAAGGCCCCATAGGAAACCCTGGAGGCCCTTTGCCAGGGAACCGGGCCACACACCCACTCGCGCCCAGGCTGCGTCCCCGTGTCACCTGCCCAGAGGACGTGGTCTGTTGGTCACGTGTTCCAGGGCCATGTCCTGAAGTGCCCCCATACAGCCAGGGCCGTAAGCTTTTCAGGGGCGCTCGGGCCCTGGCAAAAGGAAGAATGACCTTCTTCCAAGTCACTGAGGCCTCCCAAGTCCCGATTAGGCAGGCGGTTCAAATCAAAGCTTCCGGAAGGAAAGGGTCTCCATAGAAAATACAGAAATAAAGGCCTTCACCACTCCATGAGCCATCATTTTCTTATTTTTCATTTTTAAGGCAAATGTGATTTTCAAAGACTAAAGCTTCCGGCTATACCAAGCGTCCCTGCCTGCAGGAGTAAAGGAAATCCTTTTCAGTTTTGTCTGTTCACGCACTCAATCTGACGGGACAAAACAACTTCATGTGCTTGGATCACTTCAGTGAATGTTTTTTTTCAACAAAGAAAATTAAGTTTTCTCCCAATCTATATGAGCAAAACAAAAAAGAACATGACGAAAGAACTCAGGGTTTCCTCTATGTTAAGCATAATGCAGATAAAAGGTCAAACTTTTTTTTTCCTTAATGCAGTTATTCCATCTTGTGTGTTTTAGTGGTTAAAATCTGGCAATTTGAGGTGGTCACTCTCAAACAGGAACCTCAAACAATAGGTTTTATCTACCTCCTAAAAAGTATGGTTCTTGGGGAAATAAAAGTTGTGGGGGTTTTTTGCCCTGATAAGACAGTAATCTCCTACCTTGCTGACTCAAATGTACTTGCATATTAATTGCTTCAGACCCCCAAATCCCTGCTGATCTGGCTAAACTGTGGGCCAAATTCAATAATCCAGCAACCTCCCATTCAATGTCTCACCAAGATAACTCTGCATGTTTAATTTAAAAGTACCGATCGCTTTCAAATGAAGTGCTAACGCCAGCCAGCCCTGCTGCCACAGCCCAAGGCTCTGACGGACACACCATGAGTTGGAGAGTCCAGTCTGAGAGCTTCGGATGACGAGGTGAACTGCCTGCATCTCTTCCGAACGGTATCTGTTTGCCCAAATCAGCCCTTTAAAACATGCCCCTCTTGGTTAATTTCCCTGATACTGAGGCGGTGAGATCGAGCCTCAGATAGTCAAATATTATCTGCACCCATTGTATCTGATTAGCAAGAAGTACTCAACCCTCCAGCCAATGTGAATGCCTAGCTACTCAGCTGAACTGACCTAAGGCACTTTTTCCTTTCTCTTCTGTAACTGTGTTCCATGTTTGACCCTTCAAATTTATTTTAAGTAGTTTTGCAAACAGCTTCCTCTCCCCCTTCCTCCTCCATGCTGCCAGCAACTCACGTTTCTCGTGCACAGAACATGTTTTGTCTGCCCTGGGAAGTGGCACTTAGGGAAACGGAGAAATCGCCTCAGTCAAATCGGAATCAGAAATAGGTCCCATTCATTCAAGAGATTAAAACAGTATCAAGGGCTAATTTTCCTTTTACTAGAACAAGTCAGCATGAAACCTGGGATTCCCAAGTGCTGGAATTCATGGCAACCTTTCTAGGCTGTGAAAACAGGTCTTACTCCCGGCCTCACAGTGAAAACGCCCTAAAATACATTCAAACTCCTGGCATGGCTTCACATGCACTGAATCAAAATGCATGACTGCATCTTTTCACACTGAAATCCAGACTTGTTCAATAATAGTGACAATGATATTTTTTACAGTAAAATAACAATTACAATAATAACAACAGGGATCTGGAGATTTAACAGAACAAGGCAGAGCTATCAGTGAGAAGTGGTTTTTGATCCGTGGTAAAGTAAAAAGGTCCTGACAGCCGGCACAAGAAAGGAACAGGAGGTCAGACTAACTCAGTTTGGGTTCTGGGCTTCTGGAATCACAAATGTTCCGTGGTAAAGATTCAATATGGACTCTGGAACGTCACACAGTAAGCAAGCTTAATGGGAAAAAACAATGTGCCACTTTGAACTTGGATTCTGTGTACTGCTTCTACCAATTTGTTGGCCCCCAAATGCACCTACCTCTAGAAAGTTTCATTTAGAAATATCACTATTAAACTAAGTTTGAGTCTGAATAAAACAGAAGTAAAATTTGGTTATGGCTTAGAAAATATTCACCCAACAGTTCGTCTGGATGCTGCTGATTTCCCGTGAAGAATGATCTTTGGAAGCCGAATTTTTAGTGCTTCTCCTCGGCCCCCAAAATATGTTACTTACTGAAACCACTTCCAGTTTCACTTCATATGCTGAAAAATATCATGGGGAAAAAGTATTTAAATGTTTCACTTGTAGGAAAATAAGATGGTTTCCACACTTTAAATTTGCGCAAGAGACTCTCTTTTAAAACAACTAAAAAGTCTAGTCCCTCAATAACAAAGCCTCTGGTGCACGAGTTTCACTACGTCCCTGGTGACCCTGACTCTGCGTTCTTTGCTGTACTTGCACTGACTACAACACGCTGTTTTGCCGTAAGTTTTCCACACATGCACTGACCCATCCCGAACCTGAAATCCACCCAAGTGCCACGTGGCTGTATCAACAGCATCTTTGGAGATCCGGACACCAACCATTTATACAAAGAACGTCTACACATTGTTCATGGTGTGACGCCTCCAAACAAGCCCTAAAGGTGCCACATGCCACCTCCTGTCTGGAGTCCTCATTCACCTCCTCGCAAATCAACTTTCCTGTTTATAAAAACAAACTGGATCCTGCTTCTCGAAGACACATTTGACAAAAATGAGTATCTCTATATTGTAAGAAACCCCCTTGGTTTAAGCCATCTGTGTGTGCTACAGCAAAATGAAAGCATGCAGGAGGGTCCCTAGAGTTTGCTGTAATGAGACTGGCTGGACGTGGATCTCCTTACCATCTCTAAACAGAGGTGTTTTCTGCTTGGCTAGAGAGGCAAAGCTTCCAAAAATTTCAGTCATGCAAATCTGGGGGAAACAAAAAATCAGCAAGACCTTTTAAAAACTCCGTAAAGGGCTAATGTTTTATTGTTAGTTTAGAAACTTTAAAATACATCATTATTATGTATTATATTTGATATATTTGGAAATATACATGCCCCCAAAATAAACAGTAAATTCAGGGGGAAAAATTGTTTCCCCAATTTAAAGAACGGCACCCCTATCCAGTCTTTAGAAAAACTAACATTTTCTGAATTTTTCCCCGGGTCTATACACAGGCCAAGTTCAGGCTTCAAAAATATTAAGCTATGAAGGGCCCTCTTCTGTCCTGGTATTAAAATAAGGAGTTAACAAAAAAGAGCTTTCCAAAGCTTAGTCATGTAAACTCACCTACAAACCTCCCATGACACTGAATCGATGGTCCAGGACGTTCGTTTATACGACAGAAGGAACTAGAGCGTTTCAGGGAAGCCCACGTTTACAACTGCAACATCGTGTCCCAGCAGAGACTGGGGGCCTTGTTGTCAGGAGGAAAGTAACGGTCACAACAGTTACACCAGTTTATTAAAAGCTCATCATGCACCAGATATATTTCTTCTAATCCTTAAGATGATTCTTTCCTATTTTGCAGACCGGGAAGTCCAGGCACCGGGAAGTTAGGGAATCTACCCAAGAATATACAGCTAACAGATGCTGAAGCCAGACTCAAATTCAGCTTCTCAGACTCTAAACTTCAAGGTTTTTAAGTTGTGCCATGTTTGCATTTATGCTGTTCTGTGGGTGCGTTTTTTCCCTGTAATACGGATGCATACATCACTTCAAGAAAAGCTCTGTTCCTGCATCACATATTTTGGGCTCGCTTGCATTCAGCAGTGACTGGGCATCTCTCCACTTCCAAACACAAAACAAGCCAAGGCCTCCTGCAGCCCAACCTCTCCTGGTAGACAAAAAACGCTGCTTTCTAACAAACATCCACTTCTCTCCTCTGGTTTCCATCCCGTCTTTCCCCACTGTGGGCCTTCCTCCTTCCAATTCCAACTGCCTCACAGTTTTACAGCCAAATCAACATAATTAAGCACTTGTACTTCAACTGTGTCAATTTAGTTTCTCCCCAATGACATTACCACCAATTTAAAAGCAGAGACAAAAATCATACATTCACGTGGTAGCGGTCGCCATCCATCTGGCCTTCCTTCCCCACCAAACACAAGAGAGACTTCTGACAAACGACTTATTTATTTATTTAATTAAAAATTTATTTATTTATTTATTTATTTATTTTTGGCTGTGTTGGGTCTTCGTTGCTGAACGAGGTCTTTCTCTAGTTGCAGCGAGCGGGGGCTACTCTTCATTGCGGTGTGCGGGCTTCTCATTGCAGTAGCTTCTCTTTGTTGCGGAGCACAGGCTCTAGGCACACGGGCTTCAGTAGTTGTGGCACACGGGCTCAGTAGTTACGGCTTACTGCCTTAGTTGCTCCATGGTATGTGGGATCCTCCCGGACCAGGGCTCGAACCCGTGTCCCCTGCATTGGCAGACAGATTCTCAACCACTGTGCCACCAGGGAAGTCCCGAACGATTTATTTTTATATGAACAGTCTCTTAAAGATTAAAAAATCAAATCATATGGTCACAATCACAACAGTTAACACCATTTACTGAGAACTTTGTAGGTTGCAGGCACTGAGGTAAGCACTATCCACAGCTTATCTCATAGATTCTCACAAAAACCCACAAGCTGGTGATTCTCCCCAGCCTGACAATGAGAAAACTGAGGTTCCAAGCAGCTCACTGTACCCAGCTGGGGTTCAAACCTGGGCCAGCATGCGAGCCCGGCTCTTTCCACTACTCCCTATACGGAAGCACAGCTAAGGGGGCATTCGCCCCTCCCGAGCCCTCAGAAGCGGGATATCCTGTGCAGACCCTCAGTGCTGGTCTGCGGGCACCCGGCAGGAGGAGCTCCCCATGGGAGCCGCCCCCAGCACCTGGGCCACCGCTGACCACATCACCGTTACCACTGCAGATCCCAACAGCAAACCCCATAAAAAAGGTATTACTCCGTTATTAAACAGGTGAGGAAACTAAGGTTCAGAAAAGCAAAACATCCGCAGTCGTGCAATAAGCTACTAGAAGAGCCGAAATTCCCATTTCAGTCTCTCCAAGCCCAAAGCCAGGGCCCACTGCCTGCAGCCTCTTAACTCTGAGGGAAGTCCCACAGGGCAAAGTCGAAACCAGCTCTAGACTTCCCAAAGGCACCATTAATCAGACACGACAAGCAAAGTACTGAAGTTTACAGTGTTTGCAAACTTAAAAGGTTTACTGGCTCCAAAATACAAACATAAAACTGCAAAAACTGGAATTATTCAAAGCTGAATTGAATGTCTACTAAGATATAAGAGAAGGCCGCCTAGTATACTTGGGATGCAACGTGGAGGTAAGTGTCATAAATGTATTTTAGGGAGGACAATAGCACACTCTGCTCCCGTGTGTCTGCCTTCCTGGCCGTGGGGTGGCCTCAGGCCCACGTGGTCTCAGAGCAGCCCTTCCCCCCCAGGGCACCCACACCAGGCACGCTGGGCAGTCCCCAGGAAAGAGAGGGGAGGGTCTCGGAGAGCAGAGGCCAGAGCAGGCATTTCCTACAGGCATCGGGCATGGCTTTCCCAACCTCCTCTGAGTCCCCAGGGCCACACAACCCCTCACCCACCTGAAAGGCGGCGGGTGGGCGCCCGGGGAAGGGCCTGTGTCCCCTGAACATGTGGGCACACACCTCCCCGTGCCTCTGCGTCTGGGGCCACGCTTCAGCAGCATATCCTCCCTCTCCAGCCCTTCCCCAGTATTGGTAAATATTGATAATTGCCTCCAAAGGCAGAAGTGAAGCAGCAGTTTGTGTTTTGAAATGCGGATCATAATTCAAATTGGAGGCTGACACTAATCATTTGATGTTCACTTGAAAAGACCAGATAGGCTGTGCAGGAACATTTCAGTAAGGGGACCGATAAGGAGAGGGAAATAAAAATTATTGGTATTTACTCAGCCTGCAATGCTTGTGGAAGGAACTCTTTTAAAAGGGAGCACTTCAGAATGGTTATTCAATCTGAATTTTACAGATAGCACAGGAAATATTTTCTCACAGAATGCCCCCTATCTGCACCATCATATCTCTCCGGTGTGCCGTTCACATCTCTCATTGGAGGAATTCTCACTCAATCTTGCTCCATTATGAGCTGACGGTGACCCAGAGTATACAAGGCATTCAAGAATCTGCCTGGAAATTACTACCAAGGAACATCTGTCCTGTACCCCGCTTGCCAACCCTGCCTCAGGGAGTGCGATGGAAAACAACTCAGAATCCACACACAGAAACAACTTTTCATTCCCTTTACAAACCAGGCTCCTTTGGAAATTGAGGGTTCTGGCATTTTTCAGAAATTACGTTCCTGGAAAAACATGGCATGAGTGTCTTTTGAAAGCCTCAGCTCAGGCTTCCTTTCCTACGCAGATCCTTCTAATAAAAGCCAGGACAGGGGCTTCACAGGGAAGCAAACGAGAAGGCCACCCGCCACCCATGGCTCTCCGCACTGGTAGTGTTAAACTCAAATTCTGTATTAGACGCCACTGTTCAATTAACGAAGGTGAGGGTGTCACACGTGCTAACATACCCACCGTGCACGCGGTGTCTATCTTGTAGATGCACTAACCTTGGAAGATTTGCGTTGCGACTAGGAAAGATTAGAAGAAGACGTGTGGTCTCACACAGGCTGCGTCTGGGATCCCAGCTTTCCCCCTGGACGGCTGTCGGCCGCCGTCGTCGGAGGGCAGAGGACGGGGTGGCAGCGTGGCAACCCCGCCCAGACTCCACCCCCGCCGCACGTGCTCAGAGGGCCCGAGCGGCACATCACCGAACAGCCGTCCGCGTCCGCGCCTCTGGCCTCACGTCAACAACCTGCACCCCGTATGCTTCTCACGGTCGGGGCACAGGGGTCAACGTCATCACAACCATCCCAACCGTGTGCCAGAAGCTCTGCAGACGGCTCCTCTGATACAGCCACCTGAGTGAGGTAATCACCTGCGGTTCAGGTGTAACAGCCTCAGTTAGAAAAGTGGCCTTGCGCTGGGCTGCCCAGAGCCGGGTTGGGCCATGCCTGAGCTCCGCCTGCTTCCTCGGGGTGCTGGGCCTTGCTTGGGGTGTTCACATCCTGGAGGCACCCAAAACCAGTGCTTCCAGGTCGGGCGGGAACAAAGAGGGTTTGAGATCCCGAGTCTGGGGTGGGGGATATGGTGGGGGGAGGGGCCGTGCACCAATAAGTGACTTTCAGCCTTGAAAGCCGCTCCCGGAAAACACCACCTAAGAGCTGGAAACAGGCAAGTCCTCATACAAGCGCAGAAACGGTTCCGCTCGGTGGGACCCTGTCCCTCTGGGAGGCGGAGGGCCACCTTCTTCTCCTGGAGACCCCCTGCTTTGGTTAGCACCATGGGCTCACAAAGCGAGAGCAAACTGAGTGGAGAGGGCTGACAGCCGGGCCCACATCTTCAGACGCTTTCAAAGTTAAGTCACATAATCCGATGATGTGAAAAGGGGAGAATGCACATTTGACCCCTTGCTTCAAACAGAAATCTTCCCGTATGGTTTTTAATTGGAAGGCAGTTGTTTTGCGTTCGCAACACTCTTTAACCTCTGCCACTGTAGGTACAAGGCTGCAAACGATACTTCCATTGATTAAATAAAAAACAAAAACTGAAAGAAACAATATTTTTCTTTTTAAGGAAAAAAAAACATAGCGAGCAGCTATTTTCTGGAGGGGTCACCACTTAAAGGCGTATATGGGACGCCACCCTGGCTGCAGCTTATGGTTTATTTTGTCTTGGAAAAGCCCCGAGGTCATTCTAACTCTGTTGACCTGTTACCCTCCACAGTGATCATCTCCATCCAGGACCGCAAGCAAACACTGCCCTCTTGTGCACTGAACAGTGCCGAGTCGGCGCAGAGACGTTTCCACCCAGCACCCATGGACGGCTCGCAGGCAGGCCTACAGCTGCCTCTCCGCGGCCCGGAGGGGTGCTGGGAAAGGATGACACACATCTGTGTCCAGGGTGCTTGCCACAGTGTCCCCAGACTGCCTTCCGGGACAGACTGTGAGGTAAGAGGAAGAGGGAAAGATTCAGCTGAAGAAATCAGACCAAAAATAACTGACTCTTATCTTTCCTAGAAAAGATTCATTCCTCAGGATTTCCCTGGCAGTCCAGCGGGTAAGACTCCACCCTCCCAATGCAGGGGGCCCAGGTTCGATCCCCAGTCGGGGAACTAGATCCCACATGCATGCCGCAACTAAGAATCCACATGCTGCACCTAAGAAGTCCACATGCCGCAACTAAGACCCAGTGCAGCCAAAATAAAAATAAATAATTAATTTTAAAAACTTTATTGGTTACCATGGCAAGTTTTCTTTTTGCTTACTTTAAAAAACTTTTAGAAATGACTAATAAACCTATAATAACAGTATACAGTACTCTTTTTATCTAGGAAATATTTGCCAGGAAAAGATTCCATTTGATTCCAGAAGGAGAAAAAAAAAGGCAGAGGGAACCCACATTGCTGTTTCTCAGAGGAACACCGAAAGATCAGTCGTGGTTCCTCTTCTTTCTGAGGAGCCCCGACCTGCAGGGTTACCTGCAACCTGGGGACAGGGCTCCATGCCCAGAAGACCAACCTGGCATTGCAAGAGAGCCTCAAAGGATGTAAAATGACAAGAGCAAAGGCAAAGATCCAGTCCAGTCTGAGGCCAGGCCTACTTGGCAGGAACCTCCAGGGGAAGAAGCCCTGGTCTTCTCTGAGTGAGTCTTCCAGTTCTGTTCCGAACTATGAGCCACCCAGATGCTGAACCCACTCTTCCACCCTTCCAGGCACAAGCCAGGATGGGCCAAATCTCATGCCAAACTCATCTCTGGGCAAGAAAAGGCAAAATCTGCCCCCAGTGCATTACCTTCAACCCAGTGGGCACCCCGGAAGGAAAGGGGACAAGAGAATGTTTCGGGAGTGTCTGCATACCTGCGGCCAGGAGTCAGGAGGTGGGCTGGGTGCCAGCGACTTCAGCTCCTTTACATACCAGCTGTGATGCCCAGAGCTTGGCTCAGTGGTTCGGGAACGTGTGAACCACAGGTGGTCAAAGGGCCAGTGTTAAACGGCGAGCCCCAGCCCCAGAGTCGTGACAGCTGTCCAGCTCACGTTATGCCAGGGTTACCTGCCGCCTCCTGTTTCCACATCAGCCCCTTCCTCTAGCACGGGAAGAAAATGGGGGTCCAAGACCAGAAACAGGGCTCAGGTGCATAAAGCCGACAGGACGGCCTTGCGGAGGCCAGATAGGAGGCTGGCTGCGGCCCTCCCTCCCATTCTCTGTCTCCCTATCAGAACCACAGGGCATGCGGCTGCTTTAACCTCCAGCAAAGCCAAGATTGACAGACTCCAAATATATATATCCGTCCAGAAACGCCAGCCCCACAGCAGATTCCTTTTGTGGACCCTGGCTCTGACACAGTCAGCCAGACTGAGCCTCTCATGTGTGGAGCAGCCTGACCATCTCCTGCCTCAAACCCCTCCCATGTGCTACTCCCTCTGCGGGCGTCCTACCTTGTCCTTTCCAGCACGCTCACAACTTCGTGCTGCGTGCTGCGTGCTGCTGCTCACTTCTGTAACACCCGCCTCCTCCACAATGCACACTGCGCTCCACTTCTGCCCGGCTCACCCACATAAACCCTGCTCCTAGCGTGCAGTAGGTGGGTCAGGGTTTGCAGAATGAATGAATGAATGAATGCATCGACATGCCTTTCCTTCTGCAACATCTGATCTTACGGAATTAGGTCACCTAGCCAGGTTTCAGGACACTAAGAATCCTGGGAAGAGAAGGGAAAGACAGCCAAGGAACCAGGCTAACAGCGCCCAACCTCTACTGCAAAGAGCAGGTGCCAGAACGAACCAGAAGCCACCAGGAGACAGGTGTCAGGAGAGGGGTGGGCAAAGTCCATCTCAGACGCTACAGCACCCCTGATGCCAGGACTGTGGCATCACACACTTTCGGGGTCTCTGAGCTTTCCATCGGGGAAACGCATGGAGAACTCGATGGAGAAACTGGCAGGCCCAGTGTCCAGCCTGTGCCCTCTGGCCTGGGGAGCCTGTTCTCTTTCCCCAGGAGCATCTCATCACACGAGGGCTCTGTAAGCGTGTGTGGACCCCGAGTTCATGTCCAGCCTCCCGGGTTCTGAAGACCCTGGTGCTCCAGGAAGTCTACATTCAGGAGGGACTCGGGCCCCAGGCTTGGCCACCAGGGACAACCTTGGCAACCACTTCTGGTCATGTTGTCCGACAAGACCTGGCTGAGCTGGGTAACCTGCTGGAAGCTACCACGCCAGCCCGCCTCTGGAGGGCCTCCTCCCCTCAGCTTCACAGGCTACTTGCAGGACACCATGCTGGGCCACAGGCTCGCATTATGCTCATTTCCCAGTCCCCAAGCTCCGGGGCAAGTTTAGAAGTCCTCGTCCTGTCTCAGATCAGGTCTGAATTAATACCCTTCCTCCAGAGAACTCCAGTAGCAAAGTGAAAACAGACATGCTAAACAATGGCCTTTGAGAGCCCCAGCAGGAACGGCTGGTGACAGTGCAGCCCCAGACTCTGAAAGAAACCTTAAGGTTAAAGGTTCACAGAGGCAGAAGAATTACCAAAGTACACGTTTGTTCAAATATCCTCCGGCAGATTTAAACAACCAGGGTCAAGCTGAAGATTGCCTGCAAAAACCTATGAGACAACTCAGCCCCTTTGAACTGCGTGGAGAAAGGAAAATATACGGTCTGGGAGGGATCTATGTTATAGCTTTTAAAAATGTTCTTGAAAAGGTCACCCCTGTTAACTCAAAATCAGCCCACTGAAGGATGTGTGAAAACTGCTTCTCTAAAACAACAGGGATGCGGGCCCTCGCCGTGTGCGGTGAGCTGCACCGGGTCACCATGTCCCCAGCATCAGTGTGCTGACCCTTTGTGGGCCATGAAATTAACCATCAGCACAGCAGAAATCTGCTCCGAGTTAAAGAACTTTGCTACGCTAAGTGGCCTGAAAATGAAATATGAGGATTGAATTTCCACTGAAAGATTAACTTGTCTAACCTCCAGGCAGGCTTGCTCAGCTGTGAACCCTGTGTGGCTGGCCGGTGGCTTGAAGCCCCACAGGAGGCTGGATGCTGGCCGCGGGCAGAGGGAAACGACCTGTCACCCACTCATTCATTCATTCACTCACTCATCCATGCTGCGTGCCTGCACCAAGGCCCTGCCCTTGGTCCTGGAGTCAGATGACAGCAGGACCCCATCCTCAAAGGGATCAGGTCGAGTAAATGCAATGACAACAGATGGGAGGACAAGGGGTCCGGGGGGCCCGCAGGATGGTACAGACCCTCACCTGGTCGAGGCTGGGGAGGGCCAACGGTGAGGCTTCCCAGAGACGTGGTGTAGCCAGAAGACGCCATGAGAGACCCCGGTCTGTCTGTCCAGAGACCTGCAGGCAGCTCGTTAAGCCTGGAGTCCTGAGCGACACAGAGACACTGACCCATCAGGAAGTGCCCTGTCAGCCTATGCAGAGTTTAGCCTTTATGCCAACAGAGAGCAAAGGAAGACTTTTAGACAGGGGAGTCAAATAATCGTATTAGCCATTTAGAAAGAGTTCTCAGCCACAGAGGGGAGGGCAGTTTCAAGAGGGGGCTGGAGGGCTTCCCTGGTGGCACAGTGGTTGAGAGTCCGCCTGCCAATGCAGGGCACATGGGTTCGTGCCCCGGTCCAGGAAGATCCCACATGCCGCGGAGCGGCTGGGCCCGTGAGCCATGGCCGCTGAGCCTGCGCGTCCGGAGCCTGTGCTCCGCAACGGGAGAGGCCACAACAGCGAGAGGCCCGCGTACTGAAAAGAAAAGGGGGCTGGAATCGATACGCTTCAGGCAGGTCGTGCTCGTCCAGTGCAGAGTGGACGGAGGCCTGTCCAAGGAGCAGCTGTGGTGATGGGCAGAGGAGGCGAAGGACAGGCAAGAGTCTGTAAGGAGTCCGTGAAGGTGAAGGAGGACACACTGGGGACCGCGTGACTGGCCTGCCCCACTGTGGGCACTTACTGCCAAGCGGGGGTGGGGATGGGGTCTTGCAAGTGTGGAGTCTGGGGACCTGTGGGGCTCACTGATGAAGAAGCCAGCCCAGCAGGCACTTGGATAGCAGGTCGAGAGCTGCCTACTGAAATGTGACTTAACTAAAATCAAATTACAGTTTCAGTTCGTCGGTTATGTGGCTGCCTCCCTGGGCTGTGCTGCTGGAAGACACTCCCACCAGCACAGAGGATCCTTCTGGATGGTGCTGGGAAAGCTCTGCACAGACTTTTCAAACACTGTCGCTCGCAGCCAGCATGTGCCAGCCCTCCCCAGCCAGGTCGACGCCAGTGGTGACCCGCAGCTTTCTCCCAGTCTCCCGTGCTCTGCCTGTCTGCGGACTCCAAACAGCAAGTGCTTAGGAAATGGAGCCCGGCTTACAGAAAGTCTTTTTTCTCTAGAGCAGATGCTCTGAAGACCATCTCTGAACAATCATCATTTTAGAGAGCAGGGAACACTGGGGACGGACACACACACACACACACACAGGAGGGTCTTGGGTGCCTAGGGCATGAGGTCCTGAAATTCACCTGGAAATGACCCCGAGCAGAGTAAGTGCCACCCACAGTACAACCGGAAGGCAGAGCCCTCGTCCCAGCATCAGGTGACCAAGGCCGAGCCACCCACTCCTGGAGCTTTAAGCCACCTGCGTAACCCCACAGCAAAGTGTGGAGCCCCGTGGCCAAGCAAAGCCGGCTCCAGAGGCCAAGCAGGTCAATGCTGGCAATTCCAAGCACTAATTTTAAAAGGAAAAAGTCAGGTTTATTTTTAGGTAGCACCTGTGCATGCCACCAAATAAATATCCTCAGGAAGTAGGTTAGAGACAAAGGAAATTATTCTAGTCTTCTTGAAGGCCCCAAGACAAGAGAGGCATCATCATAACACAAGAGATACTGCAAGAGGGAAAGTCAACTTCTCTCTCAACAGCAAAACTTGTTTCTTCTCCTGCCAAGAGAGGATCACCCACATTAACAAAGTCCCCTTCCCCATGCAGCCACAGCCACTTCAAAGCAGCAGAAGCCTAATCACAACGCATAAGAAAATAAAAGACCCAATTAACAAACTTCCAATAATCCAGGGGAGAATGGAGGCGGAAGTCTCTGTTTTTGACAAACTGACTTACACAGAAAGTGCTGCCCAGGAGCTGGGCTCCCACCAAAGCAGGTGCAGGCTGAGGTGCAATGGCAGCTTGGGCAGCCAGGCCGCCGACACGTGACCTGGAGCCGGCTTCTGACCTCTGCAGCCTCCTTTCTGTGGGCGGCACCCTGAGTATAGAGGGAAACACCCCCTCGGGGTCTGGCTGGCAGGATGCCATGAGATAATCAAGGGTCCAGAACAGCATCCGGACGGGAGATGCTCCCCAGGCACCATGCCCCTCCTCCGGCCCGCCACAGGGCATTCCTGCATCTGTACCCCCAGAGCCACACTCTCCCTCCTGGCGGTGTCCCCCTCCTGCCTCCAGTGGCCCTAGACCTCTGTCCCAGGTCCTCTCCTCAGACTCTTTAAAAGCACCCGAAGGATCTCCCACCTGAAAACACACCCGCCCTCCCCTGACAGGAGGCTCCCCAAGCTCCTGAGCTCTGGGTCCTGCGGACTCTGCAGCTCAGCTGCACACCTGCCCACACCCGAAGCACTGAACTTCTGGGTTGTTTTATGAAATCTGCCAATTTTTAAACGCTGGCAATGAATTTTTAAAAAAAGACTTTTGGGCATCCCTGGTGGCACAGTGATTGAGAGTCCGCCTGCCGATGCAGGGGACATGGGTTCGTGCCCTGGTCTGGGAGGATCCCACGTGCTGCAGAGCGGCTGGGCCCGTGAGCCATGGCCGCTGAGCCTGCGCATCTGGAGCCTATGCTCCGCAACGGGAGAGGCCACAACAGTGAGAGGCCCGCCAACCGCAAAAAAAAAAAAAAAAAAAAAAAAAAAAGACTTTAGCAGACTTCCCTGGTGGCGCAGTAGTTAAGAATCCGCCTGCCAATGCAGGGGACACGGGTTCAAGCCCTTGTCTGGGAAGATCCCACATGCCGCGCTGCAAGTAAGCCTGTGCGCTACAACTACTGAGCCTGCGCTCTGGAGCCCGCGAGCCACAACGACTGAGCCTGCGTGCTGCAGCTACTGAAGCCCGCACACCTAGAGCCCGTGCTCTGCAACAAGAGAAGCCACTGCAGTGAGAAGCCTGCGCACCGCAACAAAGAGTAGCCCTCACTTGCCGCAACTAGAGAAAGCCCGTGCACAGCAATGAAGACCCAATGCAGCCAAAAATAAATTAATTAAATCAATTTAAAAAATAAAATGAAATAAAAAAAGACTTTAGCATATGGGCCATCAAAACATATCTGCACAACACCCTAGTGTGGGATGAGACCCTCCCAGGGGTAGACAGACAGGATAAGCCACCTCCTGTCGGCACTAAGGACAGGAGTGGGCAGGAAAAGGTCAGGAGGTGCCCTAAAGGCCGTCCAGAAACAAGCAAATGGCACTTCCTACACACCCACCACAGCCTAAATAATGTGTTGGGTACATTTAATCCTCTCAAAATATGTTCATTTATTTAATTCAACTCAATTATTTGTTTAATTCAAATATTACTGAGTAAAGATAATCCACAGAATGGGAGAAAATATTTGCAAATCATATACCTAATAAAGGACTGGTATTCAGAATACATAACGAACCTTTACAACTCAATAATAAAAGCCAAATAACCCAACTAAAAACAAGGGCATAGGATCTGAATACACAGTTCTCCAAAGAAGATATACAAATGGCACAAGAAAATATCAGGGAAATGAAAGTTACAGCGACAATGAGATATCACATCACACGCACTAGAACAGGTACAAATCAAAAAGACAGCAACAAGTGCTGGCAAGGCAGTGAAGACATCAGACCCTCCTACACTGCTGGTAGGAAGCAAAGCAGTGCAGCTGTTGTGGAAAACAGTCTGGCAGTTCCTCAAAAAGAAGACACAGGGTTACCCTCTGAGCCACCAATTCCACTCCTATGGATAAACCCAAGAGAATGGAAACATGCGTCCACACAGAGACTTGAACACAAATGTCCACGGCAGGATTATTCATAAGAGTCAAAAAGTGAAAACAACCCAAATGTCCTTCAACTGATAACGGATTTTTAAAAAGTGATCCATCCCTATAATGGATACTCTTTGGCCATAAAAAAGGAATGATGGGGGAAGGGAAAGGGGAGTTTAATGGGCACAGAGTTTAGCTTTTGTAAGATAAAAAGAGTTCTAGAGATGGAGGCCACTGAACTATAAACTTAAAAATGGTTAAGATGGTACATTTTATGAAATATGTGCTTTACCACAATTAAAAATAATAGATTTTTTTAAAAAGGAATGAAGTATAGGTCACGCTATACCATGGATGAACCTTGGAAGCCAGACACAGAAGGCCACATATTGTATGATTCCATTTATACGAAATGTCCAGAATGGGCACATGGGCAGAGACACTGAGTAGATTAGATGTTGCCAGGCCTGGGGTCAGGGAGAAGGTGCAGGACTGCTAATGGCTGTGGGGTTTCTTTTCGCAGTGATGGAGCTTAGACTGTGGCAATGGCTATACAACTCTGTGAAGAGGATGAAAACACTTAAGCGTGCACTTGAAATGGGCAAATTTTATGGAATGTGAATTATATCTCAATACAAATGTTTAAAAACAGCCCTGACTGTCCACTCTGTGCCTGGCCCTGGCCTGGCCCTAGAGCCACACAGAGGCCTCCAGGCTAACGGGAACAACAGGTAGAACGCCTCCTGGTCACCTCAGGTGACCCAGAGCTCCAGAGACCGTCATCTCTGTCACCCTGTGCAGCACGGCCTCGAAGTCCTGCTGGTCAGACAGAGACTCGGGCCCAGCCTGGTCCAGGCCCTGGCCAATGCAAGGATGAGAGAGCGGGGAATAGGTCTCAGGGCTTAATTTACCGGTTGGTTCCTGGGGCGCCTGCCCAAATCTTATTCCAACCTGGATGGAGTGATTCTGAAGAAAAACCCAAGAGCCACAAAGGTGATGCTAAGTGAAAAGTTTAAAAGCAATTTATTTTAAATGATTACAGCTTTACCAAAAGCTGTGGCTATGATTTCCTTCTGACTTTGATTATAACCTTCCAGCAAAATATTCGTCTCATCAAGGCAAGTCTGCATTATTTTCTATTCTTAGCATGACTGCAAAATATTCTTTGATTTAACATTTGATATGTTTTGTTCTCAAGGGCAAGCCCCACGAGAAGAAAAATGTACCTCAACAGAATGAAATATGACTACCTGCTTCCACTTTTCTTTCTTGTTGGTTCCTGCTCAAATATTCTGCATTCATTTAAACTCAAGGCCGCGTCTCTGATGTTATGCTCCTCCCACACTGTTACCCAAACACAAGCAGTCACCCACTATCCAGGGGCAGAGAAATTGCCACAGACGGAGCTGGACTTGCATTTCCTGGAGACACTGAGGGTGCTGAGCTTGGAAGGAGAGGAGGTCCTGGCCAGGTGCGCACTGAGGAAAAGGAAATGAAGACCCAACAGATTCTAGGAGCTAAAGAGGCTAGGGCTAAAGCAGCATTTCCACTTACATCAACGCCTTTAAATATGCCTCAATATTTTAGGACAAACGTATGATACCATAACATAACACAATGCATTTCTATTTTTGTTTTTGTTTGTTTGTTTTGCCGTATGTGGGCCTCTCACTGTTGTGGCCTCTCCCGTTGCGGAGCACAGGCTCCGGATGCGCAGGCTCAGCGGCCATGGCTCATGGGCCCAGCCGCTCTGCGGCAAGTGGGATCTTCCTGGACTGGGGCACGAACCCATGTCCCCTGCATCGGCAGGCAGACTCTCAACCACTGCGCCACCAGGGAGGCCCAACACAATGCATTTCTGGACAGATTCATTAAAAGACTAGGGGCTAAGAAAACCAGAGTGTCTTTTTTTGTTTGTTTGGTTGGTTTTGCATCAGAAAAACACCCATATTCCTGGGGTGGTCAGGCCTCCGGTTTGTCGTTTCTGCTTGGGCCACACCGCCTGCTGGGGACTAAGCGCAGACACCCAAACAGCAGTGTAAAAACCTGGTGGAAAACACACGGTCGTTCGCACATGAACCTGTCTCATGGGTCCAAAGAGAGCATCTCAGACAGACTGCAGGTGCACTCTTGGATAAAATGGCCCAAGGGACCATGCTTCTCCATGTTGTCACACGAGCACAGAGAGCTGGAAAAACAGAGAAGGGGAAGTAGGTTAAGTGTCATAAAGAATGCTCCCTCCCAGAGACAGGCACCCCCAGGGCTGCTGACTGACCTCCAAAGCTAGGAGCCCTGAGTCACACTTGCAAGGCTGTGGTAGATCAGCTGCTCCAGTCAGGGGGGTCCAGAGAGGGCCCAAACCTGGCAGGAAGCACTGCTTAAACGGAGGGGCGTGGGGGGTGCACAGGAGGCTAGCGATCAGGGTGACAGTCATGGCAAAAGAGCTGCTGTTCATTAACCACAGGAACAAAAGACTGGGAGACAATGCACTGTTAATCGTGGCAGCCACCAGAGGACTATAAATTGCCAAGCCAAGATACCAGCATTTTTCAGACCTCTTCCTGCCAGAGTGAGATTGAGGATGGATCCAAGTCCCTCACCCCCACCCAAGTCTTTAAAACATACATTACTGAATCTTTTTGAAGTTCTAACCCTGAAAGATTTATACTCTAAAACACATCAGAGAAAAATACTGCCCAGAAACACCATCAGAGGGCCTGGAGCGGATGGGCACCCTTGTCCACTCACACTGAGAATGCCAGTGCTCCAAGGGCAGATCAGCGTGGGTTCAAACTAGCTCTGACCCTTCTGATCTGTGTTCCCTAACCTCCCTGAGCCTCTGCCTTTGCATCTGTCCCATGGGAGTATCACCTCTTACCTCCCAGATTGCTATGAGGGTTAAACAAACAAAAAAAAGTCACAATGCTGGCACTAAATACATGCTAAGTACTGTTGTCACTATTAACCCCCAGCACCACTTAGGAGTTTTATCTATGGCCACAGGGATCAAGAAGATAAAACCCAATTTTCTCTAAGTTAAAAAATGATCTTTTTGTACATGAAAGTATTTTGGGGGAGCGATGGAATTAAAGAGAGCTGGCTTTAAGATACACTAAGCTTTAAAGGTATCATCATGGAACTCAGACAGTCACTCTAATTTCCTTCTGCTTTGGATAGGGCATTTAGCAAGGGGTCTGAATCACTCCCAGTGAGCTGGGAACTGCAGCGGCAGCCCCGCCTCCCAGCAATCTGTGCACAGGTGCGCTGCCAGCTGGAGTCCCTGCTCAGCCACCTTGCCTCTTTCTAAAGCTCCGGCCTCATCACATCACAAACCTACTTTAAAAGCATTCCAAGGCCCTTAGAAGAAATCTGCACCGAGGGCCCCATCTAAGCCCCACTCACCACTCTACATGATCCCGCCTTCACCTTCCACACCTCTCCCCACTCACCAGGCCCATTTCCAGCTGCTAAATGCTGGCAGCTACCCCTGGCTCTGAACAGACAAGACAGCAGGCTCATGCCTCAGAGCCCCACCCAGGCTGTGCTGCCACCGGGCAAGCTTTTCTTTCTCCACCACGTCCCGCAAAGCAAGTCACCCCTGTGCAAAGAGCCCTAATGAGTCACTCTGCACACCGCACAGCACTCTTCCCCTGGCTCTGCTGTCAGCCCCCAGAGGGGCCCTGCTGGTGACTTTCGACCCGCCCCCCAACCCCGGCTTCATTCATTTGGGACTTCCGAGTGCCTCCTACATGCCAGGCTCTGGCCCAATTCCTGCTATGCTCTCGTGGAGGACAGAGGCCATCAACAAGCACATCAAGCATATCAGACAGCACCAAGGGCTAGCAGGAAACAAAACACGGACATGAGGAAGTATGACGGTAGAGAACTGGGGACACTTTAGGCCAGTAGGTCAGAGGAGGCCTCTCCAAGGAGGTGACACTTGAGCTGAGATTTAAATGAGGAGGGCACAGCAGGTGCAACACTGGCCCATCCAATAAGTAGGAGAAGGCCAGTGTGACTGGAGGTCAGGAGCCATGGATGAACCTCAGGGGAGGGCAGAGGCCAGATCGTGGGTCACTGCGAGGGCAATGAGCGCCCGGACAGTCTTCAGCTGACGGTTGACCTGATCTGAAGACATCCATAAAAGGAGCAGACTGTCCACCATGTGGGGGGTCAGCAGAGGGAGGAGGGGAGGGCCCATAGTCTGGAGAGGAAGGACAAGTAAAGACACACGTGGCCTCTGCAACATGAGGATAACGAAGGGGATTCACCAGACCCGGGTCAGGGGCGGCAGAGCAGGTTCCAATGCCTGCCCAGGGAACTTGACTTTCCAAGCTTCAGTTTTCTCATCAGAAGAGTGGGGCCCATGCCCCCCTACACCCCCATCACTCAGCGTCATCACACAGACACAAGTTTGTAGCCACAGGCGTGGACCCGGGCAGGCACTCAGATGCAGCTCCTTTCCCCGCAAAAGAAAAAAGCCACTTTTTCTTCTCACTTCCCTGAGTGGAGGGTGGTAATCTCATCTATTGAAGGAAGAAGAGTAGCAGCCCTGGTCCCACCACTGCAATGTGCTCAGGTCACATGTTAACACCTGTAAGAAGACAAGGAGAGTCTCCTCTCAGGGGTGAGAGAAACGTAAGAGCCGCAATGTTCGTACAACAGGAGAGAAATCCCTCTTCATTTCTTCAACAATTTACAGTCTAAACCAAGGACTTGTCAAATGCTTGGAGACGTTATAATTTGGTGCCTGAAACCTTCTGTCCTATGAAGAAACACCACGAACGTACACGTGGAAGAGGAGGGCAGAGTACAGTGACCCGGGAAGTGGCAGCTTTGGAGTCAAGCAGAGCCCTGGGTTGGCCACTTCCTAGCAGCCTCCCCGAGTCCCAAGTCCCTCGATGGCTGAACAGTAACCACCACACTCCCTGAAGCGTTTGCCCGGGAAGTGGCAAACGTGCAAGAAAAGCAAAGCCAGTTGAGATCTGCCAGAGTGTGGACAGTCCAGAATCACATCCGAGGTCACAAGGTCAGTGAGGGAGAAAGCCAGGCCTCACCACAGACTCCAGAAGCATGTCCTTCACTCCCTACACCTGTCACAAGAAAAGACCAACAATCTGCCTTCCCATTTTTTAACCTCCAACCTACACTGGCTCAGAGAACGTGTCCTAAAATGTACCTGGATGTGACCAAACAGAAATCAGTTACAAGGGGAGGGGAAAGCAGAGAGGATTGCGAGCCCCTTCACATGCATCTGTGGCTGGAGCACGGCTGGAGTAGAAGGTGTGAGGCGGGGGACCGGAGCAGGTTCCTGCTCCTCTAAGAGCCTCCGGTTCCTCTCCTGAAAATGGGGAAATTATCTCAGACTGCCCGCAGCATGGACCAGACGGGAGGTGACAAGGTGAAAGTACTCAACACTCATCATACAGCAGGGCCCGCTATGCCCAGCGCGCGACCAGTGCAGCTGCCCACCAGCAGGCCAATAAAACCATCTGACCAAGAAGTGTTCCTATACGTGCTCGTGGGTGCAGAGAATGCCACCGGAAGGGACTGGAGGAAGTGGAAAGCAGGGAGGTACCAGGTCCCTGAGTCAGCAGTGAGGAGTCTCTGAACTATATATACACCCTTTGTGCCATGTACTACCATTTTTCTATATAAACAAAACACCTGTCCATGGAGTCAAGTATACTGAAATGGATGTGGAAAAGTAATCCACAGAGGTGTACTAGTGGCTTCCTCTGGCGAGATGGGAGGGGTAATTAGGGGCCTTCTGCCTGGTTTGTAACGTTCTATTTCTTCAGAAGTAGAATGTATTCATGTACTACTTGTATAATTACAATTAATTAAATGGTACATCTCAGGAAGGCTTTTGGGCAGTAACCACCATGACTCTCTGCCCCAGCATCTCAGTTCTAGGGTCTTTCCTTACAGACACACTAGCACACCCACCAAAGACGTCTGTTCTATAAAACTCACTGAAGCATCGTTAGCAAAAATGAGTAACGACATAAATGTCCATCATTAAGACATTCAGAAAACGGTGGTGCAAGTGTACAACAGAATTTCATGTGACCTTTAAAAAGAATGATGTTACTTTATATGTATGAATGGGCAGGCCTGAGTATTGAGTGAAGTACTCAATCGAGTGGTGTTACCATTTTGTGAAAAAAAAAAAAAAAAACACGAGAAAAGGAGGGGTCGACATATACACAGGAACGCTGCCTGCACACGGAGTTCCTCCGAAATGGCACAGGAGGTGACAGCGGCTGACTCCGGTGATGGGCAGCAGGAGACCAAAGGACAGCGAGTGGACGCCTTCTGGGCCCTTTGAGGGTCTCTGCGTTTCCCTAACCTGTGCGTGTATTACGAACGCATGTGGTTAAAAAAAAAAAAAACACTTTCGCTGTTTTCGGGGCGGCGCGAGAGGCTTCCCGGCGGGCGTCCCCGCCCCGGCGCGTCCGAGCCCCGCACCCCCCGCCCGCCCGTGCTCACCGCCGATGACGGTCCGGATGAGGGAGGCGTACCCGGGGCAGTCGACCAGCGTGACCTGCAGCCGCGGCTCGGCCCCGGGCTCGGGCTCGGCCCCCAGCGGCGCCGGCCGCAGGCGCGCGGGCAGCGGCACAGAGAAGCACGAGAAGCCCAGGTCGAGCGTGATGCCGCGCTCGCGGCTCTGCGGCTGCTTGTCGAAGGCGGCGGTGGAGGTTGTGGTGCTGAGCGCGCGCGCCAGCGCCGTCTTGCCGCTGTCGATGTGGCCCAGGACGCCCACGTTCACGTTCACCCGCCGGCCCGCCATGCCGCCGCTGCTGTCAGCCCGCTAAGCAGCCCCCGCCGCCCGCGCCCCGCTCGCGCATTCCGGCGCCGAAGCTTACGGCCGCGCGGTCAGTCCGCTGAGCCGGGGTGCCAGGCGCCGGGGCCAACTTCCGTCCGTCCTCGCGTTCGTTCGTTCGTTTCCACGGGCTCTAGCTGAGCGCCCTCTGGGCACCCGGCGCCTTCTGTCCACCGCGCGGGGACAGGTCGCTCTCCCCGCAGGACATGGGGCACCCGGAGGGGGGGGAACAATAACCGGGAGTAAAGACGGAACCAGACCACTACGGACCCCGAGAAGCCCTGGGGAAATACAGCAGCGGTGGAAGAACCAGGCCCGGGGCAGGGAGGGCGGGCCGCGAAGCTGAGCCCGTCCTGCCGAAGAGCCAGCGCGGGGAAACCTGGGAAGGCTGCTTGGAGAATCTCGGACCCGGGCAGTCAGCCTGGCCTCAGGGGGCTGCCAAACTGTACGCAGAAGGTCGTGTGAGTGCGCGCGTGCTGGGGAAGGCCTGCAACGCTCATTCTCTTGAAATGCCACCCACAGAAAAGGTGTCGCCTACAGGCAACAACACGGATCACAAATTTAAAGGTCTGCCCTGCCCAGGCAGGTGACTTGCCAGAGAGTAATCAGCAGGGTTTAAGGTGCCCGGGGTGGTGGAGACTGCGGAGGTGGAGAGCACATGTCCTGTGGCGACAGATGGGGAGCCACGGCTCAGCTTTGGCCAAGTGACACCAGGCGGGAATGCTAGCCCAACATTGCCCCATCTTTCCGCTTTTCAAGAGACTAGAGTGTTTCTATGTGAAATCTGAGAGACATTTTGCCTGGTGAGGCCGCCGAGACTTGGGGCTGCGGGCTGTAGCTGTTACCCGGCCCGACTTACACCTAAGCGCTCACCAGCAGCAGGGCTGGGGCTTTAAGCCAGGTCTTACCGTCTCCAGCTCCCACCACAGCTGGCTCCAAGACAGGTGCTGCCCCAGCAAGTAGCCTGGAGTCTAGCCCTGTCTCCACAAATGCCAAGGAGACAGCAAGCTCTGAGTTGTCTGAAAAGTCAGCCAGATTCAGACTGTATCTTGGGGTCAGCTGTGCCCCTGCACCAAGCAGAGAAATACAGACCTCTGCCTAGGCAGGTGTGAGTCATAAGCTCACTCCAAGAGCCAGGGAGAGTGTGAGGGACACCCTGTAGGAACTGGAGCCCTGTTGCCAGCAAAATACAGGTCACATCACGCCCCCTCCTTTGTCCTTTGTCCCTATCCTGGCTTCTACCCCAGTGAGGTGAGTTTGCTTTAGACCAGGCTGGTGCCCTGGTGCTCTCCCCTGTCCCAGCAGGCTGAGGACCCCTGACACATCTTTGCTTGCCCTCGGCCTGGCACATCAAAGGCTCCATAACTGTTTCTTGAGTGGACCCACCTCCAAACCTCCAGCCCACAAAGACACGATCCTCTGCAGCAGACTCCTGGGTCCCAGCCTGGGTTCCAAGGCTGGACCTGGTCCCTGGGAAATGATTGACAGGGAACGGCCCACAGAACTGCAATTATTTGGGATTTGTTCTTAATGTTAATGCGATGCTGGTTCCTTTCTGTTTCTTTAATGCCATTTTGTACGAAGGTAGTTCAAAGTTCTCTACGAACAGCTAGTAATTAATTCAATTTCATTAAGGCCAATTAATCCAGGATTAATTATAAATTTGCTCAGAGGAAGTTATTATACTTTGCTCTTTGATTTGAGTTTGGCTTTAAAGATTCTTACAGGAGTAAAATGGAAATTTCCCTTTTCTCTGAGGGTATCTACCTTGTCAGTGATTGTGTTAACCACGTACCTTCCTCGACATGTCCCATACTAACCTCAGATGAGGTTGTCACCCAGGCCACCACTGTGCTCCGTGGCACTCCCAGTACTGAACAGATCTGCTAATGCCCTGTTAGCTGCAGGGTGGGAGCTGATGTCCTGGCAAGAACTGGCCCCACACAGGTTCAAATCACGGCCCTACCTCATGCTGGCTGTGTGCCTGGGAGCACACCTTCCACCTGGACATGGATACAAACTCTTTAAGGTCTACAGTGGTCGGCGTCCCCTCCCTCTTCTTCTGTAAGACTCCTCAACTCTCCTTGGAGGTATCACACTCCTCTCCTCCAGGTCATGATGGGGGCTGACTGAACGATAGCTCTAGGGGTGGGCCTGAGACTCAGGTCCATTCCAGTAGCCATGACCGTTGGTTTGGCAGTGAGCGTGTGACCCAAGTTAGCACAATCGGAGAAAACCCTGGAATTTTTTCCAGGACAGGCAATAGAAAAGTGTGCTCTCTGATATTGGACTAAAACCTGGGGAAATCAGTCTGGGCCCTAATGGGACCCCTGGAGGGAAGCCTGGCCGCAGCAGAACAGTGGCCTCCAAAGATGTCTGTGTCCTGGAACCTGTGATGGTGTTGCCCTCCATGGTAATGAGACTTGGCAGGTGTGATTCAGTTAAGGATCTTGCGATGGCGGGGATGGGGGAGGTGGGGAGCTCACCCTGGATTATCCTGCGGGCCTGATGTAGTCACCAGGGTCATTATAGGAGGGAGGCGGGAGGATCAGAACCAGAGATGGCGTCATGAGAAGACGCTGCTGGCCGTTACTGTTTTTAAAGGCAGAAGCAGAACATAAGTCCAGGAAGGTGGGCAGCCTGTAGAAGCTGGAAAAACCCAGACTGTGGGTGCTCCCCCAGGGCCTCCAGACAGGAACGCAGCGCTGCCCACACCTTGATTTTAGCCCAGTGAGGCCCGTTTTGGATACTGGCCTGCAGAACTGTAAGAGAATACCTGTGTGTTGTGTTATGCCATTAAGTTTGTAGCAATTTGTTACTGCAGCCATAGGAAACTAATACAAACATTTACTTGGAGTGTGGAGTCTCTTCCCATTTATTAAATCAGTGAAGGGCTCCTAACTCCCTCCCACCTGGTCAGAGAATCAGTCTGACAGCTAAGACCTACACTGGAAATAGCCTCACTGCCTGTCCCCTGGTCAGACCTGCTGCTTTAGCCCAGGCTGTCCTGAACTCTGACCCCATTGCCATGTGACGCCAGTGGGATGCCAGTGGGACAATGGTCCAGATGGAGCCCTGGGGACCTGCAGGCTCCAGCTGCTTTCTCGGCATCTGCTGCTGGGTTTCCCCACCACAATGGGATGTGCCTGCTGAGACGGACGGAAACTGTTCCCTAGCAGAGAAGGTTGCAATGGGAGGCACAGGCCTCACCCTGGCTAACCTGACCCTGTCCCCAGCCCCACTTCCTGCCTCGGGCTCCAAAGCAATTCCGGTGAGTGCCCTCGGGTACTGTTTCCATTTGAAAAGCATGACAAAATTACCACGAAGGGCAGGACACACACACAGCAGGCAGATATCCAAGGGAGAAATAGCCCATGTCTTTATGTTCCAAAGCTCTGATGCCATTTTCTGTGCCCCTCCCAGTGCTTGAGCCCATTGTAAAAGATCTCACTGAATTCTTTTAATAAACCTAGGAGGTGCTGTTATCGCTACTTTACAGCAGAGGGAAGAGGGCCAGGAGAGGTGACTTGCTCAGGCCCTCTGTTCCCTGCCAGCTGATCCTTGTTTTATGTCAGGTTTTTTCCAACCTCAGTGATATGAACCAACTTCATAATGCAATATCCAGGTACCACCTACAACTTCATATTTTTCTTTAAGTTTGACTTAAATAAATAAAAGTATCTCCCTTACACAGAAAAACATTATCACTTGCCATAACTAGCTGGGAACCACAACAACCTCAGAATCAGGATCTTTAATAAAAAGAGAGATTAGCAAGCGTTAGAAAGGGGTTAAAGTCACACTCCGCCCCCTAAGACTCACTAAATTAGAATTAAAAAGGCAATAATGTTCTCACTATGTGGATCAACTTTATTTAATTTTATGTCTTTGTACCACCTCTAAGATGCCAGCAACATTATTTAATTTTATGTCTTGTACCACCTCTAAGGTGTCCCTTCTGTTCCCAGAAATCAGCCTGGGGCTGAAATAACAAGCATGCCAATTAGGTTGGCAACAATCAGAAAGGGGGGTGAGAATGTGGGAATATAAGACCAGGGACTAAGCCAATTAGCTTAAAAAGGGGACTCCTTCAACAGGGACTTTCTTTGATTTTGATTCTGATTGGTTTGGATCTTGGGGATCATGGCTCTGAAGTGCACCCCAGACACTGGGAATTATCCTGCTTGTAATCATCGTAATAATCTTAGTAGTGCATTATATTCTCTCAAGAGCTTTAAATGCATGTTTGCAGCCACTAAGCACCAAGCAAATGATCTCCCTACGACTGAAACATCAGAAAAAGAACGAAAGAAAGACTGACAAAGAACGTGCACCCGACGTCATAACCTGTGAGCACCACACAGAGGGTCAGCAGAAGCTGCAAGGCCTCCAGAGTGGTAGCTGGGAATAACACTAATGCCTTAAATTTGTATTGCATCCCTCAGGCTGAGAGACTGGTCAAAAGGAGGAAATTGTTAAAACTAAGACAATGGGCCCAAAATGCAGTGGCTTATGCTAAGCCTCAAGTCACCAAATCAAGACTTAGTTACTGGACTTCCCTGGCAGTCCAGTGGTTAAGATTCCGCGCTTCCACTGCAGGGGACGCAGGTTTGATCCCTGGTTGGGGAACTAAGATCCCACATGCCACGTGGCATGGCCAAAAAAAAAAAAAGAATTAAGTTTCAGCTCTTTCCCCTTTGAATGGTCATGGCACCCTTGCTGATATACTGAGGGTTTATTTCTGGGCTCTCTATTCTATTCCATTAGTCTATATGTCTATCCTTGTGCCAGTGCCACGCTGTTTGATTACTGCAGACCATTATTAAATGTCCTATTAGTTAGGATACACTCTCAGCACTCAGCTGAGCCTGGAGACCATGACAATGTGTGGCTCCACAGGGCCCCTGGGTCACTGCCCCCCTCCACATGCAGCAGCCTTCTCAAGATGTTGGAGAAGGCAGAGACAGGCTTGACCTGGGCTTGTGGGCTCAAAGGTCAGGTGTGAAAGAAGTCAAAGCAAGGAGCAAGCAGAAGCACTGGGAACCAGTGGCTGAGATGCTCAAGCTTGGACTGGAGAAAAGAGGGGTCAAGGCACTGGAGGTGAAAGAGCAAGGCTCATGGGAGTGAGAGTGAGAGAGCAGGCAGGTCTGGGGTTGTCACACAGCACAAGCTGGGATGCAACTGTCCACTCCATTCCTTGTATGTGTGTCACTGCACAAACCCATGGGTGGAACCCTAACTCAAGTTATTTTAAGCCCCAATGTCAGTGCCATTTACACTGCCAAGTAGGGCAAAGCTGGATCTGGGAACGTAGAGGATTTCATCAGGAATCTGCCAGCTTTCCTTTCCTTTGTGCTGGCTTCATTCTCAGACAGAGTCTTCCCATGAAGTGGCAAAGATGACCTGGAAACCTAGGACCCAAGTCTCTTTCCCGATATTTCCAGTAAAAGTGCAGGTCTGAGTGTCATTGGACTGTCTGCTCACATCTCTGAACCAATCACCATTCTGGGGAGGAGGGGATACTTTGATAGGCCAGGCCAGGGTCCCGTGTCCATTCCTGAAATAAAGCTGGGGGTGGCGTCAACCCATCTAAACTACCTAGATGCCAAGTGGGGGAAGGGTGGTTCTCTACAGAAAATTAGAGTGAAGGTGGCCAGAAGAGGTAGGAAGGGTGCTGGTCGGGCATAATAAACCCTGTCCACTGCTATGGGCCTCACCTACCTTCACACACCTTGCACACTTTGGACACTGGCCTGCCGCGTCGTCTTCTGTTGAAATGAAAGGAACTGCCTGGCTCTGCAGCCAGGCCCAGCTTCTTTGCACACTGGACCTGGGGTCTAGGCCTGGGAAAGGCATTTGCTCAGTTTGTGATCTTGGACAAACTCCATCCCCTTTTAGGGCCTCAGTTTCCTCACCTGTAAAAAGAGAATGCTAGGCTGGATCAGATGTTTGAACTGTTCTTTAGCAGGAAAAAAATGTAACAGCTCTGGTGGAGGGGGAAGTGGGGGCCAAAAGGTTCCATTCACTGACAGAAACCATTATCAAGTCCCATAAGATCTGCTGTGTAAAATACCTGCAGCAAAACTGCATGATTTTGTGTGTATGTGAGGGTCCAGAACCCTACTGAATTTATAAGAAGCCTTAACTGTGAGCCAGGCTGTGTGCCAGACACTGGGGTTAAAATGATGAACAACACAGACGTGGTCTACACTTTCATAATGCCTGCCATTTAGTGGGAGAGACTAACATTGACCTGATAGTCTTGCAAGTAATCAGAAACATAGACTCAAAAGTTAAGATGGAGAAGTACAAGGAGGTGTGAGAGTCAGGAACTCCTGCACCTGGATTTGACTTCAGGTCTGTCTCAACCCTAATGCAAGCTCCCCTGAGCTCTGGGCCAGTCCCTCCCTTTCTCTGGACCTGAGTCCACTCAGGTGTGAAATGGTGACATACCGTCTGCTTCTGAGGATGTTATCCTTCTGTCAGGGATTGGTCCAGGCGTTACCACGTCATGGTGCCTTCCTTGGCTCTCCAGCTTTTCCAGATGGCCCTGCTCTGGGCTGCACACCACGTGGGGGTACCTGCTTTGGCACACCTCATGTTGCAAGTTTCCCAACTAAGGACTGAGCTTCTCAAGGCTGGAGATTTTGTATTTTATGTGTGCATCCTAGCACATCGTAGTGTCTGGCTCACAGGAGGTGCTAACAAATGTTTGTGGAATGACTGGGTGGATGGGAAGAGTACACTTTTTGGAGGAGTGTTAATATCATCATGGAACCGGACAGGACACAGCCACTGGCTAATTGTCTCATCTGAGGTCGTGAGATGGGATGAGGTTTACACCGGCTGCAAAGCCTGAAGTCCTCAGGTGGAGTTCCAACTCTTCTGATTACTTGCTGTGCGTTCTTCATAAGTTATTGGGCCTCTTTTAGCCCGCATCTTTATCTGCATTAGGAATTACACTAAACGTCATCCACAGCCAACTTAATCTAAGTAAAAGGAGAGGTGGAGGCGAGGAGAAGAAGAGGAGGACTATCCCAAGGCGGATGCTGAGCACAGCCTCCCCAGGGAGATGAAAGGCGTGGGAGTCAGAAAAGTGATTAGTGGGCACAAATCGAAGCTTAAGTTCTAAACCTGTCTCTTCATCTCCAACACCGAGGTCGAACTTGAGCTCCGCAAAAGGGTATCCATTCGAATGCTGTCACGGACGCGAAGGCGCCGTGAAGAGCGGAACACAGGCCCTCACTGGGGCGCAGCGGCCCTTTCGGGCCCACCCGGGCAGGAAGCGCCGGCCGCGGGGAAGCCAACCTGGGGACACAGCCGGAAGCTGGTGGGCGGAGCCTTCCCGGCAGCCGCGACGGGCAAAGCCAGGAGCCAATGGGGCGCTGAGGCGTTCCCCCTGCGGCCAATGGGGAGCTGACTGAGGCGGGGCCGGACCAGCCGCCTGGTAACGGCCGCGTGGTAACCGGCTGCGCGCTGCTAGGGCTGAGCCGGCGCTCGGGCTTCAGGTGCGCAGGTTGAAGATCGAGGAGGTGAAGAGCACCACCAAGACGCAGCGCATCGCCTCCCACAGCCACGTGAAGGGGCTGGGGCTGGACGAGAGCGGCCTGGCCAAGCAGGCGGCCTCGGGGCTCGTGGGCCAGGAGAACGCGCGCGAGGTGTGGCGGCGGGGCGGGGGCTGAGGCATGGGGACTGAACTGAGGGGGGAGACCGAGGCGGGGACGGGGCTGAGGTGGGCCCAGGCGGCGCGGACCTGGGGGTGGGGCGTGGGGAGGACGTCCCGGGGCGCGGCGACGACCCCGCGGCCTCGCTTCTGGCCGCGAGTCCTGACTGACCGCCGCTCGGGACCAGGCCGTCCGCGCGGCACGGGGGTCGGCGGGGAGTAGATGGGCCAGGTCCCTGCTCTCCGGGAGCTCGCGTTTCAGACACAGACGTTTAAACCGCTGAACAGAAGGGCCGTTATTAGACTTCGGGGATCAGTTCCTGCGGGGCTCTGCGGGCCCGGGCACGGCGTTTGAGTTGCTGTGAGCGCAGTGGGAGGCTCTGGGACTTTTATAATCGGGAGGTGATCCGCCTGAGCAGGTGGCAGGTACAGAGGCCTTTCTGAACATTCCAGTTAAGCCTACTTCTGCTAAGTGATGCTGGTGCCAATTGCCTTCGGCCGCATTATCATCACAAAACTGTTCAGGCTCTTTGTGTGTGTGTGTATTTTTTTTTTTTTGATGAAAACATTGAGGGTGGGAGAGGTCACTTCACCCATCCGCTTGCCACCCAGTTTAGTAATAGTAATGCTGGAGTTTGTGCCTGTGTGCCCCTGACTCCTGAAGCAGCGCGCTCTGTGGTAGGACCGCCCCCTTCGGGCCCCCTTCAGCCCTAACGTCAGCCCATTTTGCCCCTGCGGTGGCTCGGCAGCTACAGAACTCCTGGAAAAGGCTCTTGCCTCCTAGCCTGATTGTGCTAATAGAAAGGGCCAAAGAGAAGCCTCTGGTTTCCATTTGGAACATCAGGTTTCCAGAGAGGAAATAGTGACAGGGCCAAGGTGACTTTGAAATTTCTCTTTATCCAGCTTCTGCTCTCCGAGGGCCTGTCTCTGCAAGTAGCTGACATTGTTGAGTGCTTTTCACGTGCCGAGCACTGTGCTAAGCAGCTCCGTTTCCATTGTCTTATTGTTCATCACCACCCTTATACCTGTCCCTCCTTCACTTTGTTGTGACACTTTTCAGACATACCAAAAAGTTGAAAGACTTGTGTAGTGCGTATCTGTGTTCCTGAATTCTACAAGTAACATTTTAGTCTGTTGCTTTGTCTTCTGTCTGTTCATTTATCCATCTAACAATCTACTTTTGCATTTCAAAGTAAGTTATAGACATTAGCATACTTTACCATAAACCCATTAGCCTTTGTGCCACTATGCTATGAACTCTGTTTTCAGATGAGGAAACGGTGGTTCCTAGAGGTTAGGTTATGGATCTAAGGGTACTCGGCTGGTAATTGGTAGAGCCAGGATTTAAACCTAAGTCTATCTGACTCCAGAATCCATACTCTTGACTCTGACGCTGTGTACCTCCGTACGAATATGAGCTTCCCAAGGATAGAGACCGGGTAGTATCATATACCCAGAACTTGACTCATTATAGGGACTCAGAATTTACGTACTGAATTATTAGTCATCCCACCTCTGCTACCAGGTCCTTGTCTGAGTCTGGTCACATCAGCAGCCTCCTTGATGTTTAATGTCCTCATCTGAAAAATGAGAGTTAGACTAGGTTATCTCTTAAAGGCCCTTCCAGTTCATACTTTTTAAATTTTGGAATTCACTGGACATGTCTCATTGGAGAGAAGGAGCCTAAATGGAAGAAGATTAAATGCAAGGGGAAGTGTGTGAATAAGAGTACGTAGCCAAGGTTGGCAAAGGCTCTTCTACCTCTTTTGAGTTGCCCAAAGAGTTCCAGTGCTGAGGATTATGATATCAGAGGTTACTGTGGAAAGACCATAATGGCTCTTTTGTCTTTTTAGAAATGCAGCGTCTGAAGAATATCTTCTAGGCTGTTAAGTGCACTGTGCTTTTCCAGCTAAGCCAGAAATGGAATAGGGCACATCCACATGCATTCCTTGAACCCACGTTTTTGAGGGGTTGTCTAAGTGTGGGACCAAGGTACGTCTCCACAGTCCATGGGGAAAGTGGGAGAGGAGATAAGATGTGCTCACAAGACCCTGTCCACAAGGTACTACCCAGGTAGAGGAGCTATGGGCCTGCCCTGAGGCAAGGACGGTGCACCTTGGAGACAGTTGTGCTTTCAGTTTTTAGATTGGTGTGAGAAACCTTGAGATTGGGTGTTTAAGGAGTGTGACTTTCTCAGCCTTACTCCTTTAGAGTTAAATATTATAAAATACATAAAACCAGGAACCTATTTATGGAATATTTGAACATATATACACACACGTATCAATACGCAGTCAACTCTTGAACAACATGGGTTTGAACTGCATGGGTCCACTTATTCGCAGATTTCTTTCAATCAATACGTATTAGGGTGCTACATGACCCCCAGTTGGTTGAATCCAGGGCTGCTGAACCACAGATATGGAGGGCTGACTGTATAGTTATACGCTGATTTTCGCCTGCGTGGAGGTTGGGCGCCCCTAACTTCAAGGGTTCATGCGAAATACATGCTGTATGTATATAATGTCCATACCTGTCTATATATAATATAGATGCTGTAAATGGCTTAATACTCCGAATATTTAAAATATACGAACAAACAAGTAATTTAATCTTGAGGATTTGAAAGGCATTCCTTGGATCTTAGGATGCTGTAGGTTAAACCTCACGTGCAGCATTTGCTTACAGCATTCTGGGATAGTTAACTGATGGCCAACTAGTAGAATATGTCATTGATTCTTAGCCCTTAGTGGGTTAATTTGGGAATGTGATGAAAGCTGTGAGCCCTCCCTGGAAGAATGCACATTTGAACATATACACACAGTCTTGTTTCCAATTTTGAGGTGTGTGGGCCCCTGGAGTATATGCCACTGCTCCCATTTGTACCCCTCCTGTCCGTTCTCCACATAGCAGCCATCAAGATACTTTAAAAACAAATTTTCAGAACATGACATGTGGCCTAAGGCTTTTTCACTGGCTTCCCATTACATGTAGAATAAAATCCAAACTTTACTATGGACTGGAAGATTCTGTTCTGAGTGCTGCCCCTCCTGCCTCTACAACCTCATCTTCCCGGTCTGCTTGTTTTCTGAACTCTGGTCAGCACAGCTTTTCTGTCCCTTGGACATGCCAAGCTCATTCCTGTATTTTGAATTTATTGTTTCCTTTGCTTGGAACACTGACTCCTGCCCTGCCTGCAGCTTCGTATATCAAATACAATGTCAAAGAGGCCTTCCCAGATCACTCTTTATTATAGAGTAACCTCTGCCCCCAGCCACTTGCTCTTTTGTTGCCCTTTTTTCTTCATAGTAGAGATTCTGTGTTTGTATGTCTCCTCCACTAGGACATGAGCTCCATGGCCCTCTACTGCCTCTGGCGCCTAGAACAGCGCCTGTGGTGTCCTGGCACTCGATGAGTCTGAGTTGTGTGGACCAGACACTGGAATTTTTCCTCCTGTGAAACATTTTAATATTGATTTATTATTTCTTTCTATTGTGGTATCTAGGCATGTGGTGTGATAGTGGAATTAATCAAAAGCAAGAAAATTGCTGGAAGAGCTGTCTTGTTGGCAGGGCCTCCTGGAACTGGCAAGGTACTCATTTTCTCTCATTTTTTAAAATCTACCCAAGAGGATGATCTTAATGTGTAAGCCAAATTCAATTTGTGTCTTAACTAGTCTTTGTTTAGCTAAATTGGTTATACGTATGTTTTTAAAACCGATGTGCAATAATACAGTTGAGTATCTAAAATCCATGCTTCTAAAATTCAAATTACCCTGGCTGACCTCCAGAGAAAAGAGAGTGAAGTCTTCAGAGGTGTCTTATTGTCTCTGTAATTTGTCTTTTATCTCTTTCAAGTTTCCTTTGCTTTGGAAATACATTTCTGTTGGCCTAGGGCTTCATAAAATCTTGGGAGTGACATCTGGGAAAGAAAACCAGTCAGCAAGCAATTTTCCAAATGCTAACTTGACCCAGCACTATTCTGGCTGTGTGAGAGATGGAAAGAAAAAGGAAAAAAGAATTAGAGACGTGATTTTTATCAAGGGCCTTATAGTCTCTCCAGGGCAGAGAGGACACCATGGCAGCATGAAAAACTCCAGTTGAGCACTAAGCTGCGAGGCATCACCCGATCTTAAATGCAGCTGGAATTGTAGCAGGAGGTGACACTTGGCTTGGTGTGGCTGGAGGGGTTGAAGCTTGACATTTGACTTTGCAGGGAAGAAAAGGGCCTTCCAGGTCGAGGGTGCAGGACAACTTGTGGGATCTGTGAGGGGCTTGGCTGGGTGCTTGAAACGCACTAGAGTCCCCAGTCTGGGCCCTGCTTGTTCTTCAGGAGGGCTGCTTGGTGCAGGAGAGGAGGAGCCTGGGGGAGTCATTGTGTAAAGAAAGGGGTTCCAGCTCTGGTGCTGAGACCCCAGGCAAGTCCCTTAGCCTTTCTGAAGCAGTAGCACAGCCCTGCCTGTTTGAGGGAGTTATTAAAGTGGCGGTTGTAAGATGATGACTCTAATTATCATTTTGAAGTCATATGATTGAATTGATAGTATGTCTTTTACTGGTGTCTAACCATAGAGGAGGAAGTGCTATATTTGTGAACAAGTATAAACGTGAGCTTTAATTCCCTTTCTGCTTGTCACTGTATTTACCATTTATTTGCTTACTGTTCCTTCTCATATCTTAGACCTTTGCTCTCCCTCCATTTCCTTCCTAAAGTACATCATTAAGAAGTTCCTTCTAGAAGTTTGTTGGTGGCAAAGTCAGGTTTGTATTTATTGTGTTGCCCTTGTTTTGAAAGATAGTTATATTGGATATATAATTCAGTTGACAGATGTGTTCTCTCAATACTGTTTCTCTCAGTGATATTTGCTACCTTTTGGCTTCTACTGTTGCTTTTGAGAAGACTGGTTTTGAGGATTTTGTCTTTTCTCTCTGGATGTTTTTGGGATATTTTGGTTTTGGTGTTTCACTGTGATATGTCAAAGTGTGGATTTATTTTCATTTATCCTGCTTGATATGGATCTGAGTACATATTGTGTCTAATAAGTTCTGGGAACTGGTCAGCCTTTGTCTCTTCAGATGCTGCCTTTCCCTGTTCTCTCTCTTCTCTTCTGGAACTCCAGCTAGGTGAGGACCTCCACTGCAGAGGTCCTCCACTTGGGCCGAGTTTGCCCCCCGGGGAACATTTAGCACTGTCCTGAGATGTTTTCGGTTGTCACACTTGGTTGGGCCGGGAGTGCTGCTGGCATCTTGTGGGTGGAGGCCGGGGGGGTTGCAGGGCACCCTGCAGAGCACAGAGGAGCCCCTGCAGGAGGAGTTCTCCAGCCCAAAATGCCCACGGTGCCAAGACTGGGAAATCCTGGGCTGGAGCTTCTCATTTTGTCTTCTTAGTCTTTGAACCTCTTTTATGTTTTCTGTTGTTTTGACTCTTCTGCGTTCTGGGTAGCTTCATTAGACCTCTCTTCCAGTCTGTCTTGTAAGCTGTTAGGAAGCTACTCTTTAATCCAGTCCATTGAATATTTTCCATTTTGAAAAATTTGAAACCTACAAAAGAGTGGAAAGAACAGTTTGATGAATCCCTCTGTACTCTACTCATAGGTAACTAAGGGTAAATATTTTGTGAGATTTGTGTTTTCTCTATGTTACTTCTGAACCATTTGAAAGTAAGTGCAAAGGGACCTTCTCTGTCATTCCCATGATATGGTCATCCACCCAAGAAATGTAATGTTGCTAATAAAATTGGCTAATATCTAGTTTATATTAAAATATCTCCAAGTCATTTCAGTTTGTGGCTCTTTCATTTTTTTATATTTTTAAATTGAATTATAATCACATATCACACATTGCATTCATTATTGTCTCTTTAGTCTCTTTATCGAGAACGGTTCCTGTCCCCTGCATTTTTGGTTTGTTTTCTTTTATGACACTGACATTTTTGAAGAGCCCAGGACAGTTGTTTTGTAGAGTACCCTACAGCTGTCCTCCAGTGGTTGTCTGATTGTGTCTGAAACATTCAGTCCTTTGGCAGAACGTGATGCAGGTGATGTGTCTGGAACCTGCATCACAACAGGGGGCTGACGCCACGTTCTACTGTGAGGGGACTGGTTCCCTCTGAAATTTATAATCATCTGGGAAGTGACAGTTCGAGACGTCCTGAATATCCTTTTACCCTATGGCTGTAGCATTCATTGATGGTCATTGCCTTATCAGTTATTGCATTGGTGGTTGCAAAATGGTGATTTTCTAAATCTGTCGTATCCTCTACATATATTAGCTTGCTTTTTTTTTTGTAATGAAGAAGCCCCTCCCTCCCCCACTCATTATTTTTAATTTCTTCATCTCTTCAAAATCTGTTTTTTGCTTATTTGTTTGTTTGTTTGTTTTGGCCGCGCCATGCAGCTTGCAGGATCTTAGTTCCCCGACCAGGGATCGAACCCATGCCCCCTGCAGTGGAAGCGTGGAGTCCTAACCACTGGGCCTCCAGGGAAGTCCCAAAATTTGGCTATTCTTGATAGCCTCTTGTTCCTTGTTCGTGAAATACTTTCTTATTTATTTTGTATCCTGTATCTGCTTGTGGACTCATGTTTGATCAAATCTGAGGCTTCCCTGATCTCTTGATTAGGGCCGAGTGCTTCCTGAGAGGACTTGGGAGGGCCCCTGCTGTGCTGCCAGCACAGGGTACGTGAAGGAAATTTTGTGGCTTGGGTTTTCTGGCCATCAGGCAGTGTAGAGACCAATCCTTAATCTGTTTGAGAGCCTGCTGGTGAGACTTCCTCAGCCAGAGCTGTGGTGAGACGGACAAGCCTGTCTTTATCCCTTGGAGATTTTCTCTGTGGCCACCTTGTCTACTGACGTGTGCCCTTCAAGGCTCCTTTTTATCCAGGGGTTTCTGGCATCTGTCAAACACCTGCCCAGCTTTTCAGAGTAGTAAAATACCTTGCAATGATAGTTTACTACTTTGGGTCTATCATGACTACTTACTTATTCTAGATATTTTGTAACAGGAGGGAGTGACCATGGCTCTAGTGGCCGCTTTGCTGGAAGCATGGGTCTCTGGTGCTTTTGTAACATTGTATCCATGGACCTCAAGGTTCAGACAACTTAACTGAGTGGCCGGCAGGAGTGTGGTGCTTGTTCAGAGTATGGCCATTCCCCTCCTGAGGCCTGCACACTCTATTTTTTTTTTTTTTTTTTGCGGTACGCGGGCCTGTCACTGTTGTGGCCTCTCCCGTTGCGGAGCACAGGCTCCAGACGCGCAGGCTCAGCGGCCATGGCTCACGGGCCCAGCCGCTTCGTGGCATGTGGGGTCTTCCCGGACCAGGGCGCGGACTCTCAACCACTGCACCACCAGGGAAGCCCTACACACGCTTAATAATGGGGCTTTGTGTTTGGGTTTTAGAAAAAGGTGTTCGGATGAAGTTGAAAACAAAGTAGGTTTTTTAATCTTTTGGCAACAGCCTCTTTTTTGTGCCACTTGCATGGGGGGTGGGCACACAGAAATAGGTCTTGGAGATTGGGGTTTGCATCCTGACCCTTCTGCTTGCTAACTGTTTGACTTTGGGTGAGCTGGAAATTTCTGAGTTTCAGTTTCTAAATTCACAAAAGGTGAACTAGATTATCAAGTTCATAGGCTGCTTGGGAGGGTTCAGTGGGATCCCTCGTGCAAGTCACCCAGCCCTATATAGTAGGTGTAGGTATAGTCTGCACAGTAGCCATATCATATGCCAGCCTTCTGGGAGCCTTTAAATGGAGGAAACTAAACACACCTGAAGCATTTCTTAACCAAGCATTTATCATATTTTAATGGAATATGTCGATCATCTCTTCTGTATTTGGTAGTGGTGGGGGTCTGCATTGAATCAGATGCAGCATTGTCTTTGGAGTTCACAACTGAGGGAGGGGTGTTGGGGCCTGTAGCGACGGGGAAGAGAAAGAGGAGTGACTGGAAAGGTGGTGGGCTTTGGATAGAAGGTGAGCGTGGCTGGCCTGAGGCTCCTGCTGGGAGTCCTGGTGTCAGTGTGCTGCTACATGCCCCGTTATGCTCCAGAGATTTTCCCTTCGCTCTCAGGATACAAGAGAATACAGCTTTAGAGGTATCAGCCTTGAGGGCACAGACTCAGATGCCTACTCAGACGGGCAGTGGGGCTGAGTGAAGCACCCGGGAGCCCGCACGAGCTCTTGCTGGGGAGGCAACTGCCCGCATGTCCACTCCCAGTGCTGCCATGTGGTCACAGGGGCCCCTTGTGGCCAGACCTTCTTGCTTCTCAGAAGAAGCTAAATAATTGTATTTTTATGTGAAATTTCCCAACATTAGAAAATGGGCAACAACTGAGTTTAAAAACACACATGAGGACTTCCCTGGTGGTGCAGTGGTTAAGAATCCACCTGCCAATGCCAGGGACATGGGTTCAATCCCTGGTCTGGGAAGATCCCACATGCCACGGAGTAATTAAGCCCGTGCGCCACAACTGCTGAGCCTGCGCTCTAGAGCCTGTGCTCCGCAGCAAGAGAAGTCACCGCAGTGAGAAGCCTGTGCACCACAATGAAAAGTAGCCCCCGCTCGCTGCAACTAGAGAAAGCCCGTGCACAGCAATGAAGACCCAACACAGCCAAAAAAGAAAGAAAACACACATGAGACTCTGCAGGCCAAAAGAGGAGCAGTCTGTGGGCAACTAGTTTGCTACCGGTGATCTAACCCAGGACTTTGATTTGACAGATGAGGAGGTTAGGCACCAGAGATTTGCCATGTACCCAGGGTCACGTATGCTAACACATATATATGGAATCTAAGGGGAAAAAAGGTCATGAAGGACGTAGGGGTAAGACGGGAATAAAAACACAGACCTACTAGAGAATGGCCTTGAAGATATGGGGAGGGGTAAGGGTAAGCTGTGACAAAGTGAGAGAGTGGCATGGACATATATACACTACCAAATGTAAAATAGCTAGTGGGAAGCAGCCACACAGAACAGGGATATCAGCTCCATGCTTTGTGACCTCCTGGAGGGGTGGGATAGGGAGAGTGGCAGGGAGGGAGACACAAGAGGGAGGAGATATGGGAACGTGTGTGTATGTGTGGCTGGTTCACTTTGTTTTAGGGCGGAGGGTGGCACACCATTTTAAAACAATTGTGCTCTAATAAAGATGTTAAAAAAACAAAAAAAAACACTGACAATAAACTTACTTCCATATATCTTAACGAATTTCACAAAGAAACAAAGAAAAAGAGGTTCTGAATGCAGTTTCCATAATGATACAGCCCCATCTGACGCTATCTCCTGTGTACTGTTGCTAGGTAAGTCAACTTTGCTTTCTGAAAGTAAAGTCACATACGACATCTAGTTTAGTTGTACATATGTGTGTTAGAACAAGAAGAATTTGAGTATTTACCTTTAGGTAAACAGCATCACAACTGTTCTGTTGCTCCCCTTTCCCAATTCTCTGTGTTAGATAAAGCCACTCCTCCTCCTAAAATCACTGGCACCAACTCCCAAAGTGGCCACCTCAAAACAAAAAAGATAAAAGAAGGAAAATTTGTTCCCGTGAAATCCTGCCAAATCACATGCAAGAGAAATGGTTTATCATGCTGCCTAAACACAGTGCCTGATAAATGTAATGCCTAAACTGGACCCCAGATACACAGATCTTTAACCATAGAGTTTCTTCCCCGCCCCCGTGATATATAGTAGAGCGTGGTGACAGGGCCCCACTGATGTAGCTAAATGTTTTCAAAAGGTCCTGAGGAACTCCGGATCGTCATCTCAGAGAAAGAATGATTGATTTGAGTTATCAGGTCTGACAGGAGCAAAATCTGACTTAAGAGGGATAATGAAGAGGCCAGAATTGGACTTTTGGTCAAAAAAGTTGACCCCAATCACCATCAGGTGAGCATAGATAGGCTCGATAAAATTGTTCTGCATCTTGCACTGTTGATCTGCTCATCTGTATCTAATTATAACAACTATATCAGGTCTTGGTATCAGATTCCATCCTATGACTACATGGAGATGTTTCCTAAATCCAGCGTAAAGTTTCATGATAGGCTCTATTTTAAATAAAGATATGCCTCCTTTTTTGTCTCCTGAATTTATGTGTCCCACAAATAATTCTCCACAGTTACATGAGACACAGTGACCTGCACGAATAACTGTCTTCTCTTACAATTCTTTACACCAAACTAGGACATTTTTCAGTAGGCCTAGAACCACAGAGTCTCTTGTCTTTTCTTAATACCTCAACTGTAACCACAGTGGAAAATTTGATCTGTTGCATTTTCTTCAGCTTATTTATGCAGCCATGCCACATTGCAGGAACCTAGCAAAATAATCTGAACAATGTAAAGCATCGTTTACCGAGGCCAGCAAACCAGAAAGATCAGATCACACTTATTTTGGACATACTGATGATCCTGCAGTTTCCCACACAAATCAGCAAAATAGGTGTTTCTAGATTTGCAATAAAAAAAAACCCTACGATATATATTGTCCTCCTTTCTCTGTTCTTTCTGTGGAGACACAGACGGAATATGCACTGTAAAATCTAATGAATTCAGATTCCACTCATTTGTAATTGTTGTAATTCAGGCACGGGGAGTATGGTGACTAAACTTTATTTTACCTTCTTTTCAGTGTTTATTTAAAAGAAGGAAATGTTTTCAGCTATCATCAAGCAATTCATAAACCACTCATATACACCGATTTCACATATTAGAGATACGTTTATATCTATACACAAACCTTAAATAGAGGCCATGAAATAGACTCAAATTTGGGTCTAATTAGCATGGCATCCCAAAGAGCTCTCTCAAGATCTCAACTTTTCAGTAAGTGGGGCTGATTTGCCAGATTTTGTGAGTTAGTAAGGCTGAACCCAATGTTACCTTCTGGTGAGGAACCTGGTGGGTGAGCAGAACAGAGTCTGAAGCCAGACGACCTGTGGGCCACTCCTGGTGTTGCCATCTGCAATATCCGTGACCTCTTAGTCAGGTGATTGATTTAATACCTCTGGACTTAAGTGTTCGCATCTGTAAAGTTCTGTAACAGTACGTAATCTATAGAGTTACCTCTCTTAAATGAGTTACCCTTCTCAAGTGTGTGGCCCACAGTAATCACTCTACCCTTTTCCTCTGAAAATAAAAACTACAACTCATTAGATTTGGTTTAATTTCCTTTAGACCTGCCTGAAACGGAAGTCAACAGCGCTTACCTGTACCCACTGCTTAGGCTCTTAACACTACTTTCTACACCATGCCCAGGACTGTGGTTTTGGGGAGGACTTATTTCATCCTTATGTGTTAATTTTTTATGTGTTAAATTTCATGTGCTATCGGGGGGGGGGGGAAGCACATAAAATTAACACATTAGAGTGGGGTGGGTGTAGGTAAAGCCCAAGCTTGTGCCCTTAGAAGGTCACTCGGAGGCACCAACATCACAGAGCAGTGCTAGGACTCTGCACTATTGTTTCTTGACTGCTTTTTTTTTTTAACATCTTTATTGGAGTATAATTGCTTTACATCGTTGTGTTAGTTTCTGCTGTATAACAAAGTGAATCCGGTATATGTGTATATACATCCCCATAATGCCTCCCTCTTGAGTCTCCCACCCACCCTCCCTAACCCACCCCTCTAGGTGGTCACCAAGCACCGAGCTGATCTCCCTGTGCTATGCGGCTGCTTCCCACTAGCTGTCTGTTTTACATTTGGTAGTGTATATAAGTCCATGCCACTCTCGCACTTCGTCCCAGCTTACCCTTCCCTTCCCCTTGTCCTCAAGTGCATTCTATACGTCTGCGTGTTTATTCCTGTCCTGCCCCTAGGTTCTTCAGAACGTTTTTGGTTTTTAGATTCCATGTACATGTGTTAGCATACGGTATTTGTTTTTCTCTTTCTGACTTACTTCACTCTGTACAAGAGACTCTAGGTCCATCCACCTCACTACAAATAACTCAATTTCATTTCTTTTTATGGCTGAGTAAATATTCCATTGTATATATGTGTCACATCTTCTTTATCCATTCATTTTTCAGTGGCCACGTTGGTTGCTTCCATGTCCTGGCTATTGTAAATAGTGTTGCAGTGAACATTGTGCTACCTCTTTTTGAATTATGGTTTTCTCAGGGTATATGCCCAGTAGTGGGTTTGCTGGGTCATAACCCTCTTTCCCTGTTGGTGGGAATGTAAGTTGTGCAGGACAACCTTTGAGGACTGAGGAAGGTAGAGTATCTTTTGTATGAGGAGAAAGCCCTTCAAGGGTCAGTTCTGGAAGTTTCCACGGGGTACCTTTTCTGGTACCCAGAAGCCAAGAGCAGGGAGATGGCAATGGAGAGGCAGCTCTGGTGGTCTTCAGTGGGGAGGGAGCTAATAAGGGTATAGTCCTTCATCTGGGCACCTCCCTGGCAGCCCCCAGGTCACCACTGTCTGCAGCTGAGAGCCAGGAGTGCTGTCGGGTTAAAACCTTCCCTGGGTCATGAAAGGGTGGGCACAGGGCCTGGCATCCAGAGAGAGTCCAGGGCTTGTCTCCTTACTTCACCTCCATTCTCTGTCTTCACTTCCTATATTCTCCAGCCTCAGTAGGGTTCGTCCCTAACTTTGTGCTAATCACCACTCCTACCATTCACACTTGTCTGGGTGGTAAGAAAAATAATAATACTCATAAAACTGAAAGAATAAACCCACAATAGTAATAAAAGATAGCAACAATTATAGCACACATATTAGATGAATTACTTGCTCAAGATAAGTCAACCAGCCAGTAATGTTTCCCAGTATCAAATCCTGGTCTTCTGACCGAAAAGGCCCCACCCCTAACCCCTGTTTCTATATTGAGTGTACTTCTATGTTAGGACTCAGGCCGACACAGGGGAAGAGACTCAACCCAGGTCCTGTGGTCAGTTGATGGCTCTGGAACTGGACATACGTTTGATGACTTCTGTCTAGCTGACCTGTTCCTGTTCTTTGCTCTTCTGTGCTAATCCTTCTTCCTGGGGCTCAATAAGAAATTGCCTCTGGTCAAACTAGAATGAAAAAAAGGAGACAAGAAAGCATGAGGAAAAAGGAAATGATGAGATGGCACCAAAGTTCACTTCTTGCTGCTACATTTCCAGATGCTGTTTCAAATCTATTTTATAGGACAGAGGAGGCAAGGTGGGCCAGGAGTAATATATCTCAAAGTCCTATTGCCTGCCAGACATTCTTTGAGGTTTTCTCCTTTTCTTCTTACAAGTCTAGAAGTAGGCGCCCTTAGTCCCATTTTACAGAGGGCCAACCTCAGACTCACGGAATGTGTAAATTTTCCAGGGTCACATGTCTACACTTTGCCCTCTACACAGATCAAGCAGCAGCCTCCTGTTTTAGATGATAGAATTCCAGGGCTTAAAAGACTGATAGTGGAAACCTCGCCTGATGTGGAATCTGGGCTGTGTCATGCTCCCCATTGGACATGAAGATGATGGTAGGGATGAAATCCTACTCTGGGGGCCAAGAGGACTGGGTGTGGGGGCCACAATGACTAGCTGATTCTTGAGGTGCTGAACTGGACCCAGAAGGCAGCACAAGCTGTTGCCCTTTGGAAAGAGAACCTGAATGGTAGGATATTAACATGTACACAACTACTATATGAAAGGGGTTTTACATTTTATCTCATTTAATCCTAAACTCTTTTCAAGACCAATAGGTACTTATAAATGATCAGAATCAGAATTTTTTGTGTGTATTTTTTAAAATTGAAGTACAGTTGATTTACAATATTGTGTTAGTTTCAGGTGCACAGCAAAGTGATTCGGATATCAGATTATTTCCCATTATATGTTATTAAAAGTTATTGAATACAGTTCCCCGTACTTTACCATAAATCCTTGTTACTTATCTATTTTATGTATAGTAGCTTGTATCTGTCAGTCTCATACTCCTAATTTGTCCCTCCCACCTCCTTCTCCCCTTTGGTAACCATAAGTTTGTTTTCTATGTCTGTGAGACTGTTTCTGTTTTGTATATAGATTCATTTGTATTATTTTTTAGATTCCACATATAAGTGATATCATATAATATTTGTCTTTCTCTGTCTGACTTACTTCAGTAAGTATAATATTCTCTAAGTCCAACTATGTTGCTGCAAATGGCTGAGTAATAGTCCAGTGTGTGTGTGTGTGTGTATGAGTTTTCATTTCTTTCTGGATATATACCCAGGAGTGGGATTGCTGGATCCTATGGCAGCTCTGTGTTTAGCTATTTAAGAAACCTCCATACTGCTCTCCACGTGGCTGCACCAATTTACATTCGAACCAACAGTGTAGGAGGTTCCCTTTTCTCCGCACCCTCTCCAGCATTTATTATTTGCAGACTTTTCGATGATAACCATTCTGACTCATGTGAGGTTTTGATTTGCATTTCTCTAGTAATTAGTGATGTTGAGCATCTTTTCATGTGCCTGTTGGCCATCTTTATGTCTCCTTTGGAAAAATATCTATTTAGATCTTCTGCCCATTTTTTGATTGAGTTGTTTATATTTTGATATGGAGTTGTATATTTTTGGATATTAACCCCTTGTCAGTCACATCACTTGCAAACATTTTTCTCCCATTCCATAAGTTGTCTTTTCATTTGTTGATTGCTTCCTTGACTGTGCAAATGATTTTAAGTTTAATTAGGTCCCATTTGTTTATTTTTGCTTTAATTTATTTTGCCTTGGGGCCCTGATCTAAGAAAATATTGCTACGATTTATGTCAGAGAGTGTTTCACCTATGTTCTCTTCTAGGAGTTTTATGGTGTCACGTCTTATATTTAGGTCTTTAAATCATTTCAAGTTTATTTTTGTATATGGTGTGAGGGAGTGTTCTGATTTCATTGATTTACATGGAGCTGTCCAGCTTTCCCAGCATCACTTGTTGGAGAGACAGTCTTTTCTCCATTGTATATTCTTGCCTCCTTTATTGAAGATTACTTGACCGTAGGTGGGTGGGTTTATTCCTAGGCTATCTGTTCTATCCATTGATCTATATGTCTGTTTTTGTACCAGTACCATGCTGTTTTGATTACTGTAGTTTTGTAGTATGACCTGAAGTCTGGGAGGGTTATGCCTCCAGCTCTGTTCTTTTCCTCAGGATTGCTTTGGCAATTCTGGGTCTTTTGTGGTTCCATATAGATTTTTGGATTATTAGTTCTAGTTTTATGAAAAATGTAACAGGTATTTTGATAGGGATTACATTAAGTTTGTCGATTGCTTTGGGTAGTATGGCCATTTTAACAATATTAAGTCTTCCAGTCTAAGAGCATGGGACACCTTTCCATGTCTCTGAATCACCTTCCATTTCTTTTATCAATGTTCTATAGTTTTCATCATATAGGTCTTTCACCTCTTGGTTAAGTTTATTCTTAGGTATTTCATTTTTTGATGGGATTTTAAATGGGATTATTTGTTTACTTTCCTTTCTGATATTTCATTATTAGTGTAATGAAATGCAACAGATTTCTGTATATTAATCTTTTACCCTGCTACCTTGCTGAATTCATTTCAGGGAACAGAACTTAAAAGTTAAGTAACGTGACCTAGAAACAACCTTACCAATTGCTGCTCCAGGATTCATAATCTGGAGTTACACAAAGTAACCTGGAGTTACATTTTATCCTATGAACTGACATTCGACATCTCAGAAGGCATTATTATTCAGTTGTTCTCTCTAAAACAACGTGAAGTGAAATAAAAACACTAAAACTCATTAAAAAGGATTAGATATCCTCTGCATTACAAAAGTCACAAAAGGTGTGGAAAATCTGGGGGATATTGTATTCAGACGTAGGTTTATCTCTTCAATGTACAAAATATTCTTAAACAGTAGAGTTAGGTAAATGATATGAAGAGCGGATGCACAGGAAAACCACTTGGAAACAAACCAAACTAAATAAATTAATAGGAAATGAATCATATTAAGCGAACAGGGTTGTCATGATGTACAAAGTAAAATATGATGACCCTTTTTCTGCAAAAGAATATATATGAACATGGGTGTATGAGGGTGATTAAATATGTTAGTGCATTACATACAGAGAAAAATCTGGAGAGTAGGCACCTATAAGTGAAGAGAAACTCTCTTTGTATTATGGTGGGCAAAAGGTAGGGACAGATGGGTGTGGCAATGTAATTTTGGTTTCTTAAAACGCATGTCTATATTTTTCCATACGTGTTAAACAAAGAGAAGTATTCATTGGTGCCCTAACAAAGTACTGAGATAAAGTTTTGTTAAACAGGTATATCAGCAGCCAAGTCACAAAATAATAGTGCAGAAATACATTTATTGACTTAGACACTAAACAGATTTCTTTGGTAATAAATCACTGAGTGTGGATTGTTGAAGATAGAAGATGTTTTTATTTTATAACTGCATTTCTATGCTGTTTCCAGAATGGAAACATTGAATAAAATGTTGAAAATACAAAAGATTGCAAACTGATTACCAATACGCTATTCATATATTCATGGCTTCAGAAGCAGATCAAAAGAATTGATCTGACAGTTTTTTGTATGTGTGTGTATTTGTATACATCCCTTTGCCTCAAATTTCTTTACACCAATTATTCATACACTAACTCATGCAGCTTTCTACTCAGTTCACTTAGGGGCCAGATTTCCAGTCCCAGGGCTTGAAGATCCCAGCATGGGCATGAATACAGAAGGATCGCTGCCAGTGTGAAGTCTAGAAATCTTGCTTTTAGGATGAAATTCATTCCCCTCCCCACCAACACCACAGTCCCTTCCATCCCCCATCCTTTGCCAAGGCCCCAGTTCAGACTTTTACACCTGCAGTTCTGACTCTGGTCACCAGGTGGCATCGCTCTCCATTTACTACACATTTTTCTTTTTCCCCTCAATGGAAAATATATATTTTAAAAACAGAAGTGAAAAGTTTCCTCAAAGTCTATTGTAAAAAACCAGGTAAAGTGTGATCTTAACTTACTTTGAAACATCAGATGTGTATAGAAAGACTAAAAGGGCATATGTGTAGTTTCTATCTTGCTTCTCATTCATTTATTAATGTATACTGTGTGTGTACCATGTGACAGGAACTGTCAGTCCAATTCCTTATCTGCATCCCAGCCTCCCTCTTTTCATCTCCAGAACTTCATAACTGGAAAAGCCCCCAGAAGGAGAGAGAATTGACACTATCTTATTTCTGCACATGCCAAAAGGCTTCCACATCTCTTCGCATGGTGAATTAGATATGTTGGAGGGGAGAATTTGTGGGCGGAGGGGTGAACAGCAACACAACTCCTAGGAGTGAAGACAAGGTGAGATATAACCAGGACACTTTCTAAGCGTGACTGTGGCTTCAGTATCCAGTACAGTAGATGTCAGAGTAAAGAAAATGAACAAGAGCCAAAGAGAGGCCTTACAGAATGATGAAAGATCAGTACACCAGGGAGACATAAAGATCCTAAATGTGTACGCACCAAACAATGGAGCCTCAAAGTACATGAAGCAAAAACTGATGGAGCTGAAAGGAGAAAGAGCCAGATCTATAATTATAGTGGGGGCCTTCCACACCCACCTCCCTCTTAGCAAGTGACAGAATTACTAGGGAGAAAATCAGCAAGGATACAGGAGACCTGAATAACACAGTAAACTAACAAGATATACATGACATAAAGAGAACAGTCCGCCCACCAACAGCAGAGTGCAGGATTTTCCCGGAGGGTCTCTGTAACATTCACCAAGTTAGACCATCTCCTCGACAATCAGAAAAACCTCAATAAATTCTAAATGAATTGAGGGACTTCCCTGGTGGTGCAGTGGTTCAGAATCCGCCTGCCAATGCAGGGGACACAGTTTTGAGCCAACGTCAGGAAGATCCCACATGCTGCGGAGCAAATAAGCCCGTGCGCCAGAACTACTGAGCCTGTGCTCTAGAGCCCTCGAGCCACAACTACTGAGGCTGCGTGCCGCAACTACTGAAGCCCGTGCGCCTAGAGCCCATGTTCCGCAACAAGAGAAGCCACCGCAACAAGAAGCCCAGGCACCGCAACAAAGAGTAGCCCCCACTAGCCGCAAGTAGAGAAAGCCCGTGTGCAGCAATGAAGACCCAATGCAGCCATAAATAAAGAAATAAATATATTAAAAAATATAAAAATAGGGGCTTCGCTGGTGGCCCAGTGGTTGAGAATCCGCCTGCCGATGCAGGGGACACGGGTTCATGCCCCAGTCTGGGAAGATTCCACATGCCGTGGACCGGCTGGGCCCATGAACCATGGCTGCTGAGCCTGCACATCCGGATCATGTGCTCCACAACGGGAGAGGCCACAATAGTGAGAGGCCCGCATACCGCAAAAAAAAAAAAAAATTAAATATAAAATAAATAAATATAAATGAAAAAATGAAGAATTGAAATCTCACAGAGCGTTCCCTGGCCACCATGGAATCAAATTAGAAACCAGTTATAGAATGCAAAAAGAAGAATCCCTAGACACTTGGAAATGGTGGTTGAAACATCATTCCAGGTTATCATTCACACCCTTATTATAGAAGGGCTGAAGTTAGGAAGAGTTGCCTGCTGAGCTGAAAGGCATTTCAGGCTGGCCCAATAGAGAGCTCACTCTGGCTCTTTCAAACAGAGTATTGTTCAGGGCAAGGCTGGAGGGAGGGAGACAGTTCAGGAGGCCGTTACATCAGTGTCACCTGAGATTAAAGCTCCAAGTGCACTGGCAAAGGAAGTCCAGCTAGCTTGCTGGTTGTTAGTGGAATCGGTTTGGTGGCTCATTGGATTTGGGAAGCATGAGAGAGGTATTGGTGTGGTTGCTGGAAAGTCCTGAGAGAAGGCAAGATTCGGGTGCCTTCCTGGTATCTATATGACTGGTGTCCAGTCTAGCCCATGGACGCATACACCTCGGTTCTTTATCAGTCCTGCACCACTGTTTTAAAAGTTTCAGCGCAGTTGTCCTCTCCTCCCTCCTCCCTCTTTGTCCTCCTTGTCCTCCTCTTCCTCATCCTGCTCCTCCTCGATTCTTCCCCTGATAGTGCCATCTGTCGGATAAGGCTGTCCTCTCTGCACAGGCAGAAGAGTGTCCTTTCTGAGGCTTGTGGGACTGGTCCCTTAGGCCAGGTTAGCACTTGGCCTGCCCTACCATGCTGTTAGCCTAAGACATGGTACGTGGTAAGTGGACCACAGATGTGTCTGCAAACTTGTATTTTTGCTCCTCTTTTCAGAATACAGTGATGGTGGCAGATCACCTCACGGAAGAAAGAAAGGTTGGAGTTCTTTCCCAGGTAATTCTGACGAGAGGTGCCCTCATTATGAACACGATGGGAGTGAGCCTCAGCCCTCACACCTCCAGGAGGATGATGGAAACGTGGTGAAGAGGGATGTCCAGGAGGACCCCGAAGTAAGACAGTAAGTGGCCAGGCAGCAGAGTTTGTACACAGCAGCCCCTGGGACTATGCACCTCTCTCACTCTCCGTGGACTTGTTTTTCTTCTCTCACTGCAAAACTGAAGCATGCTAGAAGTGAAATAATGGTTGAGCAATCCTAATTGTAGAGCTGGTGTCAAAGAGACGAGGGTGTACAGAAGACTTTCTTAGCACTTATGGCCACTCACCGTCCTTCTCTCCACGTCCCCCCTGCAGCTCTCCTTGTACCATCCGAGGCAACAAGAGAGGAGTGAGATGGCACAGTGAAGGCCACATGCATACTACTGTGTGGAGAAACAGAAAACCTCTGGAGAGGGAAATGGGGGAGAACACACAAGATGGAACCCCAGGGAGCTGGTTCAGGGTCACAGTGAGTATCCTGTAAAATGTACGGAATGTGCAGGAGAGAAAAGGCAGGGGGAGCTGTGTTGGTCTCATGTAGAGATGCTGGTTTCTTTCACTGGGGACAGTTTGTAATCTGTCCTTTTTATTACCAGGAGTTAACAGTCTTGTTCATCTAAGGGCAGGTTCAGAGAAGCAATGTACAGGGAGCAGGCTGACCGTGAGGAGAACGGAGGAGCCTGTCTCAAAGCAAAGATGGAAACTACTGCCAAGGATATGGAGCGACTCCACATTGGAGGTCTCAGCTTGGCAAGCTGAGTGTGGGAGACAGAGGGTCGAGCCTCTGGAGACCTTGTCTGAGGGGCAAGCAGTGTGTGCGCTGGGTAGGATCTCCTGGAAATTTATAAAAGGAAGATCATCTCTGACACCTTGATTATGTGGAAGAGAGTTTGACTGGAGAGAAAGAGTACTTAGGAAATCCATATTACGCACACCCGTAAGAAATCATGCCAGTGGTCCCTTCTTTACAAGCCCTTTCAAGCCCAGTAGAAGGCCGGAAAAGAACAGGAAAAGGTTCCTCCTCCAGCCTAAATTCCCTGTTGTCTGTCCTCTCTCCCATGCCTTCTTTTCATCCTTAGATTCCTTATGGGATAAAGTATGACAAGACATGGCTAATGAAGTCAATCCAGAGCCATTGCAGTGTCCCCTTCACTCCAGTGGACGTAAGAGAGGATGCCGAAGCCAGACGCGTGGGCACAGGGAAGGGGGAGAGAGAGACCTGGTTCAGCAGGGTCTGTTGGCTTCTGATTCTATTGCTGTTGCATTCAATCCCTGTAGTTGCACTTTATGCAAAATGGGGCTCGGTTCTTTGTGCAGGAAGCTAGCACTGCCTCTGCATTGATGGATGTCAGCTACAAGATTCGTGACGAGGAGAGCCGAAAGGTGTGTGTCGAGGGCGTTACGTGTACCTCATCCTGAGGAAGGAGTACAGGCCAGGGGCTGGTTGTCTTCTTTGGAACTAGAGTTCCTGGTGCTTACCCCACCTCTTCTTCCTGCAGATACCTGTCTTTGTCAGCCCCTCCGCTGTTCCCTACTCTGTGCGGGATAAGTTGAAGCCAGGAGAAATGGAGCAGCTAAAGGTAATGGAGACTCACGGCGAGTAGTGTGCCAGCGCTCAGACCCACCTCTCCTTCCTCCAGACCCCCGTCCCCCTCGCCCCCGATTTCCCTGCAACCACCACAGCCTCAGAGCGGCTCTCTCCATCTCTCTCTCCACAGCTGACCTTGAGCAAACGATTTGATGTCTCCCAGCAAGCTCTTGACCTCCAGAGGCTCCGCCTTGACCCAGGTACGGCTGACAGCAGTAATTCTCGGGCGGGTGAGGGCAGAGGGGTCTTCCTGGAGGGAGAACTTAGGGATGGTAACGTGGGGAGGGGCTGGTGCTGGCCCCACACCCCACTCAGCCATCCTATTCCCTCCCCTCTCCTTCCTGAAGACTTGGTGGGCTATGATATTGATATATTTCTGAATCGAAGAAGCTGCATGGCTGCCACCCTGCAGGTCATCGAAAAGTATTTCCCTGAGGTAAGGCTGTAGGCCCAGTGCTGGTATTAGGGTAGGGGGTGGAAGAGATGGGATGGAGGGCAGATTTGTCTCCAAGGTCCTAGATAGTAACCTTCACTCTACCTCTTCTTGCCCCAAAGCTGTTGTCCTTGAACTTGAGCAGCAACAAACTGTACCAGCTGGATGGCCTGTCTGACATTATACAGATGGCCCCCACGGTCAAGATCCTGAACCTCTCCAAAAATGAGGTGAGAAGAGGGAGCCAGGTCAAAGTTGGGTTGAGAGTGGGGGGTGGGGCATGTTAGTGGCCATCAGAGTGATGACAGGAGGCAGGTGAAGGTACCTGTGTGGGAGGGAGGAGTCTGGGGGTGCAGGGATCCGGATGTCCCTCTTTCCCTGGGATTCCTTTTCCCACTTCTGCCCCATATTTCTCAGCTGACGTCTGTGTGGGAGTTGAACAAGATGCAAGGGCTGAAGCTTGAAGAGCTGTGGCTGCAAGGGAACCCATTGTGTGACACTTTCCCAGACCAGTCCACCTATGTAAGGTCAGTGTGAACACCCTGTCACCCTTCTTGGTGACCTTCACCCATGGGAGCCTAGACTATCTGTGACAGTGCCCCTTTGCCAAAGGTGGCAGCCCTGGTCTTCTGGGAGGATCACAGGCCCCACCTTCTGCTTTCTCTGTGCCTATCACCGGTGAGGAGTTTCCTTCCCCTGACCTGCTCACCTCTGCAGGCGCTCTGGGGTCTGTTTCCAGCTCTCTGCGCCCAGATATATTCCAGCAAGACCTCCCAAGAGTGTGCCCCAGGAAGCAGGGCTTCTCCTCCTCACCAGGACCAGGAGCGACCATCCTTGATCCAGATGCTGGCGCCCTGGACTGAGAAGGGTCCTCCAGTCCAGGGCCTCTTGCTGAGAGAAGCCTTCCTTCTTCGTGCTGAGATGGGGTTTGCCTCCCCTGTTCTGAGAGGGGCCCTCTTCCCCTTCCTCCAAAGGGATCGCCCCTCCTCCGCCAGGTTGCCATGGGGGCTTTCCTGTGCCATGCTGAGGGCTGAGGCCATGGGTGACTGCTGTCATGACATCCATTCTGCTGGCGCAGTGCCAGGAGCTGGACCCTCCTTGGGAAAAAGCAGGGCTCCCTGAGTCAAGGGGCCAGACGTGGGCCCCCGCCAGTGATCAGAGGGCTTCCTGAGGCAGGAGTGGAAGGCAGAGGGCAGAGGTGGTAGAGGAGACCGAAGGACAGGCCTCTGAGGGGCACTTCCCATCCCTCCCTGCACACGTCACATCATCCCGCCTGGTCCTTCACAAGAGCCCTGGGCAGCCTGAGACAGGTATGATTCCTCAGATAAAGAACCAACTCAGAGAGGTGCAGGGGTCATCGGGAGAGAAGACGGTGATCATCAGAGGGGGCCACGGATCCTCAGCCCCATACTGAGCTGGGACCTGACCCTTTCCTCCTTCTGAGGAAGATCTGCCCCCATGGCTGCTCGGTTTCCCATGCCCAAGTCTGGCTGAGCTCACACAGGTGACAAGGTTTCAGCCAGCATCCAGTGGGCCCCCAGCCCAACACGTGCATATTTTCCATTCCTACCTGGTGTGTCTGGGCGATTCTGGGGCAGGTGAAGAGCCGCAACAAGTGTGCCGTTTCCCCTTTTTTCTCTCTTCTTCCCGGACCCCGACCACGGGAGAGCTTCTTTCCCTTCCCTTTGTTGTCTCTCTCCCCCCTGTCTCTGTGCCCCTATGTCTCTCTCATCTCTCCCTTCCTACCTTCACTCCCTTTCTGTCTTCATCCCCTCCATCTCCCTCCCTGAGCCCCACCTCACTCACCTCGCTGGCCCAGCATCCTGGGCCATCCCTGGGGGGTGTCCGGGTCTTGCCAGAGTGCTGGACCCCCAGTGAGGTAGCAGAGCCCCGGGCTCCCACTCCATCCGCTCTTCTCCCCACAGCCTTCAGTGGGGCCCTGGAGGAAGGGAGGGAGGAGAAGGAAGCCCTGCAGCACGGGTTTGAAATGCTGGTCCCTGTGGCACTGGAGAAGGGAGTCCGAGTAGTCTGGGTGGGAGCTACCTAGGCGAAGGAGAGGAAGGGAGGCAGGGAAGGAATATTAAAGTGAAGGTACTGAGAGAGGTGAGGAGACAGTGCCTTTCAGACAGTAAGATGACAGATGCTCAGTGCTCAACAGGCAAGTGGACCGAAAACCCTTAAAATCAGGAGCAGAGGTGGGCAAAGGGTGCTGCTGGATTGGCCAGAACACACTGATCTCTGTTTATGGTATTACTGTTTTAACTCAAAGGAAGCATTGCAACCTTGAACTATCAACCACCTCTTCTCTATTTTTGGTTTTGGACAGGGCCATCAGAGAATGTTTCCCGAAGTTGTTACGCCTGGTAAGTGCCTACGTAAATCATTGTCTCTTACGAATGTCGGTGGCCTCTGCACCTGCCCTCAAGCCCTTTGGGTCTTGCCTAGATCACATATTAGCATCAGAACCTTAACCATTTTGGGGGACATGGACTCCTGAAAATGACATTGATATAGTTGTTGGAAAAATACCCATAAATACAGACACACACAAGTTGCATATAACACTAGAGACTTCCAAGACCACATGATGAAGACATCCACTGTAAGCTCTCCCATGGAATTTCCAGTGCCCTTTCACACCTGACCTCTGACAGTCACCCTCACACCTGACCTCTGACACTCACCCTCCTGGACCCATCTTTTTCCCCGGTAATCCAGGGACACTCCCCTGGTCTCCACTCCTGATTTCCTCATCCCTTCTCCAGGATGGGCAGGAGTTACCCTCACCAATTAACATTGACGTTGACACTCCCTACGTAATAAAGCCCTGCAAGGTGACGAAGAGGATCAAACAACATTTAGCGAGGTGCAGGAGAGGCTTTATCAGCCACACAATCTCAAATGCCCTTTGATTCCAGGAAAGCTATAAAGGATCTGAGACACTGAAGAGTCTAATCCTGCAATTCCTGCAGCTGTAAGTACCCTTGGGAGTCTGAGCAAGGGGAGGAGGGCTAGGACAGTTGCGGCCACCTAAGCACAGGTCTGCTCATCGGACTTCTCACGTCTCATTTGAGGTCCAGACCACAGAGATCTACTGTCCTCATTACTCCCCCTCAGGTATTACTTGATCCATGACTGTGGAGACCGACAGCATCTCCTTGGTGCTTATCACGAGGAGGCCTGCTTCTCCCTGACCATTCCCTTCCACTCCGAGGACGCAGCCATGTGAGCATTACAGCCCAGACTCTGCTCCCGGGCCGTGTGGCTCCCCAGCAGACACAGGTAAGCTCCTACATACGCCCACCACCCACTCTTCCTCTTTGTCTCCTAGAAGCACCTTGTGCAAGTACTTCAAGGACAGCAGGAATATAAAGAAGCTCAAGGACCCCCATGCTTGTGTGATGGGAAAACTGGGTGGGAAAGGGCGGTGAAGGGGTCAATCATAGGGCCCAGGGCGTGGCAGCCCCTGACCTTCGCTCGCTTCCCCTCCCCTCACAGACCTGCGGGTCCAGCTGCTGAAGCACACAAAACGTGTCATTGTGCACACACTTGGTGTGTTGCCCAAGACTCAGCATGACTTCAGCTCCTTAGTGGTGGACACGTGGTTCCAGATGGTGAGTGCCTGCTTCCTCCCTCGGGCGGGCCCAGGAAGCCGCAGGTGGGTGGGAGGTGGAGGTGGTGACTGGGTGCCTGGGCTTTTCCCTTTCAGTAGATGATGCTCTGCTTTTCTGTCAACAGGGTGTTCAAGGCAGGTGAGTGTGTGTAGACCCCCCTCCCCAGATGCTTCACTGCTCTCTCCCCCTGCCCAGGGTGTGCAGGGCAGACAGGCGTGGGGACACAGGCTGTGGAATTTGGTGGCTCTCATCCCAGATCCTTACTCTGAGAACTTGGGCCGTTACTGAACCTCTCAGTTTCCTCATTTGCAAAATGGGGTAGTAGTATCCACCTCTTGGGCGGCTGTGAAAAATGCATCCCGTGAACTTGTGTAGTGTTTGTCATGGGCCCTGTCACTGGGCGCAGACTGCTCTTATAGTTGCCCTCCCCATACCCGACACCTTGGCCCCTGTGAACAACTACCCTCTCAGCATGAATGTCCAGTCACACCCTGACTGGGGACCACCACGTGAGCATGTACAGCACGTGTGGCTCTAAGGGGTACTGTTGTTTGTTTGCTGTTGAAGTGGAAGGAAGTTCTCAGGGCTGTGTGTGTGCCTTCACCCGGATCTTCATCGCTACCCCTGCCAGCTATGCCAGGTGAGAGCCCTGTTGTGGGCGGGAATGCCCATCCCAGCCTGGGCTCAGGGGCGTGGGAATGTGGTGGCGCAGATCTTAGGTTTACTCAGAATTGTGGAAAGCCAGCAGGGAGATCCCAGGAGCAGTCTAGCCTAGTGGTTAAGAAGAACATGGGATCTGGAAGTGTGAGTCTTCATGGGCTCTGGAATCGGCCTATGGGTTCTCTCCTTGACCCAACACTCACTCGCTGTGTGACCTTAGTCAAGCCACATGACTTCTCTGTGACTCAGTGTCTTCTTCCGAGAATGGCGATCAGACCGTCCACTCCTTGGGCTGTGGTAAAGGGTAAATGCGAAATTGCCCGTGGGTTGGGGATAAACCTATAAATCGAGTGAAGGTGGTAGACAGTCTCTCCAAAGGTGGGCTTTGTGGGGAGGGGCAGAGGTACCAGTAACGGAACCTGGGATACAGACACAGCAGGGATATGGAAGGATATGGAAGGAAACTAGTTGCTGAGTGGCAGTGGGAGCAGGATCGTTGTTTGGGGTGTGGGGTGGTCCATGTGTCCATGTCTGAGGGCTCATTTTTCCTCCAGTCTATGCATTGTGAATGACGAACTGTTTGTGAGGGATGCCAGCCCCAGTGAGACTCAAGAGTGCGTTCTCCATCCCAATGCCTACACCCTCCTCCCTCTCCCAGGAGCAGCAGGAAATGGTGCAGGCTTTCTCCACCCTGTCTGGGATGAAACTCGAGTGGTCTCAGAAGTGAGTGCTGGGTGTGCATGGGAATGTGCGGGGGAGTGAATCATGGAAACTCGAAAGCAATTTGGAAAAATAGCTTTTTGAATATTTTGCTTCCAAAAAATAAAAGTGAGCCCATGAAAAAGGTGTCATACTATTACATGTGTAAAGGTTTTTCGAGATGGTATAATGCTCAGTGACATTATCTTGTGTATGGAAAATCCAGGACAATCCACACACACACCAACCAACCAACCAACCAACAAAACACCCTACTAGAGCTGATAACCAAGTTCACCAAAGTTGCAGGATACAAGACCAATATACAAAACTTATTTGTATTTCCGTGTACTTGCAATGAACAACCCAAAAATGAAATTAAGAAAGCAAGCCCAGTTACCATGGCATCAAAATAGTACAACGCTTTGATACAAATGTAACAAAAGAAGTGCAAATCTCATACTCCCGAGTCTGTAAAATGCTGTTGAAAAAAATAAAGAAGACCTAAATAAATGGAAAGACACTCCATTTTCATGGGTTGGAAGGCAATATTATTACATTGGCAGTACTACCCAGAGCAAACTAGGTTCAATGCAGTCCCTATCAGAATCCTTCTTTGCAACAATTGACAAGGTTATCCTAAACTTCCTGTGAAAGTGCACCAAAACAATCTCGAAAGAGAAGAACAAAGTTAGAAGACTCACACGTCCCAATTTCAAAACTTGCTACAAAGCCACAGTAATAAAGACTACGTGGTACTGGCCTGTGGACAGTGTATGAATCAGTGGAATAGAACTGAGAGTCCACAGATAAACCCTCACATTTATGGTCAACTGATTATCAACCTGACAGAGTGCTGAAAATATCTGATGGGAAAATAATAGTGTTTTCAACAAATGGTGCTGGGACAAGTAGGTATCCGCATGCAAACCAAAGAATTTTGACCCCTGACTCACACTCCATGTACAAACATAGCCTGAAAATGGATCAAAGTCTAAAAGTAAGAGCTAAGACTATAAAAATCTGGGAAGGAAACGTAGGTGTAAGTCTTCACAAATTAGGCAATCATTTCTTACATATGACACCAAAAGCACAAGCAACCAAAAAAAAAAGTAGATAAATTGTTGACTTCATCAAAATTAAAACCTTTTGAGCATCAAAGCACAGTATCAAAAAGGTGAAAAGCCCACCAACAGAATGGGAGAAAATATTTGCATATCACATATCTGGCAAGAATATGTGAAGAACCCTTGCAACTCAACAATACAAAGGCAAACACCCCAATTTTTTAAAAATGGGGACAGGCTCTGAATGGACATTTCTCCAAAGGAGACATATAAATGGCCAAGAAGGAAACGAGAAACTTCTCAACATCGTTAGTCATCAAGGAAATGCAAATTGAAACCACAGTGAGTTACCAGGTCACACCCACTAAGATGGCTTTAATCAGTGAAACAAATGATAACAAGTGTTGGTGAGGATGTGGAGACATTGGAATTCTCGTGTGTTACTGATGGGAATATAAAAGGGAGCAGTGGTTTGGGAAAACAGTTTGGCACTTCCCCGAAATGTTAAACATGGAGTTACCATATGACCCAGTAATCCCACTCCTAAGTATCCCACCAGGAGAAATGAAAACATATGTTCACTCCAAAACTTGTTCAGGAACGTTCATAGCAGCATTATTCATAATAGCCGAAAAGTGGAAACAACCCAAATGTCCTGTAGCTGATGAATGGATGAATAAATCTTGGTACATCCATGTAGTAGAATATTATTCAGTCATAAAAAAGAATACTGTTCTGATACACGTCATGACATGGATGAACCTTGAAAACATGATGCTAAGTGAAAGAAGCCAGTCACAAAATGTCAAATATTGTATGAAATGTCCAGAATCGGAAAATCCACAGGGTCCAAAAGCAGATTAGTGGTTGCCAGGGTCTGGGGGAAGGGGAGGAATAGGGAGTGATCACTAATGGTTAAGGAGCTTCTTTTTGAGGTGGTAAAATTACTTTGGAATTAGATAGTTGTGGTGGTTGCACAATCGTGTGAATGTACTAAAAAGCACTGATTTGTATACTTTAAAATGGTGTGTGCATTATATCTCAATAAAAGATGGTTGGAGACTTGTACTTTAGAATTTTCCATTTGTTATTTTCTGGAACATCTTTCTTGATCAGTATATATTGAATTCCCTTGTTCTTTTGAACAGCTCTACTTTTCTGTTTTGAATTCTAGTGGGCATGAATGCTAGTGATAGATGGTTTGCTTTTCACTGGGTCTTTCTTCGTCATTACACATAGTGTTCATACTGGTACATGTGTCCCAGCAAGAAAGTGGCATAGATTTAGAGGTGGCATTGCATGGTCAGCGTGACTGTACTGTGGTACTAATGGAGATCACCTGTTGTTCTCCCACTGCAGGTGCCTTCAGGACAATGAATGGAACTACACCAGAGCTGGTCAGGTCTGCAGTATGCTCAAGGTGAGGTCTGGAAATCAAGTGGGTTAGAGATGAACGTTTCTGGGCCTTCAGGGAGGCCAAGAAGGTGGAGGCCGGTGGCCTGGGAATGGAACTCGGGGAGCAGGCTCTTCTGACATTCCGACTCCTTCTCTCCAGACCGAGGGCAAGATCCCAGAGGAGGCCTTCAAAGAAATCCCCTAAAAGGAGTGCTTGGATGTCATCTTTGTCTTCATCCACATCATCTTTTCTCTCCAGCCTCAGGCCACACCCATGCCTGGAGTTGGAGGCCTGGCTGACCAAGAAGCCAAAGTTACGTTGTAGGCCAGGTAACATAGCCACCTGAAGGGTCAGCTGTTCTGTGTCTTTTCCCCACTCACGATTGCTGTTTGGTTTCATAATAAAGAGTGCTGTTGCAAGCTGTATGTTGTGTGTCCTCCATTGCTCTTCCCTGCCCCAATCACGAGCCAGTAGGTCCAGGCCTCAACATCCCTGCCTTCATCCCTGAGGAGGAGGCACCTTCTAACCCAAACAAGTGGGTTTTTTATACACTTTTTTTCCATTTATAAAACATGAAGATTCTGCACAGAAATGGGATAACAATGGGATTTAAAGTGCATGCATCAAAACTCCTTTATGTCCCAGCTAGATGGGTTTACATATGTCATGTGTCAAGTTGGGAAATTTAAAAATACATGTAGACAATTGAAAATGGAAACACAGCATACCAAAACCTGTGTGACAGAGCAAAAGCAATGATCAGAGGAAAATCTATTAGTTGTTAGGTAAACGCAAAATAAAGCCACAATGGGATGCCACTTCACACCTACTACATTGCCTATAGCTTTTTTTTTTAAGGAACGTAACAAGATGAACTTTGGTGAGGATGTGGAGAAATTGGAACTTCTGTACATTGTTGGTGGGGATACAACTGGTTTCACTGCTGTGGAGAACAGTTTGTTGGTTCCTCACAAAATTTAACACAGAAGTACCATATGACCCAGCTACTCCACTCCTAGGTGTACACCCAAAAGAATTGAAAGAGGCGCCAAAACAAATTATTGTATGTGAATGCTCACAGCAGCATTATTCATTATATTCAAAAGGTTGAAACAACCCATCTGTCCATCAAGGGATGAGTGGATAAACAAATTGTAGTATATACACACATTGGAATATGTATTTTTGCAATGATTGAAATCCTTGTGATATGTGCTCACGGAAGTTGTCCTTCTATTTTATCAGTGGTCAGAGAGTGACTTGACAGAGATTTCCTGAAGGGCCTGGAGCCAAAAAGGAAAGGAAAACAATATTGTCTAGTCTTTGCAGATTGGCTTCTGATCGGGGGCACTCCACCAATGCTTAGCCAGGCTGCCTCCAACTCTGCCTTAGCCTTCACCTCCTGCTTTTGAGGAGCCCAAAGGTCAGCCACATGTGCAAGCCTGGCTTCCTGTCAGACCTTTGCTGAGCCTGTGTCCTACCTTGTGCATATGCATTGCATTCTGGAATCTATGCTATGCTTTCAAAACTCTTATTCCCCCAAGAATTTTCCTCATCACCCTCACCCTTTACAGGCTTTGTGGGCTCTCTGCTGCTTGACTTATCTTATTTCCCTTGCCCCAGGCAGCTATGGGTACGGTACGTTTTTAGATGTTTTTGAGAGACGCAACTGAGAAAGCCACTCCGTGCCTGGGAGGGGCAGTGGGAAGCAAAACTCATCCTCTGTGCCATTCCCTCAGAGGTCCTCCATAGAGGTCAGAAGGCACAATCACAGTTTTGGGGGAGAACAAGATCCATATTATGACCCCTGGGACCAGCCAAAAGCACCGTGAATATGGCTGCAAGTCTCATGGGAGATCCAAGAAGGAAAGAGATATGAGAACATATGTATATGTATAACTGATTCACTTTGTTATAAAGCAGAAACTAACACACCATTGTAAAGCAATTATACTCCAATAAAGATGTTAAAAAAAAAGGAAACAGTTTGGGTTTAAGTGGTAGGTTACAAAAAGCAAGACAGAATATTCCTGACACGACATGATACAATGTGAAAAAAAAAACTCAGGGTATAAAACTGTATATTACAGTATGGTTCCTCAGAAGAAGATATTAATGAATGTTAATGGTTTTATGTTTCCTCAGAAGAAGATATTAATGAATGCTTATGTGTTTTCTTTTATGTTTTGTTTTATTTTTAGCAGTACGCGGGCCTCTCACTGTTGTGGCCTCTCCCGTTGTGGAGCACAAGCTCCACACACACAGGCTCAGTGGCCATGGCAAACGGGTCCAGCCGCTCCGCGGCATGTGGGATCTTCCCAGACCGGGGCATGAACCCGTGTCCCCTGCATCGGCAGGCGGACTCTCAACCACTGCGCCACCAGGGAAGCCCTATGTTTTTATGTGTAATTATAAACATTAAGAAGTCAAGGCAAAGGAACGCGTGAGAGCGTCAACTATGTTTATAAATGGGTGACTGGAATGCACAATAGTTATTCGTTCAGATCTATGCTTTGCTTGTATAAAAGGATGTTTGTGTCTGGGTCAGCGTCTTCCCAGGTGCTTAGGGTGAAGCACTATACCTGTTGGCTCCTTACGCAGCATAACAAGGACAATTTATCATTGATAAGCATATATGAGTATCTCCTCGCTGATTAATAAGCTGCAACACTTTACATGACTCACCCAACTTTTCCTGATCTGCGGTTCCTTACATGTAAGAATCAGGGGTTAGGGCTAACCGCCAGCTTAATCAAGATATAGAACACATACCACACTCCCTAAAGGTTCCCAGTTAATCTCCTCTTCTTCCTCTGGCCCCATGCAAACTTTGATCTGCTTTCCATTTCCATATATTAGCTTGTCCTGCTCTAGAATTCCGTATAAATGGAATCACACATCCTGTACTCCTTTGTGTCTGGCTTCTTTAACTTAGCATAATTTTTTTTTCTTGAGATCCACCCATGTTCTTGCCTTTTTATTGCTGGGTAATATACCATTGTATTGATGTGTTTACCTTTAATGTTGTTTTAATCAAGTTTCAGGAGGAAGTGAAAGTCCAACCTCGTGTTCAATCAGCCATCTTCCTGGTCAGTGTTCTTTTCTTATACAATGGATATAATTTCAACCTTTACCACTCCATTATCTCTCTAGAGAAATACTATCTTTAGGTCTTTTCCAGCCTTTTCTCTTTCCTGTTCCCTCAGTACCAATCACTCCATGTGTTGCGTTTGTTCTGTCCCTTCCATGCTTACCCTGTGTTGTGACCGTCTCCTGAAGAAAAGACTTCACTGTCGAGTCAGCCCTGGACTCCTGGGTGTTTGGCTTTAACCCATACCTGGCTCTGGGCTCATCAGTGGTTTAGCCTTCCTCCCTGACCCTAGCACTGGTGGCCCCTGCCTTACCGGTGTGTTTTCCCATTCCCTCCCTCCCTCGCTCGCTCCCTCCCTCCCTCGCTCCTTCCCTTCCTTCTTTCCTTCCTTGAAGGAGAGCACTCTCCGTTTATTACATGGGAATTCTTATTTCATACTTTCCACCACAGTTATGTATTTATTATGATTGGAATATTCTATGTATTCATTATTGGAATATTATTTTTCCAAAACCATGATTATAAGATTTTTAAACTAAATATTGTAAAATACTTGCACTCTCATCATTTAAATTGTTCAGGCAGTTCTCAACCTCGTTTACACACTAGAGTCACTTGGAAAGATTGAAAAAATCACTAGCGCCAGCCTACACCCACAACAATTAAAACAGATTTGGGGGCAGAACCAAGCAATCACATTTTTAAAACTCGTCATGTGATTGCAGTGTGCAACCAAGGTTGAAAACCACTATGTTAAAAGGCATCGACTTTGGGGTTATGCTTGGCAGAAGACCTTAGGAATGCCTGCCACCTCACTTTGCTGACTTTCTACTCAGTGCTCTTTTTGGGGACCTAGTGATTCCATTAGCTTACAGTGGGGATTGGTAAACTGTGGTCCACGAGCCTGTTTCTGCATGACCTGCAAGCTAAGAATGTTTTTCCATAGTCGAATGGTTAAAATAATCCAAAGAAGAATTGTATTTCCCGGCATGTGAAAATTATTTGAAATTCACATGTCCCTGTCCGTATATAAAGTTTTATAGGAAGACAGCCATGCTGTGTCTGTGGCAGCTTTTGCTCTACAATGCAGATCTGAGTAGCTCCTTCGGAAACTGAAAGGCCTGCAAAGCCTCAAATATTGGTCATCTGGCCCTTTCCAGGGAACGTTTTTTGAGCTCTGGCTTAAGAGCATGTGTCCTTAAAGCAAATGCACAGTAACAGCAGTAAATGGCTGATGGTCCCTTTGGCTAAGCCTGGGAAGAAAATTTACTGTAGTTACTTGTGACTTCACTGTAGGGTCCTTCCTTCGTAGTCCACTCATTCATCATGTTCTGGGTCAAGTGTGGGAATTGAGTAAGGGACTACCATTCGCCATCACGATAGCTCGAGTCACCAAATCTATAGCTTGATTTATTTATTTTTATATTCTTATATTTTATTATAAATACTTATCTATATTTTATTTATTTTTACACTGATCAAATGCAACTTTGGAGTATGTTCAGATATTTCAAGATCCAAGGGATCTGTTGATCAATTAGCCACCTTCAACGATTGCTGTAGGTCAAACCAATGTGACTACCCTTCCAGCCTTGCTGCTTATTAAGGTAAACAGCACTCACCTTGAGGCAGGAGGTTAAGTGCTCCTACTGGGCCTGCAACTCCAGGACCACAACATCCCCACTGAAATGAGGGGATCTCCCATCTCATCTGTGGCCTACACAAGTCAGCCACTTCAGAACACTTCGAAGATGAAGATGCCCTCCACACTAATGTGTTTCTCAGTGCTGTGGGGAAGGGAGCGTCCTCTGAATCCCTAACAGCATCTCTTTGGTCCACCGACACATTGACTTCAAAGGCATTTCATTCAAGTGACCACAGGCAAAAACTCCTGCAACTGTTTCACCATTGTGTGCCATGGAACACCAATATTTCATCCTCTAATGTCACTTGGATCCTTACTGTCTTCAGATCCACCTACGCCAAATACCTTTTCTCAGATTCCCACTTCCTTCAGGGCCCCTGGCTTGCAACCACTTTTGGTGTCAAGTACTCTTTCAATCAAAGTTCCCACTTGCCTATGCCAGCTATTCGTTCTAATAGCTATTTTATAAAAATAAGACGCTCTTAATAAAATATATTCCATAGCTGACAAAAACTCTGTGAGGGCCAGAAAAGCCGGCTTGGATGCTATGCAGTCAGGGGAAGTCTACTCACGCTTTGGGACTGCTATAGCTGAAACACCACTGCTGCCTGTGTGCTAACTGACATGTATGCATTCCAGGCACTCTGCTGTGACTGCTCCATAGGAACCAGAGACCCCTCCCATCATACACAGCTGACCATGTCACTGAGCCATACGTGGCTCCCATGTCATTCAGTTACGCCTCCAAGTCTCAGGATGGTGCATATGCTTGAAACCACTGATATCCCATTTAGAACCCGAGCTGTAAGGGGTTCTGGTTAATGTGTACACACACACACACACACACACACACACACACATACACACACACTGGTTTCATCACACACTGGTTTCATGTTTTTAGCTTTTTGGTCACTAAAGAACAGGAAAGCTTATGAGTGTTCATGTATGTCAGAAGAGTTGCCAATGGAATCCGATTCATAGTTGATTTTATAGAACGTTATAATTTTTGCTTCTGTAAATGGTATATTCCGAATGGAAATGGTACTTTCTATTTGTTACAATTATCTTGTGTATATTAGTCTTATACTCAACAAACTTATTAATCTCTATCATTAATCTTAGTTTCCTTAGCGTCTCTTGAATTTACATGAAGGTAACTATGTTATCTTGACAGCTTTATTTTCCCTTGTACACATTTATTAATTCCCATGTGTATAGATGCATATATACATTCTGGCTCACTGTACTGCCTAGGAGATGTAGTATGATGCTAAAACAAAGTGGTCATGTAAGTCATCTTTGTCTCTCTTCTGATTTTAAAGGGAATGCTTCCAACATTTCGCTATTAAGTATGATGTTTGATGTAGTTTACCCTATTTTTAATATCTGTTGTCAGTCTAAAGAAACATCTTTCAATTTATGAATTGCTGAGAATTCCTGTTATTGTCAGTTTTACTGCTGATTGGTTGTTTCAATTTTTGTAGGCCTTTTTTTACTGAATATTTTGTGATAATCCTCCTTCCTTTATTTCACTAATGGGCTAAATTAACTTCACAGATCTCCTAATGTTAAACCAATGTGGCATGCTTGGGATTAAACACGACTTTGTCATACTGTGTTTCCTGTCTTCGCCGTGGCAGGATTTAGCTTGCTATTAATTTATGTATACGTTTTGCATTTGTGTAACTAACTGAGATTGGCTAATAATTTTGCCTTCTTGTGTATTCTTTGTCAAGAATACGTTTAATAATATTAAGATTTTCTGTTTCTTTAGCATGGAAAATCATGTTTTTCTCTGGGATTGATCTGTTTTCTCTAAATTTTAGATTTATCAGCATATCTTTTCCATAACACTGTTGTATCTTTTGAATCTTTGCTGAAACTGAAAGTGTGGCAGCTTTTCTCATTTCAGAGTGGCTTCTCCGTGCCATATCTCTAATTTTCTTGACCCTTGTTGCCAGATGTTTCCTTATTATCTTATCTTTCTAAAGTGCTTGCAGCTGGCATTTTTTTATTGTTGTTGGTCTCTGTCATATCTGTTATCAGTTCCGTTCATTTCTGTTCTTATTTTTATTATTTTTCCTTGAAAAGGGTGGAAAGACAGATTAAATTTTATAAAGTAAATGATCCATGAACAGGCTTTTCATCTACCACCATGCTTTATTTTCTAATTTTTATGTTTGAATATAATGAACACTCAAGTATCCAATCCATTCATTTGTTTGGAAGAGGCCCGCAGCTTTGCAGTGCTGCCACTGCCACCACGTGTATTCAGTTCCACTGTTGGCACATCAGATGATTAAGGAAGAGGGAACTGGAGCACTGAAGTAATAGGATCTCTACTATAAGTACAGCTGACCCTGGAACAACAGGGTGTGAACTGCGTGGGTGTGTTTATACATGCATTTTTTTCAACAAAGGTATAAAACATACACATGAGGAACATTGTGTACAAGACATGTATTGTAGTGGATAGCCTATCCTTACACAGGCATAGGTGAGTGATATTTAATAAAAAATTAATGACGTGTTAGTTTTCTTACTGTTTTATAACTTTGCTTTCAAAAAATTACATACCCGTACAGTACGTCTCTCTGTGTCTCTGTCTCTCTCTGTCTCTGTCTCTCTCATAATTGGAGAAACTACACACCAGCCTATCATCACCACAGGTATGTGTTTCTTTTAGTATAACAGTGTTTCCAATGCTGTATTATGAAGATGACTGTGATACTGTATGCAATAAAAGTTTTATAATGATTCATTCATTAGTGTATGGTCTAGGCTTGCATGAAGAAATGGTATCTATCCCAGTAGACAACCATAAAGCAATCATATTGCTGCTTCTTCGTTATCAGTGCACGAATCCCTATACCTGTAAAAAAAAATATGAATTCCTTTTCCACCCGATCTTTCTACTTTTGGTGTCTAGTGTTAGTAGTACATATAACATCTAGAATATTTTGTATCATATAAGACATTATTGATGTGTGTACTGACGGACAGACGATTCATTTTGTAAGCAGATGATGCAAACTTACGGTATCAATAAATACAGCACAGTACTGTAAATGTATTTTCTCTTCCTTATGATTTTCTTAATAACATTTTCTTTCCTCTGGCTTACTTTATTGCAAAAATACAATATGTAACACATATAACATTCAAAATATGTGTTGATCCACTGTTTATGTTATCGGGAAGGCTTCCAGTCAACAGTAGGCTATTAGTAGTTACGTTTTGGGGGGACTCAAAAGTTATCTGCAGAGTTTTGACTGTGCAGGGGGTTGGCGTCAGCAACCTCCGTGTTGTTCAGGGGTCAAGATTATATATGTATTTCATTTAAGAGACTAGCATACAATTCAGAAAAGAGTATGTAAAGAGCATCGACTTTGAAAACATACCTGCCTGGATTCAAATCCTGCTCTGTCCCGTACTGTCCATGTGACTTTACGCAAGTACTCAATCTCTCTGCATTTCAGTTGCGGCATACAGCAGTCAGTGGTCCTGTTTGCCAAGTGTTTCCATTTCTCCCCTGTTCCAGGCCCCTGGCAGAACTGTACTGCTTGCTTTATCCCCTTGGTTTGGGCGGGGCCATAAATGTGACTAGTTCTGGCTAATGGGTTTGAGTGATATGTGAAATAATTCTGGGCCACAACATATAGTTGTTGGTGTGAGACCTCCCTCCAGGCATAGGGAGCACTGTGGGGAAGTGGAGAGAAGAAAGTGGTCCGTATAGTCTTGGGAAGTCTTCCCTACATTTTCGCCAATGATAGCAGAGCTACAATAAAGACTGCTCAACCGTTAACCTGATCCCATCATTCCTCACTCTTCCAGGTTAGAGAGAAGAATGACATATTTAACTACAAGGTTTTGTTTTTCACTGGTTGATACTGGTCAGCCATGCTGCCTCGTCACTTACTATCTTGCTTGGATGTCCACGTGAGCATCACTTCTTAGTGATTCTCTATATTGCTGCTGCTGGGAAGTGGCCTGTTGAGACCAATAGTTGTGTCTCCTTCGGTAAATACCCCGGCATCTTGCTTTTCTTTGTAAAGTGTTCACTTGATCAATGTTCTCTGAAATTGAGAACAGCACATCAATGGGCCCAGTACCAGAAAAATTCCTGGGAAAGTTCTCATGGCTAATGAAGAAATATCACTGGCTTTATAATCTAAAGAGAAATGTATCACAGTGCTAAAACAAGGCTTAGAAACTTCACTGTGTTTCTGCTTCTCAGGAAATGAGAGGTAGGCAGCATTCACAGCCAAGAAGAAAACAAGCACAGAGGAAAGGGTCTGGACCCAGGGTTTAGTCTGTGATGTTAGTCCCTGCTCTGCTTGGATCCGGTTATGTGACCTGGGACAAGTGGCTTTTCATCTCTAACTCTCTCTTCTCTGCTCGGCTCTTGGGACACAATAAAACCTACCCTGAAATCTACTCTGGTGTGATGGTTCAAGGGTCAAAGGTGACCTCCCTGCCTGACGGAAGAATTAGACATATGAAGGATAGGTCCGATGAAAAGATCCAGAATGGAGCCTGGAGAGACATAACATGGAGAATACCAAAAGCGAGGGGGAGATAATTAAAGGAGATGCAGTGAACATACCTAACACATGGTTAATGTGAGTCCTGGAAAGAACGGGAGGGAAGAGTGGAGAAGTGGTATTTGAAGAGATCTTGGTTGAGAAGTTTCCAAAAGTAACAAGATATCAACTCAGTGTAACAGTATTATTGTAATAGGAGATAAAGTATGCTTTAAGGAAAAACTGTCCTAAAATATGCATTCATTTCATCATCATGTAAGAAAAACTCGGAAAATATGTGACCAGAAGACTCAAACTCAAAGAAATGTTACAGGCTCTTCTTTGGGCAGAAGAAATATCCTCCCAGGTGGAGGCACATAGATACAGGAAAGAAAGACTAATGACATTTGTGAATATGTAGGCAAATTTAAATGAGTGTTGACTATATAACACAATGATAGTAATTTCTTCTGGGGATTTAAATACAGAGAGAAGGAAAATGCATGACAATAAATTTGGAGGGTATATGGAATCAAAGTGTCTCAAGGCCCCCTAATTGTCTGAGGAGTTTTAAAGAACTAATTAACTAACATTAGACTGAAACGGCAAAAATGTACATTGTAATCTGAAGGGTAAACACTACAAGAATGGCAAAAGAATGTTTACCTAGCCACATGAGGTAACAATTTAATAGTTATAAAATGTTAATCATTTCAAAGGAGAGGAAAGGCAAAAGAACTGAGAAGGGGCAAAAATAAACATACAGTAAGATAGTATATATAAACCAAATTACATCTACTTTTACATTAAAAATTTCAGATTAGTATTCCAAACAGAAAGACAGCTATTATCAGACTGGACAAGAAACCTTCCATCAAATGCTCCTGAAAAGAGACACATGCAAATTTTAATCATCTAGAAAAGTTGAAAATAAAAAAAATGGCAAAATGTATACCTTTTCCACAGTAACCTACAGAAGGCTTGTATAACCCTATTAGTAAAAGAAAAGGTACACTTTAAAGAAAAAAGCATCACTAGAGAAAGAAGGAGATTTCTTTGTCATAACAGGTTCAATGCAATAAGGAGATATTAATATAAAATTCTAAATTTGTATGCATGTCCTAAAATAGAGCCAAAATATGCAAAGCAAAATCTAACAGAAATAGAGCATGGTCAAATTCACAGTCACAGTGGGAAATTTTAACACAGCTCACTGAGTGATGCACAAAATGGCAGACAAAAACTCAGCTAGAGGGAGAAGGTTTCAAAATGTTACTTAAGTTAACAAATGTATTTAATTGACATAGAACAATGCACATAACAACTACTCATCGAACATTCCAGAATAGATCATATGCTGGGCAACAAAGCAAGCCTCAGTAAGCTTCTATGGACTAATACAATTTACCCTGACTAGTTAATGTAATAGTCAGTGGTAATGGTGGGTTTTCTGCCCCTCCCCCACCTCGTATAAATCCAAGGGATATTAGTTTACACAATCCCACGCCCCACCTAGGTGACCCTCCCTACTCTCCAAATCCTAGACCTGAAAAGATCACATGACTTGTGCCTTTTTCTCAGCCAGGGGAAATAATTCACCTCAGCCATGGCCATTTCCATAAGAGGGGAGGTTTTCCACATGGAATCAGGACGGGTGTGTCAGAGCCCACCTGGCCCATTTCCTCAAGAGAGTGGGAAATAGTGAGCCTGAGCCCTCTGCATGCCTTCTCTAAAGGGGGGGTCAGCTTGTTGGGGGTCCTGTGGGTTGGGGTTAGGGAGGGAACCCAGAACCCCTCCTGCCCTGTGGGGATCTGAGGACAAGGTCTCATGCTGACCAACTCACCCATGGGGTGGCCTGAAGGCAGTGATCTGTCACCACCCTCCTCACAGGCTGCTCGTGAAGAGAATCTGTGGGTCTGGAGCTGGAGGTTTGGAGAATATCAGGAAGGGCTTCCGAAGAAGGAGAGTGCAAGCCCCAAACCACTTTGTCAGAGCCACACAAACAAGATGGAGTCCTAACAGGAAGTCCCTTCCCCAAGGGCACAGAGGAGGAGAGCCCTGGGGGCCAGAGGAGACTTAACTTCCTGTAATTACTGCCCCCTGAGTTTGCTACCAACCTAACACCCAGGGAACTCTCTCCAACTGTACCACCCTTGCAGAGGAGACCATCTGGAATCAGGAGGCTTAGGGGACCTTGATACTTCTGGTTACAAACACAGGGAGCTCTGTATGCCAGACTCTGGATCAGCTACACTACATTGTGTTCCTTCATTCTGCAAACCCAGATAACTCTGTGTGCCAGCTGTAGGCCAGACTCTGTACTTGCTACATTGCCTCTGTTCTTTCATGAATTCCTCACAAGGGGACTCTGATATCAGAATCACCAACTTTCCAAGGTTGCTGAGGCTTACTGAGGTGCTGGAGCTTGTCTAGGGTCATTCAGATGCTACCTGGAAAAACAGAGACTGAAGTTGAGCTCCACGGAATGGAAGATGACTTCTCCAAGCATAGATCTACTAAATTATTGCTGTAATGTGGGAGATTGTCTTAAGTTAGTGCAAAGTAACAGAATTTTCTTAAAATTGTCAAATGGCTGGAATTAACACCAGTTCATTCTAGAGAGATAATGAAAAAAACAAATCCAAAAAGCTAGAAACAGACCTAGAACATATAAAGGAAATAGTAAACAGAGTTTGATGGGTCACTTGAATGATAGTAGAAGAAAACAAATGTCTTTTCCTTTAAAAAAATCTATATATATACATATATATATATCTCAATGTAGATACATGCCCCTAGTGGTCAAAGCCAGAATTGTAGCTCTGTAAGTTCCAGACCAGAGGCCTTGAGTGAAGGAGGGAGGCGCCTGGGCTCCAGTAAATCAGCCCAAAACTTCTGTAATTTTCCAGTACTTTCTGGAATTTTCCACTCCTTTTCCACAATCCCTTCTTGGATCACTATCCTTCCTGAGGGAGGAAATCCAGCCACTGAGAGAGATGAAGAAAACTCTGCACACGAGAGTGTGAACATTTGGGGTAAATGAAGCGTGAGACAGAAAATCACACTCCACACAGATAAACTGTCAAGTCAAAAGCTGGAATTTTTTATTTTTTATAAAACATGGGAAAATTTTGATAACATGGCAAACGTGAACATTTTTGTCAGTTGGTTTTTTTTTTTTAGTTGGTTGTTATTTTCAGTTGTTTCTCTCAACAAATTTTCCTAATCACAAGATATTAAACATTAAAAAATCTATACTTAAAAATGAAATTATTCTGTACCTTCCATATATATATGATCCCCTCACCATGACTCACAGATATCAAATATATCCAATGTAAAAGGATTGGTGTATATTCTCCAGATGTGCTTTTCTTTAGGTAATGTCTATACCTAACTTAAAATATTTGTGTAGTTATGTCGTTATCAATACATACTTCTAAAATTTGTAATCACATACAGTTTTCTGTAATTTGAGTTTTTCACTTAGCCTGACAGCTCCAGTTTTTCATTTCCTCAGTTAATGTGTTTGGTCATCTTTCCAGATGTTTTTGGAGAAACATTTTGCTTTTTAGGCGAATTGTTTGTGGTCATCTTTTGTCCTTTTCTCTACTGTTTAATAAAAGTCTTTTCCATTCTTGCACATGAGCACAAAATTTGTAATACTGTTTGAAATATTGACTTCCAGCTTTTCAATCTTTTATTTTTTTTTCTTTTGACAGTACAGAAATTGTGTTAGATTTTATGGATTTTTAAATTAAAAAATAATACACCTATGATAGAAAAAAATGAGTAATACATTAAATTGCATCAAATACTGGCCCACTGGGAATTCTAGACTCAAAGCCTTGAGGGCTTCAGGACAAAATGGAAAAAAGCTTTAGACCAAATTCTACATTTGTGAATAATGGGGAAAATAATTGAATATGTGTTGGCTTATACTAGATACCATGTAAAGTGCCTCTGACCTAAAATAATTCCAAAAATGATCAGTTCCTTCCCTCCATGGAGGCTAATTTCTTGCTGCTTCTACCTGAGTCCCACACAAATCCCCCAGGACAGTTCAATCCCTGTGGCCCTATACCCAGGCCTCCAGGCTTAAGGGAGTGGATTTCATCTCCATTATCTTCAAGACCAAGACATGGGGAAGAAGGTTGTTTGAGTACGCTATCAGCATGGCCTTGACACCAGGGGAATTCAAAACTACCTATGTGGAGGAGACCTTCAAGATGGCGGAGAAGTAAGACATAGAGATAACCTTCCTCCCCACAAATACATCAGAAATACATCTACATGAGGAACAACTCCTACAGAACACCTACTGAACACTGGCAGAAGACCTCAGACTTCCCCAAAGGCAAGAAACTCCCCACGTACCTCGGTAGGACAAAAGTAAAAAGAAAAAACAGAGACAAAAGAATAGGGACAGGACCTACACCTCTGGGAGGAAACTGTGAAGGAGGAAAAGTTTCCACACACTAGGAAGCCCCTTCACTGGTGGAGACGGGGGTGGGGGTTGGGGAGAAGCTTCGGAGCCACGGAGGAGAGCACAGCAACAGGGGTGCAGAGGGCAAAGCGGAGAGATTCCTGAACAGAGGATTGGTGCTGACCTGCACTCACTAGCCCGAGAGGCTTGTCTGCTCACCTGCCAGGGTGGGTGGGTGCTGGGATTTGAGGCTCGGGCTTCGGAGGTCAGATCCCAGGGAGAGGACTGGGGTTGGCTGCATGAACACAGCCTGAAGGGGGCTAGTGCGCCACAGCTATCTGGGAGGGGGTCTGAGAAAATGTCTGAACCTGCCTGAGAGGCAAGAGACCATTGTTTCGGGGTGCACAAGAGGGGATTCAGAGCACGACCTAAACGAGCTCCAGAGATGGGTGCGAGCCGTGGCCATCAGCGTGGACTCCAGAGATGGGCATGAGACACTAAGGCTGCTGCTGCAGCAAACAAGAAGCCTGTTTGCAAGCACAGGTCACTATCCACATCCCCCTTCCAGGGAACCTGTGCAGCCTGCCACTGCCATGGTCCCTTGATCCAGGGAAAACTTCCCCAGGAGAACACACGGTGCGCCTCAGGCTGTTGCAATGTCATGCTGGCCTCTGCTGCCACAGGCTCACCCTGCATTCTGAATCCCTCCTTCATGTGCCCCTGCCTGAGTGGGCCAGAGCCCCCTAATCAGCTGCTACTTTAACCCCATCCTGTCTGAGGGAAGAACAGACGGCCTCAGGAGACCTACATGCAGAGGCGGGCCAAATCCAAAGGTGAACCCCAGGAGCTGTGCGAACAAAGAAGAGAAAGGGAAATTTCTCCAGGCAATCTCAGGAGCAGCGGATTAAATCTCCACAATCAACTTGATGTACCCTGCATCTGTGGAATATCTGAATAGATATCAAATCATCCCAAAATTGAGGCGGTAGACATTGGGAGCAACTGTAGACTTGGGGTTTGTTTTCTGCATCTAATTTGTTTCTACTTTTAAGTTTCTCTTAGCTTAGTATTTAGAGTTTATTATCATTGGTAGATTTGTTTATTGATTTTGTTGCTCTCTTCCTTTATTTATATATAGATATATTTTTTCCTTTTTTTCTTTTTGTGACTGTGTATGTGTATGCTTCTTTGTGGGATTTTTGTCTGTATAGCTTTGCTTTTACCATTTGTCCCAGGGTTCTGTTGGTCCTAATTTTTCCTTTCTTTTTTTATTACCCTATAAATTTTTAATAATTTTTATTTTAATAAATTGTATTTTATTTTTCTTTCTTTCTTTTTCTCTCCCTTTTCTTCTGAGCTGTGTGGCTGACAGGGTCTTGGTGCTCCAGCCAGGTGTCAGGCCTGTGCTTCTGAGGTAGGAGAGCTGAGTTCAGGACATTGGTTCACCAGAGACCTCCCGGCTGCATGTAATATCAAATGGTGAAAGCTCTCCCAGAGACCTCAATGCTAAGACCCAGCTCCACTGAATGACCAGAAAGCTACAGTGCTGGACACTCTATGCCAAACAACTAGCAGGACAGGAACACAATCACACCCATTAGCAGAGAGGCTGCCTAAAATCATAATAAGGTCACAGACACCCCAAAACATACCACTGGACGTGGTCCTGTCCACCAGAAAGACAAGATCCAGCCTCATCCACCAGAGCACAGATACCAGTCCCCTCCACCAGGAAGCCTACACAACCCACTGAACCAACCTTAGCCACTGGGGGTAGACACCAAACACAACGGGAACTATGAACATGCAGACTGCAAAAAGGAGACCCCAAGTACAGTAAGTTAAGCAAAATGAGAAGACACAGAAACATACAGCAGATGAAGGAGCAAGGTAAAAACCCACCAGATCTAACAACTGAAGAGGAAATAGACAGTCTACATGAAAAAGAATTCAGAGTAATGATAGGAAGGATGATCCAAAATCTTGGAAACAGAATGGAGAAAATACAAGAAATGTTTAACAAGGACCTAGAAGAACTATAGAGCAAACAAACAATGATGAACAACACAATAAATGAAATTAAAAATTTTCTAGAAGGAATCAATAGCACAATAACTGAAGCTGAAGAATGGATAAGTGACCTGGAAGATATAATAGTGGAAATAACTACTGCAGAGCAGAATAAAGAAAAAAGAATAAAAAGAATTGAGGACAGTCTCAGACACCTCTGGGGCAACATTAAATGCACCAACATTCAAATTACATTCAACATTCAAATATGGGACTTCTTCTGGGTCCCAGAAGAAGAAGAGAAGATGAAAGCGACTGAGAAAATATTTGAAGAGATTATAGTTAAAAACTTCCCTAATATGGGAAAGGAAATATTCAATCAGATTCAGGAAGTGCAGAGAGTCCCATACAGGATAAATCCAAAGAGAAATATGCCAAGACACATATTAATCAAACTATCAAACATTAAATACAAAGAAAAATATTAAGAGCAGCAAGGGAAAAACAAAAAATAACATACAAGGGAATCCCCTAAGGTTAACAACTGATCATTCAGCAGAAACTCTGCAGAGTTTCTGAAAGGAGTGGAAGGACATATTTAAAGTGATGAAAGGGCAAAACCTACAACCAAGATTAATCTACCCCACAGGGATCTCATTCAGATTAGACGGAGAAATTAAAACCTTTACAGACAAGCAAAAACTAAGAGAATTCAGCACCACCAAACCAGCTTTACAACAAATGCTAAAGGAACTTCTCTAGGCAGGAAACACAAGAGAAGGAAAAGACCCACAATAACAAACCCCAAACAATTAAGATAATGGTAATGGGAACATACATATCGATAATTACCTTAAATGTAAATGGAATAAATGCTCCAAGCAAACGACATAAGACTGGCTGAATGGATACAAAAACAAGACCCGTATACATGCTGTGTACAAGAAACCCACTTCAGACTTAGGGACACTGAAAACACAGACTGAAAGTGAGGGGATGGAAAGAAATATTCCATGCAAATGGAAATCAAAAGAAAGATGGAGGAGGAATACTCATATCAGACAAAATGGTCTTTAAAATAAAAACTATTACAAGAGACAAAGAAGGACACTACATAATGACCAAAGAATCAATCCAAGAAGAAGATATAACAATTGTAAATATTTATGCACCCAACATAGGAGCTCCTCAATACATAAGGCAAATGCTAACAGCCATAAAAGGGGAAATCGACCATAACACAATCATTGTAGGGGACTTTAACACCCCACTTTCACCAATGGACAGATCATCCAAAATAAAAATAAATAAGGAAACACAAGCTTTAAATGATACATTAAACAAGATAGATTTAATTTATATTTATAGGACATTCCATCCAAAAACAACAGAATACACTTTCTTCTCAATTGCTCATGGAACATTCTCCAGGATAGATCATATCTTGGGTCACAAAGCAAGCCTTGGTAAATTTAAGAAAATTGAAATCGTATCAAGTATCTTTTCTGAACACAATACTATGACATTAGATATCAATTACAGGAGAAGATCTGTAAAATATACAAAATACAAACACATGGAGGCTAAACAATACATTACTAAATAACCAAGAGATCACTGAGGAAATCAAAGAGGAAATAAAAAATACATAGAAACAAATGACAATGGAGACTCAATGACACAAAACCTATGGGATGCAGCAAAAGCAGTTCTAAGAAGGAAGTTTATAGCAATACAATCCTACCTTAAGAAACAGGAAACATCTCGAATAAACAACATAACCTTGCACCTAAAGCAATTAGAGAAAGAAGAACAAAAAAACCCCAAAGTTAGCAGAAGGAAAGAAATCATAAAGATCAGATCAGAAATAAATGAAAAAGAAATGAAGGAAACGATAGCAAAGATCAATAAAACTAAAAGCTGATTATCTGAGAAGATACAAAAAATTGATGAACCATTAGCCAGACTCATCAAGAAAGAAATGGAGAAGAAGACTCAAATCAATAGAAACAGAAATGAAAAAGGAGAAGTAAAAACTGACACTGCAGAAATACAAAAGATCATGAGAGATTACTACAAGCAACTCTATGCCAATAAAATGGACAACGTGGAAGAAATGGACAAATTCTTAGAAATGCACAACGTGCCAAGACTGAATCAGGAAGAAATAGAAAATATGAACAGGCCAATCACAAGCACTGAAATTGAAACTGTGATTAAAAATCTTCCAACAAACATAAGCCCAGGACCAGGGCTTCCCTGGTGGCGCAGTGCTTGAGAGTCCACCTGCCGATGCAGGGGACATGGGTACGTGCCCCAGTCCAGGAGGATCCCACATGCCGTGGTGTGGTTGGGCCTGTGAGCCATGCCTACTGGGCCTGCACGTCCGGAGCCTGTGCTCCGCAATGGGAGAGGCCACAATGGTGAGAGTCCCGTGTATCATAAAAAAAAAAAAAAAAAAAAAATAGCCCAGGACCAGATGGCTTCACAGGCGAATTCTATGAAACATTTAGGGAAGAGCTAACACCTATCCTTCTCAAACTCTTACAAAATATAGCAGACGGAGGAACACTCCCAAACTCATTCTACGAGGCCACCATCACCCTGATACCAAAACCAGACAAAGATGTCACAAAGAAAGAAAACTACAGGCCAATATCACTGATGAACATAGATGCAAAAATCCTCAACAAAATACTAGCAAACAGAATCCAACAGCACATTAAAAGTATCATACACCATGATCAAGTGGGGTTTATCCCAGGAATGCAAGGATTCTTCAATATACACAAATCAATCAATGTGATACACCATATTAACAAACTGAAGGAAAAAAAAACATATGATCATCTCAATAGATACAGAGAAAGATTTCGACAAAATTCGGCACCCATTTATGATAAAAACCCTGCACAAAGTAGGCATAGAGGGAACTTTCCTCAACATAGTAAAGGCCATATATGACAAATCCACAGCCAACATCGTCCTCAATGGTGAAAAACTGAAACCATTTCCACTAAGATCAGGACCAAGACAAGGTTGTCCACTCTCACCACTCTTATTCAACATAGTTTTGGAAGTTTTAGCCACAGCAATCAGAGAAGAAAAAGAAATAAAAGGAATCCAAATCGGAAAAGAAGAAATAAAGCTGTCACTGTTTGCAGATGACATGATACTATACATAGAGAATCCTAAAGATGTTACCAGAAAACTACTAGAGCTAATCAATGAATTTGGTTAAGTAGCAGGATACAAAATTAATGCACAGAAATCTCTGACATTCCTATACACTAATGATGAAAAATCTGAAAGTGAAATCAAGAAAACACTCCCATTTACCATTGTAACAAAAAGAATAAAATATCTAGGAATAAACCTACCTAAGGAGACAAAAGACCTGTATGCAGAAAATTATAAGACACTGAAGAAAGAAATTAAAGATGATACAAATAGATGGAGAGATATACCATGTTCTTGGATTGGAAGAATCAACATTGTGAAAATGACTCTACTACCCAAAGCAATCTACAGATTCTCTACAATCCGTATGAAACTACCACTGGCATTTTTCACAGAACTAGAACCAAAAATTTCACAATTTGTATGGAAACACAAAAGACCCCAAATAGCCAAAGCAATCTTGAGAACGAAAAATGGAGCTGGAAGCATCGGGCTCCCTGACTTCAGACTATACTACAAAGCTACAGTAATCAAGACAGTATGGTACTGGCACAAAAACAGAAATATAGATCAATGGAACAGGATAGAAAGCCCAGAGATAAACTCACTCACATATGGTCACCTTATCTTTGATAAAGGAGGCAGGAATATACAGTGGAGAAAAGACAGTCTCTTCAATAAGTGGTGCCGGGAAAACTGGACAGGTACATGTAAAAGTATGAGATTAGATCACTCTCTAACACCATACACAAAAATAAGCTCAAAATGGATTAAAGACCTAAATGTAAGTCCAGAAACTATCAAACTCTTAGAGGAAAACAGGCAGAACACTCTATTACATAAATCACAGCAAGATTCTTTTTGACCCACCTCCTAGAGAAATGGAAATAAAAACAAAAATAAACAATTGGGACCTAATGAAACATAAAAGCTTTTTCACAACAAAGGAAACCATAAACAAGACCAAAAGACAACCCTCAGAATGGGAGAAAATAGTTGCAAATGAAGCAACTGACAAACGATTAATCTCCAAAATTTACAAGCAGCTCATGCAGCTCAATAACAAAAAAACAAACAACCCAATCCAAAAATGGGCAGAAGACCTAAATAAACATTTCTCCAAAGAAGATATACAGATTGCCAACAAACATATGAAAGAATGTTCAACATCATTAATCATTAGAGAAATGCAAATCAAAACTACAATGAGATATCATCTCACACTGCTCAGAATGGCCATCATCAAAAAATCTAGAAACAATAAATGCTGGAGAGGGTGTGGAGTAAAGGGAACCCTCTTGCACTGTTGGTGGGAATGTAAATTGATACAGCCACTATGGAGAACAGTATGGAAGTTCCTTAAAAAAACTACAAATAGAACTACCATATGACCCAGCAATCCCACTACTGGGCATATACCCTGAGAAAACCATAATTCAAAAAGAGTCATGTACCAAAATGTTCATTGCAACTCTATTTACAATAGCCTGGAGATGGAAACAATCTAAGTGTCCATCATCAGATGAATGGATAAAGAAGATGTGGCACATATATACAATGGAATATTACTCATCCTTAAAAAGTAAGGAAATTGAGTTATTTGTAGTGAGGTGGATGGACTTGGAGTCTGTCATACAGAGTGAAGTAAGTTGGAAAGAGAAAAACAAATACCGTATGCTAAGACATATATATGGAATCTAAGAAAAAAATATGTCATGAAGAACATAGGGGTAAGTCGGGAATGGAGACGCAGACCTACTAGAGATTGGACTTGAGGATGTGGGGAGGGGGAAGGGTATGCTGTGACAAAGTGAGAGAGTGGCATGGACATATATACACTACCAAACGTAGAATAGATAGCTAGTGGGAGGCTGCCACATACCACTGGGAGATCAGCTCGGTGCTTTGTGACCAACTAGAGGGGTGGGATAGGGAGGGTGGGAGGGAGGGAGGGAAGAGGGAAGAGATGTGGGAACATGTGTATCTGTATAACTGATTCACTCTGTTATAAAGCAGAAATTAACACACCATTGTAAAGCAATTATACTCCAATAAAGATGTTTAAAAAAATGTACATGCACAAAAATACTTTTAAATGCCAAAACCAGAGTAACAAATGAAAGGCATGTAATAAGATGAATAACATGAAATGGGAAAGCAGGCTTAAGGCGAGTATGTATAACGTGATTATAATTTTGAGGAATGTGTGAGTGTGAACACGTATTTGTTTATCTGCAAGTACAATACTCCACCTATGGATAAATACATCTGTAGAATATCTACCAATCTATTGACAGGCACTCTTTTGTACATTTTGATGAGGTTTGGAAGGGGAAAGATACCAGAAAACTTTATTTTATAAATACATATTCTCTTATTGTTTGAAATGTTTTATTAGGAAAAACATTAACGAAATAATTTTGAGAGAAGATGTTTATAAACAGATTGACAGACATACACATATACTTTACTTTTGAAATATGTACAAAATATAGTGCTCCTGGTGGAAAAAGCAAGTTAAAATAATTGCCTTGACATAGTAGACATGTGTGTACTTGTGTTTACATGTGTGTGTGTTAGTGTTTTTATTTCTGAAACTCTATCACTTCCTCTCCCAAACACAAGCACTCATATATGAAGCTTTCTCTCTATCTCAGACAGCGGCTGGGCTTCCTCTCTTGGGGCTTACAGATGCCAAAAAGTGATGGATACAGGGGACTTCTGCCAGTGGGTGGAAACTTCCACAAGGCTCTGTCTGGTCCCATCAAGCCCAGGTCCCTTCCTCCCTCCCACCCCTCTGGCTGAATCCCCTTCGGAGATTTTTAGAGCTGCAATTCTGGATGTCATCAGCAAAGGGGCATGTATCTCCATTTTGCTTTTGTTTTCTTTTCTTTAATATTACACCCCCAATATTTGAAATAAGAAAACAGATGTTATTCTTTGGAATAAGTCATGAAACAGTATGGAGAGTGTGTTGCCAATTCTGTTTGGAAAAGCACTATGTATATTAAAAGACTAAACATATGCTTCCTTTGGTGTTGACCCCATATCTGTCCATTGCTCATTGATCCATGTCTTTTACTCACTGTGTTCCTTCAGCAGTATCCATTGACATGTCCACACTGCAGAGAGGCACCTCCGAGAGAGCAAGCTGTTCTAGACCCCAGGGCCCCACCTCTGTAAAGACCTTCTCATGCTCCCTGTCATCCCCTCTCCAGGACACTATAGACACGACCGCCGATCACCCACAGCATTTTCCCTGAGTGCTGCCAAATCTCAGAGGCAGACTGTTCCAAAGCAGCAGAGACTCAGAGCCAAATACAGTCCCTGGAAGGAACAGCAGTCCCAGGTAATGCCAGAGCTACTAGGAAAGTGGATAAAGACAGTCATACCTCCAAATCACCCTCAAAGGCAGCCCACCTCCTCTTCCTGCCAAGGCCCCTCATCCTATGGACCCAGCCTGTATGTCTAGCCCTGTGTGCCAAGCCCTCTGTTCTCTGGGCAAACTGCACCATTGGCCGATCCCTCTATTCCCAATCACTCCAGTGTCTCATTAACTGGAAAAGGTTACATTTGCATGGGGCTTGTTTTTCACACACACAGGATGGTGTTATATCTTCAGGACCATCCAGTAAGGGAGTGGTGTCACTCTCCGTTTTTTTTTTTTTTTTTTGAGAGGAAAGTCAGCTTTGCAGTAACTCATGAGGAGAGCACAGAGCTGGGATTTAGCAGACCTGCATTCTAGCTCAAGTTAACGAAACATGTAAAAGTGCTTGAGAGTCCTCAGGCCAGCATCTCACTCAGCCAGAGTGGATGGTCAAGGTCCTCATTGTACCAGTGTGTGCTTCTTTCTTTAAGAGACACTTACCAAACAATACGAATATTCCTACAGTCATATTAAAGATGGAAGTTATTAAGCTATGTTTTCTGTTTTGTAAACTTGGAATGGGAGTTGGATTTTATCTTACGTCATTTTCATATCTCTGGAATCGATTGTGTGAATTTGGCCTCTTCTTAGAGTGACATACTAGATTTCCTTTTATTTCTATTATTGCTTAGGAAATGCCCAGTAAATTTTACCACATGAAATGCAAGCAGTCTACTTCTGTAGGTGTTCTCAGATTAACGTGTTGAAGGGTATTTCTACATGAACATGCAAGCCTAGAGGTGGATTATGTGATGCCAAAGCACATGCTCTGGCGCACAGAGATGGATGGCAAATGCCAGAGCCGGGGGTGGTACCTGGCAGCCTGGGTGCCTTTAGTTGCTGGTGGAAGAACTTTAGAAAAGGTATCAGGACATGTACTACTTGAAGTGGTTAATCTCTGTTCTCCCTGTGTTTACCCTCCCTGCAGCAGGAATCCAGGCCTGGTGCTCCTTCCCCCTGCTGCATGGGAGGTTTACGATGGGGCTGGAAGCAGAAGTTGTCTGAAGCCAGTGTTTTTTCTGTCCTTTGTGAAAGCTTAAACTTATGGAAAGGCTGGGGCTGCTTGTACCTGGTAGGGTAAGGAGGGCCTCTGAGGAACAGAATGCAGAAATGAAGGGAGATTTCTCCCAAATAGGGGTGAGGTAGGAGGTCCATAGGTCCTTCTGGGAGTAGGGACCTGGGCAGTGCTCCATATCAATGCTTAGGGTGACTCCATGGATGGTCAATTAAGTCTGAGCATCCAGTTGTAAGACAATTTTCCACTTTGGATTGAGGGATAGAAGGCACAGGGTCAGGGGGCTTAAAGACACTGTCACCAGGGCAATTGTCAGCTCAGCCCTAAGCAGTGTGAACAGTTGAGTGATGATGGGGGTAGAGCCTCCCCTGCTGCATCAGGAGGCTATTGCCCACAAGTGGGACCGCTTTGTCAAAGGGCATGAGCATTTAACATTTTTAATACATACCATCTAGGTGAACTTTAAAATTTCATGATTAATGTATGCCCAAACAACTATAAGATGAGAGCATCTGTTTTCCTATGTCTGTGAAATAATGGTTTCACAACACTTTTAATATTTGGTAAAGTGATGTCCTGTTGTTAGATTATTAGGGCACTTTTCATTTTTCCATATTGTATTTCCCGAAAAATGACATATTTCATATGTGCATTTCTAAATGCTTGCTAATTGTTCCATTTTATGCCTCGGAATATGCCCTGGAATCATTCTAGAGTTTGAAACAAAATCTATTTAGTGTGTTTCTGTTTATGCTACATCCTTTTTATATAAAAACTGTTATGGGGGGGGACATGAGTTCTTCATACACAGCTGGAGGAGGACTAATTGGTACAATCTCTTTGCAGAGACATTTGGCAATATCTATGAGTGGAGAAAGTGAGGACCCTTCAGCTCCTGCTAAAGACATGTACAAGATGCCAACACATCTCCTCTAATGTTTGCCATTTTGCAGGAGTTATTTTACAATGCAAGTGAACAAAGCAAGAAATTAAAAGCAAAAGGAGATGGTAATATCTAGTTTTGCTGCTGATGTGATTATATATTAGAAAACTCAAAGAAAAAATGGAAAAGTTACCACAAACTAAAAGAGAATTTAGAAACGTGGTAGGTTACACTATTAATATCCAAAATCAATATGTTCTCATATACAACTGCTTTAAAAATTAGACAATATGATGAAAGAAAAGAAAATGTCTGGACATTAAACTTAGGAAGCAATGTTCAAAACCTGCATAGAACACAAAACTAGATTTGAACACATAGAAAAAGATATGATATTCAGGTAAGGGGAGTTAATAGCATAAAGATGCCAATTTTCCCAAGTTAATTATTAATTTAATGTCCATCTAATTAAATATAATTAGCATTTTTGTATGAATTTAGACAATTATATTAGACTATATAATATAATTGATTATAAAACTTATTTGATAATTAGTTGATTATCAAATTTACTTGACAGAAAAAAACAGCAAGAATAGTCTAAAAAACCTGAAAAAGAAGCATGATGAGAGTGGGTGTCAGCTAGTCCCAACAGATACTAAAACATATAATAAAGAATGTAGAATAAAAGAGTGTGATGTTGTCCCGTGAATCAACAGAAAGACTAATGAAACACAATAGAAAATATTGATACAGGTCCAGTTATATTCAGAGATTTTAAATATGATTAAGGCAGCATTTTAAAAGAGTAGAGATATGATGGGTGATTTAAGAACTAGTATTTTGATAACCACATGTTTTAAAAGGTAAACAGAGATCTATTTTACATCAGGAGACATGACAAGGGGTTGAGATTTAAATGTAAAAGAAAAAAAGAATCCATACAAGTATTAGAAGAAACTATGGGTGAACCCCTCTATAATCTGGAAGTGGAGGTAACTTTCCTAACTATGACTCAAAATCCAAGCATATCAAGGAAAAACAGATTGATAGACTTGACTAGGTAAAAATAAAAAGAGGCATCAAACACAGTGACCTTATCAAAGATGTGTAACAAATACAAACAATTTATAAAAAGTATGCACGGTGTCCTTAAACACATGAAAAGAATCTCAAACTTCATTTGAGTAAGAGAGATGCAAATACAACCACACTAGGATACCATTTCTAAGTTGTTAGATTGGCAGATCCAAAGGTCTGTCAACACACTCAGTTGGCGAGGATGTGAAAACGATGTCCTTTCCCACACTGCTCACAGGGATGCAAAATGTTATGATCACTGTAGTAGGCTTAACATTGGCTTCCAAAGATATCAGGCCCCAATCCCTGGAACCTCTGAATATTACTATATATGGTCTTTGTAAATGTAATTAAATTAAGGATCTTGAAATGGGGAGGTTATCCTGGATTATCCAGGTGGGTCCTAAATGCAATCACAAATGTCTTATAAGATACCACATTTGTGGCAAGTTGTTACAGTAGCCAAAGGAAATTAATACGACCACTATGGAGAGTAATTTGATAAAACATAGCAAAATTATATATGCCCCTGCTCTCTGACTCAGAAAGCCCACATCCAGAAATATATATATGACATACATATGTATATATATATGTGTGTGTGTGTGTGTGTGTGTGTGTGTGTGTGTGTGTGTGTATATATATATATATATATATATATATATATATATATATACAGTCTGTCCTCCATATCCACAGGTTCTGCATCTGTGGATTCAAATATATTTTTTTTAATTTCAGAAAGTTCCAAAACTAAAACTTGAATTTGCTGTGTGCCAGCATCTATTTTCATAATATTTACATGGTACTAGGTATTATAAGTAATCTAGAGATGATTTAAAATAGCTTATATGCAAATACTACACCATTTTATAAAAGGGACTTGAGCACCTACAGATTTTGGACCTGGAACCAACCCCCCACAAACAATGAGAAACAACTCTGTATATATATTTTTTTACATATAAATATATATTATATATATATATACAAAGTATATATAAAGGATATATGTATACATATATGTCTACATATAAATATAAAGATATGCTGGTAGTGACACAAAAAGAGTACAGATATATTCACTCTGGTACCTACGTTTAAAAAGGAGGAAATCTTGAGTCTTCCCTGGTGGCGCAGTGGTTAAGAATCCGCCTGCCAATGCAGGGGACATGGGTTTGATCCCTGGTCCAGGAAGATCCCACACGCTGAGGAGCAACTAAGCCCACATGCCACAACTACTGAAGCCCATGCGCCTAGAGCCTGTGCTCAGCAACAAAGAGAAGCCACCTCAATGAGAAGGCCACACACTGCAAAGAAGAGTAGCCCCTGCTCGCTGCAACTAGAGAAGCCCATGCGCAGCAAGAAGACCCAATGCAGCCAAAAATAAAATTAATTAATTAATTTTAAAAAAAGAAGGAAATCTTGTCACATGCTACAACATGCATGAAACTTGATGATACAATGTTAAGTGAATTAAGCCAGTCACGAAATGACAAATGATGTATGATTCCAATTATATGAAGTATCTAAAGCAATCAAACTCATAGAGACAGATAGATGGGGGTGGTTTTCAGGGGCTGGGGGGAGATGGGAATAGGGAGCTGTGGTTTGGTGGGCACAGAGTTTCAGTTTTGCAAGATGAAAACATTCTGGAGATGCGTTTCACAGCAATGTGAATATACTTAATACTCCTGAGCTATAAGGTTAAAAATGCTTAAGGGACTAAGATAGAAAATTATATGTTATGCTTTTTTTTTAACCACAAATAAAAATTTACAAAAGGTAGTGAGTATGAATGTTAAATTGGGGGTAAACTTGGCAGAACAGTGTTGTGTTTTGATACAATTCACTGAGCTGATGAAAGGAGTTCATCAACCAATGAGGAGAAGGCCCTTGGTGAAAAATTTCTCAGAGGATGCAGAGAAAGTAAATCAAAGGGTAGAGAGAGTGCTAACACATGGAGAGAGGCTGTGTTTTCTGTCCAGATATCTAGTGTACCTGTAACTGGGTTTCTCTCTTTACAAACACATTTTCAGAAAGCTCTGTCTGGTGAATTTTGGCCACACACAGGCCCTCCCTCTAACCTGCCTGCTCTGCCTGTTCAAGCTGCATTCTGGCTTCTGTCATGAGGTGGCACCAATGTACCTCCAGTATCAGAGTTCTCTACAAAGAACTTTATTGAAAGAGCAAAAAAATAAATAAATAAAATGTTCTCCCTTAAAAGCCAGTGTATTAACCTAATTCTAATTCTGAAAAAACTGATAGGTGTTAAAGAAGCTGTAAAAACATACTCCAGGGCCTTCATACAATGAATCACCAGGTAGCAGTAGTACATCGACAGTCAGCAGCATAGGTAAGTACAGGGTCCTGGGAAGGTAACTGAGAGGAATGGGGCACACACTGGAGTCTGGACGGCTGTATCCAGTGTCCCGGTCATGGGATGACAGACAGGGTGTGGAGGAAGAACTGGGCAGCCTGTACAGGGGTCGGTGGGTGATGGGGCGTAAACACCCTAATCCCTGGGAGGGACCTTCTACAGTGTGGACATGTCAACATACACTGATGAGGGAAGAGATATGTCAATGAACATGATGTAGATTTGGGGTCGACAGCAGGTCATTGATATACATATGAATTTTCCAAACGGAACTGGATTCATAGTAAACAAACCATTCCAAGACATCTGTTATTCTTTGCAAAATGTACTCCTTTTCCTTAAAAATGAACAATGAAGATGGCTGCAACCAGGTAGCCAGATCAGAATGTCAACTCTGAGACTTTCAGACCAGGGTGCTCAGCAAGGGGAAACGAGGGATGGAGGTTGGGATCTTGGTATAATGGTTTCAACCAGAGTTTTCTGGAATTTTTCACCACCTGGCAGCAATCCCTCTGTATCTATCATTTTCTGGGTAATTGAATCTTGAGATTGGAATCCAGCCAGAGTCTGAACTGAAGACAAAGTTACACTAGCAAGAGGGGGGTGATTGGGCTAGAGGAGACCGAGAAAGAGAAACACACACCCACTGAGATATGCTGTCAATTCCATTTTGATTCTACTTCATCTCCTCACAAAACTGAACACAATGATGCTTTTCCAAGTTAATGAATGTATGTGCACATGTATGCACACTATGATCTTCATCATTAAGAGAGGCTTTTTGATGAGTATCCATGGGCCCAAAATATCAGGGGAGAGCAAAATGACCATTTCTCCAGAGCTGAAAGCCCACTGACTAAAAGGGAGGCTGCTCTGTTGTCCATTACAGAGGGTGAGGAATGGAACTTCATTTCCAAAATGCCAGTTATCTGGACAGGTGATACGTATAGGCTCTACAACTTGCTTGGTCATCTGTGAAATGGGACTCACGATACCTATGTCACAGAGCTGTCCTGAGGGGTGAATGAGGAAACCTACCCAGAGTATATGGCACACGGTGGGACTTCATTGCCCTTTCAGTGTTGGAGTACAGCAGTAGGGGCTGCCTGAGCCTCGGGGCTAAGGCAGTATTGTGAAAATTTTTTCTCATTCTTTCCCCAATGAGAATATAGATATCTTTATGAAGGAAGCAAATATCTCGCTAAAATGCCTGGAGTTCAATTTTTAAAGACAGAAGGATCTCTAGTTTCTTGGATGATTCATAATCTCCTAAGAGCTGCCCAACATCATGCCTCTGAGCAGACCCTAATCCAGTTCCCCATGCTGGGAAGACAGGCTTGCCTTTGACTCATCTGGTGAGCTCAGTGAGAGATGGCACCAGGGCAGCAAGCTGTGGTGTTTGCCTAACTGCTGCTCCTGGACTGCTCCATATGTTAATACATTTATAGGAAAATTCTAGGCCTGTCTCCTATTCGACAGTGCAGGGGTCCTCAGATCATACATCATCCAGTCACTTCACAACAGATTTAGCCATCTACCATCTCCCTATGGAGTAAAACCTCCCAAATTACTAGCATTTCATTGACGTACAATTGTCCATTCTTTCATTCGTTAATAACCTAAAACAAACTTTCTTTCGTTATTCCATTCAAGGTGTCTCATTAACTCTATGGTGGAAATAAGATGGTAAGAAGGGAAGTGAATGTATGGGCAAATTCAGGGGTTAAAATGAACTGGAATGGCTCCTTCACAATAACTTTTAAATTTTGCCAACTTTCAAGGCATTGAAGATAAAAAATTCCCTCCTTGGAGCCTTCATCCCCATGCTGCGAGTCTCTCTCTCTCTCTCTCTCTCTCTCTCTCTCTCTCTCTCTACCTTCCTCCCTCCCTCCCTCCCTGTCTTCTCCTTCAAAATGTAAGTTTCAGAAAGAGTTTTCTACATTCCCTGTCAACATTCTTCACTTCCCACTAACTCCTTATTCCACTGCACTATCAATTCTTTCCCCATGATTGCAATGAACATGCTCCCACCAAGGTCAAGAGCCACCTTTTTGTCCTAGGTCCAGATATTTTGTACAAGTATTAACATACCAAACAAATAAAATGAACCATATTAGTGAAACAGGGAAGTCATAAAATATAATGAGGGATATGATGGCTTTTCTGCAAAAGTATATATACCAACATGAATACACATGTATACGATGTATGTGTGTGATTACAAGTTAGTGTGTTACATACAGAGGAAAATCTGGAGAAGAAACACCAGTAAATTAACAGAGATGGGCTTTGTATTATGGTGGTCAGAAGGTGGGAGCAGAAGGGAAAGACAGAATAATTTCATCTTCTAAGCATACCTTTCTATATGGTTTGATAGTTGTTGGAAAAGAAAAGAATTAATTGGTAATCTGAAATAGTCATTGACATAAAGTTTTGTAAAACAGAAGATGTGTAAACTATGTCACAAAAAACAGTAGAAATACATTTATTTACTTGGAAACATGTTCATACACTATTGCATAAACATATCACATTAAAGATATTTCTATGATAATAATTCAGTCTGTAGCCATTGGTGAGAGAGTGGAAACTTTCCTTTTCTAAATCTGCATTTGTATAGTATTTTAAATATGGAAACTTTATTGAATAAAATGTTGAAACCTTAAAATACTTGAATCTGATTACAAATATGATGCTCATATATTCATTGCTTTGGAAACATGTTAATAGTATACTGTTTTGTGGGTAAAAGAAGCAGACCAAGACAATTTACGTGACAATACTTCTGTGTGTGTGCATGCATGTGTTTCTATGTCTCAAACTTCTTCACACCAATTATTCACACTGACTCATGCAGCATTCTATTCAGTTCACACAGGGGCTTGACTTCCAGCTGTAGGAGTTGAAGACCCCAGGATGGACATCAATATGGAAAGATCTCTATCAGTGTCTGGAAAATTCCTGAAAGCTTTTGCCTATACAGTGAATTCATCCACCTCCCTCACTTCCATGAAACCTATCCCAAAACTAGCCCCCTGAGACTTTCACATCTGCAATTCTGACTCTGATCACCAGGTGGCATCGTTCTCTGCGTTCTACAGACTATTTTCTCCCAGTTGAAAATGCACTCTTTATAAACAGAAACAATTTTTTTTTCTCAAAGCAAATTATGAAACAATGAGTACTGAGTGATCACAACTTTCTTTGAAAAATTCATATGTTTATAATAAAAAGACTGAGAGGACATATACATAAATCCTTTTGGCTTACTCCTGCATCTACATGTCATTAATTTATTAATGTGTGTTGGGTGTCTACTGTGTGCCAGGCACTGTCAGACCAATTCCGTATCTGCATCCCACACCTTCCTCGTCTTGATCTCCAGACCTGCATGAAGTGGAAATGCTCACAGGGAGCAACATGCATGTTAGTGCCCACCCATGATGTATGACTTCAAATGGACTCCATTCTAAAAAGGTCAATCCAAGCTTCGTCTTGAGTCATGGAAACACAGGATCTAAAGAGCAAATGATGTGGATGAGCAGAGAGAGGTGCTACCTTGGGAATCTGATGGACCTTATAACCCACCTCTGTCCTCTTGCATAGCAGTAATGATATATTATCTCCTCCTAGCAGGACCTCACTAAAAGACTGGGCAACCTTTGTATGGTTTCAGTCTGGGTTCTCATGGGCAGGAACTGGAGGTTTTACTTTTCCTTTAGCTCTTTGCAAGGTCATAATGCTAGATTTTGGAACTGGTTTTGTGCCTGTCTTATCCCTAGGAGTGTGGTCCCTCCCATTTAGTCATCTTAGTGGTCCATCTGAGGTGACATGGAGTTTCTGCTTCATGTAAGACCTCCTCTCCCACTATGGGGGGCCTGGACCCAAATCCAGAGTAGACAGAGAGGAGTAGAGATCAAGTTCACAAAGACAAGCACATGACTAGGACCCCAGTTCAAACACCTAATCCTCCTAATTTAGTAGAATGGTTCTCATGGATTTCTCACATTATGTTCACCTCTCCCAGCATTCCTCTTAGATAGTCTGTAAAAGAACAGGCATTTTCTTTTTTTTTCTTTTTTTTACATCTTTATTGGAGTATAATTGCTTTACAATGGTGTGTTAGTTTCTGCTTTATAACAAAGTGAATCAGTTATACATATACATATGTTCCCATATCTCTTCCTTCTTGCGTCTCCCTCCCTCCCAACCTCCCTATCCCACCCGAGAACAGGCATTTTCATACATTGCTGGAGGTAATGTAAAATGATACAATTCCGTAGAGGAGATTTGATAATATTAGTAAAATGTTATTGGTTTACTCTTGGAACTAGCAAGCTCACTTCTAAAAATCCATTCCAAAGAAACAATTAAAAAAGAAAAAAAAATGTATAAGTACAAGGCCATTTCTGGCAGACCAATTCATAACAGAAGAAGACAAGAAACAAGACAGATGTCCCATAACAGGGGGCTAAATGATAACCTATGGAACATCTGCATCCTAGAGGACTATGCAGCTATAAAAGTAGTGATGACTCCCTCTCTGTACTGCTATGGGTTAACTCCACGGTATATTGTTCAGTGGAAAAAGCAAAGTGCATAAAATGTGTAGAGCTGCTGCTGTTGAAAACAGAAGCTACTAGCCACATGTGCCTACTAAGATTCGATTCCTCAGTGGTATGCACTATGTTTCAGGTGCTCAACACACACAGGTAGCTAGTGGCTACCATGTTGGTCAGTGCACATTTCCTTTTCGGCACAAATTTCCACTGGACGGTGATGGTGTAGAATATGGCACCTGCTAACTGTGAATGGGGACGAAAGCTAACATACATATTATATTTGCTTTTATATTTGCTTTTTTTTAGAACTGGAAGGTTAAAACAAAAGATGAAAAAAAGTCTTACCGATAAGGGGACAGAGGAGCAGCCCAGGATGGAAGCTGATGATCTCTAGCCTCTTAGAATATAATACAGATTTACAGGCTCCATACACTGAAAATGGTAAGAAGCAATGACCAACCCAGTAGCAATGTTCAACTCAACTACCCAGATTGAGTCCTCTGAAAACATTTCCCACTAGAAGGAACCAGCCTTCCTTGGAGAAATGCTAACTCCAGGTCTGGATAGAGATTATACCAGATGAGTCTGGACTGAACTCCCATACCAGAAAGCAGGTCACAAAGACTCAGAAGCCAACATGAAGGGGCTCCCACTGGACAGACAGCAATTGAACGTCAAAAGCATTAATGATTGCAATGGATTAAAACACATCACATATAGAAGCATCTATGAGCACATGGTAACACTCATAGGGGACACACTAAAACAAAACAAAACAAAAACAAAGAAACAAGACCAACTCACTACTCACATTTGGTAAATACTAAGGACACAACTCATTTTAAAGTAGAAATACTGCACAAGAATTGAACATTCATTCTTACCTCCCTGATGTAGCATATCTCAGTGAACCTAAGAGTTGATGAGGAGAAGTTTCTTTTAGAAAGGAATTCCAGATAATAGGTGCAGAAGGAATTATAAAATTAAAATATTACGCTTTTGCACCCTTTAATGAAATGTGGGTCTAGGCAAAGATCTTCAGAGGTTGCAAAAGACCTAAGGTGAAGAGAAATGGGAAATTTTTATAATGGAAGGATCAGGCTGACAACATCTGAACTCAGTGATCCATCTTAAAGTCACAGGACAGACAACCAGATACAGTGAGCCTCCTGGTGTAATGCTATACGAATAGACAACATCACATATGTGGTACTCTTGCCAAAAAACTTGCAGCTGAACAAGCCTCTAAATCTAATTTAAAAATTTAAAGAAATACAGGGTCCAGTGGAATATAATAAACCTCAAAAGAGGATTACAAGCAGCAAAATCAAGGATTCAACTTTATCAGTCAAAAGATCTATTTTCTTAAGCAAATAAACTAAAGTTTAAAAATAAAAAGGAATGAACCATCTTTAGATTACAAGAGACTTAACACTTCACAGAAACTAAAATTAAAACCATAATTAGATACCACTACTCACCCACCAGAACAAAAAGTTGGAAAAAAAAGGAAATTACCAAGTATTGGCAAGTATGTGGAGCAAGTAGACACCTCATGCACTGTCGGTGGAATAAAGACTGGAAAAACCACTTTGACAAACTGCATGGCAGTGTCTATGAGGCTGAACATATACGTTCCCTATGACTCAGAAATGCCACTCTTATGTACATGTCCAACAGAAATGAAAATAAATGTCCATCCAAAAGATATGTACAGGGATTGGTTCAAGATGGCAGAGTAGAAGGATGTGCACTCACTCCCTCTTGCAAAAGCACTGGAATCACAACTAACTGCTGAACAATCATCCACAGGAAGACACTGGAACTCACCAAAAAAGATACCCCACATCCAAAGACAAAGGAGAAGCCGCAATGAGATGGTAGGAGGGGTGCAATCACAATAAAATCAAATCCCATAATGGCTGGGTGGGTGACTCACAAACTGGAGAACACTTATACCACAGAAGTCCACCCACTGGAGTGAACGTTCTGAGTCCCACGTCAGGCCTCCCAACCTGGTGGTCTGGCAATGCAAGGAGGAATTCCTAGAGAATCAGACATTGAAGGCTAGTGGGATTTGATTGAAGGACTTTGACAGGACTGGGGGAAACAGAGACTCCTTTCTTGGAGGGCACACACAAAGTAGTGTGTGCATCAGGACCCAGGGGAAGGAGCAGTGACCCCATAGGAGACTGAACCAGACTTACCTGCTAACGTTGGAGGGTCTCCTGCAGAGGTGGGGTGTGGCCGTGGCTCACCATGGGGACAAGGACACTGGCAGCAGAAGTTCTTGGAAGTACTCCTTGGTGTGAGCCCTCCCAGAGTCCACCATTAGCTCCACCAAAGAGCCGGGTAGGCTCCAGTGCTGGGTCACCTCAGGCCAAACAACCAACAGGGAGGGAACACAACCCCCCCCCACATCAGCAGACAAGCGGATTAAAGTTTTACTGAGCTCTGCCAACCAGAGCAACACCCAACTCCACCCACCACCCGTCCCTCCAATCAGGAAACTTGCACAAGCCTCTTAGATAGCCTCATGCACCAGAAGACAGACAGCAGAAGCAAGAAGAACTACAGTCCTGCAGCCCATGGAAGGAAAACCACATTCACAGAAAGATAGACAACATGAAAAGGAAGAGGACTTTGTACCAGATGAAGGAACAAGATAAAACCCCAGAAAAACAACTAAATGAAGTGGAGATAGTCAACCTTCCAGAAAAAGAATTCAGAATAATGATAGTGAAGAAGATCCAGGACCTCACAAAAGAATGGAAGCAAAGATCCAGAAGACGCAAGAAATGCTTAACAAACACCTAGAAGAATTAAAGAACAAACAAACAGAGATGAACAATACAATAACTGAAATGAAAAATACACTAGAAGGAATCAATAGCAGAATAACTGAGGCAAAAGAATGGATAAGTGACCTGGAAGACAGAATGGTGGAATTCACTGTCAAGGAACACAATAAAGAAAAAAGAATGAAAAGAAATGAAGACAGCCTAAGAGACCTCTGGGACAACATTAAACGCAACAACATTCACATTATAGGAGTACCAGAAGGAGAAGAGAGAGAGAAAGGACCCGAGAAAATATTCGAAGAGATTATAGTGGAAAACTTCCCTAACATGGGAAAGGAAATAGCCACCCAAGTCCAGGAAGTGCAGAGAGTCCCAGGCAGGATAAACCCAAGGAGAAACATGCCAAGACACAGAGTAATCGAATTGACAAAAATTAAAGACAAAGAAAAATTACTGAAAGCAACAAGGGAAAAATGACAAATAACAAACAAGGGAACTCCAATAAGGCTAACAGCTGATTTCTCAGCAGAAACTCTACATGCTATCACTTTCATTTAAAGTGACGAAAGGGAAGAACCTACAACCAAGATTACTCTACCTGGCAAGGATCTCATTCAGATTCAACAGAGAAATCAAAAGCTTTACAGACAAGCAAAAGCTAAGAGAATTCAGCACCACCAAACCAGCTCTACAACAAATGCTAAAGGAACTTCTCTAAGTGGGAAACACAAGAGAAGAAAAGGACCAACAAAAACAAATGCATAACAATTAAGAAAACGGTAATAGGAACATACATATTGATAATTACCTTAAATGTGAATGGATTAAATGCTCCAACCAAAAGGCACTGGCTCGCTGAATGGATAGAAAAACAAGGCCCTTATATATGCTGTCTACAAGAGACCCACTTCAGACCTAGGGACACATACAGACTGAAAGTGAGGGGATGGAAAAAGATATTCCATGCAAATGGAAATAAAAGAAAGCTTGACTAGCAATACTCATATCAGATAAGATAGACTATAAAATAAAGAATGTTACCAGAGACAAGGAAGGACACTGCATAATGATCAAGGGATCAATCCAAGAAGAAGATATAACAATTATAAATATATATGCACCCAACATAGGAGCACCTCAATCCATAAGGCAAATGCTAACAGCTATAAAAGAGGAAATCGACAGTAACACAATAACAGTGGGGGACTTTAACACCTCACTTACACCAATGGACAGATCATCCAGACAGAAATTTAATAAGGAAACACAAGCTTTAAATGACACAATAGATCAGACAGATTTAATTGACAGTTATAGGACATTCCATCCCAAAACAGCTGATTACACTTTCTTCTCAAGTGCACACAGAATATTCTCCAGGATAGATCACATCTTGGGTCACAAATCAAGCCTCAATAAATTTAAGAAAATTGAAACCATATCAAGCATCTTTTCTGATCACAACACTATGAGATTAGAAATCAATTACAGGTAAAAAAAAAACCGTAAAAAATACAAACACATGGAAGCTAAACAATATGCTACCCAATAACCAAGAGATCACTGAAGAAATCAGAGGAAATCAAAAAATACCTAGAGAAAATAACAACAAAAACACGACAATCCAAAACCTATGGGATGCAGCAAAAGCTGTTCTACAAGGCAAGTTTATGGCAATACAAGCCTACCTCAAGAAACAAGAAAAATCTCAAATAAACAACCTAATCTTACACCTAAAGGAACCAGAGAAAGAAGAACAAACAAAACCCAAAGTTAGTAGAAGGAAAGAAATCATAATGATCAGAGCAGAAATAAATGAAATAGTAACAAAGAAAACAATAGCAAAGATCAATAAAACTAAAAGCTGTTTCTTTGAGAAGGTAAACAAAATTGATAAACCATTAGCCAGACTCATCAAGAAAAAGAGGGAGAGGTCTCAAATCAATAAAATTAGAAATGAAAAAGGAGAAGTTACAATGGACTCTGCAGAAATACAAAGCATCATAAGAGACTACTATAAGCAACTCCATGACAATAAAATGGACAACCTGGAAAAAATGGACAAATTCTTAGAAAGTATAACCTTCCACGACTGAAGCAGGAAGAAATAGAAAATATGAACAGACCAATCACAAATAATGAAATTGAAACTGTGATTGAAAATCTTCCAAAAAGCAAAAATCCAGGAACAGGTGTCTTCTATCAAACATTTAGAGAAGAGCTAACATCCATCCTTCCCAAACTCTTCCAAAAAATTGCAGAGAAAGGAACAATCCCAAACTCAATCTATGAGGCCACCATTACCCTGATACTAAAACCAGCAAAAATGTCACAAAAAAAGAAAACTACAGGCCAACATAACTGATGAACATAGATGCAAAAATCCTCAACACAATACTAGCAAACAGAATCCAAAAACATATTAAAAAGATCATACGCCATGATCAAGTGGGATTTATCCCAGGGATGCAAGGATTCTTCAATATATACAAATCAATCAATGTGATACACCATATTAACAAATTGAAGAATAAAAACTATATGATCATCTCAATAGATGCAGAGAAAGCTTTTGACAAAATTCAACACCCATTTATGATAAAAACTCTCCAGAAAGTGGGCATAGAGGGAACCTACCTCAACATAATAAAGGCCATATACGACAAACCCACAGCAAACATCATTCTCAATGGTGAAAAACTGAAAGCATTTCCACTAAGATCAGGAACAAGACAAGGATGCTCACTCTCGCCAGTATTATTCAACATAGTTTTGGAAGTCCTAGCCCCAGCAATCAGAGAAGAAAAAGGAATAAATGAATACAAATTGGAAAAGAAGTAAAACTGTCACTGTTTGCAGATGTCATGATACTATACATAGAGAATCCTAAAGATGCCACTAGAAAACTACTAGAGCTAATCAATGAATTTGGTAAAGTAGCAGGATACAAAATTAATGCACAGAAATCTCTTGCATTCCTATACACTAACAACAAAAGATCAGAAAGAGAAATTAAGGAAACAATCCCATTCACCATCGCAATAGAAAGAATAAAATACCGAGGAATAGGGGCTTCCTTGGTGGTAGAGTGGTTAAGAATCTGCCTGTCAATGCGGGGGACGTGGGTTTGAGCCCTGGTCCAGGAAGATCCCACATGCCACAGAGCAACTAAGCCCATGCACCACAACTACTGAGCCTGCACTCTAGAGCCCATGAGCCACAACTACTGAGTCCATGTGCCACAACTACTGAAGCCCGTGTGCCTAGAGCCCATGCTCCACAAGAGAAGCCACTGCAACGAGAAGCCCGTGCACTGCAATGAAGACTAAATGCAGCCATAATAAATAAATAAATAAATAAATTTATAAAAAAACAAACAAAAAATTTAATGACTACTCTGCACAGTTGTAGGATATCTGGGTGTCTCTGTTAATGTAATTACTGCAAAGTGCACTGATCCTTCCCTCGACCTACGAGCACAGATTCTTTTCCCACATGGCATCACACTTAAATTCCACAATACTCCTGGGTGGTCAGGAGCATTGTGTACTGTTAGCCTGTTGTACAGATGAGGCATGTGAAAGGGTAGTGACTTACCTAAAGTGTCCCAACAATGGGGCCCGATCTCCTCACTCTTTTGCTCCAGGAGCCTGTCTAGCAGACTCGACAACACACTTGGTTCTTCTCTACCAGCTCATGCTCCTGGGGCTCAGAGTCCACACCCTTCTCTGATGTTCCACTGTAAGGAAGAGTAAGGAGATAAGACAGCACATGGAATAGAGAGGAAAGTGAGATGACGGGAAGGCACATGAAACACAGGGGAAGAGGTGAGGATGTTCTGCTTGCCCCCTCTCAGTTCACTGGAAGCTGTGCAGTGGTGCTTTTCCTCTTCCCTAGCTCCATCACACATCCCCCTCTGCACACACAGCAGTGACACTGAGGCTCACATGTCTTGGACATGTGCACTTATCCCTGCTTGTGTTACATGTCCAAGTATTCTTTCTGGTAGTCATGCTATTATGCTAATGTAAGAGGCATCAAACTAAACAGAGTGAAGGTTACAAATTTGGAATGAGAACTAACATTGCTGAGGACCTACTAGATGCCACATGCTATAGGTTGTTATTTTTATCTTCAAATTCTCAAAGCAATGTTCTGTGGGTATCATTACTTAACTTTCTACAGATGGGACATAGGCACAGAGGAGAACATACATGCACAAAGAGTTAGAGGGAGGTGTCAAATGGACACAGAGATCAACTTGAAGGGCTAACACTGGCCAATTCTGGGCCAATTTGAGCATCAAAATGCTTAATGATAATAAACCCTTTGAGAAAATAGGACTTTAGGGGTCATACTTATACAAATGAAAACAATTATTTAATAATTAATTAATGATGGGGAAAAGGGAAAGCTTGACCCTACACTCAAATGCTAAGTAATAATTCTAGAAGAAATGACAAAATTGGAAAAGCAATACTTAACAGAAACCATAGCAACAAGTGATTCAGGTAAGAATCATAAATAGATGCTCAGACTGCATCAAATCTCACTGCAGTCACAGAGTCACCATGGTAACTATGCTGGCCTAGTAATACTGGGACAAAACAAACAATATCCACCCTGATTACATTCCAATATGTGATAGGAATTAAATAGAACTGACATAACACACAGTAATTAACCTCAAGTATTCTGCACAGTAAAGATTCCTGGAAGCTTTAGCAATATACACATAAGCGTATACATACACACATGTTCTCTCTTTCCCTCTCTCTCCCTCTCCTCCCCCACCCCCCATTCTCTCTCACCACCCAATATCCCAGGAATTCATTGTGTGGATTCACTGGTGTATAAAGAAGAAAATCCCCACAATTCAACAGATTCATTTCTGATCACACATAAATTTCAAAGCTACTGGACTATTTTAGTGATGGATTTTTCTGGAGATGACTTGTAGAATTGTCTCTGGGACATTTTTCTCCATAATTTCAGTAGATTGCCAATAATGGGTAAAAGCTGATGTGGAAATACAGGAAATGCAAGTTATGCATCAATTACTCTTTCCATTCTACAGTAGCCTGTGCTTTCATTCAAAAAGCTTCCCCAACAATTTCTGTTGAATATTTGGCTGCTGACAATTCAACAAAAATAAAATACATGAAAATATTAACACTTTACTTTAAAATACTGCCATTTATAATAGTAACAAGAAGTACGAGATACTTAGGAATAATTTGTCCACAGATGTGCAATGCCTATACTTTGAGCACTCCAAAACATTGCTCATAAAAATTAAACAAAACCTGAATAAATAGAGAGACATGTCATCTTCGTGGTTTGGAAGACACAGTATTGTTAAGATGTCTATTCTCAAACTGATTTACAGATTCAATGAAATCATAATAAAAATCCCAGCAGACACTTTTTTAAAGAAACTGACAGGATGATTTCTAATTTCATATGGAAATAAAAAGGACCTAGACCATGAAAAATCACTCTGACAATAACAGGGTGGGAAGATAAACACTACCTGATTTCAAGACTCATTTTAATTCTGTAAGAATAAAAACAGTGTGGTTTGGGGTGAAGGTGAAAATGTATATCAAAGGAAAAAAATGAAGAGTCAAAAAATAGACCCACACATATGTGAACAACTGATTTACAACAAAGCTACAAAGGTAATTTGGTGGACAAAAAATGGTCTTTTCAACAAATGGTGCTTGGAGAAGTGGATATCCACATGCACAAACATAAACTGTGATCCATATATAGTACCATATACAAAACTCAACTCAAAATACATCATAAACCTAAATATAAAAGCAAAAACTGTAAAATTGTACCAGAAAACACAAGAGAAAGTCCTTGTGACACTAGATTAGGTAAAAATTTCATAGATGATAAATCAATACCACAATCTGTAAATGAACAAATCAATAAATTGTACTTCCAGAAAGGTAAGAATTTCTGCTCTTCCAAAGACACCACTGAGAGAATGAAAAGACAAGCCAATGATTGGGAAAGTGTTTGAAAATCATATAACTGTTAAAGGACTTGTATCCAGAATATAGAAAATCTCACAAAAGCCAATAAGAAGGAAAAAGACACTCAAATAAATGGGCAAAAATTATGAATAGACATTGCTCACACACAAAAAATCAAATATCAAATAAGTACTACATGGAACAATGCTCAACATCATTAATCATTAGGGAAATGCAAACGAAAACTTCAGTGAAATACTACTACATCCCTGTAAAAATGACGAAAATTAAAAAGACTGAACACACCAAGTCTTGACAAGACTATAGGGGATGGAACTCTCATACAACTGCTAGTGGAAATGAAAAATGGTGTGACCACTTTGGAAAACAGTTTATCACTTTATTGTAATGTTAATCTCACATCTATCACATGATCCAGCCATTGGACTCGTAAGTATTTATTCTAGAAGAGGAAAGTCTATGTCTCTACAAAGACTAATACACATTATAAAGCTTATAACAGCTTTATTTAAAAGACTCCTAAATTGAAACCACCCAAACATCCATTAACAGGTAAATGGATAAAAGAAATTGTGGTATATTCATATACTGGAATACTATTAAGCAATACAAAAGAATGAACTATTGATATATGCAACAAAATGAACAAATCTAAAAATAATTACAATGAATGAACAAACCCAGACCAAAAAAAAAAATCTCTCTGGTTCTATTTAAATACATTTCTGGGACATGAAAACTAATCCATAGTGACAGATAACTGTTTTTGCCTAGGGACAGGGCAGTGGGAGGGCTAGGGAGGCCATGTAGTACAGAACTAAAAATGTTATGTCCTGGAAAAAATAATACTAATGACATTTAAACCTATCTGGTTATTTTAGGGGACATGGTTTGGTATCATTATAATAGGGCAAACTATAGGGTAATTAATATTTTTGGAAATACAAACATTCTTGTAACTGACATTTTAACTAACAGTTGAAAAATTCCTGGCATCTTAAAAATTTCATTATACAATGGATAAAAACATGGTGTCCATGGAAGAATCCATATTACAATATTAAATTGCTAGGAAGACCTTTGAACCAATGGCATATTTCAACAACCATCTGAGAGATATATAGGAATCACTGATTATTATTTATACAGTCAGAAAAATATATGTAAATTTATGCACATGCTTGTTAAACATAAAGATCCTTCCTCAAGCTAGACAATTCATTGCTTTCAAAGAAAGCATCTCTAAGATGGGCATCAGGGCTACTGCAAAGCATGTAGCTGCTGATGGAATTAAATGCCACCTGCTAAACCTCTTCTTCCAAGATGAGATCAAAGCAGCTTCCCTACTTTTAGGCTAGTTTGTGAACCTCACAGGAGCTATTCCACAACATGCTTTTGTTCAGATCTATGAACTCACTTGAGTCAAGTGTCATATCCAACTAAAGATGTGAAGTGTTGGAGTCTCCTGAGGACTGCTGCCCTTGAACGTGGAGTAGAAACTTCAGCAGCCATCAGGACACATATCCTCAGAACCTGCCTCTTTCAGATACCTGATATGAGTAAGGCCACCAGCATGAGGAGCTGCACAGGGAGAGACAAATCAAGCAATCAGCATGCTTTACTGGTGTAACTATGTGCCCCGCACCGTGGTAGGCACTGGGCTAGTGACAATGACACTGAAACAATTGGATAGTGATTGTAACAACCCAATGTTACAATGGGCCTCTCATCAGGGCTTTTTTTTTTCTCAGTTATTCCTCTATCTACTACTTAAAAACAAAAAACAAAAAAATATTGAAAAGGAATAAGGAGTGGCCTGAATTCATACCCGCACTCATGATCCCGCAACAACAACAGGGCCGCTGGCTTATTCATGTGTTATCACTGAATGTTCACAGCGACCCTGTGGGGAGGGCATTCTTATCTCCATTTTACAGAGGGGAAAGCTGAGGCTCAGAGAGTCGATGCCTGTCTCACCTCTCGCAACCCTGCCTTTAGAAGGAAAGTGGCTCCAGGACACCCCTGGAGCAGGACACCGCACTCACTGGGGCCAGGAGGGACCCCAATGGCTTTACCTACGAGACAGCAGAGGCACCAAGCCCCAAAGCGGGAAAGAGGTGACTTGGTTGTGGATCCCTTTGTCTCCCCACACCCCAGCGTGATCCAGCCCCCACCGGGGACCCACACCCTCAGCTGAGTCCCGAACACCTGAAGGCATGACCGGCTCTTCTCGTCAAGCCACATCTGCCTCGGTAGAAAAGTCATCACGGTCACCATAGTGACGTCCGGTTTCTATGGCAATTGCAATGCGTAGGCTTGGCCTCCACACCGGAAATGTCTCCTCACCCTGCTACAGCAATGGTCTTTCGTTGAAAGAAAATCACCTTTGCTCTTCAGGCTACCACTTGAGAAAGCATAATAATTAAAGGCACTAGACTGGGACCGGGTAGTTGGCAGAACTCTACACATGTTGTTGGAACAAAGCACGTTCCTACAGTCATAAATTTTTTGCTTTAAAGACGCAGTAGGAGAATATTGTCAGTATACAGAGACCCAGGGAGGTATCCTAGGGTTCTTGGAGATGAGAGGGTGAGCATATAAAATTACAGGCCATGCTAAGCAGGAATGACTTACCTGATTCATGAGGTTGGAAGGAAAAACAGGGGTTTCACAGCCCAGATCCTCTCTCTTCAAAACTCTTATAGCAAGCTACCCATAGGGAGCATGTGTTCTGCCCTGCCCTTAGGGGTGGGTCTTACGGTTAGCTTACAACTCTTCTCCCTTTTTTGTGTCTCTCTAGCTCACCAGCTGTTCTTATGTTATTGCTTTAAAATGCTTGTGTCATTAATGCCCCCTCAAATACACCTCTGTTCTATGTTTGATTTATGTAGACCAACTAAGAAATGAAAAAAAGAATAAGGAGAGCAATACATCAGCTTGACTCCTTATAAAGGTGAAATTGGAGAAAGTGGCTTAGATTTGCTGGCAAATGGGCTTCCTATTAATGATGTCCAGAATTGGACAGACTTGTCCACTCAGTAGTGCTGCACTGGGACAGTCTCTGAGGCCAAAGACTGCAATGTATATCTATCTGCTGTCTGGTAGAAGACTCTCGTTTATGTGTACTCAAAGAAAGTGACTTTCTTGCCATAGGCAGTCTCTGTAGCAAGAAAAAGTGTTTCAGGACACCTTCTTTGAGAAACACTTCTCAAAGTGAAGAAATACCCCTTGCTCTGAATGAATACTCACCAAGCCACCTTCTGAGCCTCCTCCCATGGAACCATTGCAGCAACACTTTCTTAGTACATTAATTTTGTGATTATAGTGTGATTCCATAATTATTATGGAATTATTTTCCAATTTCCAAGACTAATGTATGATATATCGTGAAAATTTCCCTAGGAAATCCCCTCAAGAAGGAATTATTGGAATGCTCAGAAATGTTCTCCCTCTCATAAACCAACACACAAATTGTAGTCAAAATGATAACGAAGTCCTACCAATCCTTCAAGGATAAGAGAATCTCTATATTATCCAATGACAACAGACTACAGGAAGAAAAGAAGTAACATTCACCAAGATCACAATGTTTTGAATATCCATTTCTGCTTAGCAATAAACAAAATAATAACCATGTATTATTTCTCAGGATTCTGTGGGTTGACTGGATGTTTTTCTGCTCCGTTTGGTGTCTGTTACCTGAGGCTGCAGTCATCTGGAGGCACCTCTCATCTGGAATTTCCAAGAAAGCCCATTCACATGCATGAGGGTTAATGTTGGCATATGTTGGGAGCTCACTGGGGCTGTTGAATGGAGCACTTTGGGTCTTCTCCACAGAGCTCTCCACATGTAGGGTTGCCAGATAAAACAGAGGACACTTAGTTAAATCTGAATTCCGGACAACCAAGAAATTATTTTTAGTGTAAGTGTGATGGTTAATTTCATGTGTCAACAAGACTGGGCCAAGGTGCCCAGATATCTGGTCAAACATTATTCTGGCTGTTTCTGTGATGTTTGGATGATATTAACATTTAAATAGGGAGACATTGAGTAAAGCAGATGAAGGTCTGAATAGAACAAAAGATTGACCTCTAACAAGCAGAAGGATTCTGCAGCAGATGGTGTTCGGGCATTTTATAATGGCTTAATGGCCTTTGATACAGAGGTACTATTGATATTTCCTCCAATAAGGGAGTTTCAGGTGAAAGTTTAGAAAGGGATCATCATGGTGATTCTAATGTGCCACCTGGTTAAGACTCCCTGGCTGAGGAGACAGGTCAAAATGCAATAGGAGTAGCCTGATCTGGGGAGGAAAGACAGCTACTATTTATGAAGCAAGTCATTTAGAGGGGCCCAGCACTACATTCTTCAAGTTAGTGGCTGGATTTAATCCTTATAACTACCCTGGTGGTGAGGTATTGCTATCGTCTCTTCATGGATGTGTGTGACTCCAAAGCACATGCTTCTAAGCACAGAGACAAATGGCTAAGAGGTTGCTCCCCAGGCCAACTGCTAGAGCCAGGGGTGGCTGGAAGCCTGGGTACCTTTAGTTGCTGATGGCAGTGCTTTAGCAAAGGTATCAGGACATATACTGCTGAAGTGGTTAATCTCTGTTCTCTCTGTATTTACCCTCCCTGCAGCAGGAAGCCAGGTTGGTACTCACTCCTCCTGCCACATGGGAGATTTATGATGGGGCTGGAAGCAGAAGCTGTCTGAAGCCATTGTTTCTTCTGTCCTTTGTGAAAGCTTGACTTTACACCATGGAATGTGCTGCCTGTACCTGGTAGGGAGGGGAGGACATGTAAGGACACAGAGAAGGCCTGGAAGGGAAATTTCTCCCAGATAGGGGTGAGGTAAAAGTTCTATAGGCCCTTCCTGGAGGAGGAGGGACCTGAGCACAGGTCCATATCAACACTTGGGGTTGCTCCTTGGATGGCTCATAAAAGCTGCACATCCAGCCATGAGACAGATTATCCTATATGGATCAAGGGATGAGACATGTGAGGTTGGGGTGTGAAGGCACAGAGCCAGCTAGGGCAAAGGTCAGCTCAGCCTTGAGCAGTGTAGACAGATGAGTATTGATGATGGGGGCTCCCTAGGGTGTATCTGGAAATTGAGTTCACACACGTGGGACTGCTTTGTCAAAGAACACAAATATTTAACATTTTAAATACTGTCTAGGTGAAATTTAAAGTCTCTTTACTAATATATATCTCAACGAACTACAAGATGAGAGCACTTGTTTATCCAGATTTATGCAATAATGAGTTTTACAACATTATTAATATTTGCTAATGTGAAACCCTATTGTTGGAGTGTTAGATTACTTTTCATTTTTTCCCCTTTTTCTATATATAAATGGTATATTTCACATGTGCTTTTTTAAGTTAGAAAGTAGGGTGGGAAAGAAACTAACACTTCAAGGGCCCACTACTGGCCAGTGTGTTAGGAACTCTACATACTGTTTTTATAACTTCTTACAACTGTTCTGTAAGTTAAGTATCAGTATTCCCTGTTACAACTCATTCCTCCCCCAAGGCACACTCTACCAAGGCTCAGAGAGGTTAAATACATTTTCCAAGGACACCCCTGGTAAGAGTGTATCCTAATCCAGGGTTGTTGGATTCCAGAGTTGGGTTCTACTCTGAATCTGTGCACATAGGATGGGTAGTAACGTTTACCTTGCTCTAGAGCAGATTTTCTCAACCTTAGCACTGTTGACACTTTGGGTCAGAGTACTCCTTGTTGTGAAGGCTGTTTTATGTATTGTGGGATATTTAGCCTCCACCCACAAGATTTCAGTAGCACCCCCAGTTGTGACTACCAAATATGTTTTCGGACATTTCCACATGTCTCCTGGAGCTGGGGAGCAAAATCACCACCATTTGAGAACTACTGCTCTAAATATACATTTCTGACAGGTAGTTGGATACATGGGTCTGGAGCCTGGAAAAACGTTCTGAGATGAAGACATGATTTGTAGGCTTATGGGGCCGGGCATGTAATAGATGCCCCATAAATATGTGTTAAATAAATGCAAATGGCTTATAAAATTGAGAGTCATCAAGTCTTTTTCTATTCTTATACCAGTTCTACAAACTGAAGTAGGATCATTCTTATAAACGTTATCAAAATCTGTATTTTCAACCCAACATTTATTGCTTAACTTTTGTTTCCCTGTGTAAAAGAAATGTATTTGAAATGGTAGAACATGTTGAAATGGGTTATATTACCACCAGGTAAAGCCAGAGCCACAACGCAACATTAAGATGGCGGAACAAAAGAGTGAAGGTCCAGTGTAACCTGCATTTCTATGCCAGACCAATGTTAAGTACTTTAATGTTACTAACATATTTGATCTTCAAACAGCCCTTTAAGGTTTTATCACCATTTATGGATCAGAAGTTCAAGGCATGGAAAGGTTAAGGAACTGGTCTAGGTCACATGGTTAGTAGGAGATAGAGGAATGGCCCTTCCCAGGACTATATGGTATTAAAGCCCATTGATACTAACCATGAAGGTACCCTACCATGCATCAACAAATATCTCTAGAGCCTCGCCCAGGGTCTGGAACTGAGTGAATTTTGAACTGAATTGAACTTAGATATAGTGACCGAATGTAGAATTCTTCTGAGCCTGCAGCATGACTCTTAAAATAATTTCTTGGACTTACATGGAAAAATATCTCCCTTCTAGAAACTCAAAGTGTTTTTCTGAATGGAAATGACTTTATTCTCTGGCCCAGACCTAGCTGGCTGGGAGAAGAGGCTGGTGTGATCTTCTTTGACAGGTGAGACCACCTCCTCTTTGGGTGGTGACTTACCCAAGATCATCCTAGAGTTTTGAGGTGAGGTCTGCCCCTGGGACCCAGGGAGATCTCCTGGCTGGTACTGTAGGATTTTGTACAAAATACACAGAAATAGCTTTTGGTCCTATGTAGCACAGGAAAACACAGGGAATGGGCAAGTGGTGACTTCATTCCCTACCCCAAACTCTATTCATGGGTTGCATGACTCAACTGAGTGGAAATGGTAATAATCACCTTCTTCCCTTCCCCAGCCCCATCATTCCACTACATAGAAATGGCATTGATTCTATCACAGTCAAGATAGAAATGTGTGTGTATTTTCCTTCTTCTCTCCACATGTTCTCCAGATCATTCTGCCCCTCAAATACAGTCACATCTGTGGTTCACACTCTCTTGCCCCCTCCACTACTAGTGGGGTAAAGCTCCACCAGATTCCTGACTCTCTTGGCAAATCCATTCTCAGAAAGTGCGAGTCCCTCTTTCTTTACCCTCCAAATGTACTGCTCAGCTTCTGTCTTCACAGGCCCATTGGGGCTAGAAGTAAAAGGGGCCAAGGTCCCAAGACAGTGGTCTTATGGGTCCCCACATTCCCAGGGCCCTGAATGGCTCCTGATTTGCATGTTTCTTTTTTTTTAATCAGACAACTTTAGGGAAGCAGAAGAAATAAACATGTCAAATTTATATGTATTTTCTGTTGCATAAATATTTTTGGGACTAAATATTGTTCTGCACAATAATGTAAAGGTTTTAAAGTATGTGTGACCACATTCCTTGTTAAGAGAAGCTGCCATAAGGTATGTCTTCAAATGGCTTTTAAAACATAAGGGGGAAATGGCATTAGCTTTATCGAGAGGCAGATATATTTTTTGTGTGTATGATTCAATATTTTTATAGATTATACTCCATTTAAAGTTATTATAGAACATTGGCTATATTCCCTGTGTTGTACAACACATTCTTGTATCTTATTTTTAAAATTTTTATTAAAGTATAGTTGATTTACAATATTGTGTTAGTTTCAGGTGTAGAGCATAGTGATTCAGTATTTTTGCAGATTACATTCCATTATAGGTTATTACAAGATAATAGGTATAATTCCCTGTGCCATACAGTATATCCTTGTTTGCTTATCTGTTTCATATATCGCAGTTTGTATCTAATCCTGTACCCCTAACTTGTCCCTCCCCCTTCCCTCTTCCCTTTGGTAATACCGGAGTGTATGAGATTCTGTGTTCTTCTTGGCAACTCTGATACGAAAATGCAGTGGCAGGAATGTTTATAGTCCTCTCCTGGGATTTATAACCAGTGCAGTGTATGCTACACCCTTGATATTGATAACCAGTGCACAGTAATCTGCTCAACAGAAAGAGTATGGAGGTTCTTTTAAAACTTGAAAATAGAAATACTATATGACTAAGCAATCCCAATTCTGGTTATTTATCCAAAAGAACTGAAAATCAGGATCTCAAAGAGATATTTGCACTGTCATGTTTATTTTAAAGCTATTCATAGGGGCTTCCCTGGTGGCGCAGTGCTTGAGAGTCCGCCTGCTGATGCAGGGGGCGCAGGTTCGTGCCCCGCTCCGGGAGGATCCCACATGCCGTGGTGCGGTTGGGTCCGTGAGCCATGGCCGCTGAGCCTGCATGTCCAGAGCCTGTGCTCTGCAACGGGAGAGGCCACAACAGTGAGAGGCCCGCGTACTGCAAAAAAAAAAAAAAAAGCTATTCACAATACTCAAGATATAGAAACAACAGATAAGTAAATAAAGAAAATGTGACATATACATATGATTATTATAATCATATACATATGATTATTACTCAGCCTTAAAAAAAGAAAGATTTTCTGCAATATACAACAACATGGATAAACCTTGAATACATTATGCTAAATGAAACAAGCCAGGCACTGGAAGACAAACATTGTGTGATTCTACTTATTTGAGATATCTAAAATAGTCAAATTGATAGAATTAAAGAGTAAAATGGTGTTTTCCAGGGGCTGGGGGATGGGGAAGTGAAGAGTTATTAGTCAATGGTCATAAGGTTTCAGTTAAGCAATATGAATAAGTTCTAGGGGTCTGCTGTACAACGTTATATAAATAGTTATCAATACTGTATCAATACTGTATCAATACTGTACAGTATCAATACTGTATTGTTAAGTATTGTACACTTAAATATTTTTAAGAGGGTAAATCTCATGTTAAGTGTTCTTATCAAAATAAAATAAAATAGGGAAAAAAAGAAGTCAACTGATAATTCTAAATCTGGCAAAACTGTCCTTCAAAAATGAGGGTGAAATTGCCTCCCCATTCCATTTCTGGTTAGAGATTTTGTCTGTAACTCTAAGGGGATTGAAATTATTATAGAAATTCTTAGATTCATGTGGGCCACTGTCAGGTATTGAAGTGCTTCATTCAACAATGTATATATCAGAGAACATTGGGAAACATTCTACCAACACTGTACTGTATTTTGTAATAAAATATTTTGAAGATTGAAAAAAATGAGGATGAAATTAAGATATTCACAGACAAACAAAAGCTGAGGGAGTTTATTACCACTGGACCTGCTCATGAGAAATGCTAAACAGAATCCTTCAAATTGGAAAGAAAAGATGACATACAGTTTCTTGAGGTCATATGAAAATATAAAGATCTCCAGCAAAAGTAAATAGATGAACAAATATGAAAACAAGTATGATTATAATTTTGGTTTGTAACTCAATTCTTTATTTTATACAGGAATTAAAAGATGAATGCACATAGCATAGGGAGATCAGCTCGGTGCTTTGTGTCCACCTAGAGGGGTAGGATAGGGAGGGTGGGAGGGAGACACAAGAGGGAAGAGATATGGGGATATATGTATATATATAGCTGATTCACTTCGTTATACAGCAGAAACTAACACACCATTGTAAAGCAATTATACTCCAATAAAGATGTTCAAAAAAAGACGAATGCACAAAAATTAATTACAAATCTATTTTAATGGGTACTCAATATATAACAATGAAATTAGTGACATCAGTAACATAAAGTTGGGGGGTGAGGTACAGAACAGTAAAGAGTAGAGTTTTGTGTGTGATTGAAGTGAAGCTGGTTTCAATTTATATTACATTACATTATAACTTCAGGATAGTATATGTAATGCCAATCATGGCCACAAAGAAAATATTTATAGAATATACACAAAAAGCAAAGAGAAGGGAATAAAAATGTGCAGTGACAAAAATATCAACTAAATACAAATGAAGGCAGCAATGAAGGAAATGAAGGACAAAAGAGTTATAAGCTATACAGAAACAATAAAATAGCAAAGTAAGTCCTTCCCTATCAGTAACGAGTTTAAATATAAATGGATTAAATACCCCAATCAAAAGACATAGATAGTCAGAATGGATTTTTAACAAAGCAGTATCCAACTCTACATTGTATCCAAGAGACCATTTTAGAATTAAGGACATGCATAGGTTGAAAGTGAATGGATGGAGAAAGATATTCCATACAAATAGTAACCAAAGAAGAGCAGTGGTGGCTACTCTAATAACAGACAAAATGGATTTTAATACAAAAAGTGGTAAGAAGCAAAGAAGGACATTATATAATGATAAAAGGGTTAATTCAGAAAGAAGATATAACAGTTTCAAACATAGATGCATCAAACATAAGAACCCAAAAATATATAAAGCAAACATTGATATAATTGAAGAGACAAATAGGCAGCTTTACAATAACAGTAGGAAACTTTAGTATCTCACGTTTATTAATGGATAGAACAACCAGAGAGAAGAGTAATAAAGAAATAGAGGACCTGAATGACACTACATACCTATTGGATCTAACAGACATATACAGAACATCCACCAAGGAAGAGCAGAATTCAATTTTTTAATTGCAAGTGGAGTATTCTCCAGGATAGACCATATGTTATGTCACAAAACATGTCTCACTAGACTTGAAAAGATAGCTGTTGTACAAAGTATGTTCTCCAATCACAATGGAATGAATCGGTAATGGAAGGAAAATAGGGAAATTTACAAATATTTAGGAATTAAACAACACAGTCTGAAAAACCAGTGGGTCAAAGAAGAAGTCACAAAGGAAAATAGAAAATATCTTGAGACAAATGAAATGAAAACACAACACACCAAAACTTATAGGATGCAATAAAACCAGTGCTAAGAGGGATATGTATGGCTATTATATTTTAAAAGGAAGAAAGACATCAAATGAACAACCTAACTTTACACCTTAAAGAACTAGAAAAAGAAGAACAAACTAAACTCAAAGCTAGTAGGAAAAAGAAAATAATAAAAATTAGAGCTGAGATAAGTAAAATAGAGAATAGAAATATTAACAGAAAAATAACAATAATAGAAAAATAACAATGATACCAAGAGCTAATTTCTTCAGAAAGATAAACAAAATGGACAAACTTTTAGGTAACTGACTAATAAAAGAGATAGAAGACTCTAACAACTAAAATCATAAATGAAAGTGGGGATATTTACAACCAGTTTCACAGAATAAAAAAGATAACACAGTACTATGAAAATTATATGTCAATGAATTGTATGACGTAAATAAAATGAACAATTCCTAGAAACACATAACCTACCAAAACTGAATATGAAGAGATAAAATGTCTGAAGAGATCGAAATATTTAGCAGATTGAATCAGTAAAAATAATTTTTAAAACTTCTCGATAAAGAAAAGCCCCCCCCCCAAAAAAAAGAAAAGCCCAAGACCAGATTGCTTTTACAGGTGAATTCTACCAAACATTTAAAGAATTAACACCAATCCTTCTCAAACTCTTACAAAAAAATTGAAGTGTAGGGAACACTTCCTAACTTATTCTGTGAGGCCAGCATTACCCTTATACCAAAGCCAGACAAAAACACTACAAGAAATGAAAACTACAGGAAAGTATCTCTATGAATATTGGTGCAAAAATCTTCAACTAGATACTAGCAAACTGAATTCATCAGCATATTAAATAGATTATATACCATAACCAATAAGATTTATTCCTATAATGCAAGGCTGGTTTAATATATGAAAGTCAATCAATGTAGTACACCACATTAACAGAATGAAGGGGAAAAAACCCACAATCATCTCGATGTAGAAAAGTTGCTTGACAAAATTCAACACCTTTGCATGATAATAACTTCAAAAAACTAAGAATAGACAGAATCTACCTAACATAATAATGGCCATGTATGAAAAACCCACAGTTAAAAGCATACTCCATGGTTTAAACAATAAGGTTTTCTGCTAATATCTGAAGCAAGATAATGGTGCCCACTTTTGCCACTTCTATTCAACATAGTGCTGGAAGTTCTAGCCAGAGCAATTAAGCAAGGAAAAGAAATAAAGGGCATCCAAATTGGAAAGGAAAAGATAAAATCACCATTGTTTATAGATGACATGATCTTGTATGTAGAAAACCCTAAAGATTCCACAAACTGTTAAAACTAATAAATGAATTCATCAAAGTTACAAGATACAAATAAAACATGCAAAAATCAGTTTCATTTCTATACATTAACAATTGACAATTTGAAAAGGAAATTAAGAAAATAATTTCACACACAATAGCATGAAAAATAATAGAATACTTGAGAATAAATTTAACCAAGGAGGCAAAAGATTTGTACACTGAAAACTGCAAAGCATTGCTAAAAAAAATTTTAAGAAGACATAGTAATTGGAAAGCAGCCCACATTCCTGGATTGGAAGACAATATTGTTAAGATGTCAATACTACCCAAAGCAATCTACAGTCAATGAATCATTATAAAAATCCAAACAACATTTTTGCAGAAATAGAAAAATCCACCCTAAAATTCATCTGGAATCTCAAAGGACACCAAATGGCCAAAATAATCTTGAAAGAGAGGAAGAAAGTTGGGGGACTCAGACTTAGTGATTTCAAAAGTTACTACAAAGCTACAGTAATCAAAACAGTGTGATACTGTCATAAAGACAGACATATAAACCAATGGAATTGAGCACAGAATCCAGATATAAACCCTTACATATATGGTCAATTGAGTTTCAACAGTAGTGCCAGTACCATTCAGTGAAGAACAGATAGTCTTTTCTGCAAATGGTTTTGGAAAAACTGGATATCCATATGCAAAAGAATGAAGTTCCACCTTTACTTTACACCATACACAAAAATTAACTCACAGTGCATCAGACTTAAATGTAAGAGTTAAAACTATAAAACTGTCGGAAGAAAACAAAAGGGAAAAGTTTTATGACATTGGACTTGGCACTGATTTCTTGAGTATGACACCAAAAGCACAAGAAAAAAATTGATAAATTGGACTTCATCAAAATTAAAATTTTGTTCATGAAAGAACACTATAAACAGAGTGAAAAAGCAACCTATGGAATGGGAAAAATATTTACAAATCATATATCTGATAAGAGATTAACATCAAGAATATATAAGGAACTCTTACAACTCAACAACAAAAAATAAACAACTTGATTTAAAACTTGGTAAAGGACTTGAATACACATTTCTCCAAAAGGGATACATCAATGGCCAATAAGCACCTGAAAAGATGCTCAACATCACTAATCTTTAGGAAAATGCAAATTGAAACCACAATGAGATATCACTTCACACTCATTAGGATGGCCATTGTTAAGGAAAAAAAACAGGAAATAAGTTTTGGAGAGGATGTGGAGAAATTGGAAAACTTGTGCTTTGCTGGTGGGAATTTAAAATTATGCACTGGCTGTGGAAAACAGTACGGCAGTTCATCAAAAAGTTAAACATAAAACCCAGTGATTCCATTCTGGATACTATATTTATAGCAGTATTATTCACAGAGCCAAGAGGTAGAAGCAATCCAAGTGTTCACTGGCAGATGAATTGATAAATTACATATATATGTATGTATGTATATGTATATATATATATATATATTTTTTTACACACACATACACACTGGAATATTATTCAGCTTTAAAAAGGAATGAAATTCTAACACATCCTACAACATGGGTGAACCGTGAAGATTGTCCTAAGTGAAATAAGCCAGACATAAAAGGAAAATTATTTTATGATTCTACTTATATGAAGTACCTAGAGTAGTCAAATATTTATAGACATAAAGTAGAATGGGGTTGCAGGGGTTGGGTGGAGTGGGGAATGGGAAGTTATTTTTTAACAGGTATGGAGTTTCAGTTTGGGAAGACAAAAAATGTTCTAGAGATAGATGGTGATGATGGTTGCACCACAGTGTGAATGTATTTAATGTCATTGAACTATACACTTAAAAATGGATAAAATGGTAAATTTTATGTTATGTGTATTTTACCACAATGAAAAAGGAATGAATTATTAACACATGCAACAAAATATTATGCTGAATGAAAGAAGCCAGACAAAAAGAATATATACTGTATGATTCCACTTACATAAAATTATAGAAAATGAAAACTAATTCATAGTGACAGAAAGCAGATCAGTGGTTTCCTGGATGAGGGGAAGTTGGTACATGGAGAGACGAGAGGTAAGGTTACTAAGGGGCAGAAAGAAACTTGGAGGTGATGGATATGTTCATTATCTTTATTGTGGTGATAATTTCATGTGTATTTACATATGTCAAAGCTTATGAAACTGTATACTTTAAATATGCACAGTTTATCGTTAAGTAAATTATACCTCAATAAAGCTGTTTTTTAACTTGTGGTTAGACACAACATGAAATCTACCCTCTTAACATATTTTAAGTGTACAATACAGTATTGTTAACTAAAGACACAATGTTGCACAAAAGATTTCTAGAACTTATTTACCTTGCATAACTGAAACTTTATACCCATTAAATAAATAAAGCTGTTTTTAAAATGTATGTTCCATAGATTGTAATCATCTGGGAGCTTGTTATAAATACAGCAGAGTCACAGGCTAATCTATTGAATCAGAATCTGCATTTTAATAAGATACACAGATGATCTGTATGTAAAATAAGTTTTCAGAAATCTGCTTTAATGAATATGTATTATTTTTGCAGGGAAGAATACAAGAAATAATTGTTAATTTTGGAAAGTGGATTATGAAACTACAGTATAATATGATTCTTTTTTCCCCAGTTTGAGATATAATTGACATATAGCATTGTATATATTTAAGGCGTAAAACATGATTTGATATATGTATATACTACCAAATGTTTACGACAATAAGTTTAAGATATTAATTCCATCACCTCACATACACATTTTTTCCTTGTGATGAGAATTTTTAAGATCTAGTCTCAGTAATTTCAAATATGCAATATAGTATTATTAACTAAAGTCATCAAGTTGTACATTACATCCCCAGAACTTATTTATTTTGTAACTAGAAGTTTGTACCTTTTTTTTTTTTTTTGTGATACACGGGCCTCTCACTGTTGTGGCCTCTCCCATTGCGAAGCACAGGCTCCGGACGCGCATGTTCAGCGGCCATGGCTCACGGGCCCAGCCGCTCTGCGGCATGTGGGATCTTCCCGGACCGGAGCATGAACCCGTGTCCCCTGCATCGGCAGGCAGACTCCCAACCACCGCGCCACCAGGGAAGCCCGAAGTTTGTACCTTTTGATCACCTTTATCCAATTCCTCCACCCCGACCCCTTGCCTCTGGAAAGCACAAACCTGTTCTCTGTTCCTATGAGTTTTTTTTTTTTTAGATTCCACATATAAGTGAGATCATATAGTATTTGTCTTTGTATGACTTATTTACCATAATGCCCTCAAAGTCCATCCATGTTGTTGCAAATGGCAGAATTACCTTCTTTTTTATGGCTGAATAGTATTCTATTATAATGGTATATATATATATATAATATTATATAGTATTCTATATAATGGTATATATATATATATATATATATATATATATATATATATATATATATACACACACACAGACACATATATATATCACACTTTCTTTATCCATTCATCCATTGATGAACACTTAGGTTGTTTCCATGTCTTGACTATTGTAAATAATGCTGCAATGAACATAGGGGTGCAGATATATCTATTTGGAATAGTGATTTCATTTCCTTTGTATATATGTCCAGAAGTGCAATTACTGTATCATATGGTACTTCTTTTTTAATTTTTAAAATTTATTTATTTATTTGGTTGCACCAGGTCTTAGTTGTGCCTCATGGGCTTCTTAGTTGTAGCATGTGAAATCTTAGTTGTGGCATACATGTGGGATCTAGTTCCCTGACCAGGGATCGAACCCAGGCCCCCTGCATTGGGAGCATGGAGACTTATCTACTGTGCCACTAGGGAAGTCCCTGGTAGTTCTAGTTTTTAATTTTTTGAGGAATCTCCATACTGTTCTCCATAGTGGATATAACAATTCACACTCCTACCAACAGTGCACAAGGGCTCACATTTCTCCACATTCTTGCCAGCATTTTCTATCTCTTGTCTTTTTGATGATAGCCATTTTAACAGTGAGGTGACATCTTATTGTGGTTTTGATTTGTATTTTAGTGATATTGAGCACATTTCATGTACCTGTTGGCCATATGAATATCTTCTTCGGAAAAATGTCTATTCAGGTCCTTTGCCCATTTTTAAATTGGATTATTGTTTTCTGTTTGTTTGCTATTAAGTTGTATGAGTTCCTTATATAGTTTGGATATTAGCTTCTTATCAGATATATGATTTGCAAAGATTTTCTCCCATTTCTTAGATTGCCTTTTCATTTATTTTTTTTTTTACATCTTTATTGGAGTATAATTGCTTTACAATGGTGTGTTAGTTTCTGCTTTATAACAAAGTGAATCAGTTATACATATACATATGTTCCCATATCTCATCCCTATTGTGTCTCCCTCACTCCCACCCTCCCTATCCCACCCCTCTAGGTGGTCACAAAGCACCGAGCTGATCTCCCTGTGCTATGCGGCTGCTTCCCACTAGCTATTCATTTTACGTTTGGTAGTGTATATATGTCCATGCCACTCTCTCACTTTGACACAGTTTACCCTTCCCCCTCCCCATATCCTCAAGTCCATTCTCTAGTAGGTCTGTGTCTTTATTCCTGTCTTACCCCTATGTTCTTCATGACATTTTTTTCTTAAATTCCATATATATGTGTTAGTATACGGTATTTGTCTTTCTTTTTCTGACTTACTTCACTCTGTATGACAGACTCTAGGTCTATCCACCTCATTACAAATAACTCAATTTCATTTCTTTTTATGGCTGAGTAATATTCCATTGTATATATGTGCCAATCTTCTTTATCCATTCATCCGATGATGGACACTTAGGTTGTTTCCATCTCCTGGCTCTTGTAAATAGAGCTGCAATGAACATTTTGGTACATGACTCTTTTTGAATTATGGTTTTCTCAGGGTATATGCCCAGTAGTGGGATTGCTGGGTCATATGGTAGTTCTATTTGTAGTTTTTTAAGGAACCTCCATACTGTTCTCCATAGTGGCTGTACCAATTCACATTCCCACCAGCAGTGCAAAAATGTCCCCTTTTCTCCACACCCTCTCCAGCATTGTTTCTAGATTTTTTGATGATGGCCATTCTGACCGGTGTGAGATGATATCTCATTGTAGTTTTGATTTGCATTTCTCTAATGATTAATGATGTTGAGCATTCTTTCATGTGTTTATTGGCAGTCTGTATATCTTCTTTGGAGAAATGTCTATTTAGGTCTTCTGGCCATTTTTGGATTGGGTTGTTTGTTTTTTTGTTATTGAGCTGCATGAGCTGCTTGTAAATTTTGGAGATTAATCCTTTGTCAGTTGCTTCATTTGCAAATATTGTCTCCCATTCTGAGGGTTGTCTTTTGGTCTTGTTTATAGTTTCCTTTGCTGTGCAAAAGCTTTGAAGTTTCATTAGGTCCCATTTGTTTATTTTTGTTTTTATTTCCATTTCTCTAGGAGGTGGGTCAAAAAGGATCTTGCTGTGATTTATGTCATAGCGTGTTCTGCCTATGTTTTCCTCTAAGAGTTTGATAGTTTCTGGCTTTACATTTAGGTCTTTAATCCATTTTGAGCTTATTTTTGTGTATGGTATTAGGGAGTGTTTGTTGATCATTTCTTTTGCTGTGCAGAAGTGTTTTAGTTTGATGTAGTCTTATTTGTTTACTTTTTATTTTCTTGCTTGTGCTTTAGGTAACATATCCAAAAAATCATCATTGTCAAGAACTCCTGTTAAGAAGATTTTCCCCCTATGATTTCTTCCAGGAGTTTTATGGTTTCCGGTCTTACATTTACGTCTTTAATCCATTTCGAGTTAATTGTTGAGAGTGGTGTAAGATAGGGGTTTAGTTTCATTCTTTTGCATGTGAATATCCAGTTTTACTAGCACCGTTTATTGAAGAGACTATCTTTTCTCTATTGAGTATGCTTGGCTCCCTTGTCAAATATTAGTTGACTGTGTATGCATGGGCCCTCAATCCTGTTCCATTGGTCCATCTCTTTGTTTATATGCCAGTAGTATACTGTCTTAATTACTATATTTTTTGTTTTTGTATAAATGCATATACATATTTTAAAATTGCATAAATTTACATATAACATTTAGGTGTACAACATAATGATTTGATATTTGTATACATTGTGAAATTATGACCACAATAAATCTAGTTAACATTCATCATATGGTTGCAAAAAACTTTTTTTCTTGTGATAACAATGTTTAAAATCTACTCTCTGAAAAACTTTCAAATATCCAATTCACTATTATTAACTATAGTCTATAGCTATAAACTATAGCTTTTTAATATAGTTTGAAATCAGAAAGAGTGATGCCTCCAGCTCTCTTATTCTTTCTCAATATTGTTTTGGCTATTTGGGGTCTTTTGTCATTCCATACAAATTTTAGGATTGTTTTTTTCTATTTCTGTAAAAAACTCATTGGAATCTTGATATGGATTACACTGAATCTATAGATGGCTTTGGGTAGTATGAACATTTTCACAGTATTAATTCTTCCAATCCCTGAACATGGGATATTTTTCCACTTACTTGTGTCTTCTTCAATTTCTTTCAACAATGTCATAGCTTTCAGTTTAGTGATCTTTCGTCTCCTTAGTTAAAATTATTTCTAAGTATTTTATTGTTTCTGATCCTATTGTAAATGGGATTGTTTTCTTTTCAGATAATTTGTTGTTAGTATATAGAAATGCTGCTGATTTTTGTATGTTGATTTTGTATCCTGCAACTATATGATATTCATTGATTAGATCTAACAACTTTTTGGTGGAATCTTTAGGAATTTCTATATAAAAAATCATGTCCTCTGAAAATAGAGAAATTTTACTTCTTCCTTTACAGTTATGATACCTTTTATTTCTTTTTCTTGCCTGATTGCTCTGGCTAGGACTTCCAGTTCTATGCTGAATAGGAGTGGTGAGAGTGAGCACCCTTGCCTTGTTCCTGATCTTTCCACCCTTCACTGTTAAGTATGATGTTAATGTGGGCTTGTCATATATGCCCTTTTTATGTTGAGATATGGTTCTTCTATACCTAAATTATTGAGAGTTGTTATCATGAAAGGATGTTGAATTTTGCCAAGTGCTTTTCCTGTATCTATTATGATCATATGGCCTTTATCTTTCATTCTACCAATGTCACGTAACACATTTATTGATTTACATATGTTGACTCCTCCTTGCATCCCAGGGATGAATCCTACTTCATGGTGTATGATCCTTTTAATGTGTTGCTGAATTTGGCTTGCTAATATTTTGTGGAGAATTTTTGCATTTATATTCTTTTTTTTTTTTTTTTTTTTTTTTGCGGTATGCAGGCCTCTCACTGCTGTGGCCTCTCCCATTGCGGAGCACAGGCTCCAGACGTGCAGTCTCAACGGCCATGGCTCATGGGCCCAGCTGCTCCGTGGCATGTGGGATCCTCCCGGACCAGGGCGCAAACCCGCATCCCCTGCATCGGCAGGTGGACTCTCAACCACTGTGCCACCAGGGAAGCCCTGCATTTATATTCTTTAGGGATATTGGCATGTAGTATTCTTTTCTTGTAATGTCTTTCTCTGGATTTGGTATCAGGGCAATGCTGGCCTCATGATTTTTGAAGTCTTCTCTACTCTTCAATTTTTTGGAAGAGTTTGAGATTAATGGGCATTCATTCCTCTTTAAATGTTTGGTAGAATTCACCAGTGAAGATATCTGGTCCAGGGCTTTGCCTTGGAAGTTTTTGATTACTGATTCAATCTTCTTACTATTATTGGTCAGTTCAGTTTTTTGCTTTCTTCCTGATTCAGTCTTGGTAGGTTGTATGCTTCTAGGAATTTATACATTTCTTCTAGGTTGTCCAGTTTGTTGGTGTATAGTTGTTCATAGTAGTCTCTTATGACCATTTGTATTTTAGTAGTATCAGTTGTAAAGTCTGAGTTTTCATTTATAATTTTGCTTATTATTTGGGTGCTCTTTTTAAATTGGTTAATCCATTGGTTGTTCAGGAGCGTGTTGTTCAATTTCCATGTATTTGTGAATTTCCCAGTTCTCCTCCTGTTATTGATTTCTAGTTTCATACCATTATGGTCAGAAAATATTCTTGGTATGATTTCAATCTTTTTAAATTTGCTAAGACTTATTTTGTGGGATAACATATGACCTAGCAAATGTTCCATGTGTGCTTGATAAGTCTGTGTATTCTACAGTTGTTGGACGAAATGTTCTATATATGTCTGTAAGGTAGAATTGGTCTATAGTGTTGTTCAAATCAGCTGTTTCCTTATTGATTCTCTGTCTGGATGATCTATCCATTGTTGAGAGTGGGGTATTAAAGTCCCTAACTATCATTGTGTTGATGTTTATTTCTCTTTTCTGTTTTGTTAGTATTTGCTTTATTTATTGAGGTGCTGTGATATTGGGTGCATAAATATTTACAATTGTTATATCTTCTTGAATGACTCCTTATCATTATATAATTACCTTCTTTGTCTCCTTTCACCATTTTTAGCTTAAAGTCTATTTTGCCTGATAAAAGTAAAGTTACCCCTTCATTCTTTTGATTACCATTTGATTGAATCTTTTTCCATCCCTTTACTCTCAGTCTATTTGTGTCTTTAAAGCTAAAGTGAGTCTCTTGTAGGTAGCATGTTGTTGCATTCTGTTTTGTTATCTGGTGTTCAGCCATTCTATTTTTTTGATTGGATAATTTAAATTATTTACCTTTTAAGTAATGATTGTTAGTTTAAGGACTTACTATTACCATTTTGTTAATTGTTTTATGACCACTTTGTAGGTCCATTATTCCTTGCTTCTTATCTTGCTATCTTCCTTTGTGATCTAATGACTTATTTTAGCTTTGTGCTTTGACTCCTTTATCATTATCTTTTGTGTAAATACTACAGAATTTTTTTGAGTGTGATTACCATGATGCTTCCTTAAAATATCTTATAACAACACCCTATTTTAAGCTGATAACAACTCAACTTTGATAGCATTCCTAAACTTTACACTTTTACTGACCCCTCTTCACATTTTAGGTTATTGATGTAACAATTTACTTATATTTTATATTATGTATCCAATAATGAATTATGGTAGTCATGATTATTTTTAACACATTTTCTTCTATACTACAATTGTAAGTGAATTACACAACACCATTACAATATTAGAGAATTTGACTTTGATTATATATTAACCCTTAGTAGTGAGTTTTACACCTACATTCATGTTTTTATGTTATTTATTAGCATCCTTTTATTCCTGTCTAAAGAGTTCCCTTTAGCATTTCTTGTAAGGCAGGGTAATCTGATTATTTTTGAAAAATATAATACATACGCATAGGACAAGACTGTTAGGATAAATAATAAGGTATATTTGCTGATGATTCCCAAAATTATTTAAAAATATTTAATTTTTTCTCAGTTTTACTTAATAATATGGTAAATATCAATCAATATAACCCACATATAAACTAAAGCTCCTTGGGGTCCTCAATAATTTTAAAAGTGCAAAAGTCTTCTGATACCAAAAGTTTAAGAACTGCTGCTCTAGGTGAATCTCAAGCATACACATGAGCTGGGTATCTGTGATAGCCTTTAAGCCCTACTAGACAAAATCTACGACATGGGTTTGCACAGAGGGCAACTGGAGTGAAGATTAGGAGATCTAACTGGGTCCTGGTGTCTGAGCTACTGCTGATTATAGTGTGCACATAAGCTAGGTGTCTGTGATATTCTTGGAGATCCAGAAAGACAATATATTAGAAAAACAATGACAGGTCTGCTGGCCAAGATGCTGGGATAAGTGTCAGGAGAGTTTCCTGGGTCCCATGGCCAGAGACATCACCAATGATAGGACATTGGGTGAGTCAATTCCCTTCTACAGGCCCAAACTGATCACCAGGTTGAAATTGGGGAAGCTGCCCAGCTGTCCTGGAGTATTGTGGAGACCCACAAGATCCCAGCTGGGAAAACACTCTGGGTTCTCAGCAGGGTAGGTAGGAAGGAAGGAACTCTGTTAAAGCCAAGGAATTATTTTAAGTATGGATGGAAAAGTTGAACAAAACAAAAAGAAAGTTGCATTCTGTTGCTTACTCTGATGTATTGATAGAAAGAAAAGAAGGAGCTCTGTTGAGTGCAAGGTCATCATTAGCTCTTATTATTAATGTTATTTATTGAAGTCCATTGATGCAGGTAGAATACTAAGGTCACCTAAAATAACGAATCTCCTGTCTTCTAGGGAACTAGGGAAAATCACTAGCATCTAGTGTCTCTGTGTGCTATGAGTTTTCTACTTTATTATCACTAGGTTTTGAGAGGTAAGTTATGTTCTGACTGTTCTCATTCTTTCGGAAGTAATTTGGGTTTTTAATCCTTTCCTTTGCCTGAGGCTATTTTTAGTCACTGCCCATATAGGAGTTGTTTTGAAGTTATTAGGAAGAGTTAATATGGATATAACTGGCAAATATACCCTCATTTGGATTTTTGTGCCTATTTTGGAGAACTGCAGGAAAATCAAAAGAATCTGATCCTATTTTGTTTTTTAATGGCAGCATCTAATTTCTAGTCCATTCTTTGCACTCAACAAATGAATTTCCTCATATTTGTCCACTCATTAACCAGTAGATATTTACTTAGCACCCACCAGTGACAAAAGGGCAGTAAAAGATAACATGATAAATGTAACACAAAGTGTTTCAGGGTGATGAAAATAATGATGTACCAGGTAGGCTGCCACTTTACAGCTGTGCAACCTTGAGCAAATGACTTTATCTCTGAAATAGTTTCCTTTAGGGAATATGATTAAAAATGGTGAAATGAGATGCCATAAAGTGCTTAGCACGGTGCCTGGCACATGGAAGATAATTAAAAAATCCTGCCCTCCCCTCAACCCTGCTTTTTTGCTCTAATTGCTACACCTCTTGGTACTTGAGGAACATAAAATACATATCCTAGATTGAGTTTTATTGTGAAAAGAATAAGCACATTACAGTATTGTCATTAACATATAGTTACACAACACCCCAAGAAAAGCACATTACTTCTGGGGTGTTGCGTGAGTATCTATATGTTAATGACAGAGCATAGGCAGCATACCAGTTAAGGTTTAAACCAGCCAGTCCCTGGACCACAAAAAAACTGCTATGTATAAGGGAGGATTCATTGAGCATTAAGAGCACAGTCACTGAAATTAAACAAAACTATATGGGAATTCTGGCTCTGCCACTACTTAGCAATAACCTTTGAAAGGTTTCTTAACTTTTTTCAGCCTTAGTTTCTCCATCTATCAAATAAGGACAATGGTAAATACATCGGAGATTTTGTAGAGTCAGGAAGGGAAATAACACATTTACATTATATATGACCTTCAGCACCATTTTTGTGTTGTAGAATGATTAGGGTGATATAATTGGGATAGGGATGAAAATATCACCCATTTCCATGTAGATGGTGTATGTACATTCCTGCTTCCTGTTTTCTTTTCTGTTGGTTGTATCCTTCAAGTTACAGAGAAACAGGATCCCACAAAAGAACAAAGCAAAATAATGATTCTGCCAAACAGGACACTATAATGAGAGGCAGGAAATCTGGGTCCCAGGGCTATATTCACCACATTCTCACATTATGCCATTGAGTAAGTCATTCCACCCTTCCTTACTTCCATCAAAACAGTAATAATACCACTTAGACCTGATGGCCATCCAGAAGAAGCATAATGAAGAGAAACTTGCTCAGTTTTATACTAAAATAATTACAAGTCTAGAATAATTAAAACCAATGAAAGTATATATAATTTAATGAAATAGAATAGAAAGCCCAGGAAGAGACCAAAGTATTTATAAATGTATATTATGATAAAGTGGCATTTTCAAGTCGCTGGGTAAAGCAAACAACTTTAAAAATACTTTTATTAAATATTCAAAAGAAAATAAAGTTAGATTTCCTTCATCACAGCATATTATATAGGATATAATGTCAAATGATAAAAGTATTATTTAAAATCATATGTTCATTAATATACCAATATTTAATTTAAAAAAGCCCTCAATTATGCTTATATGTACAGAACATTTGGGAAAAATTTCACATATGCAGTTTGAATTGGTTCATTTGAATCACGAAGTTTACCTGATGATGGGGTGTATGAATGATGACTGAAGAAGGGACCTACTCAAATTCAGTGCATTGTTTCTATCAGTTTGAAATATCTCGAAGATGTCCATTCCATTCAAGAGATTTTTGTCTCAATAAAATTCCTGGTGGCAAAGGCTATCCAAGGAACTAATATTTATTTCTCAACTTACATTTTACAGATGAAGAATTGTTTTTTCAATATCTAGGGCCTTGTACCTCATTCATTCATTCCTTTATTCACGTAAAAAAAGGAACCCTCAGTAGTGACCAAGTGCTCAGCTTTTTATATTGTAGGATTTTAGATGGTAGTGAGGGTCTTATGGCAATTATTAATCAATTGTGTTCCCTGATACTGAAACCATATTACCTTAACCAAAGGGTGAGAGTGTACAGAATGTCAGTTTCAAGGGAGAAGAAACGTCTTCGTTAGTTGCTTTTTGTTCCAATCACAGAATAATCCTAACTGTCTGGGGAGGTACGACTCAACATAAAGCCACAACCATTTCACAATTTCTGTGTGGCTGGCGAAAGATAAAAACATAATAATTTTTTTATTCTTTGCTTTTGACAAGACTTGATACAGTCATCTTTTAAAAAAAAGAAAGTCTGATCTCTGAATGCAAAATAACTTTTTGTGTTGCCAATAATGTATGCAATGCCTATCTGTGAACTTCCACTTCCCTTGATCAATTCCTCCAGGGAACAAAGCAGCTTTTCTCTTCCCATTATACACTTTCCGTGTTTATGTTAATCAGGTTTCTTGAGTTCTAGCTGTTTACAAAACTTACGAATTCCTGTAAGTCTCCCAGCATCTTGGGAGATAATCCCCCTTAATCATCTTGATGAAGGAAGATTCTGGCTTGCTTAATTAAACATCTGATTTACTTTGGGGATCACTATAGGTTTTAGCTCATATTTATGCCTTCCTTTTTATGATATTTTTGTAATTCCTAGACTAATATGGGTACTTGAAACTTGACTTTGTATCTTGCTCCAATAATTCACCCCTAAAGAAGTACTATTTAACTGATATTTTCTTTATGGGTATATGCTCATCAGTTTGTATAACAAATCCTTCCTTATTAGATCTCCTTATGTTATAACTTTATTACAGAGTAGTATTTGTTTACTTAAGAAAAATTAAAAATAAGCTAAATAAAATAATAATAAAACATTCATGTCTCTCCAGCTATAATCAGTTGGATTTTTGGTATGTCATTCCAGTTTCTCTTTTTGCATATAATATAACTATTATTTTTAAAAAAGATCATGCTTTAGTACATATAGATGTCTTTGATTATTTTTAACTGAGGCATAATATCTCATGTTATGGAAATACTATAAATTATTTACCTCATCTCCTATTCATGGATAGCTGGAATATTTCTAGTTGTTAAATTACAAACAATGCTGCAATTAACATATTTATACATAAATTTTGCTGGTTTTTATGAATTTTTCTGTAGGACATATATCTACTAATTTACCATTCAAAAGTATGAACATTTATATTTTACTAGATATTGGGAAATGACCATTAAAATGGCTATATCAAATTATCCGCCTCTACCTCCAATAGTATATGAAATTGCCTGATTCTTTGCAACAGTGGTTTTCAAATTTGACTGCACATTAGAATCACCTAGGGAGTTTTAAAAAAAATTATCAGCACACAAGTTCCTCTCCAGAAGAATTAAATCAACATCTCTGGGAGAAGAATCCTGGGCGCCTGTATTTTCTAAATGTTCTCCAGGTGATTATAATGCAACCAGGATTGAGAATCACTGTTATGCTTTCACCAACAATGAAAAATGTTTTACTCTGACCTAGAAATTCTATTTCTAGAAAATTTTCTAGAACACTTGGGCAAATGAGTGTGTGTACAGTCCAGGGCTCTACCTTTGGCAAAAGAAAATAAGGTAAGGGAGTTGAGGACCCTGGTATTAAAATAGCAGAAAATAATGAATTTGGGGCTTGTATTCAAAACCGCTACTTACTCTGGTCTGCCATGTGTGTGACATCTTCGTTCAAAAATAGAATTTGTGTAAGTTCTCAGACTATATATTTGAAAGCATTGTATAGAGCCTTCAATAAAGAATGTAAAGCCTGAACACAGGGGAATCTTCTGGGAAACATAAATCATTTCCTTCAACTGAAAAAAACTTAGTAGACACTGATAATGTCAGTCTTACAAATATGCAGAAAGGCAATTCAACCATTAGATGCAGATTCTTTTAAAAGACGGATGGATATCTATAGAAGTGGTCACAAAAATTTCTAACTGGGGAAACCTTTTCCCAAACACACTCTTACTCATAACCGCAAAGTGGAATTCCCTGGTGTTCCAGTGGTTAGGACTCCGCACTGTCACTGCTGAGGGTGCGGGTTTGATCCCTGGTTGGGGAACTAAGCAAAGTGAAGCTGCTTTGATTGAAGGTGCTGTGGAACACACAGAACCAACCCATGCACCCTCCCCTAATCCTCTGCAGTGCCTTCTGAAGCATTTTCAGATAATCCTAGAAGTCAAGGAAACATAGATTGAAAACCCTTGTCCTGGGGTAGAGCATCCCACTGGTATACTAGAAGTGGGTTATAGGTGTATCAGAGATACTGCTTCCCTCAATGCTCTGAGTAGTTGCAGCAGGGAATGCAACAGCGACTCCAGCTAGAGTCACTGGGGCTGATGCCTTTAATGGAGAGCAAATGTACAAATATGATCATTTTCTATGTGTGCCATTACATGATAAAGATTAGGGGGCACTGATCTAGAGAACAGAACTATTCAGTATATAGCCATGGCTATAAAATAATGGTTCTGGTGTTCTTGTGTGACTCAGAAACTGGTTCTGAAAGTAGTTTCAATGTTTCAAACAATTACAGCATAAGTGTAGGGCTTTCCATGGGGGCCATTGTAAAGAATAATATTCATGGGCGCTTACAGTTTGATGTTTGTTAAGGAGTACAATCAATCTCATATCATATTGTCATATTGTATAGAATCAAGATAGTTCTGATAAAAGATTAATGCTTCATATTCTTAAACCACAATAGCATAGCTATATATGAAAGTTACATAATATTTCATGGGCCTAGAGGAGTCTACTGTACTCTTTCCAATGCAACATTCACTTTCCATTGTCATGTTAAAATGACATTCCATCATCAAGGAGGAGAGGGATTAGCACTTTCTTGATTCAAAGAATGCACCTGGAAACACATTTCATTTTGCGTTACTATTCCTCCCAACCATTGCTACCATACTAGGCATTTTGTCTATTCTTGACATATTTTAGAGTTTTCACAAAGTACCTAACTGGGCTGTGGGGAGTAGAATAGCAAGTTTCCCCTGTCCAGATGGAGGATTAACAACTTCTGGAGAAAAAAATTTCTACCCCACGCTTTTATACTGTGCTTTATTTTGAATACCACAACATGAGAACAGCCAAGTTTAGTTTGCTGAATGTTCAACATGCACAACAAACATTTTTCAAATTTCTGGAGTTCTCCTCTCCTTCAGGGAAACTTTGGCAATGACTATCGAGAGGGACGTGGCACCTCTAGGAAAGAGGTAGCCAGAGATTCTTTCAGATTTGCTGACAGGGTATGTAACACTGTCCAGCTGAGAGTAGGTGTCCAGAGATAAGCTAAGAGGGTCCTATGAACTCTTAAGGCAAAATCTGCATGTTGGTTTACTAAAGATGTTTTATCAACTCATGATTAATTATGATGATGTTTTGAAGCTTATTTTATAAAATAATGACCAATCTCTTTAATCTGAAGAACTTGAAATATTTATATAATCTTTATAAGGCTATAACTGGAAAGCAGTTTTGCTCACTGCAAAGCTTGTGCTTGTCTCAATAATAATAACCCCCATTCTGTCTTGAGTTGTATTTGCATGTACATATCAGTTGCCAGTCTACTGACTGTGGTTGTTGCCTAAGGGTGGGCCCGTAAGAGAGTTCAGGACCTAAACTCTGTAACACAATGTCAGCAAGCTAAACTCTTCACTCTTCTGTTTTAAATTTAGTTCACAAAGTGTAAAGTGGTACAACTTTTCTGTTCTGGTTGTCAGTTGGTGGTACTTGTCAGGGCTTGAATCTGGAGATCATATGGGAGGGGCAGCAATGAGGGGGCATGAGTAAAATAGGCAAAGTGATGCATGCATGTATATACTCCACTCCTTCTCCCACTAGGTGATAGGGTCCATCCTTACATCCCTAGAATTAACCCAATGGAATATAGAGGTGCGATTTAACTGTCACATTCATATACAGAATATTTATGTAGCCTTTAAAATGTTATAAAAACAACAGAGATGATTTTTCTGCCTCTGAGGATAGCAACGATTGAAAATATTGATACTGAATGTTGATAAGAATATGAAGAAATAGACATTCATGCACCATGGGTTGAGGGGATATATTTTGAAGGTCAGTAAGCAAATATATGTAAAAATTTGAAAATATCCATGAGAAGAAGAAAATCAGCCCTTGACATCCATGAGCTGGCCCAGCATTCTCAGCTAAGCCTTGGTGTTCTCTTGTCGAATATAAACAATTTCACAGAACATTAACATCCGATAAGGCCACTCTGCGACTGTGATATATCAAGACAAATGTAATCATGTAATCTGTAATCATGTATGAACACAGAGAAACATTGTCCCATTCACAAAAATGGCCAAATATCCTCCTATTCTGGCTAATATAAGTGGCTGCTGCTTCTTTACCTATCACAACTCTAGCCTTGACCTAGTCTTCCCCATTTGTAGAACAAGATTTATTTAGATACCAAATCATAGAATTACAGTTGACCCCTGAAAAAACATGGGGGTTAGCGGTGCTGACCCTCCACGCAGTTGAAAATCTGTGTATAACTTTACGGTCGGCCCTCCCTATATGTGATTCTACATCCACGGATTCAACCAACCATGATCATGTAGTACTGTAGCACTATTTATTGAAAAATATCCACTCAGTTCAAACCCATGTTCTTCAAGGGTCTACTGTACTCATATTTCCTGATAGCTTTCAATCTACAGCAAAGCCTCACTTCCTTAAACCCTCCTCCAAATCACCTAACACAAGTCCTAATCCTAAAATAAGTTGTTTCTAAAACCCCCTTACTGAAGCACCCCATGATTCCCCATGGTGTGTGTTCTTCCTCTCTATAACCTAACTTGTTCAAATATTGGTGGTTTTGGCTGGAGGGCATTGCCATTCATGATCTTTGACAAAGTGGCTCTATTTGAGGGCATTGCCATTCATGATCTTTGACAAAGTGGTTCCATTTCAAGGAATTTGTCATACAGAAATATTCAAACAGGCATGAAGACATAAACAATGATGCGTCACTTCTCACAGAAGAAAAAATATAAGAATATGCTAAAGAATAAGAATATGAAAGAATAAACTAATAAGTATGTTGCATAAAAACTATAAAACGCTGCTGAGAGAAATTAAAGGAGACCTAAATAAACAGAAGATTCAATATTGTTAAGATGTTAGTTCTCCCCAAATTTATCTACTGATTCAAAGCTATCCCAATCAAAATCCCAGCTGGAGATTTTGTAGAAATGGACAAGCTGACTCTAAAATTCATATGGAAAAGCAAGAGTAAGAATAACCCAAATAACTGAAAAATAATAGAGGACTCACGCTGCCTGATTTCAAGACATTATAAAGCTACAGTAATCAAGACAAGGTAGCATTGTAATGAAGATACACAAGTAGATCAATGGAACTGAATAAAGAGTCCAGAAACAGACCCATTACATACAGAGACAACTGATTTTTGACAAAGATGCAAAGGCAACTCAGTGGAGAAAGAAGAGTCTTTTAAGCAAGTGACACTGTACCAACTGGATATCACTATGCCAAAATTGAACTTCAACCTATATATAAGGTGTACCATATATAAAAACTCAAAATGGATCATAGACCTAAATATGAAACCTAAAACTGTAAAACTTTTAGAATATAGGATACAATCTTTATGACCTTGGTTAGGCAACAATTTCTTATATTTAACACAAAAACACAATTGGTAAAAGAATTGTTCTTCATTAAAATTAAAAAGTTCTGCTTTCCAAAAGACATTTTTAAGAGAATAAAAAGACAATCCACAGACTGGGAGAAAATATTTGTAAAACATATATCTAATAATACACTTATATCCAGTATATATAAAGAACTCTTAAAAATCGACAATAAAAAGGAACCACTCAATTTTAAAAAAATGGGGCAAAATATTTATACCTACTTCACCCAATATATATGGATGGCAAATATGCATATGAAAAGATGTTCAACATCATTAGTGATTAGCGAAGTGCAAATGAGAACCACAATGAGATATGGCTAAAATTAAGAGATCAACCATACCAAGCGTTAGCAAGGATGTGGAGGAATCAGAACTCTCATGCACTGCTGTGGGAATGTAATATGACGCAACCATTTTGGAAAATGTAAAAGTTAAATGTATACCTCCCATATGACCCACATCCCACTCCTAGGTAGTTATCCAAGAGAAAAGCAAATGTCCATACAAACAGTTCTACAAGAAACAGTTGTAGCAGCTTTATTTGCAGTAGCTCAAATCTGGAAAAAACCCAAATGCCCATCAACAGATGAATGGATAAACTGTGCAAACTGTGGTATAGACATATAGTAGAATACTACTTGGCAATAAAAAGCAATGAACTATTGATACACAAAACAACATAGATGGATCTCAAATAATTATGCTGAGTGAAAGAAGTGAGATCCCCTTCCCTCCAAAAGAATATATGCTGTATGATTCCTTTTATGTAAAACTACAGAAAATGAAAATGATTCTATATTGTCAGAAAGCAGATCAGTGGTTGTTTGGGGACAAAACAGGGAGAGGTGGGAAGGAGGCATTACAAAGGGGCATGAAGAAACTTTTCAGGGTGATGGGTATGTTTGCTATCTTGATTGTGGTGACGGTTTCGTGTCTGTATACATATGTTAAAACTTACCAAACTGTATACTTTAAATATGTGTGGTTTGAGGTTTGTCAATTATATCTCAATAAAGCTATTAAATAAAAGCATGTGGTAGATCTGTATAATACTAAATTGGAAAGATAACTGAAAAGACAAAAAGGCAAGTTGCAGAATACTGTAGTTCTATTTCTGTAAGAGAATAAATTTATGCATATTCTTTATTCAGATGATATGCAATGAAAGATTAGGGCACTATGCACCAAATGTTAACACAGGAAAAACATTAAGAGATTCAAAAATATTTGTAGAAGCCTCTTTATTGATATGGAAAGATGGTCACAATATACAGTTAGTGGGAAGAAAGGCAAGTTACAAACAGTATTTACAGTATGATCTTGTTTTAATTTCTTAACTGTTTAAAAATCTCAAAGCATATAACCCAATATTTTTACACACTGAAACATTCTCTACAGCTCAAACCAGGGGTTGTAATTCCTACCCTGAGTCTATAGCTATAGCCCAAGTCCTGGGAATGCTTTCTGGACCGCAGACTTCCAGGAATCACTATCACGTAGATTGAGGCAGCAGCTCCTCTCCTAGCTTTCCTGTTTTGTGTTGATGAAGCTGCAGTTCTGGGCCTGGGCCTAAATTTCTCCAATTAAGTTTATCCTGTACAGTTTTAGCTGGTACAAATGCAGAGAGTAGGCTTGCCTACTAGTAAAAGATAGAACCGTTTATCTTTTCATATGACACACAGGAGAATAAATTATAAATGGTAAACAAATTAAGGTATAATTTTGCAAGGAAGAAAAAAGCAATTATCTTTTAAACTGTAAGGTATGAAACAATGTACAGAATGATTCCAGTTCTTTATTGAAGAAGATAGGAAGGACACATAGCAAATTTCAGTTGTTTGGCTCCAAATCTACATTTCATTCATTCAACAGTTTGGGGCACCTACTGTTTCCCAGACACTGCCAGTTCAAATCCATACACTCATCCCAGACTTTTCTTCTTACTCCAGCAAGGTTTAGCCAAATGCCTAATGGACATGTGCATTTAGAGGAAGTTAAGAATTGCAAGACTGGCAGGGACATTACCTACAGCAAAATTGAATCATTAAAACCAGTCTGTGAGCCTTGAAGGCTGCCACACAAAAAGTGGAAGAGGACTATAAGGTAGTGCAATGAGAGTGGGTTTTGGTATCAGACAAAACAGCTATGCCACACTTGCCTGCTGTGGGAATCTAGGAATAAGTATTCAACCTCCTTAACTGCCATTGGAGGCAATCCAGAATAACGAGTTATAATCATAAAAAAAATACCAGTACATAGCTCAGAGAACCATTGTTGAGAAGAAGAAACCTGTAAAATATAATGCCAACACAGTATCTGACATGAGTAGGTACTCAGGAAATGTTTCCTCCCTACATCTACCTCCTTTCTCTTCTGCAAGATTACTTGACATAAATGAAATAGCCTAACAATATAGGAGTTATAAATGTAGCAGCAAAATAAAAGATGAATATTACATTTTATCTGAGATTCAGGGCCATTTGTGTGTTGTAGAATGAGTTATCTGATGCAGGTAGAATAGGGGAAAAACAGTAATTCCTTTTACATTAAACAGCCGGTAGCAACCCTGCTTTCTTTACGTATTGAGAGTGCACATTTGGCAATGAGTGTGTGTGTATACATATATATGTGTGTGTGTGTACTGTTAGATATCTTTTTGTGTGTATATGCCTTGTTTCTACAACTAGATTATAAATTCAAGGATATTATCTTTTTAAATCATTTGAAGCTGCAAATGGATCTAAGCAGATACTAATGAAAAGTTAGCTTACTTATGATGCACCAATTTGCTATCTTAAATGTTAAAAAGCTCCCCATCTACACAAGAGAATAATCAACAGATGTTTTCAACTCACAATGAAATATTAATTTGACACCCCAAAATGGTCTAGCTCAGACCTAGACTGTCACAGGTAATATTGTGTTAAAGATGTAATTTATAACATGCACATTGTAATAACCAAAACATTACGCATGGCTCTTTGGGAACACACAGCCTGTTAGAGTTTGGAGATTGTTCAAAGGGTTCTCTTCTATTTCTAGCTCATTTTACATTGTTTCGATGATCACTTTAACTTCACGGAAAATGGCCATGAGTGTATTATAACTCAAATGATCAACAACTACAATTGAGCCCTTTCTGATATGCTCCTTTATGTTAATAAATATGGCCACAGCACTAACGAGATTGGCTTTTGCCTCTTTTTGGTTAAAGATGAGTTTTAATGCTGCTAATGCTTTTATATTGATCATGTCTCTGGCTGCAGTTGGATTTTCAGACATATTCAAAAGTACTTTCAAAACAAGATTTCTGGTTTTACGATTTCCCAGGGAGAGCAAATGAAAAAGCTCTGAAAAGTAATTGGCAACAATGTGGTGATGGTTAGAATCAGTAGCCAGTTGTCCTAGTATCTTTAATCCGGATTGCTGTCCAGGTGAGTTCAAGGGAAAAGACATGGTTTCCTTACACATATGCTTAACATGTAATTCAACCTTGCGTTGTCTTTCATCCCCAGAGGGGGGATTCAGAGTAATTACAGCCTTTTTTCTCATTTCAGAGGAAGGAAAACTAAGCAAGCTTTCAATAAGTGTCACTACACCCACCTCATTAATGAACTCTTGGGCAAATGGATGAACATTAATGATCCCCATTGCAATTTGAGCTATTTTATGAATGAGAGGATCAGTAGTTGATTTAAGTAAGGTAACAAGTTTTTCAAACTCCTCAGAATCCATGTAGCATTCCATTTTGCAAGGGCAAGCAAATGGCTTAATCCCATTCACCTCCCTGATCCTGATTTGGCGTCTAATCTCCTCTATGGTCTGGATACAAGGGTCAGAACCAAATGGGTACTCAGAGACAGGCTGTGAGCTTGAGGGAGTGCTCCTAGAAGGGCACGCTGTTGCCACAGGCAAAGAATGGGTATTTTCCTCAGCGGAGGCCAGGACAACATATGAAGGAGGCTTTTTCTCAAATGGGACTTGGGATCTAAAGCCTAACACTGCTGGAGTTACAGCAGGAGCTTTGGGCCAGATAGTTACCTCAGACCAGTCCTTGGGCCTATCTTTTTCATTAATTTCATCCACAGGCTGGGGCTTAATTATCCTGCTCACAGGTCTAGGGTTAGGGTCAAAACTAGTTTCATCTCCATCCCAAAACCAGCTCCCAATAACGTTCTCCTCCTCCTCCTCCTCAGCCCCTGGCCTAGCCTTGCAGTTGGCCCCAGCCACAGGCTCCAAATTCTTAGCACAGGATGGGGGACAAATATCAGCTTTACCTTCATCCTTAGCACTGAAACGATTACCAGCCTCTTCTCCATTCCAGAACCAGGAACCAACACTGGCTTCTTCCTCAGCCCAAAACCAGGTATCAATACCAGTCTTATCTTTACACGTAGACCTGGACTCAGCACTGGACTCAGCACTAGCCTCAGCCACAGAACAAAACCGAGATGCTCTAGTGGCCTCATCTTCAGCTTTGGGACTGAAATCTGCCAGAGCTCCTTCCTTCATCTCAGTAACAATCTTGTTCTTAGACGCTGCCTTCACCTCTGCCACTGGATCTTCCTGAGTCCCTGCCTTGGCTATTGCTTTGGCCTGGGTCTTGGCTACAGATCTGACTACGCCAGTAGCCTCCCTCTTGGCTTCAGCTTGTACACCAGCCCTATTTTCAGTTTTGGTTTTCTTTTTACTCTCATTCTTTCTACTCCTATTCTTTCTACTTGCATTCTTAACCCCAGCCATAGTTGAAGCCCAGTTATGTAGATAGCTCTATACAGTCTTGGCTTTGGTTCTCAATATGTCCCAGGTCAGTATCTTAATATTCTTTTACTGGGTTGAAGGTGATGATCTTCTGTCACTTCAAGGCCACCACAGCCACCACTGGAGATAGGCCTGAGGTGGAAGAAGAAAATGGGCTTTGAGTCTCTTCCAACTGTGCTTTTCTATGCAGAGAGCCACAGAGGACATGTGAAAGTAGAGATAGATTGTGTGGTAGGAGAAGTAGAATAGTATAAAACTCTGTTACCTCATTTTATCCCTTCCACAGTCCCACTAATGCCCAACAATGCCCTGCCCAGGCACTTCCATACTCTTGTCTCTGCATCAAATAGGAACAGAGACAATGGGAAAGCTTGGTGAAAGTGAGAGAGGCTAAGGAGTGTCCAGCCCCTTTGGTATATACCACTATACTCTATAGGTCTATCTGGTAGGCCTCACACCAACCTGCACTGATCTGGTGCAATTTTCTCCTTTCTTGCTTCCAGTGTTGATAAGCCCTATAGTCGACTCACAGGCAGACCTATGGACAAAAACACAGGAGGGATTGGAATTTTAAGTATTTGGTAGACAGACATGCATTCTGGCTTCTAAACCCAATACCTGCCTTTCCAAATCTAAGGCTTTGTGAATATAATGTTTCTGGCCTCCTTGGTCCTCCTCATGGCTTCCTTCCCCACTTCCTAGGTATCTATCAATTACCCTATAGGCACAATCCTGGCTCACCCTAGCCCCATTTCCTATACATAAATGTGAGGGCAGAGGTGTGTGGGAAGTTGGAAGACAATGGCTCCAAGATATGATCTGGTCTTACTCGCCAACAGCCAATTCCCATTCCCAATCAATAGGGGTGCTCAGGCTCACACTCACCTTGGATCCAAATGAATAGCTTTTGTCCTCTTTCTTAATCAAATTCAAAGTGAACAGCTACCTGCAGATTTCTACAGTACTCTATAAAGGAACAAACCTATGGATAGACAAAAACAGGAAAGAAAACAAAAGAGACTGAGATGGCCCAACACCCATGACAAGTGTTACAACATATGCTTCTGTACATTCAAGGCCATGTTAAATATCTCCCACCTGTCTTCTCCTCCCAAATGATCCCCCATCCACTCCCCAAAGACCTGCAGCTTGTCTAATCACACCTCCCAACACTAAAGTCAGTCATTTTCCTAGCAGAGGCCACACCTTCCTTGAACAAAAAGATGAGGTGCAAGAATGGGTAGTGGAACAACTGTATTTAGAAGACAGGCAGTGAACATAATGGGGACTACTATTTCAATACCATCTTGCATGCCCCTGCCTTTTCCCCTTCCCCACACATACATAGTTCCTATCTCATTCACCACCTATGCCAGCCAGCCCACATAGCAGGTGTCCTCAGGAGATGCTACCCTTACCACTACAGAACAGTCCACTAGCTGGAGAAGAGTCACGCCCTATAGAAAGAGAAGGGGCATTCAGCAAAACACCAAGAGAGTATGTTGACAATGGTAGAAAAGTATCAGGTTAGTGAACAGATTCCCAGAATTCAGGTCCTAAAACCTCCTTTTGAAGAATCAAGGAATAAGTAAATAAATGTCTCTCAGGTCTCAGAATTTCCCAGGAACTCCACAAAATCTTCTGTGGGACTGCTTCTGCACCAAAATGAGAGGGGGCTGTGAAGGGTAGCTGGGGTTTGGGTTTCCAAAAACAGAAAATGAAGATGCAAACTGACTTCACGCGTTCTAAGTTGACCCTTCAGAAAAATTTCCTCTCTATTCTGAAGAGCCATTCTCACACCTTAACATATTAAGGTGGGCTAGGATGTTGAGAAAACAGATCCCAAATGAGAAAGATGGATTAATACATTATTTGTTTACACGGATCCTTCCTGTGAAAGCCTATTGACTCCTCAACCTGCCATTTTCTTGCATTTAATTGGGTCCAAGACCTAAATATGGAAGGCAACAAAACTGCTGTATTAAGGGCACATAAACTTTTCATTTTGGTGTCTTCATAATCTACCCGCTCAGTTCCCCTTTCACGGAATGTGCCAGACCTACCGCGCACACAGGACACTCTGGCATCAAAGAGGCGCCTGTGCGAAGGGACAGCACCCGGCACGCGGGGTCCCACAGACCCCTTTCCAGAATCAGGGCCCGGCCGGGCGGGCACCCGCGCCCGCCCGCTCGGCACCGGGCTCTGATCGCCACCCCAGGCGGCCTCTCCGACGCCCCCACCCCGGCTCCCCTCCGCCATTTCGCCCGCAGCAGCCTCCCCCACAGCCCTCTCCTGGCACAGGCACCGTCGACGGCGGGGCGCGGGCGCCCAGAAAGCCCGCCGGGGAGCGGCCGCGCCGTTTGCCTCCCCGGGACCCGAAGAAAGACCTGCGGCCAAGACCTCGCGCCCCAGGACCGGTCCGCGCCGGTCGCCGCCCCCTCAGCGCCAGGGGTCCCCCAACGATGCGCACCTCTCTCAGAGACCCGCTCCGACCCGGTTGCCTCCCCCTCGTCAGGTTGCCAGGGTCCGCGGTGCAGGGTGTGAGCCGCTCGTCGCCCCCGAGACACCCCCAGTTGCTTTCGCAGACGCAGGGTCCCGATGGTCGGCCTCCCCCTCCTGTCGCAGCTCCTCACTTGGATTCCCACCGCTCGCCGTGCGGGCAGAATGGCAAAGAGGTGTCCTGCCCCCCGCGCGGCTGCGCCAAACCCGGCAGGGGCTACGAAGGCTGCGGCACCAACCGCTCGCGGCGAGGGTGTCGGGAAGGGGGCGGAGGGATACTGCACGAATGGGCTCGACGCCCCCTCCCAGACCCACCGTAGTTCCGACCCAGAAAGGGGCGGGGCCGGGAGGAGTCCCGGCCTCAGGGGCGGGGCCACGCCGGCCCTCCGCCACTACTCTTCGGGCGACCACCCTTCCCACCCCGCACACTTCTGGCACCGCAGCTTGTGGGGCCAGTGGGCGGTGGGCAGTGGGGGCCGGGGTTGGGAGGGTAGGGAGGGGCCGCGCTGGAGGGAGCAGCGGATGGATACAGATCGTCCCGGGGTGTGTGTGTGTGTGTCTGTCTGTGTGTGTACCGGCCTGATCGGAGTCCGCCCCCCTACCCTCCCCCATCGCGCGCGCCATCCTCCCTGGGCGCCAGTGGCAGAGGAGCTGTGAGGACGGCCCTCCCCGGGTCTGTTTTACACCTTCTGGGGCCGCGGGCGGGAGGAAGGTGGGAGGCGGCGCCCGTGGAGGCCGAGCCACTGCCCCTCTTCTAAGGGAAGGCAGCCCTAGACAGACCTCTGGCCTGAGGAAACAAACCACCTGTCTGCGCCAGTGTCGTCATCCTCTCTGCCACACTGCCATTTTCTCAGTCGCAGTGGTAGCACGGTAGCACACTTTGCCATTTCGTCGCCCCCGCAGTTGCCCAGGAAAGAGGGCCTTTCCCTCTCAGGACACGCACCGGCTCATACAGTCCTCCCTGTCTCTCATCCCATAGCCAGGTAGGGCCGGTCCTGGCTTCTCTTCCCGGGTTCTGTCAGGTCTTCTCTTGCAGTTGCCTTCAAGTGCTCATCATCTTTGGCAGGGTGGGAATGTGGCAGGGATTAGAACCAGCTGGGATCTCACACACTTGCCATACACACCAGTCTAGTTTATCTATTAGGGCTATTAACAAATAAATTATTCTTATTTTTAATTCCAAAATCTGCATTATATCTGAGCCTGGTTCTGATGATTTGTGTCCTTAAATAATGCTTTTTCTTGCCTTTATTATGTGTTATAATTTTGTGTTGCAAGCTGGATATGATGTGTTGGGTAATAGGAACTGAGGTAAATAGACCTTCAGTGAGAAGCTTTATGTTAAGCTGGTTAGCAGTTGGGCTGTGTGTAATGTTTGCTGTAGCTGCAGGTGTCAGTCTTCAAATTCCTCTAGCGTCTTTATTTTTGTCTCTCCTCTTAACTTTGTGTTTCCCTAATTACATCTTGCAGAGAGAGTCTGCATCTTGCAACTCTGTCAGCTGCACTCCATTGTTACTACACTGGAGGCCTGTTAGCATGTAGAGGAGAGGAAGTGTTATATAATCTTCTGGTTAAATTCCAGTCTTTTGTGGGCCTGTCTCTAGACTGTGACCTTCACAAGTGTTTCTTTAGCATCTTTCTCCCCTTTACAGGAGAATGGAAGGCTAGAGTGTGCTGGATAGGAGGAATGCCTTTCCCTCAGCTGGGATAAGGCTCTGGGAAAGTCTTTTCCGCTGGAGATTAGGCCTTTGTTATGGAGAAGACTCGGGGGTGTATTTATTTATCTTTTTTTTTTTTTTTTTTTTTTTTTTTTGCTGTACGCGGGCCTCTCACTGTTGTGGCCTCTCCCGTTGCGGAGCACAGGCTCCGGACGCGCAGGCTCAGCGGCCATGGCTCACGGGCTCAGCCGTTCCACGGCATGTGGGATCTTCCCAGACCGGGGCACTAACCCGCGTCCCCTGCATCGGCAGGCGGACTCTCAACCACTGCGCCACCAGGGAAGCCCGGGGGTGTATTTATTGAGTGTACACTTCCCCTCCCACTGCCAGAGCCCTGAGGAGATCTTTCTGGAATATTCACTATGAGAACCTGCTGGAGTTCCTGGAGGTAAAGCCCACAACACTGCTAAGACTGCAGGTCCCTAGGGGTTTCTCACTCTCCTGCTATTCCACCCTCAGTCTCTATCAATTTGTCAAAATTCCCACTTAAGTGTTCTTACCTGTTTATGTCTCTAGCAGTTTCTGCTCTATGTAAAGAGATATAGGCTGTGACTCTCTGGATGTCTTTTCTCCAGAATTTGGGGTGGTCATTTGCCCTGTGACCTCAGTTCTCTGATGGGTCTAAGATAAGTCATTGATTCTCAGTTTGTTCAGCTTTTTTTCTTGTAAGTACAGGAACAATGACTTCCAAGCTCTTTATATGTCAGAACTGAAACTGGAAGTGTGTCCTATGGATTTTAACAGAATAACTAAAGACGAATGAACACAGCTTTCATCCTCTTCTTTTCAGCTTAACTTCAGATCTGGGAATAAAGTTGCCCTTGAAAGCCTAGCTGCTCCATAAATACCTGCTCTTTTCCCTCCCAGGTATAGAAAATTTACGTGACTCCCTGAACCTGGCATCTCAGCCCCCAAATTCTTAACGTGGAGTGCAGATTGGAATTCAGACTTCCTGAATCAAAGTTCCTGGTGGTGAGGTCTGAGCAACTGTGACTTAACCCCAGTAGAAAAGTCATCTCTGTTACCACCACCACCACCATGAAGCGGCAGTGCACTATACTACTAGGTGCTTGCTTAGACTAGAGTTACCAGTTTCTGATCGCTGGAAGCACTTTCTAAAAGGAGGCTGCATGGGATTTTCTCCCCTGGGCTCTAGCGATGCGCACCTCTCTCAGAGACCCGTTTCTCTGACTTTCTCCCCTGGGCTCTACTCTGGGACTTAGCCAGACTTCAGAGCCAGGCAGTCCAAAGTTTAAATAGAGATTTTACCACTAACTATTTGTGTCATTTTGGAAAAGGTACGTAATGTTTTTATAACTCAGTTAAGTCATCCCTCAAAGGGGATTGGTAATAACTACTTCACAGGATTCTTGTACACACTAACTGAGAAACTATCTGATATTCTGAAATATCTGCAAGTGTCAGGTCTTTCTAGTTCCTATTAAAATTGTGATCTAGTCATATTATGGGGTGGGCTGGGGAAAGCAGTAAGAGTAGATGAAGTAAGTCAGAAAGAGGAAACCAAATACCGTATGCTAACACATATATATGGAATCTAAAAAAAAAAAAAGGTCATGAAGAACCTAGGGGCAAGACGGGAATAAAGACGCAGACCTACTAGAGAATGGACCTGAGGATATGGGGAGGGGGAAGTGTAAGCTGGGACGAAGTGAGAGAGTGGCATGGACATATATACACTACAAACATAAAATAGATAGCTAGTGGGAAGCAGCTGCATAGCACAGGGAGATCAGCTCGGTGCCTGGTGACCACCTAGAGGGGTGCGATGGGGAGGGTGGGAGTGAGGGAGACGCAAGAGGGAAGAGATATGGGGACATATGTATATGTATAACTGATTCACTTTGTTATAAAGCAGAAACTAACACACCATTGTAAAGCAATTATTCTCCAATAAAGATGTTAAAAAAAAAAAAGAGTAGATGCGATCTCCACGGTGGCTTTTAGAGGTCATGATTGCTAAGACATCACCGCTGTGCTCTTTCTTACTGCAACCTTGGTGCTTTGTATATTCTGTGTTGCTTAACATAACCCTTTACTAAAAGAACATCACTTTTACATAAGTATGCTCCCTCCTCCTTGTGGTGATGTGCCACAGGGAGGCTGATCCAAATTCCAGAGGTGAGTCTGCTTGGTCTAAGGATAATGCATCCCCTTGGTACTCTGGTTCAGGAATGGCTGGTGATGTAACTCTGCTCAATGAGACATGAAGAAGAGAAGATTGCAGAAGGATTTCTGAGGAAAGTGTCCTCACTCATAAGACAAAGCCATCAGTAAAGGTATCTCCTTTTCTTCCTTGGAAAGTTGCTTGACTCCTTGCAGCCATCAAGTTTCCAGCCTTAGGATGGAAGTTGATATTATGAATGGCAGAAGAAAGAGATGGATAAAAGCTGAGTCCTTAGCTGAATCAAACAATCACCAAGACTTCTCTGCCTCAGTACTTCTGATCTGTGGATAATAAATTTCCTTATAAAGTTAGTTTTAGTTGAATTCCTTGTTATATGGAACAATCCTAAATGTTATGTATGCTCAGGCACAAAACAATGCTTCAGTGAGTAATAGTTCCTGACTTTTGTCTGTCAGTAAGCCCTACCTCTTAAAACCAGTGGCAGAACTCATGTTTCCACATGAAAGGAAAACTGTAGATTCTGAACATCTTGCCTAATGATTGCTAGAGGTCTGACAACTGTGATTGGCTTCTGTTTTAGATTGAAAAGGAAGGCTTCAGGCAGAAAACCTAAACCTTACTTATCTAGGGGGTTCAGAGGTACATTAAATACGTGAGCTTATAGATAAGCCTAGTTTCAATTCAGAGAGTCATTGTGTGGAAGTGCACCCATGTGAAATATCCATAGTGTAAAGATATCAAAGGTTATCTGCTTTCTATCCTGAGGACTGTACTGAGGTAGAGAAAGATAAATTCATAGTGTCAACAGCCAGAAAGTTTTGGTTAACTTTCCCCAGGTGCACTGTACTAAGCAACACAGGTATAGAAGGAGGTGGATATTTGGGATTTATCAAGAGCTGAGATTTTGCCAGGACAGTGGAGCCAGGCGCTAGAGGATGAGGTAGGTGAGTAGTAAAAATGATGGCCCATTAAGTTGGGAAGGAAGGAAAATCCGGAGTATGCTGATTCACAGGTAGAAGGGGACAAGGGGCAGGGAGTCTAGCAACACTCAGGTTCAAGTTTCTTTATGATGAATAAAGTACTTTGCTACAAGCTGTAAGGAGGAGAAAATCTGATGATGAAGGTAGTCATGGTGATGATGGCAGCTTTTAGTGATAATTAGCACTAGAGGGATATATTGGGCTGGCAAAAAAGTTTGAACGAACTTTTTGGCCAACCCAATAGATGTAGTGTAGTGGCAACACATGCCAGCTCCAGATTCAAACTACAAAGGTTTGAATCTCAGCTCCTCCGCTAATCAAATCAAGCTCTGCTAACTGAGCTTGCCAAGTTACGAGTCTGTGCCTCAGCTTCCTCATGTGTAGAACAGAGACAATAACAGCATCTACTCTATACAGTTGTTTTGAGGATTAAATAAGTTAATATATTTAGAACCCTTAGAAGAGTATCTGGCACTTATAAAGCACTCATTAAATCTTGATATTAACAATAAGTACAGTCACCCTTCCATATCCCGGGTTCCGCATCCACAGATTCAACCAACTAGGGATCAAAAATATTTGAATCAAAGAACTCCAGAAAGTTCCAGAAATCAAAACTTTAATTTGACACACACTGGCAACTATTTATGTAGCACTGGCATTGTATTTACAACATTCACGCAGAATTTACATTGTATTAGGTATTGTAAGTAATCTAGAGATGACTTGAAGTATATGGGGAGGGGACTTCCCTGGTGGTCCAGTGGTTAAGGGTCTGCCTTCCAATGCAGGGGATGCAGGTTTGATCCCTGGTCGGGGAACTAAGATCCCACATGTTACCAGGCAACTAAGCCCAAGCATCACAACCAGAGACAAGCCCATGTGCCGCAACCAAGAGCCTGTGTGCTGCAAGGAAGACCCAGTGCAGCCAAAAAAAATAAAATAAAGATGTTTAAAAATAATAATAATAAAATAAAGTATATGGGGAGATGCGCACAGGTTATGTGCAAATAATATGCCATTTTATATAAGGGACTTGAGCATCTGTGGATTTTTGTAGCTCTGGATGGTCCTGGAACCAATCCCCCCTGGATACAGAAGGACGACTGTACTATGAAAAGTAGTAAAAGGCTCAGGCATTGAGGTCAGACTGACTGGGGTCTGATTCACACTTTCAGAGTCCAAGTTTCTTCCTCTATGCTACCTGGCCCTCAACACTAGTTCTGTCTTATTCATAAAAAACGCTCCAGTGCATGATACAAAGAAACAAATGCTAAAATAGTGGTGAATAAAATACTGTGTACGTACATAGGATGGAGGCATTACTTTCTACCAAGGGGCAAAGAGTAAAGGTGAGAGTATCAGAAAGACTTCAAACAGGCCCTAGCATTTGAGCTGAGCCTAAAAGGATGACTGTGTTTCCTACAGGCAGAGAAAGGGCATGAGGGCATTGAAGATTGAGGGAAAAGCCTGGGGAAATGCACAAAAGTAGTAAAGCACAGAGTATAGTTGGGTTGGAAAATAGCAGATAGTCCCATGTGGCTTGAGTGCAGGCAAAGTGGAGCAGGGCATGGACTGGGTGAGGCACGAGTGAGTGCCTCCTTAAATTGTATCTTTATCTCATTCTGGTCCTGGCCCTGACTTGGAAGAATGTGTTAGAAATGGAGATGGAAAGGTAGAATTGTATGGGAAAGTACAGGGACTTGAAACCCTCCATTGGGGACCTGGTAGTATTTTATAGACGAGATCCCACTGAAGGCTGCTTTTTTGAAATTGGGGGCAGAGTAGAGGGTCAGCTGTGCTGTAAGATACCCTTCTTTCATTCATGATTGGACAGATGACAAATTCACTCTAATTTTATCCCCAGGCAGCAACATTGTAGGTCAAATGACATCTGAACAGGCCCTGATATTTATTACATGAGATAGCCCATAATATTTATCCCGAAAGGGGGCAGAAACAAAAGGGCTATATGAGTGTTGAGGTATTTACTTCAACTACACTCCCAGGAAAAAACTGAGGGATGATCTTGGCCCTTACAAGTGCTACTCAAGGAGTGATCAGAACAGAGATAATCATCTTCATGCATGGACACCCCCCCCACACTTACCCAGTGCTTTGGCTGAGACTGAAAAAACCCACAGGCGTGAGTTAGTTAAGCATCTGCCCTGGGATGCATGTGGGACTTAGAGGTATCTCTCCAGACTGCAGTGTGAAGTTCCCCAAATATAAATGCAGTACCCCCAACAGGAAATACAGGCTGAGGGAACTCTGATAAGGAAAAAATATAGAGAGAACTTTAAAAATCATCTAAATTGTAGACGCATGCCACAAAAACATATGCTGCTTTTTTCACCCATAATACACTGGTAGGCTCTGCCTCCTTTATTTTAACTTGCTTATGCATGATGCATAGGATCAAAGGTCAGTTTACAGATATTAATCTAGGGGTGGCTGCTAAAAATAAGGATGTGTGACACTATTATTCTGACATCAGTTCTTTGACACCAACTACCTGGAGTTAGCATCAGACTCCACAGGTTTAAGGGTGCAGTCCCCAATAATACTGCCCCCACTTGAGATCAGGTGTCAGTTGCAAGACTTGGGGGACCACCCATACTTCTGACTGACCAGTTATAAATTCAGGGGTTCCCACGACCCCCTCAGTTTTGATAAAAGTGCTGTAAGTTTGATAAAAGCAAGTTTGCTATAAGTTTGATAAAAGCACTAAAAGTGCTATATGTAGAATTATAGTTTTATTAGAAAGGATAGGGCTTCCCTGGTGGCGCAGTGGTTGAGAGTCCACCTGCCGATGCAGGGGATACGGGTTCGTGCCCCGGTCCGGGAAGATCCCACATGCCGCGGAGCGGCTGGGCCCGTGAGCCATGGCCGCTGAGCCTGCGCGTCCGGAGCCTGTGCTCCGCAACGGGAGAGGCCACAACAGTGAGAGGCCCGTGTATGGCAAAAAAAAAAAAAAAAGAAAGGATATACATAGGACAAGGTCTTGAAGGGTCTGAGATATACAGATTCCATGTCCTCTTCACATGGATTCAGGGCAACATCACCCTCCCTGGATATCAGTGTGCTCACCAACCAGGAAGTTTTCACTGGGGTTTCATTACATAGGCAGGACTGTTCATGTGATCGAACCCCAAATCCAGCCCTCCTTCCTTCCCTGGAGTTCCTGCTGGCCTAAAGCTCCAACTCTAATCACGTGGTTGGTCCTTCTAGTGACCAGATCACATCCTCACAACCAGAAGCTAACTAGGGACCCACCACAGTCCGTTCATTAGCATAACAAAGATACTCCCAGGGCTCAAGAAATTCCAAGGTTTTTTCAGGCCCTGTGCCAGGAACCAAGGACAAAGGTTAGATATATTTTTTCTTATACCACATGATGTTTGAGGTGTTTGTCAAACTCTAAAACAGCACAGACAAGACAACAAAGCTTGAGGGGAAAGGCCACAACCTAAACATTGGTCCTGATACTTATATTACCAGAATTCTGGAGAGTGGAGGGAGGAGGATAATACAAAGGAGGCAGGGGGTAAGAGAGGAGGAGGTAGTCCTAAGGCCTCAATCTCTAATTTTGCCCACATGCCCACAGGAAGGGGCTTTCCTGGGGGCGCAGTGGTTGAGAGTCCGCCTGCCGATGCAGGGGACACAGGTTTGTGCCCTGGTCCAGGAAGATCCCACATGCCTCGGAGCGGCTAGGCCCATGAGCCATGGCCGCTGAGCCTGCGCGTCCAGAGCCTGTGCTCCACAACGGGAGAGGCCACAACAGTGAGAGGCCCGCGTACCGCAAAAAAAAAAAAAAAAGAAAAAAAACAAACAAACATATATATATATAAACAGGAGGGCCTGAAGTAGTATTACTGCATAGTTTCAACTCTATAGTGAGTATAAAAATAAGGATATGAGTGGGCTTAGGAAAATTCATTACTTCCTAGTGGCACTTTCTTAAACTGCCTTGGTATCCAGTGGATGCCAGGGTAGGGAGAGAGAGGTGGGTAGGGAGAGTGGGGATAATTCAGTTAGAAAGAGGACAAGGACTTACCAAAGGCTGCTACCTAGGATAAGACCAAAGGAACAAGCCCTAAGAAGTGGACAGAGAGCAAAACACAAGGAAGAGAGCGAAGTGTCTGCAGAGCGGACACATGAGACCATCCATAAAACAGTTTCCATAGATGTTTCCCAGAAAAACCCTATTCTGAGGCCCAGCACAGTAGCAGGAGGGAGCCTAGATGGAGTATCAGCTTTTGAGTTCCTAGATGGGAGGGAGCTGCTGCCTGGAGCTCAGGTCCAGGTATCATCTTGGGAGTTGAGAAGCTTGGCAGTATCCCAAAGAGAAATCCTATGTGAAGGGCCCAAAGCATCCAGATTCCCTCCTCCTGAGTCTGTTAGCTCCCATTCCCCAGAGCTGCCCAGATTGGGGTTCATTCCTCTCTTGCATCTCCAGGCAGCTGGAGCCTTGGATCTCCCCCCGCCCCAATTATGAGCTTGTCTCACAATCTGGAAAAGACAAACAGTAGAGAATGAGTGCCAGCTAGGTGGGAGGAAGGGAGTGTAGCTCACAGTTCGTATCCTCACACCTGCGTTTCCTGATCCAGGGCCACCGGTGTTCACAAATTGTCACTTCACCATTTCCTCTCTCTGGGCTCCCCTGAAGCCAACTGCTTCCACGTGTCCACCTCTCCCACCCACACAGAGAAACAGAGTCACGCAGCGCTGAGCGGGGAGATGAGGGTGGGGTAGGGGCTTGCAGAAGGCAGGAGGGAGCGCGAGGCTCCGAGACACTTCCTCTACCCAGACCTAGTCTCCACCACCACCTCCCACGGATGCCAATATCCGGCGTCGAGCCCACCTCCTCTAGCAGCGGCCGATGCTTCCCTCCACGTATGCCTCCCGCAGGATGACTTCCTGCCTCTTCAGCTCCTGGACAAAAACAGACCCTGGCTAAGACGCTCGCGATTGGCTGAGGGATTGCGTCCTCAGCCAACAAAGGCCATAATTCTGGGCGCCTGAGGGATTAGCTTTCAGGCTAGTGCAGTATGGAGAGACACCCGCCCACGCATCCACCATCACGTCCGACCACTCCTCTCACTGCCGTCTGTCAAGCGTCAGGTGCAAGTCTTTCCCATCCCTTTTCAGTGCGACACACCTCCACGCCGGTCTAAGTGAGAGTGCGGTCACGTGACCCACAGTTAGCCCCACGTGACCGCGCAGTCGGCAAGTCCGCCGCAGCCCCGCAGCACGCAGGGCATAGTCTTGTGCCTCTGGGGTTGAGCTGCTTGCTAGAACAATCTGAAGCTCCTGATGGGGTGAAGATAGAGAGCTGAAAGGAAGGCTGGATTCGGAGCCAAAGCTTCCAGCCCTAAGCCTGGGCCTTGCTCTGTAGGAGCACAGGGCTGGTGAGGAACACCTCATGAGGAGTTTGGAGACCAACTGACTTTCAGTATTCTGTGCAAAACTCGGGTGACGTATTAAAACACACACAGGATCTGTCTTGAAAAATACTGATAGCCAAAACAAACATTCAATCTCCAATTTCCACCACCAGGACGATCTCTGTTAGCACTTGTGGTTTGTGAATGGAAGCAAAACTGCCACTTTGCCCTACTTCCATAAACCTTGCAGCCTAGAATCGGGTGGTGGTGGGGAAAGCAGGTTGCACTGTCAGAAAAATTATACAAAAATTGGGAAAAGACAACATAGGTTACTGGATACTTGTTCAGTGCAGTGCTGGGCTTCACTTTCTGTTGGTAGAGCAAGTTTTCAACCCTAAGAGACTTATGTTAACTTGTAGGTATTTTGTCCAATAGCTATGGAAATGATTTATGTCCAGTGGAACAGATAACATAAATGGTTTCAATTTATCGCCCTTAAGATATCAATCAGTTTTGTACTTGATCCAGCAATGTTATACTAACATTTATTAATTTTCTATGTGTGTATGAAATTTAATATACATGTTTTGTTTATATTATTGTGTATATTGTATATACACATCTCCTTCAACCATTCTCATAATCTTAGCAGTTGTTGTGTTGAAAAAAAACTTCCATGTGTTCATTTCTAATTTACAAATCATAATTTTACCTTTTCAAAAATTAACATCCTCAGACAAAACAGAAATAACATTTCACCATGTCTAAAAATAATAAAACATATGATATTTCCCATAAGCCTGTATTCCCTCTCCAAACCAACTCTATCCCTGACTTCCGCAATTCTTGTCTTAAGGAATGGTATGATGTTTTTACTTATTACTGTGGAAAACACACATAACACAAAGCTTACCATTTTAACCATTTTAAAGTGTACAATTCAGTGGCATTAAGTACATGCACAATGCTGTGCAATCATTACCACTATCTACTTCTGGAACTTTGCTGTCACTCCAAAAGGAAACGTGATGATCTTTCAAATGCAACAGTCATGTAAAAAGGTTGCCATCTTTGTACAAGAGACTAGTATAAACTTAGCAACCTTGGTAATTTTACTTTTCTTTAAAACATTTCATAAGCTAATCTTTCTGAAGTCTCATTCCTTTTCAACTTTTCTAAATGAGTTTATCTCTAAAAAATTCTTTTTAACATATATTCATTTACATAACTGTATCCTTTCCAACATGTCCACCTACAACTTGAGGCACTAGATGTAAGCATATTAAAAGAAAAAATCCTTGTCTAATTAATTTTTGTATCTCCCCAATGTCTGTCACTGAAAACTTATTTAGCATAGTGTATTTTCTTCCAGATTATGGAATATATGAAGTTTCTTAGAAAGTCATATTGAAATTGCACAGAAATTGTGTCTATTTACACAGTTTTTAAAATGGGATCTAATTTTCCACAGATGATGTCACAGTCTTCTCTATTACACCAGATATAAAAGCATGTGTCATTTCATGCCAATAAATAGAACATTTTTAATAGCTGCATGGTATTTCCTTAATACTTTCCTTGGATTAGGATCACAAAGAAAAGCTTATTCCTGACTCCATTTAATTGGTGTGCTGTTGTACTCTTTCACTCTTCAGGTGGCACTGAGCAACACCTGTACTTTGTGTTGCAAAATGTGCAGATCTGGCCCAACTTAGTTCTCCAAAGTGGCCTCATTCCAACTGCATCCCTCATTAAACTTGTCTCACCTATTCCAGGCAGACAGGTTATATCCATACTACTGGAACAGATTTTCCAATTACACACTTTTCTTTACACCGCCACTGCTCACTTCCAAGAATGACCTAATGGGTTGTCTTATCCTACTTTTCAGTGACCAAATTTAAGTGCGTGCCTCTTCTCTGAAGCATTCCTCAAGTACCACAACCCACTGTAATCTCTTCCTTCTTAAGATCCAGGAATGGGATTTTCCAATGAAGGTATGTATGTCATACTACTCATTGTCTATGTTTGTAACTGTGCACATTGTATCTACACCTCGATTTTGAACTGAAGAAGGGTCACTTCTGCCACTTTTCACACAGAACTTTATTGAAAACACAGACTTGAATAGAGAACCATATGTTTAAACAATGAATAGCAGGGTAGGTTACACAGGCGGCTCAGTTCATTGGAAGCTCAATACTGAAAAATACAGCAATGGACAGCAAGACAAATATCAACAAATTTTTTTCAGCACTAATAGTCATTTGGCATCCACAAAATGATCCAGCTCAAACCAAGAATTGGACAAAGTTAACATCAGCATTAAAATATAAGTTACAAAATAAAACCAGACTGAAAACCAAAGCACTACTCAGGGTTCTTTGGGAACATAAGGCTGATCAGAGGCAGGTGGTTAATCATATTAGCTTTGCTGTCCCACCTCAGGATCATTCTGATTGTCTATTTGGACTTGCAGTTCCTCAGCTAACTTCTCAAATTCATGGAATGCAGAAATAAGCGGCTCAAGACTGAAATCATCATCAATTAAGGACATTGTTCCATTTTTTATAATACTACTGATATTCTGAAACATTTTAATAACAATTTGAATGTTATCATTTGTCTCTTCTATGTTAAAGAGACCCACAAATATCGATAGAGCCTTGGCACTGAATAGTTTTTTTGCCACCATAGGATTTTCAGACAAATTCAATAACATTTTCAGAACGTGAAATTTTGTTCTTGCATTGCCTGTGGTTAATAAGGAGAGAAACCCAGACATATAATTGGCAACGAGTGTGTGATAGTCTGTAGTTGTAGTGAGGTGTCTAAGCATCCTTAATCCAAGCAGCTGCTCAGGGGAACCCACGCTATGAGCAAGGGTTTCCTCACACACTTGACATATGAATGTCTCAATCATGTTTAGATTTGGGTAAGGTGGAGCCATATGAATCATATTTTCCAAAAAACTTGTCCTAACTCGGGAGGAGGGATAATTGAGCAAAGTTTCAATAAGTGAGACAACTCCTGAATCGCGAATGAAATCACGGGTAAACTGAGAAGCAGTCCTCATACCCATGGCAATCTTAGATATTTCATGAATGAAAGGATCTCGAATTTTGTCCATTAATAGAAGGAGTTCTTCAAACTCTTCAGGACCAATTTTAAGCTCACACTGTATGCAGCTGCAGGACCAACTCTCTGGCTCTGCACTCTCCCTGGTCCTAAGATGTTCTCGAATTTCCCTGACTGACCGGTAGGACGGATCATACTGAAATGGGAACTCAGGGTCAGGCTGATCAGGCTGAAGCAAAGATTCCTGCTCTTCCCCTTCTGGGGTAACTTCCACATTCTTGGGCTTTCCCTCAAACATTTCAGAGTATACGGATGCTGCTTCCTCAGGAATTCTAAAGGGGCTTGGGGATGGGAAGCCAATCCCATGACAAGGACCAGGTTTGAATTCAACAGTGACCTCTTCCCAGGTTTGGGGCCTGGATGATACATTAACTCCCTCCTCAGCTGTATCTCTGAACCTGGGGCTAGCCTTGTACACAGGATGGGGATTTAAGTCAAAGCAGGCCTCATCCCTGTCCCAGAACCAGGACCCAAATATGGCCTCTTCTTCAGACTCTGGCCTGGTCTCTTCTCTGGCCACAGCACCCAAACTGGACTTTTCCTCCGCCCAGAACAAGGATCCACCAATGGCCCCCTCCTCGGTCCCTGGCTCAGATTCACAAATGGCTGAAGCCCCAGCCTCCATACTGACCTCTTTCTCTGCCCAGAACCAGGACCCAATAATGACTTCCTCCTCAAACCTGGGCTCTTGTTTGACCCTGTCACTGTTATTAACATCTTTCTGGGCCCTGGGCTTCAAGACAGTGTTAGACTCTTCCTTGTCTCTGGGTCTGAATCTACTATTGGCTTCTTCTCCAGGTAAAAACCAAGACTCTTTATAGTACTCGTCTTCAGACTCAGATTCAAAAAAGTCCTCTCTCTTTGTCCTGAGCTTGGACCTCATATTTGCCTCATCCCTGACTCTGGGCCTGAACAAATTATTGGTATTTTCTCCAGCCCACAAGCAGAATGGGTTGCCAGACTCTTCCTCAGACCCAGACCAGGAATCAATATAGGGTTCTTGCTTGGATCTGGGCCTGGATCTGGGATTAGGCTGATGTTTGGCCCTGTGCCTGGACCTGGTATTGGCCTCTTCCCTAGGCCATGATCTGATACTGGCCTCTTCTCCAGCCCAGAAAGAGGACATTGTAGAGGTCTCATCTGCTGACCAGAATCCAGACTCATTAGAGGCCTCCTCTCTGGCCCTGGACCTGGGATAGCACCAAGACCCCATATTAGTTTCCTCCCCCGATCCAAACCAGGGTTGGATTCCTGTCTGAACCTGGGAGCCAGGAAAGGTCTCAGTGTCTACATTGACCAGTTCCCTATCCACAGATAGGGCCATAGGTTTAGCAGCTGACCCAGACTCAGTATTGACCAGTGGCCAGGTTACTGCATTGGTCTGAGACACGCCCTCTGATTGCGACATTGCCTCAGCCCCGAACTCAGTCTGGGCCCAAGCCTGGGCTTCATCCTTGGGCCTTGCCCCAGGGATTGCCTTGGCTTCAGTCTTAGGACGTGCCCCACCTACTGCCTTGGCTTCAGTTTTGAGTCTTGCCCCTGCCATTGCCTGGGATTCAGTTTTGGGCCTTGCCCCGGCCACTGTCTGCGACTCAGCTTTGGGTCTTGCCCCAGCCATTGTCTGGGACTCTGTTTTAGGCCTTGCCCCAACCATTGCCTTGGACTCGGTTTTGGGCCTTGCCCCAGCCATAGCCTTGGACTCAGTTTTGGGCCTTGCCCCAGGTGTGGCCTGGGTCCTAACCTTTGGTCTGACCACCATTGGGACTTCATTCTCTCTCTCAGCCCCACCTCCAACCTCTTCTCCAGGCTTCTTTTCAGGCTTGGCCTGGACACCAGGCTCAATCTCAGCCCCAGTCATAATACAAGTTACAGAGGAGTCCTGATTAAATACCACTATCCCAGTCTCAGCCTCTACCACAGATCTGTCACAGTTTTCTATCTTCACACTCTAATCTTTCGATGATTCAGGTGATACAGTTGGAAACAAAAGTTAGAGTCAATCACCAGTCCAGCAGTCAATCAGCCTCCTTTCCAATCCCAGTCTCAGCCAATATTACAGACAGAGTGCAGAAGAAGCACAACCAAACTGGGAGAGGATGGATGGTTCCCGGGTGGGTGCACACCTGTTGAGGGTGGTGGTTAGCAGCAATTCCACCACCACCAGAGATGCCACTGAAGATCAATCTAGGAATCGAGAACGACGTGCGGCTTTGAGTCTCTTCCAACTGTGTCACTCCATGCAAAGACCCACACACAGAGACTGGACCTTGAATGCTTCGTGGGAGAGTTAGGCTATCAGAAAGTCTCTCTGTTATCCTCATTTCACCCCACACCCTTTACCCCCAGAGCTGTCACACTGCTTTGCTTGCTACAACACAGGTGAGAAAATGGTGGGAAAGTATCTTGGCAATGGGAGAGGCTGAGGAGCCCTCAGACCAGACCCTCATCACCCTTGGACCTGTGCTGGTCTCCTCTACCCCACCCAAAAGTTGTACCCATTCTCATACCTGCACTGTTGTGGTGAAATTTTCCTCTCCTTGCTTTGTTCCAGTGGTGTTAAGCCTTAAGCAAACAGCAGGCCATCCTATGGATAAGTAAACAAACAGGAGAAATTAAGTCTGAGTGCTTGGTTGACAGGCAGACACCCTGATCCCTGATGCAAATATCTCTTTCTGTTTAAGTGTCTAATTTGTCTGATGTTTCCTGTCGCTTGATTCCTGCTCTCAGGTCTTCTCCGCCCATTCACAGCCCAATCCACACCTACCCCAATAGTCCTAATACTCCTGCAGGAAATGAGAAACGGGTTCTGCAGCAGTGTGCAAATCAGAAAGAGAGTAAGACATGTGAATCAAAGACACCCAACTGGATCAAAAACACCTGTCAATCTTCCTCTGTAGCTGCCCCTTGCATTGCCCCACTTTGCACAAACCTCCAGAGATTTAAGGCAGTCTTTTCCTTCTTTCCTTCTTTGCAGAAGTAACCAGCCTTAAAGCAGACCTATGGACCAAAGATAAAAAGGTTAAGACAATCAGAAGACCATGGTAGCAACTAAGCACCTGATGGACAGACCAATATCAAGGATAGGACTCCATATACTGTCTTTCAATATTCAGAGTCCTCTTAGTAGAATATTCTCATTTTATCTTGGCCCTCTATTTCAGCATTCCAGATAACAAACATCTTCTCTTGACGTCATATTTTTCGCATTGCTCCCTTCTCCAATTCTGAGGATTCACCACTAGGTGCACCACATCCTTTGCCTTGCGCATTATAAATTGGGGGAAGGGCGCCCGCATATTCTAGAAAACAGGTTGTGCAGTGGTACTTGTATTTATAATTTGTCCCACCCTCACCTCCCAGTCCATCTTTTCCACCCCCAATTTTGGATGGAGGTGAGGGAGGAAGGCCAGGAAATGTGGAGAAACCGGGTGGACAGGAGAATTTTAAGAGGCATTCCTGGATGCCTGACCTGCTCTGGTCGCAGTCACCCCATCCCAATTCGGGTGTCCAGTCACTGGCTGCTGCCCACCCTCACCCCCCATCCCCACACAACTTCAGAAATATAGGCCGTTTTCCCGTCCCTAGTTTTTCTCAAGCCTCTCCTGTACAGATGCACCCTGTGGCCTGAAATCGCCAGACCTACCGCGCACACAGGACATTCTGGCATCAAAGAGGCGCCTGTGGGAAGGGACAGCACCCGGCACGCGGGGTCCCACAGACCCCTTTCCAGAATCAGGGCCCGGCCGGGCGGCCCCCCGCGCCCTCCCGCTTGTCAGCCGGCTCCGACCGCCACCCCCGGCGGCCTCCCCAACGCCCCCAACCCGGCTCCCCTCCGCCATTTCGCCCGCAGCAGCCTCCCCCACAGCCCTCTCCTGGCACAGGCACCGTCGACGGCGGGGCGCGGGCGCCCAGAAAGCCCGCCGGGGAGCGGCCGCGCCGTTCGCCTCCCCAGGATCCGAGGGAAACCCTGTGGCCAAGACTTCGCGCCCCAGGACCGGTCCCCGCCGGTCGCCGCCCCCTCAGCGCCAGGGGTCCCCCAACGATGCGCACCTCTCTCAGGGACCCGCTACGACCCGGTTGCCTCCCCCTCGTCAGGCTGTCAGGGTCCGCGGGGCAGGGTGTGAGCCGCTCGTCGCCCCCAAGACACCCCCACTTGCCTTCGCAGGCGCAGGGTCCCGATGGTCGGCCTCCCCCTCCTGTCGCAGCTCCTCACTCGGATTCCCACCGCTCGCCGTGCGGGCAGAATGGCAAAGAGGCGTCCAGCCCCCCGCGCGACTGCGCCAAACCCGGCAGGGGCTACGAAGGCTGCGGCACCAACCGCTCGCGGCGAGGGTGTCGGGAAGGGGGCGGAGGGATACTGCACGAATGGGCTCGACGCCCCCTCCCAGACCCACCGTAGTTCCAACCCAGAAAGGGGCGGGGCCTGGAGGAGTCCCGGCCTCAGGGGCGGGGCCACGCCGGCCCTCCACCGCCCCCCGTCGGGCGACCACCTTTCCCATCCCGCACACTTCTGGCACCGCAGCGTGTGGGGCCAGTGGGCGGTGGGCAGTGGGGGCCGGGGTCGGGAGGGTAGGGAGGGGCCGCGCTGGAGGGAGCAGCGGATGGATACAGATCGTCCCGGGGTGTGTGTGTGTGTGTGTGTGTTGTGTGTGTGTGTGTGTCTGTGTGTGTACCGGCCTGATCGGAGTCCGCCCCCCTACCCTCCCCCATCGCGCGTGCCATCCTCCCTGGGCGCCAGCGGCAGAGGAGCTGTGAGGACGGCCCTGCCTGGGTCTGCTTTCCACCTTCTGGCGCCGCGGGCGGGAGGAAGGTGGGAGGCGGCGCCCGTGGAGGCCGAGCCACTGCCCCTCTTCTAAGGGAAGGCAGCCCTAGATAGACCTCTGGCCTGAGGAAACAAACCACCTGTCTGCGCCAGTGTCGTCATCCTGTCTGCCACACTGCCATTTTCTCAGTCGCAGTGGTAGCACGGTAGCACACTTTGCCATTTCGCCGCCCCCGCAGTTGCCCAGGAAAGAGGGCCTTTCCCTCTCAGGACACGCACCGGCTCAGACAGTCCTCCCTGTCTCTCATCCCATAGCCAGGTGTCAGGCACCAGGTAGGGCCGGTCCTGGCTTCTCTCCCCGGGTTCTGTCAGGTCTTCTCCTGCAGTTGCCTCCAAGCGCTCATCATCTTTGGCAGGGTGGGAATGTGGCAGGGATTAGAACCAACTGGGATCTCACACACTTGCCATACACACCAGTCTACTTTCCCCAGCCATTCTTTGGAGGACGACCCACCAGGCACCCACTTCCCTAAGACAGAAACCTGCTGGCCCTTGAATCCTCTGATTCCTGCACTCCTATATCCTTCCTGTAGTCTCCAGCCCCTCCTTTCTGTGCTCCATGGGGCAAACAGCAACCCTGGTTAAGCACACCTGTGGTTGAGCACAAACCTGCTGGCACTGTTGCCCGTTTTAAAACCCACCTAAATGGCACCCTCGCTGTTGTAAGCTGAATAAAGGTCCCCCAAAGATGTTCACGTCCTGTTTTCCTGAACCTGTAAATATGTGATGTTACATGGCAAAGGAGAATTAAGGTTGCAGATGGAATTAAGATTGCTAATCAGCTGAATGTAAAGTAAGATTACACTTCTGTATCTTGGCCAATGCCATGGCAAGGCTACTTTAAATGTGGAAGAGGTAGGCAGAAGAGTCAGTGTCACAGTGAAGTTGCATGAGAAAGACGCCACAAGTGGACGGGATATCACTAGTTTTGAAGATGGAAGGAAGCTAGAGGCCAAGGACTGCAGGCAGACCCAGAAGTTGGAAAAGGCAAGGAGACAGATTCTTCCTAGAACCCCTTGGAAGAATGAAGTCCTCCTATCACCTTTATTTCAGACCAGAGAGACCCTTTTCCTATTTCCAACCTTCAGGACTGTAAGATAATATTTTATTGTTTTTGTTTTTTTAAGCCAGCAAGATTGTGGTAATTTGTTACAGCAGCAGTGGGAACCGAATTCACTCACCATTCTGATAAAGTCCATTCCCCTTCACTTTCTTGAATTGGGCTTCAGCCCCTGGGAGGATCAATCTGGGCGCTCATCTCTCACCACTATAACCACCCTCTTAAGCGCCTTCTCTCTTTTCTAAAGAAGAGAGATTTTGCAATCATCTTTGAGGTTTGTCTTGGAGAGAGTCCCTATTTACTGAATATCATGGATGCTTACCAGGATGAAAAGGGAACCTTATTCTTACCATGAATTTTCATATCAGCTTTTACTTGTTATTAGATATTTATTATAACTGTACAATATTTAGGTGATAGAGAAAAAACCTAGAGATGATTCTATACTATATCTAGAGACAACAGATGTCAGTTTTCAGAGGAAAGTCTTTCACTGTGCTCTTTCAATGGCCTTAGCTGAATTGTGGATTTTCTTTGTTCCAAAGTATACTCTCTTGGGTGAATGCCAGGGTGGAAGAAGGGAGTCTGAGCTCTTCTGGGATCTGTGCGTGTGCATGAATCTCTTTGCCTCTCTGAACTGTTCTTTCCGCATCTGAAAGTGTCTGGTGCCTTTTTTTCCTCTGGTGCCTTTTATTTGTTCAACAAATATATATGAATATGTACTTTGTCATAGGCACAAACAAAAAAGAAAGAAATCTCTGTTCTCGTGGAGGTGACATTTATTTGTAATTTCATTCTTATTAATTTCTTGTCTAAAAATTTACAGATTTATCCAAAGTCATACCAGCAAGCTTATCTGACAATTCTGGATATTGTGAAATCTTGATTCCAAGATACTTTCTGACAGAAGAGTGAATCTACCACTAGCTGACAGATTATACTGTGAGATTTTGAAATACCTGTTGGACAATTTATTGTTAATTCATTTAGAGAACAAACACTACGACTCATTAACATTTATTGAACTGAGAAAAGTCCTATTTTAAGCTCTTTATGTGTATTAGCTCACAAAACTATTGGACATTATGGACTACTATCAAAATAATCTGTTACCTTCATGTAACAGGGAAGGAAACCAGCTCGGATGAGTTGTTTCATCTTTAAAGTCAGAGGGAAAAATAAAAGAGTAAAATATTAAAAGGATGCTGACCTATGTCTGTCTGACTGGTAGGCACTATTTACTTCATCCTAAAATGGATTCCAGTCTAATAGATTCTGATGGCCAAGGTTCCACTCCCCTGTGTCTCCAACAGACCTGTGTAACCCTGACTTACCCCTGAAATCTAAATCTCAGAACCAAATAACCCCCAAGCATTAAGCCCAGGATACAGATGCAGCTGTGTTATATCATACCTACAGCTCTGCCCCTCACCCCACCCCACCTCCTACATACTTATGCACGTGAACTTTCACACTAGCATATTCCTTGCCTATGCAACACACATGATCTACTCCTCTTCCCTCTTAATCACCATGGACACAGACCTGTTTTTGTCTATTAAGCTTAACTTGGCTATATTCTGTTGTTTTAATTTGCAATTCCATAATGACATAGAATGTTGAGCATCTTTTCATATACTTATTTGCCATCTGTATATCTTTTTTGGTCAATTATCTGTTCAGATCATTGACCTTTTTTTAAAACGAGATTGACTGTTTTCTTATTGTTAAGTTTTAAGGGTTCTTTGTATATTTTGGATACCAGTCTTCTATCAGATGTTTTGCAAAGTTTTCTTCTCAATCTCCACTTGTCTTTTCATTCTATTAATAGAGTATTTTGCAGAGAAGGTTTATTTTTAATGAAGTCCAACTTACCAATATTTTCTTTCTTGGATCACACTTTTGATGTTGTATCTACAAAGTCCTTGCCAAACACAAAATTACCTAGATCTTTTACTATGTTGTCTTCTAGGAGTTTTATAGTTTTGCCTTTTACATGTAAGTCTATAATTCATTTTAAGTTAGTATTACTGAAAGATGTAATGTACGAGTCTAGATTTTCTTTGCATGTAGACGACCAGTCGTTCTAGCATCATCTGTTGAAATGATTATCCTCTCTCCATTGAATTACCTTTGCTCTTCTATCAACAACTGGTTGAATATATTTGTGTGGTTCTCTTTCTGGTCTCTCTCTTTTGTTGCATTGATCTATTTGTCTTTTCTTTTGCCAGTACCACACTGTCTGGATTACTGTGGCTTTATGGAAAATATTGAATTTGGGTAATGTCAGTCCTCTGATGTTCTTCTCCTTCAATGTTTGCTATTCTTGGTCTTTTGCCTTTCAAGATAAACTTTATAATCTGTTTGCTGATATCCATAAGATAACTTGCAGGGATTTTGATTGGGATTGCATGGAGCCTATAAGTTGGGAAGAACTGACATCTTGACAATATTGAGTTTTCCTATACTTGCACATGAAAAAGCTCCACATTTATTTAGATCTTTGATTTCTTTCATCAGTGTTTTGTAGTTTTCCTCATATAAGCATTGTACATAATTTGTTAGATTTTGCCTAAATATTTCATTTTTGGTGCTAATATAAATGGTATTATTTTTAATGTCAAATTCCATTTTTTCAATGCTGGTATATAAGAAAATTTGAATTTTGTATATTAAGCTCGTATCTGGCAACAGTGCTATAATTGCTTATTAGTTCCAGGGTTTTTTTTGTTGATTCTTTGAGATTCCTACAGATATGATCATGTCATCTTTGAACAAGTAGTTTTAATTCTTCCTTCCCCATCTGTACATTTTTATTTATTTTTCTTCTCTTATTGCAACAGCTAGGACATCCTGTGTGATATTAAACAGGAATGATGAGTGGGAACATCCTCTCCTTGTTCCTAATCTTAGCAGAAAAGCATCTAGTTGCTCAGCCTTGTGATGTTAGCTGTAGGTTTTTTTTGTAGATGTTCTTCATTAAGTTTAAGGAGTTTCCTCTATTCCTAGTTTTCTCACTTTTTATCATGAATGGGTGTTCAATTTTTCCAAATGCTTTTTCTGCTCTAAATGATCATAGTTTTCTTTGTTAGCCTTTGATGAGATGGATTACATTAATTGATTTTCAAAATTTGAACCAGCATTGTATACTTGGAATAAATTCCACTAGGTTGTGGTGTCTAATTCTTTTTATACATTGTTGGGTTTTACTGGCTAACATTTTGTGAGGATTTTTATACCTATGTGCATGAAAGAAACTGGCCTGCAATTTTTCCTTTTTGTAATGTATGTGCTTGGTTTGGGTACTAGGTTAATGCTGTTCTCATAGAATTTGGGGGGGGGATTTATTCCCTCAACTTCTATTTTCTTTAAGTGATTGTGTAAAGTTGGTATAATTTCTTCATTAAATGTTTGATATAATTCACCAGTGAACCTGAGTCTGGTGTTTCCTCTTTCGTAAGGTTAATCATTGATTCAATTTCTTTAATAGTTATAGGTATATGCAGAGTACCTATTTATCCTTGTGTCAATTTTGGTAGATGTGTCTTTCAAGAAATTGTAATTCTTCTAGGTTGTCAATGTTTTGGGACAAAGTTGTTCATAATATTCCATTATTATCCTTTTAAGGTCCATGGGAACATTTCTGGTGTTAGCAATTTGTGTCTTTTCTCCCTTTTCTTAGTTAACTTGGCTAGAGGCATATACATTTTATTAATCTTTCAAAGAACCAACTTTTGGTTTTATTGAATTCCTCTACTGATTTCCTGTTTTTAATAGCACTGATTTCTGCTCTAATTTTTAAAATCTCTTTCCTTCTGGTTACTTTGGATTTAATTTGCTCTTCTTTCTCTAGTGGCTAAGGTGGAAAATTCAGTTATTAATTTTAGATTGTTTTTCCTTTCTAATACATTCATTCAATGCTATAAATTTCCCTCTAAACATCCCACAACTTTGATAAATTTTCACAATTTTTTTTTAGAATATTTAAAAATTTCTCTTGAGAGTTCTTTGACCCACGTACTATTTAGAAGTGTGTTGGTTAATCTCCAAGTGTTTTAGGGTTTCCAGTTATTCTTCTGTAATTAATGTTTAGTTTAATTTCATTGTGATCTGAGAGCATGGTTTGAATGATGTCTATTCTTTAAAAAATTTTAAGGTATGTTTTATATCCCAGGATGTGGTCTATCTTGCTGAATGTTCCATGTGAGCTTGAGAAGAATCTGTATTCTGCTGCTTTGGATGAACAAAACAGAATACACAAAAATTTATAAATATTAACTAGGTACTGTTGATTGATGGTGCTGTTCAATTCAAGTTTGTTTTTACTGATTTTTCTACCTTCTGAGTCTGTCAATTACTGATAGTGTGGTGTTGAAGTCTCCCACTATAATAGTGGATTTGTCTTTTTTCCTTCAATTCTGTCCGTTTTTGCCCTATGTATTTCTGTACTTTTTTGTCAGGTGCATACACATTAAGGATTGTTATGTCTTCTTTGAGAACTGGGCCACTTATCAGTATGTAATTCCCCCTTTCTCCTGGTAATGTTCCATGCTCTGCATCCTGTTTTATCTGAAATTAATAGAGCTACTCTGGCTTTCACTTGTTTAATGTAAATTCATTTAATGGTATTTCTTTCTCCATCCCTTTATTTTTAATCTATTGGTGTCTTTATATTTCAAGTAGGTTTCTTTTAGACTACATGTAGCTGGATCTTATTTATTTAATCCACCCTGACAGTCTATCTTTTTTGATTGGTGTTAAACCATTGACATCTATGATCATTGATACAGCTGGATAAATACCTACCATATTTGTCACTGTTTTCCATACGTTGCCCTTTTTCTGTTTTTGTCTTATCTTTTTCTGCCTTCTCTGTTTTAAATTGTACATTTTATATGATATCATTTCTCTCTTCTCTTAGCATATAAATGATACTTCTAATTTTACTTTTCTAGTGGTTGCCCTAGAGTTTGCAATATTCAAGGCCACTTTCAAATAACACCATACTGTTTCACAGGTAGTGCAAGTACTTTACAACAGAGTATTTCTAATTCCTCCCTCTTATCCCTTATAACATTACGTGTCATTCATTTCACTTATCTATAAGCTGTAATCACCACATACACTGTTGATATGCTTATTTTGAACAAACTGTAATCTGTTAAATCAACTATGAATAAAAAGACTTCATTTCACCTTCATTTATTCCTTCTCTAACACTCTTCCTTTTTTCAATAGATATGAATTTTTGATCTATATACATTTCCTTCTCTCTGAAGAATTTTGTTTAACATCCCCTGCAGGACAAGTCTACTGGGGACAAATTCTCTCAATTTTTGTTTGACTGAGAATGTCTTTATTTCTCCTTCACTTTCAAAGAATAACTTTACCTGAATACAGAATTCTAGATTGGTATTTTTTTTCCTTCAACACTTTAAACATTTCTCTCCACTCTCTTCTTGCTTCTATGGTCTCTGAAGAGAAATCTGATATAATTCTTGCTCCTGCTCCTCTATAGGTAATGTGGTAGGTTTCTCTGGTTTTTTTCAACATTTTCTCTTTGACTTTGATATTCTCCCATCTGAATATAATAGCCTAGGTATAGATATTCTGGGTTTTATCCTGCTTCATGTTCTCTGAGCTTCCTAGATCTATGGTTTGAAGTGTGTCATTAATTTTGGAAACTTCTCAGCCATCATTACTCAAATATTTCATCTGTTTCTCTCTTTTCTGTCTTTGTGGTATTTCTATTACATGTATGTTACACCTTTTGTAACTGTCCCACAATTTGTGGATATTTTGTTCAGTCTTTTTCACTCTTCTATCGCTTTGTATTCTCTTTTGGAAGCTTCTACTGACATTTCTTCAAGCTCATTGACTTATTCTCAGCCATGTTCAGTCTATTGAGGAGCCCATCAAAAACATTCTTCATTTCTTTTACACTGTTTTTGATTTCTAGCATTTACTTTTTGATTCTTTCTTAGGGTTTATAGCTCTGTGTTTATACTACCATCTGTTTTTGCATGTTGTCCACTTTTTCCATTAGAGCATTTAGCATATTAACCATGGTTGTTTTAAATTCCTGGTCTAATTCCAAAATTTCTGCCATATCTGGATCTGTTTCTGATGCTTGCTCTGTCTCTTGATACTGGTGTGCTGGGGTTTTTTCTTTGTTCATTTGTTTTGTTTTTGTGAGATTTTTTGGCTTTTAGTATGCCTTGTAATTTTTTGTTAAAAGGTAGACAGTATGGGTTAAAGAAACTGAGGTAAATAGGCTGTTAGCATGAGGTTTTATGTTTATCTGGCTAGGAGTTAGGCTGTGTATACTGTTTGCTATAGCTCTATGTGTCAGAGGTTAAATATTCTGTTGTCCTTGTTTTAGTTTCTCCTGTTGTCTTTGGGTTTCCCTAGAGACTTTTTAAAACAGAAATGTGACCTTGCCGAGGCTGGGGAGGCATCTTGGTACTGTATGTGATACAAATGATGCCCTTACAAGGATATCACATCTAGCTTTTATCTTAATATTTAGAAAGGAATGTGCAAACATCACAGAACCATGTTTCCCAAATATTATTCCATTGAACATGAGGCCATCAGGATGATAAGTGACATTCCATTTTTTAACGTGGTCTAATGAAACTGGGAAATGTTATAGAAGACCCTGAAATATTTTGATTAAAATGATGTGAAAGGCCTGTGAATAGAGTTTAAAAAAGAAGAGATTTTTTAGGAGTAAAATAAAGCTGAGGGGAGATGTAAGTAGTTGGAGGGTTATTATAAGCTAGATATATCACAGCTGCCTTATCTGCATAAAGTCTTAAGTTGACATACTGCAGCAAGAGAGAGATGGGTCAGAAATGGACTGCATAGTGAGGTTGTGAGAGAAAAATATTAACTTATTATTGTAAGAGAGCATATCATCTTCAACTCTGGACACATGATAGGAAAGGCAAAAAACCATTTAAGGATGATTTATGTGTCTTGCTGCCTGAAGCTGCCAGGAAGGTAACTCTGAATTTCTTTCTCACTCCAGAATTCCATGACCCTAGTCCTGTAGATCCTAGGATGCGGGGTAGAGACGTTTTCTTAAAGAAGGTCTGAGATGTACACTTCCTTCAGCTTTAATCTGCTCTTATTAGACATGAGCCTTATTGATGTGGTTGGAAGGTGTGGGGGGAATGGGAAACATTCTATGGTTCTATTATTTGGTCTCAGTGTTTCAGTGAGCCTTTGTCCCTGGTTTGTGACATTCACAAGTGCTTCTCAGTTTTTTTCTTTTTTAGGTGAGACAGGAGGTCTATAGGGGGCTAGTGTTGTGTATTTTCCTCTAGTCTGTGAACTCACAAGTGTTTCTTACCATTTTTTTCCCCTCAAGGCAAGATAAGAAATGCTAGATGGGGCTGGAATTGAAAAAAAAAGCCTTTCCCCTAGTGGGATAAGGCTCTAGTAGTTTTTTCCCATTCAGAGCAGGCAGTTGTCATGGAGAATGCTCTGAGTGTATTTCAAAATGTTTGCTCTTCCCATCCTCCTGCTGTATCCATGAGGGAATACTTCTTGGCTCTTCATCATGAGAACTGAGTGGTTTTCCTGGAGGTCAAATCCACAAAAGCTCCTGTAAGACTGTGACACACAGAATTTCTCACTCCCTTGATGGTCCACACTCAGCCTCCAGCAATTTATCAAAATTACCATTTAAGTGTTCCTACCAGTTTTGGTTCCAGTGGATTCTACTCCAGGTAAGCAGATCTCAACTATGACTCTGAATTTGTCTGTTTCTCCAGATTTTGTAGTGGTGGTTTGGTCTATGATCTTAGTTATCTGATGGGTCCAAGAAAAGCCAGGTATTTTCAGTGTTTTCAGATTTTTCTTGTTGTGACTTTGGGAGTCACGACTTCCAGGTTCTTTATATATTGCAACTGAAACCAAAATTTTGGATGGAAGACTTAACTTATGCTGTTTGAAGATGTGTTGACAGCTATTTCCCCTCAAGTCTCTGTATACCCTTTAACTCATTCCTCTTCCTTATTCAAGTACTTACTCAAATTGACCACTGAATAAGTGTTATTTGCGCCACCATAAAGGAAGTGACAGAAGGTGATAGTAATTTTTTATTTTACAACTAAGAGTTATTTAACAGAAATTATTTGAACCAGGAATTCTACTTCTAGGAGTATGCCCTAAAGAAATAGTTAAGGATGTGCAAGCCAGTTTAGCTACCAGTGTATCAGTCCTCTGCTATCCCTTCAACTATGGGATGATTGTAGAGAAGAAAAATATCACAGAGGGAGTGCACTGAAGGCATAGATGGAAACAGAAAAACTGAGATAAGTGGTCTAGACAGCAGCAAACACAAACACCTACACGATCCACAGATCTGTTTTTCAAGATCTGTTCTCAGTATTCTGGAATTCATCCAGGTGATCATGTGGGGTATAAAAGGGCAAAAACAATAACTTGACTGAAATAAATAAAAACACACAGGTGAAATGTACCATTTAGTGACAGAAATTTACTATAGGAATGTTCAACACAGAATTGTTTTTAATAGGAAAAAATAGAGATAACCTAAATATATGAGTATAGGAAATTTGTTAATTGTGGCAAGCTTGGTAGATGGGATTCTATGCCAACAATAAATGGAAGTGTCTGTTTCAGAAACACCTTGTCAGCATTGGGCTTTATCCAACTTTTATTTTTGTCAATATGCTGGGTAAAAAATGGAATACTATTATTTTGATTTGTATTTCTACGATTGTGCAGAAGCATATCAGGGCATACTACATTAAGGTAGCAGTAACAAATGACCCTCAAATCTCAGTAACTTAAAGCAACAAAAATGTATTTCTGTTCATACTACATACCCAACACAGGCTGGTTGGGGCTACACTTACTAAGATTAAAGTGATGGAACAGTCACTATATGGAACATTGCTGGTTACCATGGAATAGGAAAAGACAGATCATGACAAATCACACAGTGGCTATTAAAATTTTACCCCCAGAACTGACAAAAATTTTTCTGTTATGTTCCACTAATTAAAGCAAGTTATATGGCCATAGCTGTGTTCAAAAGGAATGGGGAAGTGCAAGACTAAGTGTCTGAAAATTACACAGAAGGAAATCTTGGTTAGATTGCCATATATGTTCTAACTAGTGTTTCTAGTATATTCTATCTTTTCACTTGCTTATGGTAATTTACAACAGCTTTATTGAGATACAGTCTACTTACCATACAATTCACCAATTTAAAGTGTACGATTCAATGGCATTTAATATATTCAGAATTGTGAATGCATCATCAAAATCAATTTTGGAACATTTTCATTAGCCCAAGAATATACCCTGTAGCCCTTAGCTATCAGACTCCTTGCCCCTATTCCTAAACCAGAGACAACAACGAATCTGCTTTCTGTTTCTGTAAATTGGCCTTTTCTGGACATTTCATATAAATGGAATCATGTGATATGTGGTCCTTACTAGCTTCTTTCACTTATCACTTGTAACATGTATCAGTACATCATTGTTTTATTGCTGAAAATTATCCCATGATATAAGCAGGCCACATTTTATTTATCCATTTATCAGCGATGTATATTTGGGTTGTTTCCACTTATTGACTATTATGAATAATGCTGTTATGAACACTTGTGTTCAACATTTTGTTTGGACATATGTTTTCATTTCTCTTAGATGTATACCCAGGAGTAGAATTGATGGAACGTATGGTCACCTTTTGAAGTTACTGTTTCCCAAAACAACCACACCACTTTACATTCCCACCAGCAGTGTATGAGGATTCCAGTATCTCCCTATACTTTCTAGCACCTTTTATTATCTGTCTTTAGTATTATAGTCATCCTAGTGGGCGTGAAATGGTACCTAACTGTGGTTTTGATTTTCCTAATGGCTGATGATGTTGAGCATCTTTTCATGTGCTTATTGGCCACTTTTATATCTTCTTTGGATAAACGTCTATCCAGGTCCTTTGACCATTTAAAAATTGGATTATCTTTTTATTATTGATTTGTACCTTTATTATTGAGTTGGAACCGTTTTTTATACATTTTAGATCCAAGTCCCTTACCAAATGTATGATTTGCAAAATTCTCTCCAATTTTGTGGGTTGGTGTTTCATTTACAATCTTGATTGTGCCTTTTGAAGCACAAAAGTTTTTAATTTTGATGATGTCCAGTTTGTCTATTTTTCCTTCTGTTGCTTGTGCTTTTCATGTCATATGTTTGAAACTACTACTTAATCCAAGGTCACATAAATTTATACCTATGTTTTATAGTTTTAGGTCTTACATTTAGGACGTTGATCAATTTTGAGTTTTAAAATATGGTGTGAGGTAGGGATCCAAATTCATTCTTTTGCATGTGCCTATCCAGTTGTGCCAGCATCATTTGTTGAAAAGACAATTCTTACCCCATTGTATGGTCCTCGAATCCTTGTCAAAACTCAATAAATATAAAGATTTATTTCTGGACTCTCAATTCTATTCCACTGATATGTGTGTGTGTGTGTGTGTATGTGTCTGTGTATATATATATATGTCTACCCTATGTCAGTACTGCACAATCCTGATTATTGTAGCTTTGTAATAAGTATTGAAATCTCACAGTGTAAATCCTCCAACTTTGTTCTTTTTAAAGATTATTTTGGCTATTCTGGATCCCTTGCACTTACACATAAGTTTTAGGAACAGCTTGTGAATGCCTGAAAAAAAACAGAGCTGTAATGTGGTAAGGATTGCATTTAATCCATAGATCAATTTGGTCAGTATTGGTACCTTAACAATACTAAGTTTTCCAATCCATGAACACAGGATGTCCTTCCATTTCTTTAGTTCTTTAATTTCTTTCAACAATCGTTTGTAGGTTTTCAGTGTACAAATCTTACACTTTTTTGGTTAAATTTATTGCTAAGTTTTTTATTCTTTTTAATGGTATTGTAGTTGTTTTTAAAATTTTATTGGTTTGCTCATTACTACTGTATAAAAATACAACTGTGTTTTGTATGTTGATATTTTATGTGAATTTGCTCAACTTATTGGTTTTAATGGTTTCTTAGTGGATTTCCTAGGATTTTCTAAATATAAGATTAATTCACCTGCAAATGTTTCGGTATTATGAATCATGTCAACATTATCAGTTAACTTTATCAATCTTTTTTTTAATGCCCCCATTGATTTCTATCTAACCAGCCATGGCATTTTCTCTCACCAAGAATTTAAGTAAAAAAAATTCTCCTGGTACTTTTATGTTTCAATATTTGCATTTAAATATTTGAACTAATTGCAGTTTATTGTGGTGTAATGTATTTTATGTTATTTATCTCCAAATAGGTTGCCACTCTACCAAATTGTGGTAAAATATACATGACATAATATTTATTACTTTAGTCATTTGTAAGTGTATAATTCAATGGCATTAAATACATTCACAATGTTGTATAATCATCACTACTATTTATACCAAAACATTTTCATCATTCCCAACAGAAACACTATACCGAATAAAAAATAACTCCTCTTCTTCTCCTCCCCTAAGCTCCTGGTAAACACTATTCTACTTTATGTCTCTATAAATATGCCTATTCTAGGTACCTTACACAAGTGGAATACTATAATATTTGTGCTTCTGTGTCTGCCATATTTCACTAAGTATAATGTCTTCAAGGCCAATCCATGGTTTAGTACATACCAAAATTTCATTCCTTCCTATGGTTAAATAAAATTCCATTTTATGTATATACCATATTTTGTGTAACCATTCATCCACCAATGGGCTCTTAGGTTGTTTCCACCTTTTGGCTATTGTGAATAATAATGGTAGAACACTGGGGTATACATATTTCAAGTTACTGCTTTCAATTATTTTGGGTATATAGCCAGGTGTGGGATTGCTGGGTCATATGATAGTTCTATGTTTAACCTTGTAAGAAGCTGACAAACTGTTTTCCACTGCAGCCATGCTATTTTACATTCCACCAGCAATGCACAAGTGTTCTAGTTTCTCCACATCCTTGCCAATGCTTGCTACTTTAGTTTAAAAAAATTATAGGTATCCTAGTAGGTGTAAACTGGTATCTTGTGGTTTTGATTTGCATTTTACTCATGACTAATGATGCTGAACATTTTTTCACATGCTTATTGGCCATTTGTTATGTTCTCTGGAGACACGTTTTAAGTCCTTTGCCCATTTTTAAATTGGGTTGTTTGCTTTTTTGTTGTTTAGTTTTAGGAGTTCTTTATATATTATGGATATGAATCACTTTTAAGATATACCATTTCCAAATATTTTCTCCCATTCAGTAGGCTGTCTATCCACTTCCTTGATAGTGTCTTTTGATGTACAAAAGTTCTTAATTTTGATGAAGTCCAATTTATGTATTTTTGTTGTTGTTGTTGCCTGTGCTGTTTGATGTCATATCCATGAAATTGTTGTCAAATCTAGTATCATTAAATTTTCTCAAATGTTTCTTCTGAGAGTTTTACAGGTTTAGCTCTTAAGTTTAGGTCATGGATTCATTCTGAGTTATTTTTTGTATATGGTGTAATATAAGGGTCCAACTTAATTGTTCTGTATGTGGATGTCCAGTTTCCCTGCACCATTTATTCAAAAGACTGTCCCTTCTCAATGGAAGGGTCTTGGCATCCCTTGTAGAAAACCAATTGACTACTGATTTTCCGTTTATATCTGGGGTCTCTATTCTATTCCATTGGTCTATGTGTCTGTCCTTATGCAACTACCATACTGTTTTTTTTTTAAATTTATTTTTGGCTGCATTGGGTCTTCATTGCTGCACATGGGCTTTCCATACTGTTTTAATTACCATAGCTTTGTAGTAAGTTTCAAAGTTGGGAAGTATGAGTCCTCAATTTATTTTTATTTTTCAAGACAGTCATGGCTATTCAAGGCCCCTTCCAATTCCATATGAATCTGAAGATCAGCTTTCACATTTCTGCAAAAAAAGGCTCTTTGAATTTTTACTGCTTTGAATCTGTAGATCACTTTGGAAAGCACTGACATCTTAACAATGTTACGTCTTCCTATCATGAACACAGACTCTCTATCCATTTATTTAGGTCTTCTTTAATTCTTTCAGGAATGTTTTGTAGCTTTCAGCAAGCAAGTCTTTCAGCTCCTTGGTTAAATTATTACAAAGTATTTAATTATTTTAGATGCTATTGTAAAAGGAATTGCTTTCTTAATTTCCTTTTTGGATAGTTCATTGCTTCTGTATAGAAACACAAGTGATTTTTTTGAGTGTGTTTTGTACCCTACAACTTTGCTGAGTTGGGATTGTTAGCTCTAATAGCTTTCTTGTGGATTATTTGGGATTTTCTGTATAAAAGATCATATCAGGGGCTTCCCTGGTGGCGCAGTGGTTGAGAGTCCGCCTGCCAATGCAGGGGATACGGGTTCGTGCCCGGTCTGGGAAGATCCCACATGCCGCGGAGCGGCTGGGCCCCTGAGCCATGGCCGCTGAGCCTGCGCGTCAGGAGCCTGTGCTCCGCAACGGGAGAGGCCACAACAGTGAGAGGCCCGCGTACCATTAAAAAAAAAAAAAAAGATCATATCAGCAGTGAATATTGATAGTTTTACCTCTTCCTTTCCAATTTGTATGTCTTTTCTTTTTCTTGTCTAATAGCTCTGGCTAGAATTTCTAGTACAAAGTTGACTTGCAGCAATGAAAGTGGGCAATCATGTCTTATTCTTGATTTTAGGGGAAAATCCTTTAGACTTTCACCATTGAGTATGATGTTAGCTGTGGAATTTTCATAAATACTTGTTATCATGTTGAGAAAATCTCCCTCTATTCCTAGTTTTCCGAGTGTCTTTATTATGAAAGGGTATTGGATTTTGTCAAATGCTTTTTCTGTATCAATTGAGATGATCATTTTGTCTTCATTTATATTAGTGTGATGTATTATGTTGGTTGATTTACTTATGTTGAAACACCCTTGAATTCCCGGGATAAATCCCATTTGGTTATGCTGAATAATCCTTTTAATATGCTGTTGGATTTGCTTTGCTAATATTTTGTTGAGAATATTGGTATTATAGTTATAAAGGATATTGGTTTGTAATTTTATTTTCTTGTGGTATCTTTATCTGGCTGTGGTATCAGGGTAATGCTGGCCTCACAGAAAGAGTTTTAGGAAGTGTTCCCTTCTCTTCAGTTATTTTGGAAGAAGTTGCAAAGGACTGGTGTTAATTCTTCATTAAATATGTAATAGAATTCACTGGTGAAAGTAACTGGTCCAGGACTTTTATTTGGGGGAGGTTTTTGACTACTGATTCAATCTCTTTATTTGTTTTAGGTATACTGAGTTTTTTTTATTATGGTAAAACCCACATAACATAAAATTTAACATCTTAACCATTTTTCAGTGTACAGTTGAATAGGGTTAAGTATATTCACATTATTGTACAAAAGATCTCCAGAACTTTTTCATCTTTCAAACCTGAAACTCTACCCATTAAACAGCTCCTCTTTTCCCCTTCCCCTAGCTCATGGAAACCATTATTCTATTTTCTGCAGCTATGCTTTGACTACTTTAGAGACATCATATAAGTGGAATCATATAGTATTTGTCTTTATGTGACTGGCTAATTTCACTTAGCATAATGTCATTAAGGCTATTTCCATATTGAAGCATGTGACAGGATTTCCTTCCTTTTTAGTGCTGAATAAAATTCCATTGTATGCATATACATATTTTGTTTATCCACTCATCCTTCAATGGACATTTTGGTTGCTTCCACCTCTTGGCTATAGTGAATAGTGCTGAATTCGTTCATTGGTTCTATCAGTGTTTGTGTGTATGTAATTTTTAGCATTTTCTACATATAAGATCAAGCCATCTACAGAGAGAATTTTACTTCTTGCTTTCCAAATTGAATGCCTTTTATTTCTTTTTCTTGCCTAATTCCTCTGGCTAGGACTTCCAATACTATGTTGAATAGAAGTGGTGAGAGTGGGCATCCTTGCCTTGTTGCTGATTTTAGAGGAAAAGCTGTCAGGCTTTCACCACTGAGTGCAATGATAGTTGTAGGCTTTTCACATATGACCTTTATTATGTTGAGGAAGTTTCCTTCTATTTTTAGCTTATTGAGTGTCTTTGTCATGAAAAGGAGTTGAATATTTTAAAATTCTTTTTCTGCATCGATTGATATGATCATGTGGTTTGCTTTATAGTTCTATTTTTAACTTATCATGAAATCATCTAATTATTGCAGTTTCATGATAAACACCTATTTTAAATTCAATTTCACATTTTGAATTTAAGGTCTGTTTAAGGTAGTATTACACTAGAAGAGGAATGAAATAATAAAAGATACTAGTGAAATTCATGGTACACTCTAGTTTTCATGATCACTACCAAATTATGTCTGTGCATTTTGTCACTTTAACCTAGTGCCTTGCATGGTGCTAATCACAGTGTCACTACTTGATAGAAGATGAGAATTCCTGGGCAGAATCTCTTAGATAGCAGTTCTTCACGCATGGAAGTAATGTCCTCAGTTGCCTAGAAGGGTACACACTCTGAGTACACTTTCTTCTTAACAGTTTTTGCCTTCCCTTTCAGAGTCTAATGACAGCAGCTGATAGGAGAACCTAACCCTTTGCCTTCTTGGTATGATGCAGTCTAGGTTTAGAGAATGTGAGGCAATTCTTGTGACATTTATAAAATTATCCAGAAAGGAGGAAAGCAATTGATATCTAACATTTGGATATGAGCCTTATTAGGTAGACACACTGTCCCTTCTCATCAGCATCTGCATTTCCCTTTAAAAGCTCCCAGAGCTCCCCATTATTGGTGGTTTAGATGCTACCTATAGCACTTATTAGTGCTACCAGAAAGCTAAACTGTCACTCACTTTTAAAATATTAATATGAAAAAATAAACAGAGGCTAATGTATTAAGCTGTGATAACCAACCCATAGACATATTTTATCTTGTCACACTTGTCTACCTAATTTCCTAATGAGGTATTTCTAAAAGTGAAAGTGCTGAAGCCAAAAGTTTGGGCCTCCTCTGTTCATTGATACTTACCACAAATTACTCCTGATTAAAATTCATACAATATTACAGTCCTTACAGCAAGGTATTGGCATGCCTGTAAAATTAAAATTCCTCTAATTTTATGTACTCAATAATTTAAATGAAAAACCTTACCACTGTGAACCTCACCAATAGATGAAAATCAGTATGTTTCTTTTATTACATGTGAATTTAAAGATACTTTTAATACTTTATTTGGCAATCTTTATTTCTTGTTTTGTGACAAATCTCTTCATGGTCTTTACTCATTTTGAGACAGGAGGTAGATGGGTCCCCCCAGGGTAAGGAATTGGAGATTCGTTCCCTGTGGACTGATACTCCAAGATGAGTATAGCAGGACAATCGAGAGAGGAGGCTAGAAGATAAGGGACCACATATTTCTCATCCTTGAAGTCAAGGAGACCTTCCCGACTAGAAAGCTCCTTGGAGGTCAAAAGGCAAGTGATGCTAAGCTACCCATAGGCCTCTTTGGTGGAATCCATCTTGGCTGAGAGATGCATGTGCACACATGGGAGGATCCTGAGATATACCAGATACGTACTCTAAACCAGGCAAATCAAAATGATTGGCCAAAGGAAACATGGAAGAAATGCCCCATATAAGTGATTTAAACTACCATGAGGGCATGACTCTCTGAGTCTGTCTGTGCGTCTATCTACACATACTGTACACTTTTTCCTCCTAATAAACACTTTACCTGTGTCACTGCTTTCCATCTCTGTGGGAATTCTTTTCTGCAAAGCTGAAGGGCCAGGGCCTTGTCACCGACCAGTGGTCTAGCGGTTAGGGTTTGGCACTTTCGCCATTGTGGCCTGGATTGGATTGCCGGTGTGGGAACCAAAACCCTGCTTCAAGCTGCTGAAGGCCGAGGCCACCAGAGATCATATTTGTTGCCGAAACCTGGGACTTCAAGGTAAACCGTGGGCTTCACTCAGCTGAGGCTTGAGGGCTCTGACTTTTGCACTTGCTTTCTTTCTTTCACTCTCCACTTTGCATTCTTTTCAAGACCTGCAGGGCATAACCTCTGTCTGCCTGCAGTGTTATGGCTTCCTCCAACATTGGGGGTGGCAGGGGGATTCCCCAGGCTGTGCAGATTAAAATAACGCTTGGGTGACAGCTGACGCTGTCCTTTGGGACCTGGTGGAAATGTGATTTCCGACCGTGCAGGAGCCCCAGGGGTCTCTCTCTCTTTCTCTCACTCTCCCTCTCTCACTGCCCCGTATGGAACACTCCATTATGCTTTTCCTTCCCACTTTACTCACACAAGAAGGTCTCTTTCTCACTTCATATCTCTGTGCCCTTTTAGGGAAGGATTTCCTGGATATCATTCTTAAATGATTCCTGGGCCCTACCACTGCCAAACCCAGTGCTGCTGTGTCAGACAAAATTGTCAGACAATTCCCAATCCTATCTTAGCTGCCAGACAGGACAAAGGATTTGGGGTTCTTCTGCTGTCTAGTCTCTCACCTCACTCAACACCCGGAAATTTACTATGAGAATTTCTCCATCTCCTGCCCTTCAAGCCTTAAACCCCATGCCACCTTCCATAGCGCTCAACTCCAATTTCTCCAAGGGTTCTTCTTCGCATCTATCGGACCCCCTTTAGTCCAGGCCTTGGCAGCATACACACTGCTACGGACAGCCTATTGGGCTGGCCGCCATCCAGAAGCCCAAATTATAAATTTTGTAGATGCTCAGTCATGAGGAATACACCCCAGCATAGGAAGACATCATAGGATATAAGCTCTATAGCCATGGGATCTCTCCTAAGGAAAGTCCTGGCAACCGGTCTGCATTAGTTCAAATGTCCTCCCCGGTTACGTGGGGAGACACCTTGGGCAAGGTACCACGGAAGACCAGAGACGTCTAGTCAGAAATCGATGAGGAGTAGAGGATGCTTGAAACCCCATCAGGTTCAAAGGGAATTTGGGGGATGCCCTGAACCCCTTCAGGTTAAAGCCTCCTGGTAAATGTTTCTGGGACGCCGGATTCCATTTCTAGGAGCGCTCTCTTGTAGGTTACTCAACAAGCTCTCTTGTAGGTTACTACAACCTCTCTTGTAGGTTACTCAACAGGGCAGGATCCCCCTCCAAGCCAGAATACCTCTGGAGTGTATCCTTAAGAATTGGAATTTTTTTTGGGGGGGCCCTGCATTGGGTCTTTGTTGCTGTGCGTGGGCTACTCTTTGTTGTGGTGTGTGGGCTTCTCATTGCAGTGGCTTCCCTGTGGAGCATGGGCTCTAGGTGTGCAGGCTTCAGCAGTTGTAGCGTGTCGGCTCAGTAGTTGCGGCACACAGGCCCCAGAATGTGCAGGCTGCGGTAGTTGTGGCACGTGGGCTCAGTCGTTGCGGTGCGTGGGTTCTAGGGCATTCAGGCTTCAGTAGTTGTGGCGTGCAGGCTCATTAGTTGTGGCTCATGGGCTCGAGAGCTCAGGCTCAGTAGTTGTGGCACATGGGCTTAGTTGCTCCATGGCATGTGGGATCTTCACGGACCAGGTATTGAACCTGTGTCCCCTGCATTGGCAGGCAGACTCCTAACTAATGCACCACCAGGGAAGTCCTAGAAATGGATTTTTTTTTAAAATAGAGGGCTAAGAAAGGAAAAACTTAAGTTCTACTGTAACAGTGCCTGGCCTTTGTATAAGTTGGGGAATGGAGAAAAATGGCCTGAAAATGGGTCTCTAAATTATAATATTGTTCTACAATTAGGTCTTTATTGCCACAGGATGGGAAAGTGGACTGAGGGTTCCCTATATTCAGGCTTTCACGGTCCTTTACCAAAATCCCGCCCTATACAGCTCTTGTAATTCAAAACCTGGGGAACCAGAACTCTCCTGACATTTTAGACGATCCCCTTCTAAGCTCTCCCGTCTCTCAGGGGGGAAACCTAGCTCCTCCTAAGGCTGATAATATCCCTACTTCTCCGGAGCCACCTACTTCTCTCGGTCCCTCTGACTGATCCCCAAATCCACCTCCCTATATCCCTCCATACCCTGTGTTAGTCAGGAAGGTCTCATTGACTTCGAGAATGAGAAATATGTGGTCTCTTATATTCTATCTGGGCAGGGCCCAGCCTCCTCTCTCGATTGTCCTGCTATTCTCATCTTGGAGTATCAGCCCACAGGGAATGAATGTCCAGTTGCTTACCCTGGGGAGACCCATCTACCTCTTGCCTCAATTTTGCTTTAAATATCCTCATATGTTCCTTAAGATTTGTGCTTCCCCCTCCTGGTGCTGAGATGGAAAGCTAGGTTGGTTAAATCCAAGCATTGTGGTCTTCTCATGAGTTACTGCAAAGCTGCTTCAGGAGGCACTTGTGCATAAGCTCTTGTCAATTACTAATCACTAGTAAGTCAACTAACTGTGGCTAAAGCCTGAAAGATGGTCCTTGACAAAAACTAGTGCCCATCCTTTGTGAAATAATGTCAGGATGGCTACATTCTTCACTCCCCCATGCCTTATTATTCAATTGCAATTTATGTCCTGTAAATTGGTAGTTTTCTTGGTGCCACTTATGAAATTGAATTAAATTGGGACATTCTATTTAAGTCAGCATTTCCAGTTATAAAAATTTATCCTAATGAAACAGTAAAGGATGTTCAAAACTAATTAAAATTGTCATCTTTGAAAATCACCAGCTTAATTCATCTGTTATAACCCAGAATTTAGAAATGGCAGGGGCAGGGCAGCAATAAAGTTGCAAGGGGAAAGAGAAATTCTTTAGACATCACCAGATATGCAATGTGTGCACACATGCACGTGCACACACACACACACACACAATCATACATACACACATATATACACAGTTCTGTAGGTTCTGTTATTAAAATCATAAATTTGGGGACAGAAGAAAGAGGGCAAATTTCTTAATTCTTTGGTAAGTTGAGTCAAATGATATATATGAAAAATATACTTTAAGAAATAAAAATAACTAAAAGGATGTTAGTATTAGTTTTCTATTGCTCATGTAACAAATTACCACAGACTGGGTGGCTGAGAACAACAGATATTTATTCTCTCCCAATTCTGGAGGGCAGAAATCCCAAATAAGTATAACCAAGCTAAAATCAAGGTGTTGGCAGAACTGTGCCAGAGGCTCTCAGGAACAATCCCTTTCTTGCCTCTTCCAGCATCTGGTGGCTGCCAGCATTCCTTGGCATGCCCCAATCTCTGCCTCTATAGTCACATTGCCTTCTCCTCTTCTGTGTCTGTCTTCTCCTCTTTTGTGTGAAATATCCCTCTGCATCTCTCTTAAAAAGACATTCTGATTGCACTTAGAGCCATCTCTACTAATCCAGGATAATCTCCCCATCTCAATTTCCTTATTCAAATCCCAAAATAACCTTTTTTTTTTTTTTTGCCATGAAAGATAACATTCACAGGTTCCAGGAATTAAGACATGGATAACTTTCAGGGGGCAACTTTTAGCCTACCACAATGTTCACTGTTGTATATTTTATTATAGGGAAAATGATAAACATCCTAGATGGTCAACAATATGAATTGGTTCAATCATGTCACAGTCATAGGATAGAATGCTACATGAGCATTAAAATTAGTTATATTATTAAAATGTAAAATATAAAATAAGTTATATTGCTAACTGAAAAATTTTTCTATCAAACTCCACAAAAATTAAAAATACAAAGAACAGCCCATGCTTGCAAAGGTGTGAGGAACTAGACACTAATACATTTTTGGCAGGAATATATTTACAATGTTTGGAAGATTTATTTGAAATAAATAATATACAATTTTCAGGCTTTTTGGTAAAAGTTTTAGGTCTAGGACATCATGTAGATATACTCCCTCCTCAAGTTGCAAATTGTATGGGGAAAGTTGATTACTGTAGCTAGTTTGTAAAAATCAGAAAGAAGCACAATGTCCCTCACCCAGAAACAAATGGAAAACTAGGCAATCTTTAAAAAGAAGAGATTAGATTTGTAACTGCAATAGACTGGCATGATATATTAAGTGAAAAAGCATGGAAAGATAGACTAGATGTATTGTTAATCCAAAAATCAGCCCAAGATATTTTGTATAGAGAGGTAGAAGGAGAGAAGACACAGGGGATGTATGCATCTGTGTTGCTGGAATTAATTTACAACAAATGTTTAACACTTTTGTAGCCAGAAAGAAGTGATTGAGTTAAAAACCTGAAAATATGAGTAATATTGTGATGTATATTGACAAGGCTAGATCTCACCCTCCTGAAGATAGTTTCCTTGTCTACAAAATGGAAAATCTCATAACATTTTCCTGAAGATGTAATGACATAATGTGTTTGTTAGGGTCAACCCAATGCAAATTTGATCCCAAGACGTTAATGAAGTTGTGGTAAAATATGTTTATTACTGTTCAGTTGTAAATATTTTATAACCTCCATATTGACCTCTTTAATCCATAGATTATTTTGAAGTGTGCCTAAATTTCAAAACACTTTTTGTTGTTGTTTCTAGTTGTCATTTTGCTATTGATTTCTAACTTCTTTGTATTATGGTCAAAGAACATAATCTATAGAACAACTCTTTGAAATTTGTTGAGATTTGATTTGTAAACTTTTGTGTGGTCAGTTTCAGTAAATGTTCTAGTTTTGTTCTAAAGAATGTATATTCTGGCAATTGTTAGGTGCAGTGTTTTATATGCATGCTTTAAATTAAGCTTATTGTATTGTTGAAACTTCTGTGTCACTTGTTTTTTTTTTGTTCCGTAATCTAACACTTAAAATCTTTAAATCTTCCACCATGGTGATGGACATATCTATTTCTCCATGTAATTCATTGAATATTTATTTATATATTTTGAAATTGTTATTAAGTGATTACAGAATGTAATTGTTATGCATTCCTGATGAATTAGATATTTTATCATTATGAAGTTACCATTTTTTTTTTTTTTTTTGCGGTACGCGGGCCTCTCACTGCTGCGGCCTCTCCCATTGAGGAGCACAGGCTCCGGACGCGCAGGCCCAGCGGCCATGGCTCACGGGCCCAGCCGCTCCGCGGCACGTGGGATCCCCCTGGACCGGGGCACGAACCCGTGTCCCCTGCATCGGCAGGCGGACTCTCAACGACTGCGCCACCAGGGAAGCCTCTGAAGCTACCATTTTGATGAAGTTCTATTTTTCAGAGTTTAATAAAGCTACACCAGAAATTTTTGATTAGCTAGCACGACATGTAATTTTTTATACTCCTAGTTTCAATCATTCTGTACCCTAGTTTTAGATATGTTTCTTGCAAACAGGATATGATTAGATTCTTTTTGTATCCAGTCTGAAAAATCTTTGTCCTTTGAGTGTTAATCTTGTTACATTTTTGTAACAAATGACCTATTTAAATGTATCTTCCGTTTTATTTTGTGCTTTCTACCTTTCTAACCTCATCTACTTTTCTCCCCTCTGTCTTATGAATTGACTTGAGTATTTTTCCTCATTCCATGTTTTAAGAATCTGCTACTTCAAAAGTTACATACTCGATTTCTACTATGTTAGTGGTTACCCTACACATTTTTATTAAAAAATAAAATAAAATGAAGAACTCTTAATGTTCCTCCCAAACTCAAAACATTTTAAACTCTAATCACCTCCTCCCAACTCACAATCTTGTATTGTCATTTATTTAATACTTTACTATGTTCTCATCTTGCAAGATATTCTTTTTAAGCCAATGTTTCTTTAGATTTACACATATTTACCACTTCTGCTGCTTTTCATTCTTACTGCATCTCAAAACATCATCCTTTCTGCCCAAAATACAATTTTAAAATTTCTTTTTGTGAACTTACTTTTGGAAAATATCTCTATTATTATTTATCAGAAATGCCTTTATTTCAACCTCATTCTTTTCATTAAATTTTTAATGAACATTTAGAACATACATAAAGATAGAATAAGAAAATAAACACCTATATACAGACCTCAGTTCAATAAATAAATATTTTCTTTTACAGTTTTGTCTAAACCTTTCAAAGTAAATTATACCATGTCAACCTAAATAATTTACCATGCATCTTCATACTATAAGAACATTCTCCTACATAATCAAAATACCATCATTGCTATAATAAGATTAACTATAATTCCCCATATCTGATCCCCTCCATATTTAAATTTTCCCAGTTGTTCCAAAATGTGGTATACAGCAGTTTTACAAACCAGGTTCCAATCAAGGATCACATACTCTATTAGTGGCTGTTACATTTCTTAAATCTCACTTATCTACAACAGTTTGTCCTGTTGAACTTTTTTCATGACACTGACCTTTTGAAGAGACTGGGCTGTTTTTTTTTTTTTGGTACGTGGGCCTCTCACTGCTGTGGCCTCTCCCATTGCAGAGCACAGGCTCTGGACGCGCAGGCTCAGCGGCCATGGCTCACGGGCCCAGCCGCTCCGCGGCATGTGGGATCCTCCCGGACCGGGGCACGAACCCTCATTCCCTGCATCGGCAGGCGGACTCTCAACCACTGCGCCACCAGGGAAGCCCTGGGCTGATTGTTTTAAATAAGGTCCTACATTCAGAATTTGTCTCACTGAATATTTATGACATTGTTTCACTTGTTTTCTATGCCCTATATTTCCTGTTACCTATGAGTTAGCTCCAATGCCTAACATCATGTAACTTTTTCCTCTAATTCTCTAAGCACTCTAGATTGACAGTTTTGTTTCTTTCATTATTGCTATTGAGAATTAGCTGCATGTATAATTGGTATTTCTTTGAAGGAAATTTATTTTTATGTAGCTCCTATTAATATTTTCTGTATGAGTTTAACGTATACAACTTTACTATGATGTGTTTAGGTATGTATATCTTTCTCTTAAGTTGCTTTAAATTTACTGGGATTTCTGAAGACGTGGTTTCTATTTTTCATCAATTCTGAAAAATTTTGAGTCACTGTCATTCCTTCTTTCCCTTCTATATGACGTGTTCTGTCTCTTAATGCTAACTGTAGAAAAATGTATTCAAAAACCTCCCAACAAATAAAAGTCTAGGACCAGACAGCTTCACTAGTGAATTCTACCAAACATTCAAAGAAGAATTAATACTAGTCCTTCTCAAACATTTCCAAAAAATATGAGGAGGGACTCTTCCAAGCTCATGTTCTGAGGCCAGTATTCTCCTGATAACAAAACCTGACGGGGCACCACAAGAAAAGAAAATTAGAGGCCAATATCCCTGATGACTATAGATGCAAAAATCCTCAACAAAATATTAGCAAACCAGATTCAACAATACATTAAAAGGATCATACACCATGATCAAGAGGGATTTATTCCAGGAATGACAGAGTGGTTCAACATCTGCAAATCAGTCACTGTGATATACCACATTAACAAAATGAAGGATAAAAATTATATCATCACCCTAATAGACACAGAGAGAGCACTTGACAAAATTCAACATCCGTTTATTGTAAAAAACTCTCAGCAAAGTCAGTATAGAGGGAATGTATGGCAACATAATAAATGCCATATATGACAAGCCCACAGCTAACATCATAATGGTAAAAAGCTGAAAACCTTTCCTCTAAGATCAGGAACAAGACAAGGATGCGCACTCTCACCACTTCTATTCAACACGGTATTGGAAGTCCTAGCCAGAGCAATTAGGCAAGAAAAAGAAATAAAAGGCATCCAAATTGGAAAGGAAGAAGTAAAATTATCACTATTTGAATTTAACATAATATTATATATAGAAAACCCTAAAAACTCAATCAAAAAACTGTTAGAACAAATAAATTCAGTAAAGTGGCAGGATAAAAAAATCAATACACAAAAATCTATTGCATTTCTACACACTAATAATGAACTATCAGAAAGAGAAATTTAAAAAAAAATCCCAGTTACAACTGCATCAAAAAGAACAAAATACCTAGGAATAAATTTAATTCAGTAGATGAAAGACCTGTATATTGGAAACTACAAGACATTAATGAAAGAAACTGAAGAAGATACAAACAAATGGAAAGACATTCCATACTCATGAATTGGAAGAATCAATATTGTTAAAATGTCTATACTACCCAAAGTAACCTACAAATTCAATCAAAGCCCTGTCAAAATTCCCATGGCATTTTTCAGAGAAATAAAACAAATAATCCTAAAATTTGTATGGAACCACAAAAACCAAATAGCCAAAGGATCTTGAGAAAGAAGGGCAAAGCTGGAGGCATCACACTCCCTGACTTCAAACTATATTACAAAGCTATAGTAGTTTAAACAGTATGGTATTGGCACATACCAAGACACATAGATCAATGGAACAGAATAGAGAGCCCCAAAATAAACCCACGCATATATGGTCAATTAATTTATGACAAACAAGCCAGGAATATACAATGGTGAAAGGTGTTGGGAAAACTGGACAGCCACATGCAAAAGAATAAAACACAACCACTATTTTACACCATACACAAAAAGGAACTCAAAATGGATTAAAGACAAATTTAAGACCTGAAACCATAAAACTCCTAGAAAAAGCCATAGGCAGTTATGGTCTTTGACATCAATCCTAGCAATATTTTTCTGGATATGTCTCCTCAGGCAAGGGAGACAAAAGCAAAAATAAGCAAATAGGACTTCATCAAACTAAAAAGCTTCTAGACAGCAAATTAAACCATCAACAAAATTAAAAGGAAGCCTACAGAATGAGAGAAAATATTTGCAAATCATATATCCAATAAGGAGTTAATACACAAGATACATAAAGAACACATACAATTCAATACCAAAAATGAAACAATCTGATTTAAAGATCTGAGTACACATTTTTCCAAAGCAAACATACAGATGGCCAAAAGGTACATGAAAAGATGCTCAACATCGTTAATCATCAGGGAAATGTAAATGAAAACCACAATAGACATCACCTCACACCTGTTAGAATGGCTTTTCTCAAAAATACAAGAGATAAGAAATGTTGACGAGGATGTGGAGAAAAAGGAAGCCTTGTGCACTGTTGGTAGAATTGTAAGTTGGTGCAGCCAGTATGGAAAATAGTATGGACATTCCTCAAATTACTACAAATAGCACTACCATATGATCTAGCAATTCCACGTCTGGGTATTTATCTGAAGAAAATGAAAACGCTAACTCAAAAAGATATATGCCCACCCATGTTCAGTGAAGCATTATTTATAATAGCCAAGATATGGAAACAACCTAAGTGTCCATTAGTGGATGAACGAATAAAAATTATGGTAAATATATATACACAATGGACTATTATTCAGCCATAAAAATAATGAAATATTGCCATTTACAATAAAATGGATGGACCTCGGGCATTATGCTAAGTGAAATAAGACAGAACGATAAAGACAAATACTATATGATCTCTCTTATATGTGGAATCTAAAAGGGAAAAAAAACCCCAAGCTCATTGATATGCAGATCAGTTTGGTGGTTGCCAAAGACTGAGGGTGGGGAGTGGGAGAAATGGGGAAACGGGGTATACATTTATTTTAAAATTTCAAAATAGTGATATTAAAACAAGATCACTCAGAAAATTCACCTGAAAATTATCTTAAAATAAATTGTGAAAAATTTAAATTTACAAAAAAGTAGAGAAAAGTTGTAAAATTATATATCAAATACCATGTGTACCATATATTTGCTATGACACATATGTAATAATTCTTTCATATATTTTTAAGGTAATAACATTTATGGATACAATCAGGAACTCACCCCCATCCTTCCCCCTTTCTTACTTCCTCCTTCCTCAGAGGTAACCACTATACCGAGTGTGTGTATATTACTCATTTGCATGTTTATACATTACTACATACGTATTATTTATAAATATGTAGCATTACTTTTAATTTATATATATATTCTTGTTTGAAATTTATCCATATTGATTGTCAAAAAGATTCTAAAATTCCAAAATCTTAAGTTCCTGGGAGTTTTGACAAGTTAGAACACTTGGTCCTTGAACATAACTTCCTAATGTGTGTTTGATGATTTTTCACTGTGAGGTTCGTATTTTATTTGAAGCTTCATCTGTGGAAATTCTTTAAGACCTAAGGAAAATGTAGTTTTCCCCAGGGATTTGTTTGAGCAATGTACCTGGGTTCACTCTGCTTTGGGGACCTCAGAATTGTCTACATGGTATTTACTAGACCACCCAAACACTTTGACATAGAACTTCAAATCTCTGTGTGAGTTGGCTTAAGAGTAAAATTTCTCATGGTAGTGATGTCACTGAAAATGGTGGAGCAGGAAACTTCAAAACTTTATCCCTCCATCAAAGGAAGAATTAAGGTGGCAAAAATTGTCAGAATCAACTGTTTTAGAACACTGTAATCTAATAAAAAATTATAATAACCAAGGGAACATTTAATGAGTAAAAAAGTTGCTAACTTTCAGGAAGAAATTGTTGTGGCATTTTAACTTACCACCTACCATCCTACACTAAGTAGCTCAGAGGCAGCCATATGGATGGCTGCCTGTGTTTCTGGTGAAACTTTCTGGAGCCAGAGGGCAATATAGAACTTATTCTCAAATAAATTTATTTTTGTGATTTGACCCATCTGGAGGTTTCCAGAGGGGCTGTCTAAGGAGTTGCCTTTTTTTGCCTGATGTGGAACTTTCTCAAGGAAGAAGTGGCCAATCAGGCAACACTTGTTGAAATCATTTATAGGTAGACCTACTGCTGCAGTCTCCTGGGACAAGAGATAACAGAAGGGGTAAGCAACAGACAGACCAAAAAGCCTGGAAAGGAGACACATGGGAGAATAAGTACTTTTAAAAGCACCCACATATAATAGAGAATCTATAAAGCCACACACATGTTCAGGGAGAGATGCATACTCAGAAAATACTGATAAGATTCTAAGATTTCATCTCCAGCTGATCTTTTGGTTCATGCAAGCAGGAAGTGAAGGATGAAGCAAAATGTAAATTGCAGATCTAAGCACTGAAAGAGTGCCCCAGTACAGCCAATCTGTAAGGACTTGGTGAGTGTCTTTTAAAGTTTTTTTGGCCCCAGATATTTAAGAAAGTATCTGGAAAATCACTAGTTGGCCACTAAGATTACAGAACAGAGATGTTAGTGACCAAAAATTTTTAAAAACTACAGTTTCTAAAAATAGTTTTGAAGAGTCACTAAACAAACAAAACTTACAACACACAACAAAGTGCACCAACAAACTCTGGAGAGGGGAATGAACCTGATTTATAGAGTTACCACGTAATGATATTCCAAATATCTAGTTTTCAACAGAAAATGAGGAATACAAAGAAATAAGAAAGTATGGCTCATTTACAGGAAAAAAAAATAATATAAACAGTCTCTGAGTAAGCCAAGACATTGGTCTTACTAAAGAAAGACTTACTTTTTTTTTTTTTTGCGGTATGCGGGCCTCTCACAGCTGTGGCCTCTCCCGTTGCGGAGCACAGGCTCCGGACGCGCAGGCTCAGCGGCCATGGCTCACGGGCCCAGCCGCTCCGCGGCATGTGGGATCCTCCCATACCGGGGCACAAACCCGTGTCCCCTGCATTGGCAGGTGGACTCTCAACCACTGCGCCAGCAGGGAAGCCCAAAGACTTATTTTTTAATGTCTGAAACATTTATATTAACATATTTCCATACAAACAACCCAAAGAAAGTTCAGTATTAGTTGTTTTTGTTTGTTTGTTTTTTTATACTGTAGGATCTTATCAGTCATCAATTTTACACACATCAGTGTATACATGTCAATCCCAATCGCCCAATTCAGCACACTAAACAAAGACTTTAAAGCAACTATTTTAAGTATGCTCAAAGAGCTAAAGGAAACTATGAGAAAAGAACTAAAGGAAATCGAGAGAATGATGTCTCAACAAATAGAGAATATCAATAAAGAGATAGAAATTATAAGAAGGGAACATAAAAATTCTGGAACAAAAAGAACAATACTCAGAATTAAAAGTTCATAAGAAGGTTTTAAGAGCAAATTTGAGCAGGCAGAAGAAAAAAATCAGCAAACTTGAAGATAGTTCAACTGAGATTATTCAGTCTGAGAAGAAAGTAAACAGAATTTTAAAAAATGAACACAACCTAAGATGCCTGTAGGAGACCTTGAAGCACACCAACATACACAGAGTGGGAGTCACAGGTAACAAGAGAGAAAAAGGAACAGAAATAATATTTGAAAAAAATGGCTGAAAATTTCCCACATTTTGACATTTGACATCAATCTACACATTTAAGAAGCTCAATGAACTCCAAGTAGGAAAAACTAAAGATATCCTCACCTAGACATATTATAATTAAACTGCCAAAATGCAAAGACAAAGAAAATCTTAAAAGTAGCAGCAAAGTAGAAGGAATTCTCAATGAGAAAAATACTCAATTTCTCATAAGAAATATGGAGGCCAGAAGGCAGTCATATTTAAAGTGCTGAAAGAAAATACTGTCAAAAGTTATAAGGGTGTCAAACTATACTTCAAAGAGAAGGAGATAGGGCTTCCCTGGTGGTGCAGTGGTTGAGAGTCCACCTGCCGATGCAGGGGACATGGGATTGTGCCCCGGTCCAGGAAGATCCCACATGCCATGGAGCGGCTGGGCCTGTGAGCCATGGCCGCTGAGCCTGCGCGTCTGGAGCCTGTGCTCCGCAACGGGAGAGGCCACAACAGTGAGAGGCCTGCATACTGCAAAAAAAAAAAAAAAAAAAGGAGATATTAAGATATTTCCAGATAAACAGAAACTAAAAGCTTTTGTTGTTAGTAGATCTGCCCTACAGGAAATGCTAAAGAGAACACTTCATGTTGAAATGAAATAACACTAGAAAGTAAGTATATAGGTAAACATGAAAGGCATTACAAAGGTATTACAATATTTTTGGTTTGTAACTCCTATTTTGATTTAAAATACAGAAAAAAAATCATAAAAATATGTTAATGGACTCATGAGGTATACAGATATAATTTGTAACAATGACAACATAAGGGGGGGTTACAGCTGTATAGGAATAGAAACTTTGTATATTATTGAAACTGAGCATTAATTCAAACTAGACTGTTATAAATTTAGGACATTAATTGTAATCCCCAAGTTAACCAATAAGACAATAACTAAAATATATATAGAAAAGTAAATAAGAGAGGAATCAAAATGGTAGACAAGAAAAAGTTCAAATATAAAGAAGGCAGTAATGGCGGAAGTGAAGAACAAGAAACATATGACATACTGAAAACAAAAAGCAAAGTAGTAGAAGTTAAGTCCTTCATTTGTAATTGCATTCAATACAAATAGATTAAACTCTCCAATAAAAAGGCAGACATGGCAAAATGGATTTTAAAGAAAGGAAACATAATCCAACTATATTTTGTCTACAAGAGACTTCCTTAGATCCAAAGACATAAATAGGTTGAAAGTGAGAGAACAGAAAAAGGTTATTTCATGCAAAGTTATTAAAAGAGACCTGAGGTGGCTATGCTAATATCAGAAAATATAGGCTTTAAGACAAAAATTGTTACCAGAGACAATGAAGACATTATATATTGGTAAAAGTTTTAATCCATCACAAGATGTAAACAATATAAACACATATACACCTAAAACAGAACTCCAGAATATATGAAGCAAAAGTTGACCAAATTGAAGGTAGAAATAGACAGCTCTGCAATAAGTTACAGAGACTACTATGAACAACTATATGCCAATAAAATGGACAACATAAGAGAAACAGACAAATTCCTAGAAACATACAATCTTCCAAGACTGAACTAGGAAGAAATAGAAAATATGAACAGGCTGATTACCAGTAATGAAATTGAATCAGTAATAAAAAAAAATTCCCAACAAACATAAATCCAGGACCAGATGGCTTCACAGGTGAGTTCTATCAAACATTTAGAGAAAAGTTAACACCTATCCTTCTCAAACTATTTCCAAAAAACTGCAGAGGAAGGAAAGCCTCCAAACTCATTCTACTGATACAAGGCCAGCATCACCCCAATACAAAAACCAGGAAAAGATATCACCAAAAAAATTACAGGTCAGGGACTTCCCTCGTGGCCCAGTGGTTAAGAATCTGCATTCCAATGCAGGGGATGCAGGTTTGATCCCTTGTCTGTGAACTAAGAGCTCACAGGCTGTGGGGCAACTAAGCCCATGCCCGCAACTACAGAGCCCACGTGCTCTGGAGTCTGTGCACCACAACTACAGAGCCCATGCACTCTGGAGCCCATGTGCCACAACTAGAGAGAAGCCCATGCACCACAACTAGAGAGAAGCCCATGCACCACTACAGAGAAGCCTGCATGCTAAAATGAAGAGCTCACGTGCCACAATGAAAGATCTCACATGCTGCAACTAAGACCCGACTAAGCCAAAAATAAGTAAATAAAATAATAATTAAAAAAACTACAGCTCAATATTACTGATGAACATAGATGCAAAAATCCTCAACAAAATATTAGCAAACCAAATCCAACAATATATTAAAAGAATGATACATCATGATCAAGTGAGATTTATCCCTGGGATACAAGGATGGTTCAATATCTGCAAATCAATCAATGTGATACATCATGTTAACAAATTGAGGAATAAAAGCCATATGATCATCTCAATAGATGCAGAAAAAGCTTTTGATAAAATGCAACATACATGTATGATAAAAACTCTCCAGAAAGTGGGCATAGAGGGAATATACTTCAACATAATAAAGGCCATATATGACAAACGCACAGCTAACATCATACTCAATGATGAAAAGCTGAAAGCATTTCCTCTAAGATCAGTAATAAGACACGGATGCCCACTGTTGCCACTTTTATTCAACATAGTTTTGGAAGTCCTAACCACAGCAATCAGACAAGAAAAATAAATAAAGGAATCCAGATTGTAAAAGAAGAAGTAAAACTGTCACTGATTGCAGATGACATGATACTATACATAGAAAACCCTAAAGATGCCATCAAGAAACTATTAAAGCTCATTGATGAATTTAGTTAAGTTGCAGGATACAAGATTAATATACAGAAACTCTGTTGTATTTCTATACACTAACAATGAACTATCAGAAAGAGAAATTAAGGAAAAATACCATTTACAATTGCATGAAAAAGAAGAAAATACCTGGGAATAAACTTACCTAAGGAGGTAAAACATCTGTACTTGGAAAACTATAAGACACTGATGAAAGAAATTGAAAATGACACAAACAGAAGGAAATATATACTATGTTCATGGATTGGAAGAATTAATATTCTTAAAATAACCATATTACCCCAGGCAATCTACAAATTCAATGCAATCCCTAACAAAATACCAATGGCATATTTCATAGAACTAGAACAAATAATTTAAAAATTTGTATGGATTCACAAAAGACCCTGAATAGTCAAAAGAATCTTGACAAATAAGAACACTTCTCAACTTATTTTATGAGGTCAGAATCACTATAATAGCAAAACTGGACAAAGACATCAAAAGAGAAAGAAACCACAGGCCAATATTCCTGATTAACATGGATGCAAAAATTCTCAACAAAACATTAACAAACCAAGTTCAACATCACATTAAAAGGACCATACACCCTGACCCTGACCAAGTGGGATTTTTCCCTGGGATGCAAGGATGTTTAATATATATACAAATGAATTAATATGATATACCACATTAACAGAATGAAGGATAAAAATCACATGATTATCTCAATAGATGCAGAAAAAGCATATGACAAAATTCAACATCTTTTCAAGGTAAAACAATTAATTAGGTATAGAAGAAACTTACCTCACCACAATAAAGTATATATATGACAAGTCCACAGCTGACATCACACCCAGTTGTGAATGGTTGAAAGTTTTGCCTCTATGATCAGAAACAAGACAGGAGTGCCCACTCTCACCATTCCTATTCAGCACAGTACTGAACATCCTTGCCAGAGCAATTTGGTGAGAAAAAGAAATAGAAATAATCCAATTTGGAAAGGAAGATATGAATTGTCTCTGTTTGCAGATGACAAGATCTTATATGTGGAAAACCCTATTGCCTTCCCAAACAATCTGTTAAAACTAAAAAATAAATTCAGCAAAGTTGCTGGATACAAAATTAATACACATTTCTCAAAAAATCAGTTACATTTCTCTATACTAACAATCAACTATCTAAAAAGAAAATTAAGAAACCAATTCCATTTACAACAGTATCAAAAAGAATAAATTATTTCAGAATAAACTTACCCAAGGAGGTGAAATACTTGCACACTGTAAACTATAAAACACAAAGGAAAGAAATGAAAGCAAACACAAAAATGTAAAGACATCCTAAGTTCATGGACTGGAAGAATTAATATTGTTAAAATGTCCATGCTCTCCAAAGTGATCTACAGATTTAATACCATTCCCATCAAAATACCAGTGGCATTTTTTCCCCACAAAAAAAGATAAAACAATCTTAAAATTCAAATGGAACCACGAACGACTCTAATATAGCCAAATCAATTTTGGGCAAGCAGAAAAAAGATGAAGGATTCACACTTCTTGATTTCAAAATATATTACAAAACTACAGTAATCAAAACGTTATATTAGCATAAATACAAAAAGACCAATGAAAAAGAAAAAACAGATGAGAGTAAACATAAACATATCTGGCCAATTGATCCTTGACATGGGTACCATGAATAATACAGTGGGGAAAGGATAGTCTCTTTAATAAATGATGTTGAGAAAACTGGGTATCTATATGCAAAAGAATGAAATTGGACCCTTATCTCACACCATACATAAAAATCAACTCAAATTGGGTTAAAGACTTAAACATAAGACCTGAAACTGTAAAACTCATAGGAGGAAACGGGGACAGCTTCTTGACACTGGCCTTGGCAATGATTTTTTTAGATATGAAACAAAGAATACAGGAACTAAAAGCAAAACACACAAGTGGAATTACATCAAACCAAAAAGCTACTGAACAGCAAAGAACCAATTACCAAAATGAAAAGGTAACTTATGGAATGGGAGAAAATATTTGCAAATGATATATCTGACACTAGCTTAATCTCTAAAATATATAAGGAAATTCTACAACTCAATAGCAAAAAACCCCAAATAACCCAATTAAAAGTTGGGCTAAGGATTTGAATAGACATTTCTCCAAAGAAGATATAGAAATGTTCAACAGATTTCTGTATATTATTCTTGTATCCTGCTACCTTGCAGAATTCATTTATTAATTCTAATAGCTTTTGTGTGGAAAATATAAGGTTCTTTATATAGAGTATTATGCCATCTGCAGTAGTGATAATTTTACTTCTTCCCCTCCAATTTTGATAAATTTTATTTCATTTTCTTGTCTGACTGCTGTGGCTAGGACTTCCAATACTATGCTGAATAGAAGTAGTGATGGCAGGTGTCCTTGTTTTGTTCCTAAATTTAGCAGGAAGTCTTTCAGCTTTTCACTGTCGAGTATGATGTTGGCTGTGGGTTTGTCATAAATGGCTTTTATTATGTTGAGATATGTTCCTTTTATACCCACTTAGCTGAGAGCTTTTATCATGAATAGATGTTGAATTTCATCAAATGATTTTTCTGTGTCTATTGAGATGATCAAACAACCCAATAAAAAAAATGGGCTGAAGACCTAAATAGGCATTTCTCCAAAGAAGACATACAGATGGCCAACAGGCACATGAAAATATGCTCAACGTTGCTAATTATTAGAGAAATGCAAATCAAAACTACAATGAAGTATCACCTCACACCAGTCAGAATGGCTATCATCAAAAGTCTGCAAATAATAAATGCTGGAGAGGGTGTGGAGAAAAGGGAACCCTTGTACACTGTTGGTGGGAAGGTAAATTGGTACAGCCACTATGGAAAACAGTATGAATCTTCCTTAAAAAACTAAAAATAGAGCTACCGTATGATCCAGCAATCCCACTCCTGGATATATATATCTGGGAAAAAATGAAAACTCTAATTAGAAAAGATACACGCACCCTAAGGTTCATAGCATCACTCTTTACAATAGCTAAGACATAGAAACAACCCAAGTGCCCATCAACAGACAACTGCCTTAAGAAGATGTGGGGTGTGTGTATGTATACACAATAGAATGTTACTCAGCCATAAAAAAAGAATGAAATATTGCCATTTGCAGCAACATGGATGGACCTAGAGAATATTATACTTAGTGAAGCAAGACAGAGAAAGACAAATATATCACTTACATATGGAATCTAAAAAAATAATAGGAATGAATCAATATACAAAACAGAAACAGATTCACAGAGATAGAATACAAACTTATGCTTACCAAATGGGAGAGGGAGGGAAGGAGGGACAAATTTGGAGTATGGAATTAACAGGTACAAACTATCATACTTAAAATAGATAAGCAACAAGGATTTACTGTATAGCACAGGGAATTATATTCATTATCTTATAATAACCCATTATGAAAAATAATCTGAAAAAAGTATACATATATAAGTGAATCCATTTTCTGTACACCTGAAACAAACACAATATTGTAAATCAACTATATTTCAATAATTAAAAAAAATGGCCAACAGGTAATATGAAAAGGTGCTCAAAATCACTAATCATGAGGGAAATGCAAATCAAAATCACAAAGAAATACCACCTCACACCTGTTAAGAGGGCTATAATTTAAAAAAAAAGATAACATTTGTGAGGATATGGAGAAAAGGGAACTCTTGTACACTGTTGATGGAAATGTCGATTAGTGCAGCCACTATGGAAAATAGTATGGAGTTTCTTCAAAAAATTAAAAATAGAACTGCCATAGAATCCAACAATCTCACTTCTGTGTACACGTCCAAAGGAAATGAAATCAGGGTCTCAAAGAGATATCTGTACTCCCAAGTTAATCACAGCGTTATTCATAGTAGCCAAGACATGGAAGCAACCTAAATGTCCATTCATGAATGAATGGATAAAGAAAATGTTGTATATACATACCATAGAATATTTTTCAGCCTTCAAAAAGAAAGAAATCCTGTCACTTGCAACAGCATGGATGGACCTGGAGGATATTATGCTAAGTGAAATTAGCCAGGCACAGAAGGTCAAATACTATACGATACCACTTATATGAGGAATATAAAATAGTGAATCTCATAGAAACAGAGACTAGAATGGTGGTTTCCAGAGGCTGCAGGGAGGGGAAAATGGAGAGGTATTAGTCACAGGATACAAAGCTTGTTATACAAAATGAATAAATTCTAGAGACCTACTGAACAGCAAAGTGCCTATAATGAACAACACTGTATTGTATACTGAAAAATTTTCTAAGAGGGTAGATCTTATTTTAAGTGCTCTTATCACACACAAAAGTAACAAAGAGGGCTGGAAGAAACTTTTGGAGGTGATGGATATGCTTATGGCACAGATTGTGGTGATGGTTCCATGGCTATATAATTATCTTCAAACTTATCAAGTTGTACATATGAAGTATGCACAATTTTTTTTTCTTTTTTTGCAGTACGCGGGCCTCTCACTGTCGCGGCCTCTCCCGTTGCATAGCACAGGCTCCGGATGCGCAGGCTCCGGATGCCCAGGCTCCAGACGTGCAGGCCCAGTGGCCACGGTCCACGGGCCCAGCCGCCCCGTGGCATGCAGGATCCTCCCGGACCGGGGCACGAACCCACGTCCCCTGCATCGGCAGGCGGACTCCCAACCACTGTGCCACCAGGGAAGCCCTATGCACAACTTTTTATATGTCAATCATACCTCAAAGAAAGATAAAAAAAATAAATCATCTTAATACACCACATTAAGAGAATGAGGGAAAAACATCACAGGATCTTAGGAATTAATAGAAAAAATCATTTGATAAAATCCAATGCATTGGACACCAGGAACTCTGGTCTGAAGGGCTGGGTGTGAGGCCTCTGCACACAGCTCACTGTGAGCCAGTGAAGCTAGACTCAGCACGAAGGAAAAGAAAGAGCTGACTTTCCAAGATGGTGGAGGAGTTGGAGGACATGGAGTTCATCTCTCCCCACAAATGTATCAAGAATACATCTACAAATGGAACAATTCACACAGAGCACCTGCTGAACACTAGCAGAGGACTTCGGACACCTAAAAGGACAAGAAAGATTCCCCATGTAACCAAATAGGACAAAAGAAAGAAGAAGTGAGAAGGAAGAGGAGAGGAAGCAGGATGGGACCTGCACCCCTGGTGGGGAGCTGAAGGTGAGGAGAGGTTCCTGCATCTGGGGAAGACCCGTCGCTGGCAGGGAAATCAGATGGGACAGAGGGGAGATTTGGGGACTCGGAGGAGAGCCCAGCAACTGGTCTGTGGCAGGCAGGACAGAGTGAGACCTACACAGATGGTCCGTGCCACAGCCCTGTGCACCCCAGCCTGAGATGGGTGCCCACCAGTGTGCACAGGGGCTGGGTGCTGGAACGTGGGGTTTGGAGAGCAGACCCAGGGAGGGGACTGCTGATTGCTGTGAGGAGACAGCCTGAGGGGATGGAAATGAGGAGCTATGTAACTGGGAATGCTTGTAGAGGAAGCCCGGACCACCACAGAAGTGAAGTGCCACTGTTGAGTGACACACAAAAGGTGGGGCTATATTGCAGCCTCTCTTCTCATGTGCCAAACCCTGCCTCCACAGGCACTACGGAGGGCTCCCACCAGGGCTGGCTCACACGCCCCTGCCATTGCCTCTTCCCCACCACCCCCGGCCTGGGCAACCTGCTCGCCCCAATCGCTGCCTGACAGGCTCCTTCCTGCCTGACAGGCTTGTGTGTTCTGACAATCTCTGGAGCAGACTCTGGTGGGAGGAACGCATGCAGAGGTGGGGCTGAAACCACAGCTGAGCCCCAGGGACCACGTGACTAAGGAAGAAGAACTGAAATCTCTCCTCGCGGCTGTGCACACCAAGGAGTTACATCTCTAACGGCTTCCCAAATTCAGCACCTGCAAAACACCTGAAAGGATAACAAGTGTTCCTGCAGCTGGGATGGGTCTGGCTTTAGCAGGTTTTGTGGGCTTTGTGAACACGTATATGTGGTGGTTGGGCGAGGCCAGAGTTTGAGCTGCCTCCATAGCTCCCACAGTGGGTCCAGGTGCATGACTACTGCAGTCCTGGGACCTGACCTCAGTGGACCTGCGCTGGTGGCCTGGTGAAAACAAAGCCTGAGAGTCACCAGAGCCAATTACCGGCATACCCAAAGGTAAGGTGGGACTGAGAGCAGTGCTAACAACGGTGGACTTTGTGAGCCTGCACAACGGTGAAAGGGGATAGAAGAGAGCACATTCATAGGTGAACAGCTCCAGAGAAGGAATACTCAGTGGCTTCTCTCCCAGTAGGAGTGCTCCAATCCCACCTACCTTGCACCACAGATCAGGATCACAGCTAAGAAACAGATCTGGGGGTCTCTACTCCACCAATAGGGAGCAGACACCATCCCTGACAGGGCAGTGATAACCACAGGGCAAAGGGGAGGGCCTGCTCAATATCCATGGCAGGCTCTGGTCACCACAACAGCAGTCAAACCTCCTATCAAGGGGATAATGGCACAAGCCTCTGGATCAACCTCACCCACTAGGGAACAGACACCAGAAGCAAAAGGAACTACGATCCTGCAGCCTGTGGAAAGGAGGCCAAAAACACAGTAAGTTAGACAAAATGAGATGACAAAGAAATAGATTGCAGATGAAGGAGCAAGATAAAAACCTACAAGAACAACTAAATGAAGACGAGATAGGCAATCTACCTGAAAAAGAATTCAGAATAATGATAGTAAAGATGATCTAAGATCTCAGAAAAAGACTGGAGGCACAGATAGAGAAGACAGAAGAAGTGTTTAACAAAGACCTAGAAGAACTAAAGAAGAAGCAAACAGAGATGAACAATACAATAACTAAAATGAAAAATACACTAGAAGGAATCAATAGCAGAATAACTGAGGCAAAAGAATGGATAAGTGAGCTGGAAGACAGAATGGTGGAAATCACTGCCACAGAAGAGAGTGAAGAAAAAACAATAAAAAGAAATGTGGACAGTCTCAGAGACCTCTGGGACAACATTAAACATACAACATTCGAATTATAGGGGTCCCAGAAGAAGAAGAAGAAAACGAGAAAGGGCCTAAGAAAATATTTTAACAGATTATAGTAAAAAACTTCCCTAACATAGGAAAGGAAATAGTCACTCAAGTCCAGGAAGCGCAGAGAGTCCCATACAGGATAAACCCAAGGAGGAATATGCCAAGACACATATTAATCAAACTCACAAAAATTAAACACAAAGAAAAAAATCTTAAAAGCAACAAGGAAAAAGCAACAAATAACACACAAGGAAATCCCCATAGGGTTATCGGCTGATTTTTCAGCTGATACTCTGCAGGCCAGAAGGGAGTGGCAGGATATATTTAAAGTGATGAATGGGAAAAACATACAACCAAGAATACTCTACACAGCACGGCTCTCATTCAGATTTGACAGAGAAATCAAAAGCTTTACAGACAAGCAAAAGGTAAGAGAATTCAGCACCACCAACCCAGCATTACAACAAATGATAAAGGAACTTCTCTAGGCAGGGGGAAAATAAGGGGGGGGGGCAAAAATAGAAATAAGAAAACCCCAAATGGGAAAGCTCACAGGAAAATGCAGACATACAATAAAAGCAGGAAATCATCCATATACAAATATAATATCAAAACCAGCAACCATGAGAAGAGTAGAGTATGAATGCAGGAAATGGGAATTGCATTTGAAAGCAAGCAACCAGCAACTAAAAACGACCTTGAATATATATAGACTGTTTTATCAAAACCTCATAGGATATGCAAATCAAAAAGCTACAGCACATTAAAAAGAAAAAAAAGCTACAGCACATACACACACACCAAAAGAAAAACCAACCCAAACACAACACTAAAGATGGTCATCAAACCACAAAATAAGAGAACTAAAGGGGAAGGGAAGAAAAAAAATCTACAAAAACAAACGCCAAAAAACTAAGAAAATGGAAATAGGAACATACATATAAATAATTACCTCAAATGCAAATGGATTAAATCCTCCAACCTAAAGACACAGGCTGGCTGATGGGATACAAAAACAAGACCTGTATACATCCTGTCTACAAGAAACCCACTTCAGACCTAGGGACACATACAGACTGAAAGTGAGGGGATGGAAAAAGATATTCCATGCAAATAGAAATCAAAAGAAATATGGAGGAGGAATACTAATATCAGACAAAATAGACTTTAAAGCAAAGACTATTTCAAGAGACAAAGAAGGACACTACATAATGATCAAGGGATCAATCCAAGAAGAAGATATAGCAATTGTAAATATTTATGCACCCAGAATAGGAGTACCTCAATATATAAGGCAAATACTAACAGCCATAAAATGGGAAATTGATAGTAACACAGTCATAGTAGGGGACTTTAACACCCCACTTTCACCAATGGACAGATCATCCAAAATGAAAATAAAGAAGGAAACACATGCTTTAAATGACACATTAAACAAGATGGACTTAACTGATATTTATAGGACATTCCATCCAAAAACAACTGAATACACTTTCTGCTCAAGTGCTCATGGAACATTCTTCAAGATAGATTATATCTTGGGTCACAAATCAAGCCTTGGTAAATTTAAGAAAATTGAAATCATATCAAGTATCTTTTCCGACCACAACGCTATAAGACTAGATATCAATTACAGGATAAAAACTGTACAAAATACAAACACATGGAGGCGAAACCATATGCTACTAAATAACCAAAAGATCACTGAAGAAATCAAAGAGGAAATTTTTAAAATACCTAGAAACAAATGACAATGAAAACAAGACAACCCAAAACCTATGGGATGCAGTAAAAGCAGTTCTAAGAGGGAAGTTTATAGCAATACAACCAATCCTATGTCAAGAAACAAAAACAATCTCAAATAAACAACTTAACCTTACACTTAAAGCAATGAGAGAAAGAAGAACAAAAAAAACCAAAGTTAGCAGAAGGAAAGAAATCATGAAGATCCGATCAGAAATAAATGAAAGAGAAATGAAGGAAACAATAGCAAAGATCAATAAAACTAGAAGCTGGTTCTCTGAGAAGATAAGAAAAAAACAATAAACCGTTAGCTCGACTCGTCAGGAAAAAAAGGGAGAAGACTCAAATCAATACAATTAGAAATGAAAAAGGAGAAGTAACAACTGACACTGCAGAAATACAAAGAATCATGAGAGATTATTACAAGCAACTATATGCCAATAAAATGGACAACCTGGAAAAAATGGACAAATTCTTAGAAAATCACAATCTTCCAAGACTGAACAAGGAAGAAATAGAAAATATAAACAGACCAAACATAGGCACTGAAATTGAAATTATGAGTAAAAATCTTCCAACAAACAAAAGCCCAAGACCAGATGGCTTCACAGGCGAATTCTATCAAACATTTAGGGAAGAGCTAACACCTATGCTTCTCAAAGTCTTCCAAAATATAGCAGAGGGAGGAACACTCCCAAACTCACTCTACGAGGCCACCATCACCCTGATACCAAAACCAGACAAAGATGTCACAAACAAAGAAAGAAAACTACAGGCCAATATCACTGATGAACATAGATGCAGAAGTCCTCAACAAAATACTAGCAAAAGGGAATCCAACAACACATTAAAAGGATCGTACACCATGATCAAGTGGGATTTATCCCCGGGATGCAAGGATTGTTCAATATCTGCAAATCAATCAGTGTGAAACACCACATTACTAAATTGAAGAATAAAAACCATCGTCTCAATAGATGCAGAAAGCTTTTGACAAAATTTTGACCAATTTATGATAAAAACTCTCCAGTAAGTGGGCACAGAGGGAACCTACCTCAATATAATAAAGGCCATATATGACAAACCCACAGCAAACATCATTCTCAATGGTGAAAAACTGAAAGAATTTCCTCTAAGATCAGGAAAAAGACAAGGATGCCCACTCTCACCACTGTTATCCAACATAGTTTTGGAAGTCCTAGCCAGGGCAATCAGAGAAGAAAAATAATAAAAGGAATCCAAATTGGAAAAGATGACGTAAAACTGTCACTGTTTGCAGATGACATGATACTATACATAGAAAATCCTAAAGATACTACCAGAAAACTACTAGAGCTTATCAGTGAATTTGGTAAGGTTGCAGGATACAAAATTAATACACAGAAATCTCTTGCATTCCTAAACACTAACAATGAAAGATCAGAAAGAGAAATCATTTACCCCATTTACCATCACATCAAAAAGAATAAAATACCTAGGAATAAACCTACCTCATGAAGCAAAAGAACTGTACTCAGAAAACTATAAGATACTGATGCAAGAAATCAAAGATTACACAAACAGATGGAGAGATATACCATGTTCTTTGAAAAAATCGATATTGCCAAAATGCCTAAACTACCCAAAGTAACCTAATATTCAATGCAATCCCTATCAAATTACCAATGGCATTTTTTATAGAATTAGAGCAAAAAATTTTATAATTTGTATGGAAACACAAAAGACTACGAACAGCCACAGCAACTTCGAGAAAGGAAAACAGAGCTGGAGGAAACAGGCTCCCTGACTTCAAAATATACTACAAAGCTACAGTAATCAAAACAGTATGTTACTGGCACAAAAATAGAAATATAGATCAACGGAACAGGATAGAAAGGCCAGTGAGAAACCTACTCATCTATAGTCACCTAATCTATGACAAAGGAGGCAAGAATATCCAATGGAGAAAAGACAGCATCTTCAATAAGTGGTGCTGGAAAAACTGGGCAGCTACATGTAAATGAATGAAATCACAACACTCCCTAACACCATACATAAAAATAAACTCAAAATGGATTAAAGACCTAAATGTAAGGCCGGATACTATAAAACTCTTAGAGGAAAACATCAGAAGAACACTCTTTGACATAAATCACAGCAAGATCTTTTTTGACCCACCTCCTAGAATAATGGAAATAAAAATAAACAAATGGGACCTAATGAAACTTCAAAGCTTTTGCACAGCAAAGCAAACCATAAACAAAATGAAAAGACAACCCTGAGAATGGGAGAAAATATTTGCAAATGAAGCAACTGACAAGGAATTATTCTCCAAAATATACAAACAGCTCATGCAGCTCAATAAAAAAAAACACCCAATCAAAAAATGGGGGGAAGATCTAAGTAGACATTTCTCCAAAGAAGACATTCAGATAGCTAAGAGGCAGATGAAAAGGTGTTCAACATCACTAATTATTAGAGAAATGCAAATCAAAACTACAATGAGGTATTACCTTACACCAGTCAGAATGGCCATCATCAAAATATCTACAAACAGTAAATGCTGGAGAGGGTGTGGAGAAAAGGGAACCCTCCTACACTGTTGGTGGGAAGGTAAATTGGTAAAGCCACTATGGTGAACAGTATGGAATTCCTTAAAAAACTAAATATAGAGCTACCATATGATCCAGAAATCCCACTCCTGGGCATATATCCAGAGAAAACGATAATTCAAAAAGATACACGCACCCCAATGTTCACTGCAGCACTATTTACAATAGCCAGGATATGGAAGCAACGTAAATGTCCATCAACAGAGGAATGCATAAAGAAAATGTGGTACATATATACAATGGAATATTACTCAGCCATAAAAAAGAATGAAATAATGCCATTTGTAGCAACATGCATGGACCTAGAGATTGTCATACTGAGTGAAGTAAGTCAGACACATAAAGACAAGTATATGAAATCACTTATATGTGGAATCTAAAAAAAGGGTACAAATGAACTTATCTACAAAACAGAAATAGTGTTACAGATGTAGAAAACAAACTTATGGCTGTCGTGTGGTAAGGGGAGGGATAAATTGGGAGATTGGGATTGACATATACACACTACTGTATATAAACCAGATAACTAATAAGGACTTGTTGTATAGCACAGGGACCTCTACTCAGTACTCTGTAATGGCCTATATGGGAAAGGAATCTAAAATAGAGTGGATATATGTATATGTATAACTGATTCACTTTGCTGTACACCAGAAACTTAAACACAACATTGTAAATGAACTGTACTCCAATAAATTTTTTTTAAATTAAAAAATATGCCAGTATCACATCTAATACAAATACCACACCTAATGTAATACTCCCTAATAAAAGTATCATTGTTAAAAAACATCCAATGCATTGCCATGATAAATACACTGAATAAACTAGGAATAGAAGGGAACTTCCTCCACATGATAAAAGCATTTATGAAAAACCCTCAGCTAACAACATACTTAAGGATGAAAAACTTATAAGGAAACTCCTAAGATCAGAAACAAAAGAATATCTATCTTCACCACATCAATTCAAAATTGAAATGGAAGTTCTATCCAAGCCAATTAGGCAAGAAAAAGGAATAAAAGTCATATAAATTGGAAAGCAAGAAGTAAAACGCTATTTGCTGATGAATGATCCTGTACATTAAAAAATCCAAAGAATCTACAAGAAAGCTACGAGAGCTAATAAACCAGTTCATCCAAATTATAGGGCATAATATCAACACACAAAGAATAGTTTTGTTTCTGCATGCCTGCAATGAATAATCTGAAAAGGAAATTAAAGTAATTTAAATTTCATTTAAAATAGCAACTAAATAAAATCTTTAGAAATTAAATGAAGGAAGGAGATGCAAGATTCATACTCTGGAAAGTAAAAAACACGACAGAAAGAAATTAAATGAGACCTAAGTATTTGTGAGACTCCCCATGTTTATGATTTGAAGACTTAATATTGTTAAGATGGCAATACTTTCCTTATTGATATATGGATTCAATGCTATCTCTATGAAAATGCCAATGACCTTTTTTTAATATATGGAAAAACTAAACCTCAAAATCCTATGCAACAGCAAGGGTCTCCAGATAGCCAAAACAATCCTGAAAAAGAATAAAATTGAAAGTCTTACATTTCCCAATTTCAAAACTTACTACAAAACTACAGTACTTAAAACAGTATGATATTGGCATAAGAATATACATATAGACCAACGAAATCGAATTGAGTATCCAGAAATAAACCTACACATTAGTGGCTAAAACAATTTCAAGAACAATGCCAAGAGCATTCAATGGGAAAGAACAGTCTCTTCAAAAATTATGCCAGGACAACTCAATATCCACATGTAAAATGATGAATTTGGATCCTTGCCTCATACAATACACAAAAATTAACTCAAAGTGGATCAGTGACCTGAACATAAGAGCTAAAACTATAAAACTCTTGGGCAAAAGACAGAGATAATTCTTCATGACTTTGTATCTATCAATGGTTTCTTAAATATGACATGAAAAGTACAAGCTTCAAAAGGAAAAAATAAATTGGACTTTAACAAAATCTTTTGTGCATCAAAGGATGTTATCAAAAAATGAAACAACAACTCACTGTTGGGAGACAATATTTGCAACTTATGTATTTGATGAAGATCCACTGACCAGTACATATAAAGAAAGTCTACAACTCCCAAACAAACCCAATTAATAATAGGCAAAGTACTTGAATAGACATTTCTTCAAATAAATATACAAATGGCTAACAAGTGTACAAAAACCTGATCAACATCAGTAGCCATTAGTAAAATCCAAATGAAAACCACAATGAGATACAACTTCACACTAACTAGGATGCCTATATTAATAATTTTTTTAAATGGCATTTAATAAGTATTGTTGAGAATGTGGAGAAAGTGGAACCCTTGTACATTGCTGATGGGAATGTAAAATGTTACAGTCACTGTGGAAAAGAGTTTGGCCATACCTTAGTAAATTAAACATAGAATTACCATATGACCCACCATATGACTTCAATATATCTGAGGTGTTAAAATTTCCAGGGGTGGGTATGGGTAATGGGGAAATTATTGTCTAAAAAGCCTCCTTAGAAGGGTAAGAAATACAAGGTATTATAATTTCAAAATGGCTTTTTTTCAATTAGACCAGTGAATGGCAAACAGTGACATCTTACAATTTCAAGTATTTATTGGCCATTATTATATTTGTGATTGGGTGATATGGCTTTTTAAATTCCTTATAAATTTTTGGAGGTAGTAGTGTTTATTGATTTACAAGAGCTTTTACATAATATATTAGATGTACTAACAGTTTGACATACATATTGTTATATGGACACTATTTTGTGCAGCCAAATCTCTTAATCTCTTGTATTTTCCCCTTTTACTGTCATATGTAGGGAGTCCTTTACCATGCCAGTATTATGTAACTTTTTAAATAGACTTCATTTTTGGGAGCAGATTTAGGTTCACAGTAAAACTGAACAGAAGGTACAGAGATTTCCCATATGCCCCTTGCCCCCACACATTAGCCTACCCCATTATCAACATCCCCCCACAAGAATGGTACATTTGTTACAACTGATGAACCTACATTGACATATCATTATCACCTAAAATCTATAATTTACATTAACGTTAACTATTCATGTATATTATATGGGTTTGGATAAATGTATATTGACATGCATCCACCATTATAATATCATACAAAATGTTTCACTGCCCTAAAAGTCCTCCGTGCTCCACCTATTAATAACTCTCTCCCCCTTAACCCATGGCAATCACTGAAATTTTTACTGTTTCCACAGTTTTGCCTTTTCCAGAATGTCAAATAGTAGTAATTATATATTACGTACACTTTTCAGATTTACTTCTTTCACTTAGTAATATGCATTTAAGTTTCCTCCATGTCTTTTCATGTCTTGATAGATTATTTCTTTTAGTAATGATAATTTTCCATTGTCTGGATTTACCAAAGCTTATTTATCAATTTACCTGGACACCTTGGTTGCTTCCAAGATTTAGCAATTATGAATAAAGCTGCTATAAACAATCTTGTGCAGGTTTTTGCGTGGGCACAAGTTTTCAACTGCTTTGGGTAAATTCTAAGGAATATGATTGCTGGATGATATGGTAGGAGTATGTTTAGCTTTGTAAGAAACTGCCAAACAGCCTTCAAGAGTGTCTGTACCATTCTGCATTCCCTGTAACATTGAGCAAGAATTCCTGTTCCTCCACATCCTCAACAGCATTTGGTTTTGTCAGTGTTCTGGATTTTGGTCATTCTAATAGGTGTGTAGTAGAATCTCATAATTGTTTTAAATTGCATTTCCCTGATAAGATACGATGTTGAGCATCTTTTCATATGTTTATTTGCCTTGTATATCTTTTTTGGTGAGGTGTCTGTTAATTGGGTTGACCCATTTAATTGGATTGTTTGCTACTTACTGTTGAGTTTTTAGAGTTATTTGTATATTTTGGGTAATAGTCCTCTATCAGATATGTTTTTTACAAATATTTTCAACCACTTTGTGACTTGTCTTCTCATTCTCTTGACAGTGTCTTTTGCAGAGCAGAATTTTAAAATTTAACAAAGTCCAGATTATCAATTATTTCTTTCATGGACTGTGCTTTTAGTGTTGTATCTAAAAAGTCATCACTAAACCCAAGGTCATCTAGATTTTCTCTTATGCCAGCTTATAGGAGTTTTATAGTTTTTCATTTAAAATTTAGTTCTGTGATCTATTCTGAGTTAATTTTTGTGAAGGATATAAAGTCTGTACCTAATAGATTAAGTTTCTTGCATGTGGATGTCCAGATATTTCAGCACCATTTATTGAGGAGACTAACTTTTCTCCATCCTATTGCATTTAGCCCTTTGTCAAAGATCAGTTGACTATATTTATGTTGGTATATTTCTGGACTCTCTACCCTGTTCCATTTATCTATTTGTCTATTCTTTTGCCAGTATCACACCATCTTGATTACTAAGTCTTGAAGTCAGGTAATATCAGTCCTCTCACTCTGTTCTCCTTCAGTATTGAGTTGGCTATCCTGGGTCTTTTGCTTCTTCATGTAAACTTAATATCATATAAACTTGCTAGGATTTTGATCGGGACTGCATTGAACCTATAAATAAGGTTGGGAAGAACTGACATCTTGACAGTATTGAGTCATCCTACCCATAAACGTTGAGTGTTTCTCCATTTATTTAGCTCTTTGAATTCTTTCGTAGGAGTTTTGTAGTTTTCCTCATATAGATCTTACACATATTATGTTAGATTTATACACAAGTATTTCATTTTTTAGGTGCTGACGTAAATCTGTAATTTCAAGTTCCACTTTTTCATTGTTGGTGTTTAGGGAAAAAATGGACATTGTAATATTAATCTTGTATCCTGCAACTTTGCTATAATCACTTATTAGTTTCAGAAGCTTTTTGTTGATTCAGATTTTCTACGTAGACAATGATATCATTTGTGAACAAAGAAAATATTTTTTTTTCCTTTTTGGCCATGGCATGTGACTTGTGGGATCTCAGTTCTCTGACCAGGGATTGAACCCAGGCCATGGCAGTGAAAGCCTGCAGTCCTAACCACTAGGTCATCAGGGAACTCCCCAGTTTTATTATTATTATTTTTTGCTCTAAATCTGTATCCCTTTTATTTCCTTTTCTTGTTTTATTGCATTACCAAGGACTTCCAATATGATGTTAAAAGCAGTGATGAAAGGAAACAGCTTTACCCTGTTCCTGATCTCTCTGGGAAAGGTTCTAGTTTCTCACCATTATATATGATACTAGCTGTAGACTTTTTGTAGATACTTTTTACCAATCTAAGGAAGTTCCCCTCTTTTCTTAGTTTGAAAGTTTTTATCATGAATGGGTGTTACATTTCTATCAAATGCTTTTTTCTGTATATACTGATATGATCATGTGATGTTTCTTTTTTAGCTTGTTGATGTGATGGATTACATTAATTGATTTTTGAGACCTGAAGCAGGCTTTCATACATCGAAAAATCCCACTTAGTCATGGTATATAACTTTTTGTACAAAGATCTTGATTTACTTTTGTAACAAAGGAGAAAGGGTTTTTAAAAAATTAACCCATCTGATTGTTTTAGGTGTATGTTTTGGGTGGGAACCTCGGCTTATTTCCTATCAATAGTTAATCTGTTGTCACAATATGTCTAGGATATTTCATTCCATTCTCCTCTCATTCAGAATGTCACTTTATCTACTGTTTCTGCAATGAGCCTGTATTTTCATGACTTCTGCATTTAAATTCTTCACCTTATTCCATATATTAGTAACAATCTTTCTAGTAAACAAATTAAGAATACCAGAGCTGGTGGACTTCTAAATGGAGTTTTTGCTTCCCTCTGAAGAGATCAGATTTTTGTCCACATATCCTATAATGAAATATTCCATGTCAATACTCTTGCTAAAGTGAATATATGAACTATTTTTCAATAGGTGGCAAACTGTTTGTTATCAGTTTGCAAAGACATAACTAGCTTTCATCAAAATGTAAACGTACTCATAGCTACTTTCATCAAGAAAATTTTGCTACAAAAATAATGTGTGCTTTGATGTAGTCCATTCAAATTTTGGCACAAATTCCTTGTTTTCATTTTAGACTGGCACTTTGGGTAGCATCACTCAAGAATGATCATATGAAAGTAACATCAGCAAGATGGTGAAACAGGTGGTCCCTGGATTCGGTCACCCTCTCAGAAAGGCAACTAGCATTTATCAGAGACAAGACACTTTTGTGAATATCCCAGAACCTGGGGGTGAGGCTGAAGCATGCCCTTGGACAAAAAAAAAAAAAAAAAAAAAAAAAAAAAAAAAAAAAAAAAAGGCCAGAAAAACTACATTAGAAAAGATAGACGAGCAATTTCACTTTCATTGCATTGCCCCGCCTCCAGACCAGCAGAATGCCACACTGAGGGTCCCTCTGGGTTTATGGCTACTCCAGCATGAAAAAGAGAGCTCAAGGTGGACATCCAGCTTCCCCAGCAGTGTTAGACAATTCCTGGGAGTCCCACTTCAATCTTACTTCATAGGTATCACTAGGGGAACCAGTGGGCCTAGACTACAGGGGATCTGCTAGAGATGAAAAGGGGGTGACGCTCATGGCAACCAGCAAGCAGATCTTGGCAGACTGTATTCCAACTGGCAGCAGCTCCTGTGCAGAGATCTCAGCCATCTGCAGAACCGTGCCAGTGGACTCAAGTTGGCAAGGAGCTTGGCTGGCAGTTCTGCCTGGTTTAGGTCCTCAGCCAATAGGCTGTCCCCATGGAGTCCATCATATGACCTCACTTGGACAGAGTGGCAAGCCAGTAGCTCTGCCCAACTTCTAAGCATAGTCTCCAGTCCCACCCAACCAGTAAGCCTGGCTAGGGACCCCAAGAAACTACAGAGCCCATCCTATGGCCCACTGACGCAGTGAGTCAAGCCAGCAGTCCTACCCAACTTTGGAGCATGGCTTCCAGTCTCTCCTGAGCTGGGTGCCCAAACAGCAACCTCAGATTACAGCCAATGACCCCCATCCAGGCAGAGAGCCAAACCAACAGCCCCATCAAACTACAGAATATAGCATCTGGTCCCGCTTGACCAGGGAATATAAGCTGTGACACCATGTGGCCATGGCACACAGTCTATAGCTCCACACAGACAGAGAGCCAAGCTGAATTCCCCACCAAATTGTTGGGCATAGCCTCCAGCCCTGCCCAATCAGGAAGCCTGGCCAGAGGTCCTGGACTGTGGACCACATTCTTCAGCCCCACTTGGGCAGGAAGCCAAGCAAGTAACCCTGCCCAACTGTGGAGGATAGCCTCTGCCTCACCCCACCCTCCTCTAAGTGGGGAACCTGAATAATAACCTTGGACAGCCACAGAGCCCATTCTACAGGACTATACTTGAATGGGTGGTCAAACCAGCAGCCCCACCTAACTGTGGAACAGGGCTTGCAGCTTCACCCAACAAGGGTGCCTGGGTAGCAACCCTGCTCAGCCATAATGTCCAGCCTATGGTACTGCCCAATTGGTGAACACAGCCTACTGCCTCATATGGGTAAGGAGCCTAACCATCAGCTCTGCCTAATCATGGAGCATCTACCATTGCCTCACTTGTCTAGGGAGAACAGAAAGCCATCCCACCCAACTGCACAGCACATCCTACAACCTCACAGAACTGCAGAGTATAGCTGGTGGCCATGCCAGACTAGGGAGCCTGGGCAGGTACCCAACTGGAGAGCCTACCCTATGGCCCTGGCCAACTGTAAGGCAAAGCTTGTGGCTTTTCCTGATTATAGACAGCCTGAGGCCTGGTCTAATCATGAAACCCAGACTACTGGCCCACCTGACTCTAGAGCCCAGCTAGCAGGTATGTCCAACCAGGGAGCCCTGACAGCAGCCCTGCCCTAACATGGAGGCCAGCCAGCAGGCTTAACTGACCATGGAGCACAGCCACTGGTCACCACTCCCCTGATCTCAGAGTATGGGAGGTGGTCCTGCCAAACTAGAGACCCTGATAGCAAGCCCTCTCTGCCCATGGACACTGTAAGTGATACATCCAGAACCCCAAACTGGACTGACTGACTGATAAACAACTTTCCCTGCTAAATTGAATCTGTAAAGGTTAGAAGAAGAGACCATTTCCTCAGTTACACAGATACCAACATACGAACACAAGGATCATGAAGGATCATGTAAACATGACACTACCAAAGAAAACTAATAAAGCTCCAATAACTGACCCTAAAAAAATGGAGATCTAAGAAATGACTGATGACAAATAATTCAGAATAATCCTCTTAAAGAAGTTCAGTGAACTACATGAAAACACAACTGGAAAACTGAACAAAACTAGGAAAACAATACATGAAAATAACTAGAAATTCCACAAAGAAATACAAACCATTAAAAACAACAACAGAAATCCTAGAGCTGAAAAATACAACGACTGAACTGAAGAATTCAATACAGAGCTTCAGCAACAGACTTGATGAAGCAAAATAAAAAATTAGTGAACTTGAAGACATGTCATTTGAAATTATCAGGTCAGAGGAGCAAAAAGAAAAAAGAATGAAAAAGAGAGAAGAACGCATACAGGACTTAAAGAACACCTTAAGGTGAAACAATACATCTGGGATTGTGGGAATCCCAGAAGAAGCGAGAAAGAAAGGGACAAATGTTTATTTAAAGAAATGATGGCTGAAAATGTCCAAACTTGGGGAGAGAAAAGGACATTGAGATTCACAAGGCCCAAAATTCCTTACATAGGATGAACATGAAAAGGGCTACACCAAGATACATTATAATTAAATTGTAAAAAGTTAAAGACAAAGAATTTTGAAAGCAAAAGGGAAAAGAAATTCGTTACATACAAGGGAGTCCCATAAGATTATCAGTGGATTTTGCAGCAGAAACCTTACAAGTCGGGAGAGTACAGGAAGATACATTTAAAATACTGAAAGAAAAAAGTCAACCAAGAGTACTATATCCAGCAAAGCTGTCCTCAGATATAAAGGAGAGATAAAGATGTTCCCAAACAAACAACTGATGAGGGAGTTCATCAGCACTACACTTGGCTTCCAAGGAATGCTAAAGGGAGTTCTTCAAGCTGAAAAGAAATGGTACCATTTAACAGTGTAAAACATATGAATGAGTAAAACTCATTGCTGAAGGTACATATTCAGATTCTCTAATACTGTAATGGTGATGTATAAAACACTTTCAACTCTAAAATTTTTTTTAAAAACCTTATATATATGACAGCAAGAGAAGAAAGGAAGAGACTACAAAAGCCAGAAAACAACAGAATGGCACTGGTAAGTCCTAACCTATCAATATTATTTTAAAGAGAAATGGATTGAATTCTCCAATCAAGAGACACAGAGAACATAGGCAAAACATTTTCTGACATAAATCATAGCAATACTTTCTTAGATCAGTCTCCCAAAGCAAAAGAAATAAAAGCCAAAGTAACAAATGGGCTCTAATAAAACTTATAAGCTTTTGCACAGCAAAGGAAACCATAAACAAAAAGAAAAGACAACCTACAGACTGGGAGAAAATATTTGCAAATGATGCAACCAACAGGCGATTAATCTCCAAAATATACAAACAGCTCAAACAGCTCAATATAAAAAACAAACAACCCAATCAAAAATTGGGCAGAAGGGCTTCCCTGGTGGCACAGTGGTTGAGAATCTACCTGCTAATGCAGGGGACACAGGTTCGAGCCCTGGTCTGGGAAGATCCCACATGCCGCGGAGTGGCTGGGCCCGTGAGCCACAACTACTAAGCCTGCGCATCTGGAGCCTGTGCTCCGCAACAAGAGAGGCTGCAATAGTGAGAGGCCTGCGCACGGCGATGAAGAGTGGCCCCCGCTTGCCACAACTAGAGAAAGCCCTCGCACAGAAATGAAGACCCAAGACAGCCAAAAATAAATAAATAAATAAACAAACAAATAAATAAATAAATAAAATTGGGCAAAAGACCTAAATAGACATTTCTCCAAAGAAGACACACTGATGGTCGAAAGGCATGTGAAAGGGAATACTCAACATTGCTAATTATTAGCAAAATGCAAATCAAAACTATAATGAGATATCACCCCACACCAGTCAGAATGACCATTATCAAAAAGTCTACAAACAGGGGCTTCCCTGGTGGCGCAGTGGTTGACAGTCTGCCTGCCGATGCAGGGGAGCAGGGGACACGGGTTTGTGCCCTGGTCCAGGAAGATCCCACGTGCCGCGGAGCAGCTGAGCCCGTGAGGCATGGTTGCTGGGCCTGCGCGTCTGGAGCCTGTGCTCTGCAACAGGAGAGGCCACAACAGTGAGAGGCCTGCATACCGCAAAAAAAGAAAAAAAACAATTGGGCAGAAGACCTAAATAGACATTTCTCCAAAGAAGACACACAGATGGTCAAAAGGCATGTGAAAAGGAATACTCAACATTGCTAATTATTAGCAACATGCAAATCAAAACTATAATGAGGTATCACCCCACACCAGTCAGAATGACCATTATCAAAAATTCTACAAATGGGGGCTTCCCTGGTGGCGCAGTGGTTAAGAGCCCACCTGCCGATGCAGGGGACATGGGTTTGTGCCCCGGTCTGGGAAGATCCCACATGCCGCGGAGCGGCTAGGCCTGTGAGCCATGGCTGCTGAGCCTGCGCGTCTGGAGCCTGTGCTCTGCAATGGGAGAGGCCACAACAGTGAGAGGCCCGCATACCACAAAAAAAAAAAAAAAAGGTCTACAAATAATAAATGCTGCAGAGGATGTGGAGAAAAGGGAACACTTGTACACTGTTGGTGGGAATGTAAACTGGTACAGCCACTATGGAGAGCAGTATGGAGGTTCCTTAGAAAACTAAAAATAGAGCTACCATATATTCCAGCAATCCCACTCCTAGGCATATATCCAGAAAAGGCAAAAATTCTAATTTGAAAAGATACATGCACCCCAATGTTCAAAGTAGCACTACTTACAATAGCCAAGACTTGGAAGCAACCTAAGTGTCCACTGACAGATGAATGGATAAAGAAGATGTGGCATATATATGTACAATGGAATATTAGTCAGCCATAAAAAAGAATGAAATATTGCCATTTGCAGCAACATGGATGGACCAAGAGATTATCATACTAAGTGAAGTAAGTCAGACAAAGACAAATATCATATAATATAATTTATATGTGATATCTAAAAAATGATATAAATGAACTTATTTACAAAACAGAAACAGACTCATAGACACAGGAAACAAACTTATGGTTACCGAAGGGGAAAGGTGGGGAGGGATAAATTAGGAGTTTGGGGTTAACAGATACACACTACTATATATAAAATAGATAAACAACAAGGTCCTACTGTATAGCTCAGGGAACTATATTCAATATCTTGTAATAACTATAATGGAAAAGAATCTGAAAAAGAATATATATAAATAACTGAATCATTATTCTGTACACATGAAACACAACATTGCAAATCAACTATATTTCAGTTTAAAAAAGAATTATTTAAAAAAACATAGAATGGCTGAATGGATTTAAAAAAATAACAAGATACAATGATATGCTACCTATGAGAGATTCACATTAGCTCTAAGGACAGACATATGCTGAAAGTGAATGGATAGAAAAGATATTCCAAGCAAATGGGAACAAAAAGAACAGAGGTGGCTATACATGTATCAAGCAAAATAGACTTTAAGTTAAAAGTGCTTACAAGAGACAAATAAGACCATTATATAATGAAAAAGGGGTCAATTAATAAAGATGTAACAGTTGTAAATATGTATGCACCTAACATCAGAGCACTTAGTATTTAAAGCAAATGTTAACAGAATTGAAAGGAGAAATAAACAGCAATACAATAATAGTAGGTGACGTTACTACTCCACACTTAACAATGGATACATCATCCAGGCAAAAAATCAATTGGGGAAAAGCAAATTTGAACAACAGTATAGATCAAATGTACCTACCACACATATACAGGACATTCTATACAACAGCGCAGAATACACATTCTTCTCAAGTGTACATGGAACAACCTCCAGGAAAGATCATATGTTAGGCCACAAAACAAGTCTTAACAAATTCAAAATTATTGAAATCATACCAAGAATCTTTTTCTACCACAATGGTATGAAACTAGAATTCAATAACAGGAGGATAATTGGAAAATTCACAAATTTGTGGAAATTAAATAACACATTCCTACTCCTGAACAACCAACGAATCAAAGAAGAAATCTAAAAAGAAATTTTAAAAATCTTGACACCAATGAAAATAGGAACACAAAATACCAAAACTTATGGGAGGCAGCAAAATTATTTCTGAATGTTTATAGTTATAAATTTTCATTTTAAGAAAAAAGAAAGATCTCAAATAAACAACCTAACATTACACTTCATAAAACTAGAATAAGAACTAAGCCTAAAATTAGCTGAAAGAAGTAAATAATAAAGATTAGAAAAGACAGAAATATCTGCAATAAACAATAGAAAATATCAAAACTAAGAATTGTGTTTCAAAAGATAAACAAAATTGACAAACTTTTAGCTAGACTAACCAAGAAAAAAAGAAAGGACTCAAATAAATAAAATTATAAATGAAAGAGGAGACATTACAACTGATACCACAGAAATACAAAGGATCATAAGAGACTACTATGAACAATTATACACCAACAAATTGGATAAACTAGATGAACTGCATAATCCCTACAAACATGCAACTTACCAAGACTGAATCATGAAGAAATAGAAAATTTGAACAGACTAATAATGAGTAAGGAGATCAAATCAATAATCAAACACCTCTCAACAGATAAAAGCCCAGTACAAGATGGCTTCTGTGATGAATTCTACCAAATATTTAAAGAAGAATTAATGCCAATATTTCTCAAAAATTGAAGAGAGGGAACACTCCCAAACTCAATTGATGAGGCCACCATCACTGTCATACTGTCAAAGTGAAAGAAGGACACTACAAGAAAATAAAATTAGATGAGTTGAAAAAGAAAATATATATGTATAACTGAATTACTGTGCTGTACACCTGAAACTAACATGACATTGTAAATCAACTAGACTTTAATTAAAAAATCAAAAAAATAAAAAACAATAAAACTATGCCACAAAAATATTTTTAATTAAAAAAAAAGAAAATTACAAGCCAATATCCATGATGAAAATACATGCAAATGCAAATATTCTGAACAAAATGCTAGCAAAATGAATTCATTGAAAGGATCATATTCCACGATCAAGTGAGATTTTTATCTCTGAGATGAAAGCATGCTTCACCATATGCAAATCAATAAATGAGATCCACTACATTAATAGAATGAAGGATAAAAATCATATGTATCTTAATAGATGTAAAAAAAAGTATTTGAAAAATTTCAACACCCTTTCATGATAAACTCTCAAAAATAGGGTATACAAGAATGTACCTCAACATAATAAAGGCCATACATGAGAAGCTCATAGCTAATATTATAGTCAATGGTGAAAGCATTTCCTTTAAGATCTGGAACAAGACAAGCGTGCCCACTCTGACTACTCCTATTCAATATAGTACTGGAAGTCCTAGCCAGAGAAATTAGGGAATAAAAAGCAACCCAATTGGAAAGGAATAAGTACAACTGTCTGTGTTTGCACATGAAATAAACTTATATTTAGAAAAACCTAACGACTCAACCAAAAAACTGCTGGAAAGAATTCGGTAAAGTTTTGGGTTACACAGTCAACACAGAAAAATCAGTTGTGTTTCCATACACTAACAACAAACTATCTGAAAAATAAAGAAAGAAAACAATTGCAATTACAATACCATCAATAACAGTAAAATTCTTAGGAATAAATTTAAATAAGTGAAAGATCTGTATATTGAAAGCTATAAGACTTCGATAAAAAGAAAGTGAAGAACAAATGAATAAATGGAAATATATCCTGTGTTCATTGATCAGAATAATTAATATTGTTAAAATGTCCATACTGCCCAAAGTGATCTATAGATTTAATGAAATCCCTATCAAAATTCCTATAGAATTTTAAACAAAAAACAATCCTAAAATTCGTATGGAACCACAAGCAACCAGTGCAGTCCTAAAAAAAAGAACAAAACTAAAGGAATTACACTTTGTAATTGCAAACTTTATTGCAAAGCTATAGAATCATAACACTATGGTACTGGCATAAAGATGTAGACCAATGGAACAGAATCGACAGCCCAGAGATAAACCCACACATATACAGTAAACTAATATTTGACAAGAAAGCCAAGAAAAATCAATGGGAAAATATAGTCTCTTCAATACATTGTCCTGGGAAAAGTGGATATTCATATGCAAAAGAATGAAACTGAACCCCTACCTTACACCACTCATAAAAATTCACTTGAAATGGATTACACCCGAAACTGTAAAACTCCTAAAAGCAAACATCGGGAAAAGGCTCCTTGACATTGGTCTTGGCAAAAAAAATTCTTTATATGACACCAAAATCACAAGGAACAAAAGTAAACAAGTGGACTACATCAAACTAAAAAGCTTCTGCACAGCAAAAGAAATGACCAACAAAATGAAAAGACAACCTACAGAATGGGGAAAAATATTTTCAAAACCTGTATCTGAAAACAGTTTTATATCTAAAATATATAAGGAAATCATATAACTGAATAGTAAAAATAATAATAATCTGATTTTAAAATGGGTAAAGGACCTGAATAGACAGTCTTCTACAAAAGAGATACACATGGCCAACAGTTCCATGAAAAGATGACATCACTAATGTCATGAAAAGATGACATCAATAGTCATCAGGGAAATGCAAATCAAAACCACAGTGAGGTATCACTTCAACCTGTTAGAATGACTATTATCAAAAAGAAAAGAGATAACATGTGTTGATGAGAATATAAAGAAAAGCAAACTTTTATACACTGTTAGTAGGAATGTGGGTTAGTGTAGCCATTATGGAAAACAGCACGGAGGCTTTTAAAAAAATTAAAAATAAATTACCACATGATCCAGTAATCCCACTTTTGGGTATATATTCGAAGGAAATGAAATCACCATCTCTAAGAGATATCTATTCTACCATGTTCATTGTAGCATTATTTACAATAGACAAGACATGGAAACCCCCTAAATATGCACTGACAGATGAATGGATAAAGAAAATGTTATATATATATATAAATATGTATAACATTTATTTACATATATAAATAAAATTCAGCCATGAGAATAAAGGGAAATTATGCCATTTGACATGGCAACACAGAGACATATTCTTTGGTCTGGCCAACACACTTTTCCATTTTGAAACTCGAAGAGAATTTCAAAGGAGTTATATGAGAATATTAGTACCCCTCCACCTCAATCAATATAATATGATATTAAAGATAAAATGGTAAAATTAATTGGAGAGGAGTCATGTATGAATTATGGATATTACATTTCAGATAACCCACAGTGTTTGTTAGTTTGTTATAAACTGCAAAAAGCAAACCTGTATGCTTCTAACACCAGAGAGAATTTACCTCAGAAACATATTTGAAGATAACTCCATATATTACAAAAGAGATATGAGAAATTGTTGGAGTAAGGGTATATTATCTAATAAATGATACTGGTATTATGTGGAAAGAATCCATTTCCATTTCCCTCTACATATCAGAAGCCAAAATTCATTCTAGGTAATTAATTGTTTCTTTTTCTTTATCCTCCCACCCCTTTTGATATATTTAAGGTATGTAATCTTAGTGGAATTTGTTCACATGTACTGTGATATAACATTACTTGTTTTCCCAAATGATTAGCTAATTATTCTAATATCACTCACCAAATGTGTAGAAAAGAGTTATTAGCACAGCAGACCTGAGATTGCTAGTCTTATAAAGTCCTTACACGGTTGGCCTTTGGCTGGATTCTGTTAACCTGGATTTAAAGAAGGTTCCCACCATTCCCAGAACAGATAAGATTGGCTCACTGTACCTAAACTCTTTGTGCAAACAATATGGTTTATGCTGAATAACTTCTTTCCTTCTGGGAGTCTGGAATTTCGGTACATGCTAGGCAAAGGGTACCCCAACCTCCCCCAAATCTTGGGCACTGAGTATCTAATAAGCTTCCTTGATAAATAACATTTCACACATGTTGTCATCAATTGTTGTTGGAGGAATTAAGTGTATTCTGTGGGACTCCACTGGGAGAAGGCTCCTGGAAGCTTGCACCTGGTTTTTTTAGAACTTTGCTCCATGCGCTTTTTTCCTTCACTGATTTGGTTTTGCATTCTTTTGTAATAAATCATAGCTGTGAGTACAACTGTATACTGAACCTTGTAAGTCCTGCTAGCCAATCACTGAACCTGTGAATGGTCTTGAGGATCCCTGACACACTGAATCTTTCACTTTTCTCCATGAATCTGAACTGTCACCCTACTATAAATGCCCACATATACGTGGCAATATAAGGGCTCTCTATCTGTATTCCATTTAACTTTTCCTGAGTAGTTCTACTCTGTTTTACCAACAGATTTGACAAAATTTTAAAAATTCTTTGTGGGGCAAATACTTTCCAAGTTCCATATTATTTTTCTTTCAAAATTCCCTGAACTATTCACAGGCTTCTGTGTATATACAAATCAATAAGGAGTTCTTGAACCTTTAGGAACCTCTAAACCAAGAACCTCTAAAAGGCAAATGGGAAAAGCCTACACATACTCTGCTCACAAAAAGAAAACCAAACTGGCTAATAAACATCTGAAAGTAGGTTTAATCTCATTAATAATATCAAAACAACAATGCAATACCATGTTCCCCAATTCTATTAGTACAAGACTTAAAAATTTTGCTACTAGGGTTATAGACCTATTAAAAACTGTATCTACTAAGCTCACTATACAGTTCTAAGAGAAATTATCCAGCCTACAGCCCCATACCAAAGGAAGAAGTCCTTGCTTGACTCTTGAGTAAGGCATGACAACTCGACGAGCATTGGACACCTGTAGGTGACAGTTCATGGAGCTGATGAAAGGCATCACGAGTGTCACTATGAAGGGGGTAGATGGCCTTCTAGAAAATCTCTGAAGAATGGATAGGCCTTTGACAGACATTATAGGGGGCTGGAGATGACTGGTAGGAAGGGACAAGTGAGTGAGAAAGTTGACCCCTCCAGGTGCAAGGAACTGTGTGAATAAGCTGTGGTGAAGATAATGTCTGTGAAAGCCTATTTTGTGTTACCTGTAAAATGCTATATAATGTATGTTCTGCCATAAAAGAATGTCTTTTTAAAGACATTCTTTATGTTATACAAACTCTTCCTGAGACTAGAAAAAGAACAAAAACTATCCTAACTCATTTAATAAGACTAATATAACTTTGAAACTATGGTGAGAAAACTACAGCATAAAAAAATAAAATCATAGACCAATATCACTCATGAAGAATAATAAAAAAACTGGCAAGTTGAATCTAGCAGTATATTAAAAAACAGTAAAAACAACAAAAAATACTGTGATAGAATGTCAAGGAGATAGGCATATCCACAATTACAGTCAGATTTCAGCACCTCTCTCTCAATAACAAGTACAGACAAAATAAGGAAACACATACAAAAGAAGACCTAAACAAGTTTATGAACCAACTAGACCTAACTGACATTTATAGAACAGTTCACAGGACAACAGAAAAATACACATTCTTTTCAAGTGCAATTGGAATATTTACCAAGATAGACCATATTCTGGGCCAAAAAGGAAGACTCAATAAATTAAAAGGATTCAGGCCACACAAAGTAAGTTCTCTGACCACAATGATACTGTGGTCAGCACTGTAGAAATACATAACTGAAACATATCTGGAAAAGCCTCAAATACTTAGGAACTACATAGCCTACTTCTAAATAACTCTTGGGTCAAAGAAGAAACTAAAAAAGAAATTAGTATGTAATTTCCATTGAAGAAAAATGAAAACACAACATATTAAAATTTGTGGGATACAGCTTAAGCATTATTAGAGGGAATTTTACAGTACTAAAAAACCTACCTTAGAAAAGCAATGGTCTCAAATTAATGACCTCAGCTTCTATTTCAAGTAGCTAGAAATAAAATAGTAACAAACACAAAGTAAACCAAAGAAAAAAAATAAGAGCAAAACCCAATGAAATAGAAACAAGAAAAACAATAAAGAAAACCAATAAAACTAAACACTAGTTTGTTGAGGTCAATAAAATTGATAAGCATCTAGCCAGAATGATAAAGGAAAACAAAAGACACAATTACTAACATTAGGAATGAGAGAGATGACATCACTAGATAATTTACAAATATCAAAAGGATAATAAGAAATTTATTGGCAAGGCTGAAGGTAAACAGACAACCCATAAATTGCTGACAGGGATGAAAATCTGTAATACCCCTTTGGAGGGATACTTCAGAGTATCTAATAAAACTACATATGAAGTTACCATTTGATCAACCATCCCCACTTCTAGGAATCTACCCTGAAGATATACCTTTAACCATACAAAAATTACAATTGCACAAGATTATTCTTCCAGCAGTGTTTGCAAGAGCAAAATATTGGGAAAAAATGCCCATATATAGGAGAGTAATTGAACCAATTATAGTAGTGACACATAATGGAGGAATATGAATCTGTAAAACAGAAATGAAAAAGATTGCTATGTACTAATTGGCTTCAAATCTGTAAAATGTGCAAATACTGAGGTTAATGGGATTAGTAAAATTTATTTTTTTCTAACTATACTCTCCTAAAAGGACTTTGGTATCTTGTGGATACCTCCTAAAGCTGAGCTCTGACCAAAATGGATTACCACAAATAAGGGAATGCCACCAAGGATAGATGTAAATCGCCAAGTCTAAAGCACTGGCCAGAAAAAAAATACAAGGAAAAGAGCAAAGGGACAGCGGAGGTGAACTTGTGAGAATATTCATAAAGCAGTTTGTAGGTGGTTCCCAGAAGGACCCTCCTCTGAGGCCCAAGACTGAAAAGGGAGGGAGCCTCAGATGGAGCAGGTGGAACAATGACCCTTGTGTCTCTAGATGGGAACTGTTGAGGGCACAATGGGACTAAGCTCTTTCAGAATCTCACATCCAGGTCAGACCCCTAGGATGCTGCTGCCTGGCTTGAGATCCAGGAATCCTCTTGAGGGTTGAGAAGCTTGCTTATAACCCAATGAGAAATCCTATGTGAAGGGCCCAAAGCATCTGGGTTTCCTCCTTGTGAGTGTGTTGTCTCTCCCCTTCCCTAGAGCTGCCCAGATTGAGGTTCATTCCTCTCTTGCATCTCCAGGCAGCTGGAACCTTAGAGTAAAGGTCAGTCCTGTTGCCCTCTCATTACTCCCACCTCACTCCCGCCACTAACTTGCCCACAATATTGAGCCCAGCCATCCCGGCTGTCTGACAGACAGACAGAAGAGTGAGTGCCAACTAGGTGGGAGGAACGGAATGTAGCTCACAGTTCGTATCCTCACACCTGCGTTTCCTGATCCAGGGCCACCGGTGTTCACAAATTGTCACTTCACCATTTCCTCTCTCTGGGCTCCCCTGAAGCCAACTGCTTCCACGTGTCCACCTCTCCCACCCACACAGAGAAACAGTCACGCAGCGCTGGGCGGGGAGATGAGGGTGGGGTAGGGGCTTGCAGAAGGCAGGAGGGAGCGCGAGGCTCCGAGACACTTCCTCTACCCGGACCTAGTCTCCACCACCACCTCCCACGGATGCCAATATCCGGCGTCGAGCCCACCTCCTCTAGCAGCGGCCGATGCTTCCCTCCACGTATGCCTCCCGCAGGATGACTTCCTGCCTCTTCAGCTCCTGGACAAAAACAGACCCTGGCTAAGACGCTCGCGATTGGCTGAGGGATTGCGTCCTCAGCCAACAAAGGCCATAATTCTGGGCGCCTGAGGGATTAGCTTTCAGGCTAGTGCAGCATGGAGAGACACCCGCCCACGCATCCACCATCACGTCCGACCACTCCTCTCACTGCCGTCTGTCAAGCGTCAGGTGCAAGTCTTTCCCATCCCTTTTCAGTGCGACACACCTCCACGCCGGTCTAAGTGAGAGTGCGGTCACGTGACCCACAGTTAGCCCCACGTGACCGCGCACTCCGTTAAGTCTGCTGCAGCCCTGCAGCACGCAAGGTACCGTCTTGTGCCTCTGGGGTTGAGCTGCTTGCTAGAACAATCTGAAGCTCCCGATGGGGGTGAAGATAGAGAGCTGAAAGGAAGGCTGGATTCGGAGCCAAAGCTTCCAGCCCTAAGCCTGGGCCTTGCTCTGTGGGAGCACAGGGCTGGCGAGGAACACCCCACGAGGAGTTTGGAGACCAACTGACTTTTAATATTCTGTGCAAAACTCGGGCGACGTATTAAAACACACACAGGATCTATCTTGAAAAATACTGATAGCCAAAACAAACATTCAATCTCCAATTTCCACCACCAGGACGAACTCTGTTAGCACTTGTGGTTTGTGAATGGAGGCAAAACTGCCACTTTGCCTTACTTCCATAAACCTTGCAGCCTAGAATCCGGTAGGAAAAAAGCACTTTGCACCCTGAGACAAACGAAAAGTGAATAAAACTTTGTATATTTCCCTTTAGCCTGGACTACCCCCCACCCCAAACCAACTTTATCCCTGACTTTTGCTCCTATCTGAGGATACGTTATTACTTTTGTGAATCCGAAAAATGTGTACCATAAACTCAGAAACTTTGGAAAGTTTACAGCTTACTCCCATTAAATTATGCAGTTTTATTTAGCAAGCCAGTGCTTCTGAAGTTGTAGTCTCTCACATTTCTTTATTCCTTTGACATGTTTTACATGGTTGCAGGATTTTCCATAATCAAATAATATATTTGCATAAATTCAGTCCATTTCACACATTTTTGGGGGAGAGGGATCATCTTTCCATGTATGATACCAGTCTTTTCTATTTCACCAAATACAGAAAGTATCAGAGCTTTTCTTAGCCAATTTTAAAACGTATATATCATCACTTTTAGTGGCTGTATGCTATTACCTTAACACTTTCCATGGCACCACCATGAAGAAATGGTCTTCCTGACAGTTAAATTTGTGTGCTTTCTGGTCTTATTCTTTGAACCTTTAAGCAAGATCAAAGAAACACCCATACTTTGAACTGCAAAATACAACTTCTCAGCTCTTCAAAACTTACCTTATCCTCTATATCCCTTAATACACTCCTCCCAGCCACTCCAGGCAGACTGAATACCTCACTCCCATAGGAACACTTTTTCCAACTCCAAGTTTTTCTTCACAACATCCAACCTCTTCCTTACATTTCAGAGCCCAAATTAATTGGGTCCTTCTTCTCTGAAGCATACCCTGAGTAGCAGCCCATGGTGACATTTTCATTTAAAGATGCGAGAATAGCTTTTTCAAGGAGCATTATTATTCATACGTTAATTACCTCTGTGTTATCATATGTTATTTTTGCATCTATATTTTATGTTCACAGAGAAGGGTGATTTCTGCCAACTTTAACACAGAACTTTATTGAAAACCCAACATGATTCAAATAGACATCAATAACACTAGAACAGCAATCAGAAGGGTAGCTTACTTATAATAGCTCAGTTCACTATAAACCTAAATGGTAAATTCACAATCTAGACAAAAACAAGTATCAACAAATGTGCTTTCAGTTTTAATATTCGTTTGGCATCAGAAGATTGATCCAGCTCATACACAGAGTTTGGCAAAGTCAGTATCAGCATTAAAGTGTACATTACAACACAGAACCAACTTTGAAAACTAAAGCATTATTCAAGGACCATAACTCAGGAACATAAGGACAATCAGAGGCAAGTGATTAATCATACTCATTCTTTTGTTCTGCCTCAGGGTCATTCTGATCATCTGTTTTGCCTTGCAGTTCCTTAGCAAATTTCTCAACTTCATGGAATGCAGAAATAAATGGCTCAAGACTGAAATCATCATCAGTGAACCACAATGCCTCTTTTTTAATATTGTTACCAATATTCTCAAGCATTGCTAGAACAACCTGAACATTGTCATTTGTCTCTTTCCTGTTAAAAAGGCCCATAAATTCTGATACTGCTTCAGCACTGAGTATTTCTTTTGTCATGACAGGATTTTCAGACAAATTCAGTAGCATTTTCAGAACATGAAATCTGGTTTTGGTATTGCCCGTGGCTAATAAGGAGAGAAACCCAGATATATACTTGGCAACCAGTGTGTGATAGTCAGTAGTTGTAGTGAGGTGTCTAACCATCTTTATTCCAGATAACTGCTCAGGGCAATCCAACCTATAAGCAAGAGTTTCCTCACACACTTGACATACGTATGTCTGAATCATGTTTAGATTTGAATAAGGTGGAGCCAAGTGAATCATATTTTCCGAAAACCTTGTCTTAACTCGGGAGGAGGGATAATTGAGCAAGGTTTCAGTAAGTGAAACAACACCTGAATCGCGAATGAAATAATGAGTAAATTGAGAAGCACTCCTCATACCCATTGCAATTTTAGATATTTCATGAATAAAAGGATCTCGAATTTTGTCCATTAATAGAAGGAGTTCTTCAAACTCTTCAGGACCAATTTTAAGCTCACACTGTATGCAGCTGCAGAACCAACTCTCAGGCTCTGCACTCTCCCTCGTCCTAAGATGTTCTTGAATTTCCCTGACTGACCGGTAGGACAGATCATACTGAAATGGGAACTCAGGGTCAGGCTTATCAGGCTGAAGCAAAGATTCCTGCTCTTCCCCTTCTAGGCTCAGTTCCATGTGCTTGGGCTTTCCTCCAAACATTTCAGAGAACAGAAATGCTGCTTCTTTTGAAAATCTAAAGGGGCTTGGGGATGGGAAGCCAACACTACCCCATGGGCCAGGCTTGAACTGAACAGTAACCTCCTCCCAGTTCTGGGGCCTGCGTAAAGCATCAGGCTCCTGCTCAACTGAACATCTGGACCTGCAAATGGCCCTGTACACAGGGCTAGGATTTGATTCAAAATGGGCCTCATCTCCTGCCCAGAACCAGGACCCCACTATGGCCTCATCCTCCTCAGCTACTGTCCTTGACTCATAGTTGGTTCCATTACCAGTCCTGTTATTGGCCTCATTTTTAGCTCCAAACCAGGACCCAACAACTGCCCCTTCCTCATTTTCTGGCCTGGATTCAGAGGTGGCCACAGTTTCAGTCTCATTAATGGCCTTGTCTCCAGACCAGAACCAGGACTCAACAATCATCTCTTCATCATCCTCTGGCTTATATGCACAGCATGTTTCTGCTTCTACATTGATTTCTTTTGCATCCCAGAACAAGGATCCAAAAGTGTTTTCCTCTCCAGACCTTGATGTGGTCTCTTCTATTGCCTGGGGTCCAACGTCTATATTATATTCTTCAGCCCAGAACCAGGACCCAATAATGATTTCCTCCTTTTCAGTGCCATGCTTGGACTCAAAACTATCCCCTGCCTCCAGACTGGCTTCTTCTTCAGCCCAGAACCAGGACTCAACAATGACTTCCTCCTCTTCAGCTTCTGGACTGTATTTGCTGCAAATGTTAGCCTTGTTCCTAATGGCCTCTTCCCTGGCCCAGAACCAAGACCCAACAAAATGTTCCTCTTCAGCTGCCAGCCTGTCCTCTTCTCTAGCCTCTGCTTCTGTTTCAAGCCTGTCTTCCTCCCCAGCCCAGAACCAAGAATCAATAATGTCTTCCTCTTCAGCATCTGGCCTGGATTCTTCTCTATCTGTAGCCCCTATAATGGCTTTATCCCCTTTCCAGAACCAGGACGTGATCATGGTCTCCTCCTTGGTTGATGCCTTGGCTTCTTCTTCAGCCCTATCATCTATACTGCCCTCTTCCACAGCCCATAACCAGGGCCCTACAGTGGTCGCTGGCCTTGTATATTTTCTGGACCAGAACCATGAATCAACAGTGTCCTGTTCCTCCTCTGGCCTAGACTTCCAGCTGCCTCCATTGGCAGCAAACATACAGGGATGTTCTCCTGACCAGAAGTCAGACTCAGTATTGATCTCTTCAGCAGTTGTCATAAATTTACATTGGGTACCAGTGGCATACTTCATACTGATCTCTTCAGTGGTCCCAAACCAAGATGATATAATACCCTTTTCCTTGTCCTCCAGGCTAGACTTGTTGCTGACTTCAGCCCTCCCACAAGCTTCTACTCCAGCCCAGAACCATGACCCAATAATGGGCTCCTCTTCTTCAGTCTCTGGCATAGTGTTACAATTGACTTCAGCCCCAGAATCCATCTGGGCCTGGTTTCCAGCCCAAAACCAGGATTCAAATATTGTCTCTTCTTCAGCTCCTGGCCTGGCCTCTTCTCTAAACTCAGGCTCTGTATTGATTTCTTCTCCAGCCCAGAACCAGGGACCAATGACCTCTTCTTCCTCAGACCTTGGCCTGGACCCACAGCTGGCCCCAATACCAGCTTCCACACTGACCTCATCACTGACCCAAAACCAAGACCCAAAAATGGTCTCTTCTTTAGCCTCTGGGTTGGTTTCTTCATTAGCCCAGAAGCAGAAACTGGCAATGACCTTTACTGTATCATCTGCTGGCACAGATTTGGAAGTGGCATCAGCCTCAGTTTCCACACTGGTCTTTTCCCCAGTTCCAAGCATAGAATTGCCAATAGGCTCCTGCTCAGTCTTTGGTCTGAATTTACTACTGGCCTCAGTCCCCATACTGGCCTCTTCTTCAGTCCAGAACCAACTGCCAACAATGGACTCATCTTTCACTTGAGAACAGGACTTGACAGTGGCCCCACCCACTATGCTGGACTCTTCTGCAGCCCAGAACCAGGCCCCAGTGAGGAACTCTTCCTCTGACCTGGCTTCTCGCTTTGTCCTGGCTCTGGCCTTGATTTTGGCCTCTTCCTTTGCCATTGCTCTGGCCCTGACCTCTTTCTTGGACTTGGGCCTAGACAAGTTATTAGCCTTTTCTCCAGGCCAGAACCAGGACTCTTTTTTGACTATATCCATAGAGCCAGACATGAAATCAATGGAAGCTTCTCGCTTGGCCCTGTGCCTGGCCCTGACATCGGCCCCTTTCCTGGCTCTGGGTTTGTACCTGGCCTCCTCTCCAGCCCAGAACCAGGATTTTACATTGTCCTCACATTCAGACCCAGAATTAGATTCAGAGACTTCTTTCTTAGATCTAAACCAGGACCTACTATTGGTCTCTTCCCTGCGCTTAGACCAGACACTGGTCTTTTCTCTGGCCCAGAACCAGGATGTCTTAATAGATTCATCCTCAGAACCAGAACTGGATGCAACATAAAGCTCCCGACTGGTTTTGGGCCTAGGCATGGCCTCTTCTTTGGCCATGTGCCTGGACCTAGTACTGGCCTTTACCCTGTCTCTAGGATGAAGCCTTGTACTGACCTCTTCTCTACTCCAGAACCAGGAGCTCACAGAGGATCTATCCACCCATCTGAAATCACAATTGTGAGAAGTCTCTTTTTTGGATGTAGGCCTGGGATGGCACCAGGAACCCATATTGGTCTCCTCCTCTGACTCAAACAAAGGCTGGATACCTGATTGGGACTTGACCTTGGTGCCAGGAAAGGACTCAGCATCCATACAGACCAGTTCCCTATCCATAGACCAGATCTTAGTTTTAGCAATTGACCCTGACTCAGTACTGATCAGTGGCCAGGATATAGCATTGGTTTGGGACACTTCCTCTGTCTTCAGTAGTGCCTCAGCATCAAACTCAGTCTTGGCCCATGAATAAGTTTCATCCATTGACCTTGCCCCAGTGATTGCCTTGGCCTCACTCTTAGGATGTGTCCCAACTACTGCCATGGTCTCAGTTTTGGGCCTTGCTCCAGGCATTACCTGGGCCTGGGTCCTTACCTTGGGTCTGACCACCACTGGGACTTCATTCTCTCTCTCAGCCCCACTCCCAACTTCTTCTCCAGGCTTCTTTTCAGGCTTGGCCTGGATGCCAGGCTCAATCTCAGCCCCAGTCATAGTACAAGTTACAGAGAAGACATGATTAAATACTGCTATCCCAGTCTCAGCCTCTACCACAGACCTGTCACAGTTTTCTATCTTCACACTCTAATCTTTTGATGATTCAGGTGATACAGTTGGAAACAAAAGTTAGAGTCAATCACCAGTCCAGCAGTCAATCAGCCTCCTTCCCAATCTCAGCCTCAGCCAATAATACAGTCAGAGTGAAGATAAAGCACAACCAAGCTGGGAGAGGATGGATGATTCTTGGGTGGGTGTAGACCTGTTGAGGGTGGTGGTCAGCAGCAATTCCAACACCACCAGAGCTGCCACTGGAAGTCAATCTAGGAAGCGAGAATGACGTGGGGCTTTAAGTCTATTCCAACTGTGTCACTCCATGAAGACTCACATAGAGAGACTGGACCTCAAATGCTTGATGGGAGAGTTAGGCTATTAGAAGTCTCTCTATCACCTTCATTTTTTCTACAATTTTTATCCCCAAAGCTGTCATATTACTTTGCCTGTTATTAAACAGGTATGAAAACGGTGGTTAAGTATCTTGGCAATGGGAGAGGCTGAGGAGCCCCCAGGCCAGACCCTAATCACTCTTGGACCTATGTTGGTCTTCTCTACCACACCCAAAAGTTGTACCCATTCCCATACCAACCTGCACTGATGTGGTACAATTTCTTGCTCCTTTCCTTGATCCCAGTGGCGTCAAACTCTACAGCAGCCTGCATATCCTGGGTACAAGTAAACATATAGCAGAGAATGGAGCCTGACTGCTAGATAGACAAGCAAGAACCCTGACCCCTGATACAAACATCTCTCTTTCTGTTTAAGGGTCTAATATGTCTAATGTTTTCTGTCTCCTGGTTCCTACACTTAGGTCTTTTCCTCCCATTCACGAATCAATCCACACTTACCTCACTATTCCTAATATCTCCTGCAGGAAATGGGCAAGGGGTTCTGCGGCAACGTGCAAATTTGACAGAGAGTAGGAGAGGTGGAGGAGGCCCTGAAACCACTTGGATCAAAGAACCTGCCATGATAATACTGGGTAGCTGTCTCCTGCATCGCCCCTCTTCGCACAAACCTCCAGAGATTTGAACCAGACTCCTCCTCCTTTCTTTCCTTGCAGAAGTGACCAGCCTTAAAGCAGGCCTATGGAAAAACAGATCAAAAGGTAAGAGGGTCAAGAAATAATGGTAGCAGCTGAGTGCTTGGTAGACAGACAAACAACAAACATAGGAGTACCCAAGTCATCTTTTAACATTTACAGTCCCGTTGGTTAGAATATTTTCTTTTAATTTAAGCCCTATGGATCAGGCTTCTGGATAACTCATCTTCACATCACACTCTTCCTCTTACTCTCTTCTCCAATTCTAAAGATTCACTACTTGGTGTTCACATCTCTTGTACTATACAACATAGATTGGGGTAAGGACGCTCGCATATTCTAGAAAGCAGGTTGTGTGGTTGTACTTGTATTTACGACTTCTGTCCCACCCTCACCTCCCAGTCCATCTTTTCCACCCCCCATCTTGGATGGAGGTGAGGGAGGAAGGCCAGGAGGTGTGGAGAAACCCGGTAGAGAGGAGAATTTTAGGAGGTATTCCTGGATGCCTGACCTGCTCTGGTCGCAGTCACACCATCCCAATTCGGGTGTCCAGTCAATGGCTGCTGCCCACCCTCACCCCCCATCCCCACACAACTTGAGAAATACAGGCCGCTTTCCCGTCGCTAGTTTTTCTCAAGCCTCTCCTCTACAAATGCACCCCGGGGCCTGAAATCGCCAGATCTACCGCGCACACAGGACACTCTGGCATCAAAGGGGCGCCTGTGCGAAGGGACAGCACCCGGCACGTGGGGTCCGACGGACCCCTTTCCAGAATAAAGGCCCGGGCGGGCGGCCCCCCGCGCCCGCCCGCTCGGCACCCGGCTCCGACCGCCACCCCCGGGAGCCTCCCCGACGCCCCAACCCCGGCTCCCCTCCGCCATTTCGCCCGCAGCAGCCTCCCCCACAGCCCTCTTCTGGCACAGGCACCGTCGACGGCGGGGCTCGGGCGCCCAGAAAGCCCGCCGGGGAGCGGCCGCGCCGTTCGCCTCCCCAGAATCCGGGGGAAGCCCTGTGGCCAAGACCTCGCGCCCCGGGCCCGGTCCCCGCCGGTCGCCGCCTCCTCAGGGCCAGGGGTCCCCCGGCGATGAGCACCTCTCTTAGGGACCCGCTCCAACCCGGCTGCCTCCCACTCATCAGGCTGCTAGGGTCCGGGGGGCAGGGTGTGAGCCGCTCGTCGCCCCCGAGACACCCCCACTTGCCTTCGCAGACGCAGGGTCCCGATGGTCGGCCTCCCCCTCCTGTCGCAGCTCCTCACTCGGATTCCCACCGCTCGCCGTGCGGGCAGAATGGCAAAGAGGTGTCCCGCCCCCCGCGCGGCTGCGCCAAACCCGGCAGGGGCTACGAAGGCTGCGGCACCAACCGCTCGCGGCGAGGGTGTCGGGAAGGGGGCGGAGGGATACTGCACGAATGGGCTCGACGCCCCCTCCCAGACCCACCGTAGTTCCAACCCAGAAAGGAGCGGGGCCGGGAGGAGTCCCGGCCTCAGGGGCGGGGCCACGCCGGCCCTCCGCCGCCACCTGTCGGGCGACAACCCTCCCGGCCCCGCACACTTATGGCACCGCAGCGTGTGGGGCCGGCGGGCGGTGGGGCACTGGGAGCCGGGGTTGGGAGGGTAGGGAGGGGCCGCGCTGGAGGGAGCAGCGGATGGATACAGATCGTCCCGGGGTGTGTGTGTGTGTGTGTTGTGTGTGTGTCTCTGTGTGTGTCTGTGTGTGTACCGCACTGATTGGAGTCCGCCCCCCTACCCTCCCCCATCGCACCCGCCATCCTCCCTGGGCGACAGTGGCAGAGGAGCTGTGAGGACGGCCCTCCCCGGGTCTGCTTTCCACCTTCTGGCGCCGCGGGCGGGAGGAAGGTGGGAGGCGGCGCCCGTGGAGGCCGAGCCACTGCCCCTCTTCTAAGGGAAGGCAGCCCTAGATAGACCTCTGGCCTGAGGAAACAAACCACCTGTCTGCGCCAGTGTCGTCATCCTGTCTGCCACACTGCCATTTTCTCAGTCGCAGTGGTAGCACGGTAGCACACTTTGCCATTTCGCCGCCCCCGCAGTTGCCCAGGAAAGAGGGCCTTTCCCTCTCAGGACACGCACCGGCTCAGACAGTCCTCCCTGTCTCTCATCCCATAGCCAGGTGTCAGGCACCAGGTAGGGCCGGTCCTGGCTTCTCTCCCCGGGTTCTGTCAGGTCTTCTCCTGCAGTTGCCTCCAAGCGCTCATCATCTTTGGCAGGGTGGGAATGTGGCAGGGATTAGAACCAATTGGGATCTCACACACTTGCCATACACACCAGTCTACTTTCCCCAGCCATTCTTTGGAGGACGACCCACCAGGCACCCACTTCCCTAAGACAGAAAACTGCTGGCCCTTGAATCCTCTGATTCCTGCACTCCTATATCCTTCTTGTAGTCTCCAGCCCCTCCTTTCTGTGCTCCATGGGGCAAACAGCAACCCTGGTTAAGCACACCTGTGGTTGAGCACAAACCTGCTGGCACTGTTGCCCGTTTTAAAACCCACCTAAATGGCACCCTCGCTGTTGTAAGCTGAATAAAGGTCCCCCAAAGATGTTCATGTCCTGTTCTCCTGAACCTGTAAATATGTGATGTTACATGGCAAAGGAGAATTAAGGTTGCAGATGGAATTAAGATTGCTAATCAGCTGAATGTAAAGTAAGATTACACTTCTGTATCTTGGCCAATGCCATGGCAAGGCTACTTTAAATGTGGAAGAGGTAGGCAGAAGAGTCAGTGTCACAGTGAAGTTGCATGAGAAAGACGCCACAAGTGGACGGGATATCACTAGTTTTGAAGATGGAAGGAAGCTAGAGGCCAAGGACTGCAGGCAGACCCAGAAGTTGGAAAAGGCAAGGAGACAGATTCTTCCTAGAACCCCTTGGAAGAATGAAGTCCTCCTATCACCTTTATTTCAGACCAGAGAGACCCTTTTCCTATTTCCAACCTTCAGGACTGTAAGATAATATTTTATTGTTTTTGTTTTTTTAAGCCAGCAAGATTGTGGTAATTTGTTACAGCAGCAGTGGGAACCGAATTCACTCACCATTCTGATAAAGTCCATTCCCCTTCACTTTCTTGAATTGGGCTTCAGCCCCTGGGAGGATCAATCTGGGCCCTCATCTCTTACCACTATAACCACCCTCTTAAGCGCCTTCTCTCTTTTCTAAAGAAGAGAGAATTTGCAATCATCTTTGAGGTTCGTCTTGGAGAGAGTCCCTATTTACTGAATATCATGGATGCTTACCAGGATGAAAAGGGAACCTTATTCTTACCATGAATTTTCATATCAGCTTTTACTTGTTATTAGATATTTATTATCTAATATGTACAATATTTAGGTGATAGAGAAAAAATCTAGAGATGATTCTATACTATATCTAGAGACAACAGATGTCAGTTTTCAGAGGAATGTCTTTCACTGTGCTCTTTCAATGGCCTTAGCTGAACTGTGGATTTTCTTTGTTCCAAAGTATACTCTCTTGGGTGAATGCCAGGGTGGAAGAAGGGAGTCTGAGCTCTTCTGGGATCTGTGCGTGTGCATGAATCTCTTTGCCTCTGTGAACTATTCCTTCTCCTTCTGAAAGTGTCTGGTGCCTTTTATTCATTCAACAAATATATATGAGTATCTGCTTTTTCCTAGGCACTGGACATGCAGTAGGAAAAAAAAGACACCGGAAAGAAATCTCTGTTCTCTTGAGTTTAATTTACTTGTGTTTTCTATTTAATTTAGATTTCTATCCTACAAGTTTATGGTCATACCAATGCAAGCTTCTCTGGTAATTTCCAGGTGTTGGGATATTGATCCCAAAATATTTACTGGCAGGGGAGTGGATCTACCAAAGCTGACTGATTTTACTGTGAGACTTTGAAATATCTTTTGGACAATTTTTTCTAAATTCATTTACAGAAGACACTATTGCTGTTAACATTTATTGAACTGGGAAAAGTCGTATTTTAAGCTTTTTATGTGTTAGCTCTTTATGTGTATATATCAGATAGATTAAGTGTCATCTTTAAAATCAGAGAGCAAAGAAAAGATTTAAACAAGATGCTGACCTATGTCTGTCTGTTAAGTAATATTATATTTACTTCCTTGTAAAATGGATTCTCGTGTGATTGCAACAGCCACAGTTTCACTCTCCAGTGTCTCCACTAGCACCTGTGTAACCCTGACTAGCCTCTGAAATATAAATTTCTGAAGTGTAAGTGCTGGGCATTATGCTTTTTGATTTAAGTGCCTGACATTAAGCTTTTGATTGCCAAGGCATCCATTTCAAAAGAAAACCATCTTGAATAATCATATTATGGGCTGTAAGACATAGCTACCAGCAAAAGGACCTGAGAAGGAACTAGGCCACTCCCAACTCATTTAGTTCCCTCTTTCAGAAAGACTTGGTTAACCTAGACAACTGATTCCTTGAGAGATCCTGCCTTTTCCTTCCTGAGACTACTATCTGCTCTTGTGCTTTAAATTAGCCAATAAAGACAACCTGACAAACCCTAGGCTCCCTACAGTGGGACCCTAATAAAAGCAGAGCCCCAGCTTCGTGTTCTCTCTGTCTCCCTGTCTCTCTCTCCCCCCAAATAATTCCCCCACCAGTAAGCCTGGGATACAGAAGCAGCTGTGCTGCTGCACTATACCCACCCCACCTCCCACATACATGCACATGAACTTTCACACTAGCATATCCCTTGCCTGTGCAGCTTGAGTGATCTACTCTTGTCTCTCTCAGTCATCGTGGTCATGGACATAGTTTTGCCCATTTACCTTAATTTACCTTTCTTCTGTCCTTCATGTTCCTCAGGCAAACTTTCCCTCTGGGATCTCCCTTTTGTTCAAGGTTGATCCAAACCCTATGTATTCTTAGAATATATCCATTCTCATATTCCCGAGTTTCAGGAGCTTTACACAGGAACTCAAGTCCCTTGCAGGTGGGACCAACAAGGCTGGGTCTTGTAAACTATGAAATTGGATCAATAGATGTCTAGTTTCAGTAGAGACTGAAGAACCTCTAGGAAAGATCTAAACTGTGTCTATTACTTGAGACAAAGCACATCTAAAGAACTTGTGGGGAGGCCTGACCCCAGAATATTTTCAGGTTATATTTGGAGTGGGTTCTTCTTTAAGAGAATTTATGCTGAAGGAAAACAGAGCCAGGCACAGTGACCTCAGCCCAGGAACAATGCCTTTGCATTAGTGGAATATAGCTATTCTAATGGCAGCACTGGGATTAGGACTCCTATTTTTGCCTCTTCAAACATATGCCTTCAACTGTATGTCTGTTACAACAAAGGCAGGTTCATAAGTTATCATGAAAAGCACAGTTTGCAAAGAAATTATAATATTCTGTTGTGCAGATCCCACTTATAAAGTATAACCTAAAGAGAGGAAAACATCCTCCTCTCCAACATGGCTTTAAAGTTTAGAGTAGTACTCAACTCTAACATGATGAGGACTCTGGGTATGGGTAGTGGTTGGACGAATTAGAGGGAGCAATTGGAGGGACTTAAGTGCCTCACAGTAAAGCTTACTGTGGCAACCACACATGGAAAAATCGTGTGAAAACCATCAAAATTTAGGACATGGGAAATACCCCTTGAGGATTTCTAGAACTAAAGGGGCTGGTGAGGTGAGTTCATGGTTATTAACTTTGCAGGGAGAAGAAATCCTGAATTTCCACAATGCCGGCGAATATTGGTAGTTAATTGAACGTTAAAGTAACTTTTCAAAACAGAAAAAATATGTGATGGGGCATCACTGTGGTCTGCATCTAGCCAGCAAAATGGGAAAAAAAGAGTAGAGGTAGTCCACCTGCTTCTTAAATTCCATGGTAAAGAAATGCCTACATCATTTACACTTACATTTCATTGATTGGAATTCAATCACCATTTGTTGAAAATCCCGTCCATTCACAAACTGTGCTGGGACAACTAGATATCCACATGCAAAACAATAAAATTGTCTCAGCAAACTAGGAATAGAGTAGAACTTCCTTGACTTGATAAAGAACATATACAGAAACACCACAGCTAACACCATACATAATGGTTAGGAACTAGCTTTACCATTAAGATCAAGAAAAGTCAAGGATGCCCCCTCTCACCACTCCTTTTCAAAACTGTACTGGAATTCCTAGCTAATGCATTAAGACCAGAAAAGGATATAAAAGGAATACAGATTGGGAAGAAGAAATAAAACTGCCTTTGTTTGCAGATGATGTGTTTGTCTATGTAGAAAATCAGAAAGAATATCCAAAAAGATTGGAACTAATAAGCAACTGCAGTAAGGTTAGAGGATAAGGTTAATATAAAAAAAGGCAATTGCTTTCCTATATAACAGCAATGAACAAGTGAAGTTTGAAATTAATAACACAGTACCTTATATATTAGCACCCTCAAAAATGAAGTACAAAAAAAAAATGAAGTACATAGAGGAGATCGGGGAAGATGGCGGAAGAGTAAAACGCAGAGATCACCTTCCTCCCCACAGATACACCAGAAATACATCTACACGTGGAACAACTCCTACAGAATACCTACTGAACGCTGGCAGAAGACCTCAGAACTCCCAAAAGGCAAGAAACTCCCCACGTGCCTGGGTAGGGCAAAAGAAAAAAGAATAAACAGAGACAAAAGATTAGGGACGGGACCTGCACCAGTGGGAGGGAGCTGTGAAGGAGGAAAGGTTTCCACACACTAGGAAGCCCCTTCGCGGGTGGAGACTGCGGGTGGCGGAGGGGGGAAGCTTCGGAGGTGCGGAGGCAAAGCGGAGAGATTCCGGTACAGTGGATCGGTGCCGAGCGGCACTCACCAGCCCAAGAGGCTTGTGTGCTCACCCGCCAGGGCGGGCGGGGCTGGGAGCTGAGGCTCGGGCTTCGGTCGGAGCGCAGGGAGAGGACTGGGGCTGGCGGCGTGCACACAGCGTGCAGGGGGTTACTGCAGCACGGCTAGCCGGGAGGGAGTCCGAGAAAAAGTTTGGACCTGCCGAAGAGGCAAGAGACTTTTTCTTCACTCTTTGTTTCCTAGTGCACGAGGAAAGGGGATTAAGAGCGCGGCTTAAAGGAGCTCCAGAGACGGGTGCGAGCCGCGGCTAACAGCGCGGCCCCCAGAGACGGGCATGAGACGCTAAGGCTGCCGCTGACCCCACCAATAAGCCTGTGGGCGAACACAGGTCACTATCCACACCTCCCTTCCGGGGAGCCTGTGCAGCCTGCCACGGCCAGGGTCCCGGGATCCAGGGACAATTTCCCCGGGGAGAACGCACGGCGCGCCTCAGCCTGGTGCAACGTCCCGCTGGCCTCTGCCGCCGCAGGCTCGCCCCACACTCCGTGCCCCTCCCTCCCCCCGACCTGAGTGAGCCAAAGGCCCCGAATCAGTGGCTCCTTTAACCCCGTCCTGTCTGAGCGAAGAACAGACGCCCTCTGGCGACCTACACGCAGAGGCGGGGCCAAATCCAAAGCTGAACCCCGGGAGCTGTGCAAACAAAGAAGAGAAAGGGAAATCTCTCCCAGCAGCCTCAGAAGCAGCGGATTAAAGCTACACAATCAACTTGATGTACCCTGCATCTGTGGAATACCTGAATAGACAAGGAATCATCCCAAATTGAGGAGGTGGACTTCGAGAGCAAGATTTATTATTTTTTCCCCTTTTCCTCTTTTTGTGGGTGTGTATGTGTATGCTTCTGTGTGAGATTTTGTCTGTATAGCTTTGCTTTCACCATTTGTCCTAGGGTTTTATCCGTCCGTTTTTTTCTTAATATTTATTATTTTAATAACTATTTTATTTTACCTTACTTTATTTTATCCACTTTCTTTCTTTTCTTTCTTCCTCCCTCCCTCCATCCCTTTCTTTCTTTCTTCTTTCTTTCTTTCTTTCTACATTTTCTCCCTTTTATTCTGAGCCCTGTGGATGAAAGGCTCTTGGTGCTGCAGCCCAGAGTCAGTGCTGTGCCTCTGAGGTGGGAGAGCCAACTTCAGGACCCTGGTCCACAAGAGACCTCCCAGCTCCACATAATATCAAACAGTGAAAATCTCCCAGAGATCTGCATCTCAACACCAGCACCCAGCTTCACTCAACGACCAGCAAGCTACAGTGCTGGACACCCTATGCCAAACAACCAGCAAGACAGGAACACAACCCCACCGATTAGCAGAGGGGCTGCCTAAAATCATAAGTCCACAGACACCCCAAAACACACCACCAGACGTGGACCTGCCCACCAGAAAGACAAGACCCAGCCTCATCCACCAGAACACAGGCACTAGTCCCCTCCACCAGGAAGCCTACACAACCCAATGAACCAACCTTAGCCACTGGAGACAGACATCAAAAACAACAAGAACTACGAACATGCAGCCTGCAAAAAGAAGACCCCAAACACAGTAAGATAAGCAAAATGAGAAGACAGAAAAACACACAGCAGATGAAGGAGCAAGATAAAAACCCACCAGACCTAACAAATGAAGAGGAAATAGGCAGTCTACCTGAAAAAGAATTCAGAATAATGATAGGAAAGATGATCCAAAATCTTGGAAATAGAATAGAGAAAATGCAAGAAACATTTAACAAGGACCTAGAAGAACTAAAGATGAAACAAGCAACGACGAACAACACAATAAATGAAATTAAAAATACTCTAGATGGGATCAATAGCAGAATACCTGCGGCAGAAGAACGGATAAGTGACCTGGAAGATAAAATAGTGGAAATAACTACTGCAGAGCAGAATAAAGAAAAGAGAGTGAAAAGAACTGAGGAAAGTCTCAGAGACTTCAGGGACAATATTAAACACACCAACATTCGAATTATAGGGGTTCCAGAAGAAGAAGAGAAAAAGAAAGGGACTGAGAAAATATTTGAAGAGATTATGGTGCAAAACTTCCCTAATATGGGAAAGGAAATAGTTAATCAAGTCCAGGAAGCACAGAGAGTCCCATACAGGATAAATCCAAAGAGAAACACTCCAAGATACATATTAATCAAACTGTCAAAAATTAAATACAAAGAAAACATATTAAAAGCAGCAAGGGAAAAACAACAAATAACACACAAGGGAATCCCCATAAGGTTAACAGCCGATGTTCCAGGAGAATCTCTGCAAGCCAGAAGGGAGTGGCAGGACATATTTAAAGTGATGAAGGAGAAAAACCTACAACCAAGATTACTCTACCCAACAAGGATTTCATACAGATTTGAAACAGAAATTAAAAGCTTTACAGACAAGCAAAAGCTGAGAGAGTTCAACACCACAAAACCAGCTTTACAACAAATGCGAAAGGAACTTCTCTAGGCAAGAGACACAAGAGAAGGAAAAGACCTAAAATAACAAATTCAAAACAATTAAGAAAATGGGAATAGGAACATATATATCGATAATTACCTTATATGTAAATGGATTAAATGCTCCCACCAAAAGACATACATTGGCTGAATGGATACAAAAACAAGACTCATATATATGCTGTCTACAAGAGACCCACTTCAGACCTAGAGACACATACAGACTGAAAGTGAGGGGATGGAAAAAGATATTACATGCAAATGGAAACCAAAAGAAAGCTGGATTAGCAATTCTCATATCAGACAAATAGACTTTAAAATAAAGACTATTACAAGAGAAAAAGAAGGACACTACATAATGATCAAGGGATCGATCCAAGAAGCAGATATAAGAATTGTAAATATTTATGCACCCAACATACAAGAACCACAATATATAAGGCAAATACTAACAGCCATAAAAGGGGAAATCGACAGTAACACAATAATAGGGGATTTTAACACCCCACTTTAACCAATGGACAGATCATCCAAAATGAAAATAAATAAGGAAACTCAAGCTTTAAATGATACATTAAACAAGATGGACTTAATTGATATTTATAGGACATTCCATCCAAAAACAACAGAATACACATTTTTCTCAAGTGCTCATGGGAACATTCTCCAGGATAGATCATATTTTGGGTCACAAATCAAGCCTTGGTAAATTTAAGAAAATTGAAATTGTATCAAGTATCTTTTCCGACCACAACACTATGAGACTAGATATCAATGACAGGTAAAGATCTGGAAAAAATACAAACACATGGGGGCTAAACAATACACTACTTAATAACGAGGTGATCACTGAAGAAGTCAAACAGGAAATCAAAAAATACCTAGAAACAAATGACAAAGGAGACATGATGACCCAAAACCTATGGGACGCAGAAAAAGCAGTTTTAACGGGGAAGTTTATAACAATACAATCCTACCTTAAGAAACAGGAAACATCTCGAATAAACAACCTAAACTTACACCTAAAGCCATTAGAGAAAGAAGAACAAAAAACACCCAAAGTTAGCAGAAGGAAAGAAATCATAAAAATCACATCAGAAATAAAGGAAAAAGAAATGAAGGAAACGATAGCAAAAATCAATAAAACTAAAAGCTGGTTCTTTGAGAAGATAAACAAAATTGATAAACCATTAACCAGACTCATCAAGAAAGAAAGGGAGAAGACTCAAATCAATAGAAACAGAAACGAAAAAGGAGAAGTAACAACTGACACTGCAGAAATACAAAAGATCATGAGAGATTACTACAAGCAACTCTATGCCAATAAAATGGACAACCTTGAAGAAATGGACAAATTCTTAGAAATGCACAACCTGCCAAGACTGAATCAGGAAGAAATAGAAAATATGAACAGACCAATCACAAGCACTGAAATTGAAATGGTGATTAAAAATCTTCCAACAAACAAAAGCACAGGACCAGATGGCTTCACAGGCAAATTCTATCAAACATTTAGAGAAGAGCTAACACCTATCCTTCTCAAATTCTTCCAAAATATAGCAGAGGGAGGAACACCCCCTCACTCATTCTATGCGGCCACCATCACCCTGATACCAAAAGCAGACAAGGATGTCACAAAGAAAGAAAACTACAGGCCAATATCACTGATGAACATAGATGCAAAAATCCTCAACAAAATACTAGCAAAAGAATCCCACAGCACATTAAAAGGATCATACACCATGATCAAGTGGGGTTTATTCCAGGAATGCAAGGATTCTTCACTATACGCAAATCAATCAACGTGATACACCATATTAATAAATTGAAGGAGAAAAACCATATGACCATCTCAATAGATGCAGAGAAAGCTTTTGACAAAATTCAACACCGATTTATGATAAAAACCCTGCAGAAAGTAGGCATAGAGGGAACTTTCCTCAACATAATAAAGGCCATATATGATAAACCCACATCCAACATCATCCTCAATGGTGAAAACCTGAAAGCATTTCCACTAAGATCAGGAACAAGACAAGGTTGCCCACTCTCACCACTATTATTCAACACAGTTTTGGAAGTTTTAGCCACAGCAATCATAGAAGAAAAGGAAATAAAAGGAATCCAAATCGGAAAAGAAGAAGTAAAGCTGTCACTGTTTGCAGATGACATGATAGTATACATAGAGAATCCTAAAGATGCTACCAGAAAACTACTAGAGCTAATCAATGAATTTGGTAAAGTAGCAGGATACAAAATTAATGCACAGAAATCTCTGGCATTCCTATACACTAATGATGAAAAATCTGAAAGTGAAATCAAGAAAACACTCCTATTTACCACTGCAACAAAAGGAATAAAATATCTAGGAATAAACCTACCTAGGGAGACAAAAGACCTGTATGCAGAAAATTATAAGACACTGATGAAAGAAATTAAGGATGACTCAAATAGATGGAGAGATATACCATGTTCTTGGATTGGAAGAATCAACACTGTGAAAAGGACTGTACTATCCAAAGCAATCAACAGATTCAATGCAACCTCTATCAAATTAACACTGGAATTTTTCACAGAAGTAGAACAAAAAATTTCACAATTTGTATGGAAACACAGAAGACCCCGAATAGCCAGAGCAATCTTGAGAACGAAAAACGGAGCTGGAGGAATCAGGCTCCCTGACTTCAGAGTATACTACAAAGCTACAGTAATCAAGACAGTATGGTACTGGCACAAAAACAGAAATATAAATCAATGGAACGGGATAGAAGCCCCAGAGATAAACCCATGCACATATGGTCACCTTATCTTTGATAAAGGAGGCAAGAATGTACAGTGGAGAAAGGACAGCATCTTCAATAAGTGGTGCTGGGAAAACTGGACAGGTACATGTAAAAGTATGTGGTTAGATCACTCCCTAATACCATACACAAAAATAAGCTCAAAATGGATCAAAGACCTAAAGGTAAGGCCAGAAACTATCAAACTCTTAGAGGAAAACATAGGCAGAACACGCTATGACATAAATCACAGCAAGACCCTTTTTGACCCACCTCCTAGAGAAATGGAAATAAAAACAAAAATAAACAAATGGGACCTAATGAAACTTAAAAGCTTTTACACAGCAAAGGAAACCATAAACAAGACGAAAAGACAACCCTCAGAATGGGAGAAAATATTTGCAAATGAAGCAACTGACAAAGGATTAATCTCCAAAATTTACAAGCAGCTCATGCAGCTCAGTAACAAAAAAACAAACAACCCAATCCAAAAATGGGCAGAAGATCTAAATAGACGTTTCTGTAAAGAAGATATACAGACTGCCAACAAACAGATGAAAGAATGCTCAACATCATTAATCATTAGAGAAATGCAAATCAAAACTACAATGAGATATCATCTCACACCAGTCAGAATGGCCATCATCAAAAAATCTAAAAACAATAAATGCTGGAGAGAGTGTGAAGAAAAGAGAACACTGTTGCACTGCTGGTGGGAATGTGAATTGGTACAGCCACTATGGAGAACAGTATGGAGGTTCCTTAAAAATCGACAAATAGAACTACCATATGACCCAGCAATCCCACTACTGGGCATATACCCTGAGGAAACCATAATTCAAAGAGTCATGTACCAAAATGTTCATTGCAGCTCTATTTACAATAGCCAGAAGATGGAAACAACCTAAGTGCCCATCATCGGATGAATGGATAAAGAAGATGTGGCACATATATACAATGGAATATTACTCAGCCATAAAAAGAAATGAAATTGAGCTATTTGTAATGAGGTGGGTGGACCTAGAGTCTGTCATATAGAGTGAAGTAAGCCAGAAAGAGAAAGACAAATACCATATGCTAACACATATATATGGAATTTAAGGGAAAAAAATGTCATGAAGAACCTAGGGGTAAGACAGGAATAAAGACAAAGACCTACCAGAGAATGGACTTGAGGATATGGGGAGGGGGAAGGGGAACTCTGATGATGTGGCGGGGGTGGCATGGACATGTATCCACTGCGAAGCGTGGAGCAGATGACTGGTGGGGGGCGGCTGCATAGCGCAGGGGGATCGGCTTGGTGCTTTGTGACCGCCTAGAGTGGTGGGATGGGGAGGGTCGGGGGGATGCGGGAGGGAGGAGATGTGGGGGCATGTGTGTGTGTATGGCTGATTCACTTTGTTGTGGGGTGGAGGCTGACGCAGCGTTGTGGAGCAATTGTACTCCAATATAGATGTTAAAAAAAAAAGAAAATTTTAGGTCAGTAAATTTTTTACTGATCCCCCCCCCAAAAAATGAAGTACATAGGTATAAATCTAACAAATATGTACAAGATCTATATGAGGAAAATTAGAAAACTCTGATTAATGAAATCATACAAGAACTAAATAAATGGAGAGATAGTCCATGTTCATGGATAGGAAGACTCAATATTGTCACGACTAGTTCTTCCTAACCAGCTCTTCCTAAACCAAAGCATAGCAAGTTATTTTGTGGATATTGACAGATACCAAAGTTTATATGAAGAGGCAAAAGACCCAGAATAGACAACTCAGTATTGAAGGAGAACAACAGGATCAGAGGACTGATATCACTTGACTTCAAGACTTACTATAAAGTTACAGTAATCAAGATGATGTGATATTGGTGAAAGAATGGACAAACAGATCAATGGAACATCATCAGAAGAGAGAGTCCAGAAATATACCAAAAAAACACAATCAACTTATCTTTGACAAAGGGTCAAAGACAACAAAATGGAGCAAAGACAGTCTTTTCAACAAATGGTGCTGGAGTAAATGAACATCCACATGCAAAAAACTGAATCTAGACACAGACCTTACATCCTTCACGAAAATCAACAGAAAATGGATGATAGACCTAAATATGAAATGTGAAACTATAAAACTCCTAGAAGATAACATAGGAGAAAACCTTGATGATGTTCAGTATGATGATGTCTTTTTAAAACAGCTTTATTGAGATATAATTGATATATTAAAAACAATATATTTAATGTATACAATTTGGTTAGTTTGGACATAGGTATACACTTATGAAACCATCATCACCATCAAGATAATAGACATATCTATCACCTCTAATTTTCTTTGTGCCCATTTGTTGTTGTTGTAAGAACACATGAGATCTACCTTCTTAACAAAATTTTAAGTGCACAACACAGTATTGTGAACGATGCACTATGTTGTACAGCAGATCTCTAAAACTTATTCATCTTGCATAACTGAAACTTTATACCCATTCAACAACACCCTATTTCCTCTCCCCCAACCCCTGTTAACCACTATTCTCTCTTCACTATGAGTTTGACTATTTTAAATACCATGTATATGTGGAATCATGTAGTGTTTGTCCTTCTCTGACTGCCTTATTTCACTTAGCATAATGTTTTACAGGTTCATTCATGTTGTCACAAATGGCAGGATTTCCTTTTTTAAGGCTGAATAATATTCACTTCTGTGTATATACCACATTTTCTTTATCCATTCATTTATCAATGAACATTTGGGTTGTTTCCATATCTTGGCTGTTGTGAATAATGCTGCAATGAACAAGGGAGAGCAGAAATCCTCTTGAGATCCTAATTTCCATTATTTTGAATATATACTCAGAAATGGAATTGCTGGATCACATGGCAATTCTATTTTTGTTTTTTTGAGGGGCTTCCATACTGTACCCTATAGTGGCTGCACCATTTTACATTCCTAGAGCAGTGTCTAAGGGTTCCAATTTCTCAAAATCCTTGCTAACATTTGTGATCTATTGTTTTTCTGATAATAGCCATCCTAACAGGTGTGAGGGGATATCTCATTTTGGTTTTGATTTGCATTTCCCTGATAGTTAGTGATGTTGAGCACCTTCTCATAAACCTGGTGGCCATTTGTATGTCTTCTTTGGAGAAATGTCTACTCAAGTCCTTTGCCTTTTTTCCTTTTTTTGGCTATGAAGTTGTAGGAGTTCATTACATATTTTAGGTATTAGTCGCTTAGATATATGGTTTGCAAATATGTTCTCCCATTCTGTAGTCTGCCTTTTCATTCTGTCAATTATTTCCTTTGTTGTGCACAACATTTTAGTTTGATATGGTCTCATTTGTCTATTTTTGCTTTTGTTGCCAGTGGCTTTGGTGCTATATCCAAGAAATCACTTCCAAGACCAACATGTTGTTGTTGTCTTTTTACTGAGGTATAGTTGATTTACAATACTACATGTTTCAGGTGTACAACACAGTGTTTCACAATTTTTAAAGATTATACTCCATTTATAGCTATAATAAAATATTGGCTATATTCCCTGTGCTGTATACTATATCCTTGAAGCTTATTTATTTTACACATAGTAGTTGGTACCTCTTAATCTCTTACCCCTATCTTGTCCCTCCCCACATCCCTCTCCCCACTGGCAACCACTAGTTTGTTCTCTATATCTGTGAGTCTGTTTCTTTTTTGTTATATTCACTAGTTTGTTTTATTTTTTAGATTCCACATATACATAATAACATACAGTATTTGCCTTTCTCTGTCTGACTTATTTCACTAAGCATAATACCCTCCAAGTCCAATCATGTTGTTGCAAAATTTCATTCTTTTTTATGGGTGAGTAGTATTCCATTGTGTGTATATATATATATATATATATATATATATATATACACATCTTTTTTAAAATTTTATTTTATTGAAGTATAGTTGATTTACAGTGTTGTGTTAATTTCTGCTGTACAGCAAAGTTATTCAGTTATACATACATTCTTTTTCATATTCTTTTCCATGATGGTTTATCACAGGATATTGAATATAGTTCCCTGTGCTCTACAGTAGGACCTTGTTGTTTATCCATTCTGTATATAATAGTTTGCATCTGCTAATCCCAAACCCCCAATCCATCCCTCCCCCACCCCCGCCTCCCCCTTGGCAACCACAAGTCTGTTCTCTATGTCTTTGCGTCTGTTTCTGTTTCGTAGGTAAGTCCATTTGTTCAACATCTTCGTTATCCATTCATCTGTTGATGGGCACTTGGGTTGCTTCCATGTCTTGGCTACTGTAAACAGTGCTGTGGTGAACACTGGGGTGCATGTATCTTTCAAATTAGAGTTTTTGTTTTTTCCGGATATATACTCAAGAGTGGAATTGCTGGGTCTATGGTAGTTCTATTTTTAGTTTTTTGAGAAACCTCCACACTGTTTTCCATAGTGACTGCACCAATTTATATTCTCACCAACAGTGTATTATGGTTCCCTTTTCTCCACTCTTCACCACCATTTGTTATTTGTGGTCTTTCTGATGAGGTAGGAGGTGATATCTCATTGTGGTTTTGATTTGCATTTCTCTGATGATTAGAGACACTGAGCATCTTTGATGATGACAAGCGATGTTGATTAGTGCCTGTTGGTCATCTATATGACTTCTTTGGAAAAATGTCTATTCAGATCTTCTGCCCATTTTTTAATTGTGTTGTTTGTCTTTTTGATACTGAGTTTTATGAGCTATCTATATACTTTGGATATTAACCCCTTTATCGGTCATATCATTTGCAAATATTTTCTCCCATTCAGTAGGTGGTTGTTTAGTTTTGTCATCCTCTATGCTTTTATCTAACAATTTTACAGTTTCAGGTCACATGTTTAAGACTATAATCCATTTTGAGTTGATTTTTGTAGATGTTAGGACTCTAACATATCTTTTGGGGGAACACAATTCAACTCATAACAAATGATTAAAGTTTTTGGAAATAGTGGTGATTTACAACACTATGAATGCAACTGATGCCACTTAATTATCCACTTAAAATAGTTAAAATGGGTACATATATACAAAATGCAATATTACTCAGCCATAAAAAAGAACAAAATAATGCCATTTTCAGCAACATGGATGGACCTAGAGATTATCATACTGAGTTAAGTCAGACACAAAGACATATATCATATGCTATAACTTATATGTGAAATCTGAAAAAAAGGGTATAAATGAACTTATTTAAAAAACAGAAGTAGAGTCATAAATGTAGAAAACAAACTTATGGTTTCCAGCGGATAAGGGGGAAGGATAAATTGGGAGATTGGTATTGACATATACACACTACTATATATAAAATAAATAACCAATAAGAACCTGCTGTACAGCAAAGGGAACTCTACTCAATACTCTGTAATGGCCTATATGGGAAAAGAATATTAAAAAAAAGAGTGGATATATATATATGTATAACTGATTCACTTTGCTATACATCTGAAACTAACACAACATTGTAAATCAACTATGCTCCAATAATTAAAAAAAAATTAAATATAGTTAAAATGGCAAATTTTATGTCATATATTATAAAAAAAGACATCATACCTTCTCTTCTCTCCTCAAACCCCAATTACCTCCTACCTATTCCTCAGTCTCAGATGATAACCTTGCTTCTTATTTCATTGAAAAAATAAAAGCGGTTTGAAGAGAACTTCCACAAACTCCTACTGCCATATCTACTTGCATCTGTGCCCATAAATTCTGCCTTTTCTGATGTTCTCTGAATGAACTGTCCATGCTGCTATCTAAAGCTTGCCTCTCCATTTGTCCATTGGATGATATCCCAACTCTCCTACTCAAGGTCATTGTTCCAAAATTGTCGTCTTCTCTCTTTTATCCTAAAATTTTCCCTCTCTCGTGGAATATTCCCATCAATATTAAAACATACTGTACTATCTCCTATCTTAAAAACAAAATTCTCTCTTTACCCCATATCATTCAATAGCTATTACCCCATTTCTCAGATTCCTTTTGCTACACAATTCCTTAAAAGTGTGGTCTTCAGTTACCATATCAATGCTGTCTCCTCCTTTTCTCTTGAAACCATGCTAATCTTTTATCTCCAATATTCAATGAAGTTTCACTGATCCATTGAAATTGCTCTTGTCAAAATTGCTGATGATGTCCATGTTGGTAAATCCAATGATCAGTTCTCGATCCTCATCTTGACCTACCATCCTAGTGACCATACAATTTATCATTCAAATTGGAACATTTCTGAGAGTGAAAAAGGATTTTGTTAACAATTATTTCTGTACAACAGACATAAACTGGGACTTTCCTGGGAAAATAGGGATATTCTGTCACCTTACCTATCAGCAATGTTAGGCAGGGTTGAAAACTTCCTTCTTGAAACATCTTGACTTAGCTTTCAGGATACCATACTCTCCTGGTTTTTCTCCTACCTTACTGGCTACTCCTGACTGCACATTCTTAGCTTTCTTTTTTCAATTTTGCTTTTACTAGTTCATTATCATCTCCTATATCTCAATATTGAAATGCCCCAGAGCTCAATCTTTGGACTTCTTCCCTTACTACTTACATTATCTATATTCCTTAGTGATCTCATCCAGTTTCATGGCTTTAAATACCATCTATACCTTGACACTCAAATTTCTATCTCTAATCTGGAACTCTTTCAACATTCCGAGACACATATATCCAACTGCCTACTTTTCATCTCCATGTATACATATAAAAGGCATCTCAAACTCAGCATGTCCTAACCTGAGCTCATGACCTTCTCCCTAAAACCTGCTCTTCCCATTCTTCATTCATCTCAGTAAATGACAGCTTTATTCACTCAGTTGCTCAGCATCAGAATCATCGATTCCTCTCTCTTACTTTGCTTTCAATCCATGCATAATATCCACTGGATTTACCTCTAAAATATATGCCAAAGCTGGACACTTATTACCATTTCCACAGCTAACATCTTAGTCCAAGCCACTATCATCTCTGACCTAGACAACTGCAATTACTTCCTAGCTTTCAATTGGTCTCCCTGTTTCCATTCGTGTTTCCCTAGGGTTCATTCTTTACACAGCAGACAGGATTATCCCTTAAAAACATAAGTTGTATCACACTGCTCCTCTTGTCAAAATCCTCTAATGGCTTCCCATAACACTTAGAATAATATCTAAACTTCTTTCCATGGCCTACAGTATCTCACAAGATCTGGCCCCTGGCTACCACTTTACACTTCTCTCCAACCACTCTCTCTTTGCTTACATTTGAGCCACACTGGCCTCCTTGCTGTTTCTTGAATAAGCTATTCACATCTCTACCCAAGGAACTCTACATTTGTTGTTCCCACTGCCTAGAATACTTCTTCTGAAGATAGCTTCATGCTTCATTCCCTCAGTTCTTTCATGTATTTACTCACAGAGAACTTCTCTATCTCATCCAAAATAGTATCCTCCCTTCCAATATCCTCTATCCTCATACGCTGTTCTACTTTTCTCCATAGCATTTATCACTACTTAATATTACATTACATATTTTTATATATTTACTTTCTTATTATCTGTTTCCCTTCATCCCTAAATGTAAGCTATATGAGGATGACACTTTATTATTTTCTATGCTATATTCCCAGGACCTAGGAACAGTTCCTGGCACATAATAGATTGCTTAATAAATACTTGCTGGATATATAAATGCCTCCAGAACACTGGGGTGTCTCTTCTGTTGATTATATAAATCATATCAGTTTACACTATGATCTTAAATCTGAGAGTTATTACACTTTTATGTGCTTCTATCACTGACCAAGCTAAGAGGCACCCCATTAAACATCTTTAGACTAATTAGTTTGTTGGAGATAATATTTTTTGTTGCTAAAGGTGAAAGTACCCCACCCAGTGTTTTTTTATTCTGCCATCTAAAGCAGATAGAAAGTTAATGTATACACACTACCACACTGGAATTGGATATAATACTGAAAAAGGGCTATTGGTTTGTTAGGATTTATAAAATTTGGAATTTTAAAGAAACGTCCACAAAATTCTATATATTAACCATAAATATGGGTCTTCTGTTTTCCCAAACTGATGTAAGATGCCAAGCCAATAAATAAAAGTTTGAGGATGTATTAGTTTGCTGGGGCTGCCATAACAAAATATCACAAACTGGGTGGCTTAAACAGAAATTTATTTTCTCACAGGTATGTAGGCTAGAGGTCCAAGATCAAGGTGTCAGCAGGTTTTGTTTCTCCGGGGGCCTTTCCCCTTAGATTTCAGATGGTCACCTTCTTGCTGTGTCCTCGTGTGGTCTTTCCTCTGTGTGCATGCATGTCTGATGTCTCCCTGTGTGTTCAAATTTCCACTTCTTATAAAGACACCAGTCTAATGGCCTCATTTTAACTTGATCACCTCTTCAAATGCCCTGTCTCCAAATATAATCACATTCTGAGGTATAAGAGGTTAAGATATTAACATATGAATTTGGGGAAAGGGGAACAATTTAGCCCATAACAGAGGGTTATCATGATAAAGAGAAAGTTAAAATGAACCCCTATCATATGTACAGGAAGTCCACCACAGAACAGGTTTCCAAGTTGTTTAGTTCATTGTGAGGTGAAATGTACAGAATGGTAAAATTTCACAACTCCGCTTTGGAAAGGAAACCTGGGGAGTTTGACGTCCATCTGTTTTCACCTTATTGTAATATACCCTTGTGTGAACTCATGGGTGATGACTTGATGGATGTCTGTCAAATATGTCCAGATAATACTAAAAACTCAAAATATATGAATAGCCTATTTTACCACAGTATCTACCCATCTGGAACTTGCTTTACTGTTTCTGTGACCACTGCCTTTACTGTAAGTTGTATGGTAGACTGAATAATGCCCCTCCCCTCCAGATGTCAATATCTTGATCCCTGGAACTTGTCAGTATGTTACCTTACATGCTAATGTAAATAAGTTAAGATTTTGAAATGGGAAGATTATCCCGGGTTATGAAGATGGGCAAATGTAAGTACAGGATCCTTAAAAGAGGGAAGTAAGAAGGTCAAAGACAGAAGGAAGAGATGGGACAATGGAATCAAAGTTTGGAATGATGCAAGGAAAGGACCATGAACCAAGGAATGTAGGCAGACTCTAGAGGCTCAAAAAAGACAAGGAAATGGATTCACCCTTCATAGCCTCCAGAAGGAATCAGCCTTGCCAATATCTTCACTATATCCCAGTGAGACTAATTTTGGACTTTTGACCTCCAGAACACTAAAATAATAAATTCATGTTGTCTTAAGCAACCATATTTGTAGTAATTTGTCACAGGACCAATAGGAAACTAAGAAAAATGGTCTCTGATTTTAAGCAGTAGAGAGAGATACTAGAACTCTTCTTTAGGGAATTACCTAGGTGAATTGTTGAGAATATTAAGCACATCGCAAAGTCCCTATCCACTCTGCCCTAACCCTACTGCTGTATGTCCTAAATCATAAGGCTGTAAAACAACAGCTGATAAGACCTTTCTGGAGTTTAAGGGGATTATTTAGAATTTAGGAAATAGCACCAAGGCCTATTTTCAAGCTTAAAGATCTCAAGCTTGTTTACTGCTCTGTGAGGAAAGGTGAACTCATAAGTATTATTTTGTGATAACAGTGGCAGATAAAAATAAAGTAGGTGGAAAAACTCAGCATACGGTCTACAAGTGTATGATTACTAACTAGTATTTTCCCTAATGCCTATTGAATCCTTTGAGGAGTAGCAACAGCCCTTCTTTTCCTAAGTCCTGACTAGCCTCTCCTATTCCCGCAAAAAGCTATTTGTAATTTTTTAAAAGGTACAGAAAACCATACATGATATTATCAAAGTTTTTAAAGAGATGCTATAACTGCTAGCATCCTTTGAATAGCAAACTATAATAGCATTTCCCAAACATTCAATTTATGGTATTTTTCCCTGCAAGGATTAATGATGATTAATTATTTCCAACTAACATATAAATATGGTGGTTCTGGATCTCTGATACACAGAGTTTACGAAAGTGATGAGGTTAAAAAGTCTCCACATTGTGTTTACTACCAGAATCTAAGATTCATTTGCATCTTTGACAATGCAGCTTGCTAAATAAAAGAGCCTCATAATCAAAATGAACAGACTAGACCAGAAACCATAAAACTCCTAGAGGAAAACACAGGCCGAACAATCTTTGCCATAAATCGTAGCAGTATTTTTTGGATCTGTCTCCTAAAGGAAAGGAAATAAAAGCAAAAATAAACAAATGGGACATAATTAAACTTAAAAGCTTTTGCACAGCAAAGGAAACCATTCACAAAATGAAAAGAAAACCTACTAAATGGGAGAAAATATTTGTAAATGATATGACCAATAAGGGGTTAATAGCCAACATATATTATAAACAGTTCATACAGCTCAACATCAAAAAAACAACCCAGACTTCCCTGGTGGTCCAGTGGTTAAGACTCCATGCTTCCACTTCAGGGGGCACAGGATCGATCCCTGGTACCCCTGGTTGGAGAAGTTCCACATGCTGCGTGGTGTGGCAAAAAAAAAAAAAAAAAAAGTTAAAAAATTTTTGAAACATTAAAAAAATATTTTTAAACTTTAAATTTTTTTTTAAATTTAAAAAAAATTAAAAAAAACAAACAACCTGATTAAAAAATGGGCAGAAGACCTAAATAGACATTTTCCCAAAGAGGAAATGCAGATGGCCAACGGACACATGTAAAGATGCTCAACATTGCTAATCATCAGGGAAATGCAAATCAAAACCACAATGAGATATCACCTCACACCTGTCAGAATGGTTATCATTAAAAAGAACACAAATAGGGGCTTCTCTGGTGGCACAGTGGTTGAGAGTCCACCTGCTGATGCAGGGGACACGGGTTCGTGCCCCGGTCTGGGAAGATCCCACATGCTGCGGAGCGGCTGGGCCCATGAGCCATGGCCGCTAAGCCTGTGCGTCCGGAGCCTGTGCTCCGCAACGGGAGAGGCCACAACAGTGAGAGGCCCGTGTACCGCAAAAAAAACCAACAAAAGAAAACCACCAACAAAAAAAAAGAACACAAATAACAAATGTTGGTGAGGATATGGAGAAGAGGGAGCCCTCGTACACTGTTGGTGGGAATGTATTGTAAATTGGCATAGCCACTATGGAAAACAGCATGGAGGTTCCTCAAAAAACTAAAAATAGAACTACCATATGACCCAGCAATTCCATACCTGGGTATATATCTGAAAAAAACAAAAACACTAATTCAAAAAGATACATGCACCCTAATGTTCACAGTAGCATTGTTTACAATAGCCAAGACATGGAAACAACCCAAGTGCCCATCAATAGATGAATGGACAAAGAAGATGTGATACACAAACACACACACACACACACACACACACACACACACACACACACACACACACAATGGAATACTACACAGCCATAAAAAAGAATGAAAATTTGCCATTTGCAGCAACATGGACAGACCCAGAGAGTACTATGGTAAGTGAAATAAGTCAGAGAAAGACAAATACTGTGTGATCTCTCTTATATGTGGAATCTAAAAAATAAATTAGTGAATATAACAAAAAAGAAGTAGACTCACAGATATAAAGAACAAACTAGTGGTTACCAGTAGGGAGAGGAAAGAGGGGAGGGGTAATATAGGGGTAAGGGATTAAGAGGTACAAACTATTACATATAAAATAAGCTACAAGGATATACTGTACAGCAAGAGAATATAGCCAATATTTTATAATAACTATAAATGGAGTATAATCTTTAAAAATTGTGAATCACTATAGTGTACATGTGTAACATATAATATTGTACATCAACTATACTTCAATAAAAAAAATGAACAGAGACCATGTGGCTCTTGCTAAAAATCCACAAATGCAATCAATATCAAAATTCCAAAGACCTTTTTAGCAGAATTGGAAAAACAGATTCTCAAATTCACATGGAATTGTAAGGGGCCTCAAATAGTCAAAACAACCTTGAAAAAGAACAACTTTGGAAGACTCACAATTCTTAATTTCAAAACATACTACAAAGCTACAGTAATCAAAACAGAGTGGTACTGGCATAAGAATACATATATAGATAAATGGAATATATTTGAGAGTCCAGGCATAAACTCCTACACCTATGGACAACTGACTTTTGTTTTTGTTTTTGTGGTACACGGGCCTCTCACTGTTGTGGCCTTTCCCGTTGCAGAGCACAGGTTCCAGATGCGCAGGCTCAGTGGCCATGACTCACAGGCCCAGCCGCTCCTTGGCATGTGGGATCTTCCCAGACCAGGGCACAAACCCATGTCCCCTGCATCGGCAGGCGGACTCTCAACCACTGTGCCACCAGGGAAGCCCGGACAACTGACTTTTGACAATGGTACCAAGACCATTCAACAAGAAAATAAATGTCTTTTCAATAATTGCTGCTGGGACAACTAGAAAGCCACATGCAAAAGAATGATGTTGGACCCCTACCTCATACCATATATAAAAAATAACTCTAGGGAATTCCCTGGTAGTCCAGTGGTTAGGACTCTGAGCGTTCACTGCTGATGGGTTCAATCCCTGGTTAGGGAACTAAGATCCCACCACAAGCCGTGTAGCATGAGCCAAAAAAAAAAAAAGACGACAAAGAAAAAAAGTTGTTCTCAAACTTGTATTTTTTAAGAAGGACATTATGTTACCTACATGGCCCTGTGACTAGGGGACTTATGACTAAGATAATATCTACCAAGAAATGTTCAGTAGCATGAAAGAACACTCAAAAAACCATAATACTGAGACTTATGGGTTTCAGTCTGACATGTAAAGAGCTTAGAAGTCATCATTCCCTTTGTCACTGTAAGAAAAAAACTGAACAAACTGAAAATCAGTATCTTTTAGATCCACCAGAGAATTGAGGTCACAGGACAAGCCAATGCCCCCCAAACTAAAAAGAGAAGTGGATACTGAGAACCATAGGTTACTGAGGGCAGAAACTCACTGCTCTCAGTGGGCTCTCATGAAGTTTAAATGTTTCTATTAATACTGGAGTCAGTACTGGAACACTTATACAGTAATTGATGAATTGCTGGAGGCTCTGTGTGATCTCGTTTTAGAATTAAAAAATCCAGTGGGTCCCCTGAGAGGGGTCTCCATACTTTCATGAGTTTTACCATCAAGAGCCCTGCCAGGTTCTCAAGGTGAAGAGTGGAGAAATATATCCTTGTTCCTCTAGTAGTTGGAGGGAAAAAGTAACCATCTGAAATATACCCAGAGCATTCTGTTATCCTTAATAAATGCCTGCTTCCCCCAAGGGAAATTATTTTACCAGAGCCTAACTGAATTGAGTTTTACCAGAGCCTAACTGACCTAGGGGAATGAAACACCGAATTCCAGCCCCTGTTAGCATTCAATGTGAGGGAAGGGAAATACTTATCTCCAGTCCCCTCTAGCCTTCCTGTACCACCTAATGGGGAGCACAGAGCTGAAAAGCACGTATAAAGGTAGCAGCACAGGGGTACAGGTTCACTATAGGACTAAGACCTAATCATAAGACTATAGAAAAATTCCCCTTGTCCTCACACTTTATTACCACAGCAATTAGGCTCCTGTATACTAACAAGGTATTACAGCTGAAACAACTATAAGTCTCAGACCCTATAGAGGAAGGATTCTCTAAGGAAGCCAAAGACAACAGAGCGGGAAAAAGCAAGGACACTAGAGTAAATTTTAGTCTCTGACACCTACAACTACAGAAAACATTAAACACAGTCTAACAACTCCTAGACAGATAAACACAAAACCTTACACTAAAGGCCTATTTCAGTTCTGTTGCCCAATATATTCTGTCCGGCTTTCAACAAAAATTTACAAGGCATGCTAAAAGGAAAAAACAGTCTGAAGAGAGAAAGCAAGCATCAGAATCAGACTTAGATACGGCACGAATTTTGGAACAATCAGACCACTATGCTAAAGGCTCTAACAGAAAAAGTGGACAACATGCAAAAGCAGACGGGTAATGTAAGCAGAGAGATGAAAACCCTAAGAGAGAATCAAAATGAAATGCTAGACATTAAAAACACTCTAACAGAAATGAAGAATGCATGTGAAGAATACCTTCATCAGTAGATGAGACATGGCCAAGGAAAGAATCAGTGAGCTTGGAGATATGCCAATAGAAATTACGCAAACTAAAAAACAAATAGAAACAAGAATGAAAAACAAAGAACAGAATATTTAAGAACTGTGGGACATTACAAAAGTTGTGCTTTCTGTGTGTAATTGTAAGCTTTTAGCAGTTTCTCTTCTATCTCTGGGCCTCAATGGGGGGCAGAAACTGCTTTGAATTCCTGAAGAGGCCTGTATGGCAAAATAAATATATCAAAAATAACTTTTACCATTAAAAAAAAAGTTGTAACATATAAATAATGGGATAACAAAAGGAGATGAAAGAGAGAAATAAACAGAATGCCTATTTGAAATAATAATGGCTGAAAATTTTGTAAAATTAATGATAGATGCAAATTACAGAAAGGAGCTCAGAGAACACCCTACAGAATAAATATCAAAAAAATCTACACTTAGGCATATCATATTCAAGCTTTAGAAAATCAGACAAAAGAAAATCTTCAAAGAAGCCAAAGGAAAAAATGCCTTACTTATAGGAGAATAAGGAAAACATTACATTGGACTTCTCTTCAGAAACTATACAAGCAAAAAAAGAGTGGAGTAAAATTAAATTTAGAGTGTTGAAGAAAAAAACACACTGACCTGGAATGTTGTATCAAGTAAAATACTCCTTCAAAAGTGAAGAAGAGATAAAGATTTTCTCAGGTAAATAAAAATTGAGAGAATTTATTCACAGTAGACTTGCCTTGTAAAAAGTGTTAAATTCTTCATAAAGAAGGAAAATTATATAGGTGTGAAACCAAGATCTATCTATGTAAAGAAAGGAAGACAATTTGAGAATGAATAGATGAACTTAAAAGATATTTAATTTTTCTTATTCCTGATGATCAAATAACAGTTTGTTCAAAATAACAATAGAAACAATATATTCAGTGATTACTGTATATAATTGAAATGAATGGTAACAATATTGTAATGGTTGGGAGAGAGGAACTGGGAGTATATTGTAATAAAGTATGAGAACTACGCAAGCAGTATAGTATTATTTGAAACTGGACTTAGATTAGTCACCAATGTAAATGACAAACTCTAGAGCAACCACTAAGAAAATTTTAAAACACATACATAATTAATATGCTAAGAGAAGAGAGTAAACAGAATAAAAGATGCTCAATTAAAACAAGAGAAGGCAGAAAAAGAGTGGAAGACAAAAGATGAAACAAAAACATGGCAATGAACAGAAAATAGTTACAAATGTGATAAATATTAATGCAATATAATCACTTTTGATACGAATGGTATGAATACACCAATTAAAGGGGAGAGACTGTCAGGATGGATTAAAAAATGATTTCTGACAGGAGACCTTCAAGATGGTAGAAGAGTAAGACAAGGAGATCACCTTCCTCCCCACAAATACATCAGACATACATCTACATGTGTAACAACTCCTACAGAACACCTGAACACTGGCAGAAGACCTCAGACTTCACCGAAGGCAAGAAACACCCCACGTACCCAGGTAGGCCAAGAGAAAAAAGAAAAAACAGAGACAAAAGAATAGGGATGGGACCTGCACCACTGGGAGGGAGCTGTGAAGGAGGAAAGGTTTCCACACACTAGGAAGCCCCTTCACTGGCAGAGACGGGGGTGGTGGTGGGGAGGAAGCTTCAGAGCTAGGGAGGACAGCTCAGCAACAGGGGTGCAGAGGGCAAAGCGGAGAGATTCCTGCACAGAGGATCGGTGCTGACCAGCACTCACCAGCCCAAGAGGCTTGTCTGCTCACCTGCCAGGGTGGGTGGGCAATGGGAGCTGAGGATCAGGCTTCAGAGGTCAGATCCCAGGGAGCGGACTAGGGTTGGATGCATAAACACAGCCTGGAGGGGGCTAGTGCACCACAGCTAGCCGGGAGGGAGTCTGGGAAAAAGTCTGGACCTGCCTGAAAGGCAAGAAACCATTGTTTTGGGTTGCATGAGGAGAGGGGATTCAGAGCACCACCTAAATGAGCTCCAGAGACAGGTGCAAGCTGCGGCTACCAGTATAGACACCAGAGAATGGCATGAGACGCTAAGGCTGCTGCTGCAGCCACCAAGAAGCCTGTGTGAAAGCACAGGTCACTATCCACACCTCCCCTCCTGGGAGCCTGTGCAGCCTGCCACTGCCAGGGTCCTGTGATCCAGGGACAGCCTCCCCGGGAGAACACACAGCACACCTCAGGCTGTTGCAATGTCACGCCGGCCTCTGACGCCACAGGCTCACCCTGACCTCCATACCCCTCCCTCCCCCAGGCCTGAGTGAGCCAGAGCCCCCAAATCAGCTGCTACTTTAACCCCGTCCTGTCTGAGTGAAGAAGAGACACCCTCAGGCGACCTACATGCAGAAGCGGGGCCAAATCCAAAGCTGAATCACAGGAGCTGTGTGAACAAAGAAGAGAAAGGGAACTCTCTCCCAGCAGCCTCAGGAGAGGTGTATTAAAGCTCCACAATCAACTTGATGTACCCTGCATCTCTGGAATACCTGAATAGACAACAAATCATCCCAAAATTGAGGCAGTGGAGTTTGGGAGCAACTGTAGACTTGGGGTTTGCTTTCTTCTTCTAATTTGTTTCTGGTTTTATGTTTATCTTAGTTTAGTATTTAGAATTTATTATCATTGGTAGATTTGTTTACTGATTTGGTTGCTCTCTTCCTTTTTTTTAATATGTAGATAAGTTTATATTTTTCCTTTTTCTGAGTGTGTATGTGTCTGCTTCTTTGTGTGATTTTGTCTGTATATCTTTGCTTTTACCATTTGTCCCAGGGTTCTGTCTGTCCTTTTGTTCTTTTTTTTAAATTACTTTTTACTTTTTCTTTACTTTTAAAAACTTTTCTATTTTTAATTTTAATAACTTTTATTTTATTTTATTTTTCTCTTACTTTCCTTCTTTTTTCTCCCTTTTCTTCGGAGCCATGTGCCTGACAGGGTCTTGGTGCTCTGGCCAGGTGTCAGGTCTGTGCCTCTGAGGTGGGAGAGCCGAGTTCAGGACATTGGTCCACCAGAGACCTCCTGGGCCACGTAATACCAAATGGCGAAAGCTCTCCCAGAGATCTCCAACTCAACGCCAAGACCCAGCTCCACTCAATGACCAGCAAGCTACAGTGCTGGACACCCGATGCAAAACAACTAGCAAAACAGGAACACAACCCCAAACATTAGCAGAGAGGCTGCCTAAAATCATAAGGTCACAGACACCCCAAAACACAACACGGGACATGGTCCTGCCACCAGAAAGACAAGATCCAGCCTCATCCACCAGAACATAGGCACCAGTCCCCTCCACCAGGAAGCCTATACAATGCACTGAACCAGCCATAGCCACTGGGGACAGACACCAAAAACAACAAGAACTACGAACCTGCACCCTGCAAAAAGGAGACCCCAAACAGAGTAAGTTAAGCAAAATGAGAAGACAGAGAAACACAGCAGATGAAGGAGCAAGGTAAAAACCCACCAGACCTAACAAATGAAGAGGAAATAGGCAGGCTACCTGAAAAAGAATACAGAGCGATGATAGTAAAGAAGATGCAAAATCTTGGAAACAGAATGGAGAAAATACAAGAAACCTTTAACAAGGACCTAGAAGAACTAAAGAGCAAACAAACAGTGATGAACAACACAATAAATAAATTAAAAATTCTCTAGAAGGAATCAATAGCAGAATAACTGAGGCAGAAGAACGGATAAGTGACCTGGAAGATAAAATAGGGGACATAACTACTGGAGAGCAGAAAAAGAAAAAAGAATGAAAACAATTGAGGACAGCCTTAGAGACTTCTGGGACAACATTAAACACAACAACATTTGAATTATAGGGGTCCCAGAAGAAGAAGAGAAAAAGAAAGGGACTGAGGAAATTTTTGAAGAGATTATAGTTGATAAATTCCCTAATATGGGAAAGGAAATACTTAATCAAGTCCAGGAAGTGCAGAGAGTCCCATACAGGATAAATCCAAGGAGAAACACGCCAAGACACATATTAATCAAACTATCAAAAATTAAATACAAAGAACAAATATTAAAAGCAGCAAGGGAAAAACAACAAATAACATACAAGGAAATCCCCATAAGGTTAACAGTTGATCTTACAGTAGAAACTCTGCAAGCCAGATGGGAGTGGCAGGACATATTTAAAGTGATGAAAGGGAAAAACCTACAACCAGGATTACTCTACCCAGCAAGGATCTCATTCAGATTTGATGGAGAATTTAAAACCTATACAGACAAGCAAAATCTAAGAGAATTCAGCACCACCAAACTAGCTATACAACAAATGCTAAAGGAACTTCTCTAGGCAGGAAACACAGAGAAGGAAAAGACCTACAATAACAAACCCAAAATAATTAAGAATATGGTAATAAGAACATACGTATCGATAATCACCTTAAATGTAAATGGATTAAATGTTCCAACCAAAAGACACAGCTGGCTGAATGGACACAAAAACAAGACCTGTATATATGCTGTCTACAAGAGACCCACTTCAGACCTAGGGACACACACAGACTGAAAGTGGGGGGGATGGAAAAAGATATTCCATGCAAATGGAAATTAAAAGAAAGCTGGAGTAGCAATTCTCATATCAGACAAAATAGACTTTAAAATGAAGACTATTACAAGAGACAAAGAAGGACACTACATAATGATCAAGGATCATTCCTAGAAGAAAATATAACAATTGTAAATATTTATGCACCCAACATAGGAGCACCTCAATACATAAGGCAAATGTTAACAGCCATAAAAGGGGAAATCAACAGTAACACAATCATAATAGGGGACTTTAACACCCCACTTTCAGCAACGGACAGATCATCCAAAATGAAAATAAATAAAGAAACACAAGATATAAATGATACATTTAACAAGGTGGACTTAATTGATATTTATAGGACATTCCATCCAAAAACAACAGAATACACTTTCTTCTCAAGGGCTCATGGAACATTCTCCACGATAGATCATATCTTGGGTCACAAATCAGGCCTTGGGAAATTTAAGAAAATTGAAATCGTATCAAGTGTCTTTCACGACCACAACGCTCTGAGACTAGATATCAATTACAGGAAAAAGTCTGTAAAAAATATAAACACATGGGGGCTAAAGAATACACTACTTAATAACCAACAGATCACTGAAGATATCAAAGAGGAAACCAAAAAATACCTAGATACAGGGGTGGAGCTTCAAGATGGCGGAAGAGTAAGACGTGGAGATCAACTTTCTCCCCACAAATACATCAGAAATATATCTAAAGTGGAACAACTCTTACAGGACACCTACTGAATGCTGGCAGAAGACCTCAGACCTCCCAAAAGGAAAGAAACTCCCCAGATACCTGGGTAGGGCAAAAGGAAAAAGAAAAAACAGAGACAAAAGAATAGGGACAGGACCTGCACCTCTGAGAGGGAGTTGTGAAGGAGGAAACGTTTCCACACAGTAGGAAGCCCCTTCGCAGGTGGAGACTGCGTGTGGCGAGGGGGGAAGCTTTGGTGGCATGGAGGAGAGCGCAGCAACAGGGGTTCAGAGGACAAAGCGGAGAGATCCCCGCACAGAGGATCACTGCCGACCAGCACTCACCATCCCGAGAGGTTTGTCTGCTCACCTGCCGGGATGGGTGGGGGCTGGGAGCTGAGGCTCGGGCTTCGGTAGGTTGCCAGGGAGAGGACTGGGATTGGCTGCATGAACACAACCTGAAGAGGGCTAGTGCACCACAGCTAGACGGGAGGGAGTCCATGTAAAGGTCTGGCAGTGCAGAAGAGGAAAGAGACTTTTTCTTGCCTCTTTGTTTCCTGGTGCGCGAGGAGAGGGGATTAAGAGCACCACTTAAAGAAGCTCCATAGATGGGCGTGAGCCCCGGCTATCAGCACAGACCCCAGAGACAGGCATGAGACGCTAAGGCTGCTGCTGCAGCCACCAAGAAGCCTGTGTGTAAGCACAGGTCACTATCCACACCTCCCGTCTCAGGAGCCTGTACAGCCTGCCACTGGCTGGGTCCCGTGATCCAGGGACAGCTTCCCCGGGAGAACACACAGTGCGCCTCAGGCTGGGGCAACGTCTCGCTGGCCTCTGCCGCAGGCTCGCCCTGAACTCTGTACCCCTCCCTCCCCCCGGCCTGAGTGAGCCACAGCCGCCGAATCAGCTGCTACTTTAACCCCGTCCTATCTGAGTGAAGAACAGAGGCCCTCAGGTGAGCTACATGCAGAGGCAGGGCCAAATACAAAGCTGAACCCCAGGAGCTGTGCGAACAAATAGAAAGGGAAATTTCCCCCAGCAGCCTCAGGAGCAGTGGATTAAATCTTCACAATCAACTTGATGTACAATGCATCTGTGTAATACCTGAATAGACAACAAATCATCCCAAATTGAGGAGGTGGACTTTGGGAGCAACGATATATATATATATATATATATATATATATTTCCCTGTTTCTCTTTCTGTGAGTGTGTATGTGTATGCTCCTGTGTGTGATTTTGTCTGTATAGCTTTGCTTTTACCATTTTTCCTAGGATTCTGTCTGTCCTTTCTTTTTCTTTTTCTAGTATAGATTTTAGCAGTTGTTGTCATTGGTGGAATTGTTTTTTGGTTTGGTTGTTCTCTTCTTTCTGTCTTTTTTTTTATTACTTTAGAAAAAAATTTAATAATTATTTTTTATTATAATAACTATTTTATTTTACTTTATTTATTTTATCATATTCGTTGTTTCCTTCTTTTTTTCTCCCTTTTATTCTGAGATGTGTGGATGACAGGCTCTTGGTGCTCCGGCCAGGTGTCCGGCCTGTGCCTCTGAGGGGGGATAGCCGAGTTCAGGACATTGGTACACCTGAGACCTCCCAGCTCCATGTAATATCAAATGGCGAAAATCTCCCAGAGATCTCCATCTCAACGCCAAGACCCAATTCCACTCAACGAACAGCAAGCTATAGTGCTGGACACCCGAAGCAAAACAACTAGCGAGACAGGAACACAATGATATTCATTAGCAGAGAGGCTGCCTAAAATCATAATAAGGCCACAGACACCCCAAAACACACCACCGGACGTGGACTTGCCCACCAGAAAGACAAGATCCAGCCTCATCCACCAGAACACAGGCACTAGTCCCCTCCACCAGGAAGCCTACACAACCCACTGAACCAACCTTAGCCACTGGGGACAGACACCAAAAACAATGGGAACTATGAACCTGCAGCCTACGAAAAGGAGACACGAAACAGAGTAAGTTAAGCAAAATGAGAAGACAGAGAAACACACAGCAGATGAAGGAGCAAGGCAAAACTCCACAAGACCTAACAAATGAAGAGGAAATAGGCAGGCTACCTGAAAAAGAATTCAGAGTAATGATAGTAAAGGTGATCCCATATCTTGGAAAAAGAATGGAGAAAATACAAGAAGCCTTTAACAAGGTCCTAGAAGAATGAAAGAGCAAACAAACAATGATGAACAACACAATAAATGAAACTAAAATTCTCTAGAAGGAATCAATAGCAGAAGAGGCAGAAGAACAAATAAGTGACCTGGAAGATAAAATAGAGGAAATAACTACTGCAGAGCAGAATAAAGAAAAAAGAATGAAGAGAATTGAGGACAGACTTAGAGACCTCTGGGACAACATTAAACACACCAACATTCGAATTATAGGGGTCCCAGAAGAAGAAGAGAAAAAGAAAGGGACTGAGAAAATATTTGAAGAGATTATAGTTGATAAATTCCCTAATATGGGAAAGGAAATAGTTAATCAAGTCCAGGAAGCAGAGTCCCATACAGGATAAATCCAAGCAGAAACACGCCAAGACACATATTAATCAAACTATCAAAAATTAAATACACAGAAAAAATATTAAAAGCAGCAAGGGAAAAACAACAAATAACACACAAGGGAATCCCCATAAGGTTAACAGCCGATGTTCCAGGAGAATCTCTGCAAGCCAGAAGGGAGTGGCAGGACATATTTAAAGAGATGAAGGAGAAAAACCTACAACCAAGATTACTCTGCCCAGCAAGCATCTCATTCAGATTTGACGGAGAAATTAAAACCTTTATAGACAAGCAAAAGAAAAGCGAATTCAGCAACAACAAACCAGCTTTACAACACATGCTAAAGGAACTTCTCTAGGCACAAATCACAAGAGAAGGAAAACACCTGCAATAACAACCGAAAAAAATGGTAATAAGAACATACATATCGATAATTACCTTAAATGTAAATGAATTAAATGATCCAACGAAAAGACATAGACTGGCTGAATTGATACAAAAACAAGACCCGTATATATGCTGTCTACAAGAGACCCACCTCAGACCTAGGGACACATACAGACTGAAAGTGAGGGAATGGAAACAGATATTCCAGGCAAATGGAAACCAAAAGAAAGCTGGAGTAGCAATTCTCATATAAGATGTAAGACTTTCAAACAAAGCCTATTACAACAGACAAAGAAGGACACTACATAATGATCAAGGGATCAATCCAAGAAGAATATAAAACAATTGTAAATATTTATGCACCCAACACAGGAGCACCTCAGTACATAAGGCAAATACTAACAGCCATAAAAGGGGCAATCGACAGTAACACAATCATAGTAGGGGACTTTAACACCCCACTTTCACCAAGAGACAGATTGTCCAAAATGAAAATACATAAGGAAACACAAGCTTTAAATGATACATTAAACAAGATGGTCTTAATTGATATTTCTAGGACATTCCATCCAAAAACAGCAGAATACACATTCTTCTCAAGTGCTCATGGAATATTCTCAAGACTTGTAAAATTTAAGAAAACTGAAATCGCATCAAGTATCTTTTCCGACCACAACATATGAGACTAAATATCAATTACAGAAAAAAATCTGTAAAAAATACAATCATATGGAGGCTAAAGAATATACTACTTGATAACCAAGAGATCACTGAAGAAATTAAAGAGGAGATCAATATATACCTAGAAACAAATGACAATGAATACATGACGACTCAAAACCTATGGGATGCTGCATAAGTAGTTCTAAGAGGGAAGTTTATAGCAATACAATCCTACTTTAAGAAACAAGAAACATCTCAAGAAAACAACCAAACCTTACACCAAAAGACATTAGAGAAAAAAGAACAAAAAAGCCCCAAAGTTAGCAGAAGGAAAGAAATCATAAAAATCACATCAGAAATAAAGGAAATGATAGCAAAGATCAATAAAACTAAAAGATGGCTCTTTGAGAAGATAAAATTGATAAACCATTAGCCAGACTCATCAAGGAAAAAAGGGAGAAGACTCAAATCAATAGAATTAGAAATGAAAAAGGAGAAGTAACAACTGACACTGAAGAAATATAAAGGATCATGAGAGATTACTACAAGAAACACTATGCCAATAAAATGGACAACCTGGAAGAAATGGTCAAATTCTTAGAAATGCACAGCCTTCCGAAACTGAACCAGGAAGAAATAGAAAATATGAACAGCCCAATCACAAGCACTGAAATTGAAACTGTGATTAAAAATCTTCCAACAAACAAAAACCCAGGACCAGATGGCTTCACAGGCAAATTCTATCAAACATTTAGAGAAGAGCTAACACCTATCTTTCTCAAACTCTTCCAAAATATAGGAGAAGGAGGAACACTCCCATACACATTCTAAGAGGCCACAATCACCCTGATACCAAAACCAGACAAAGATGTCACAAAGAAAGAAAATTACAGGCTAATATCACTGATGAACACAGATACAAAAATCCTCAACAAAATACTAGCTAACAGAATGTAACAGCACATTAAAAGGATCATACACCATGATCAAGTGGGGTTTATCCCAGGAATGCAAGGATTCTTCAATATATGCAAATCAATCAATGTGATAAACCATATTAACAAATTGAAGGTGAAAAACCATATGATCATCTCAATAGATGCAGAGAAGCTTTTGACAAAATTCAACACCCATTTATGAAAAAAACCCTGCAGAAAGTAGGCATAGAGGGAACTTTCCTCAACATAATAAAGGCCATATATGACAAATCCACAGCCAACATCGTCCTCAATGGTGAAAAACTGAAAGCATTTCCACTAAGATCAGGAACAAGATAAGGTTGCCCACTCTCACCACTATTATTCAATATATGTTTGAAAGTTTTAGCCACAGAAATCAGAGAAGAAAAAAAATAAAAGGAATCCAAACAAGAAAAGGAGAAGTACAGCTGTCACTGTTTGCAGATGACATGATACTATATAGAGAATCCTAAAGATGCTACTAGAAAACTACTAGAGCCAATCAATGAATTTGGTAAAGTAGCAGGATACAAAATTAATGCAAAGAAATCTCTTGCATTCCTATACACTAATGATGAAACATCTGAAAGAGAAATTAAGGAGACACTCCCATTTACCATTGCAACAAAAAGAGTAAAATACCTAGGAATAAACCTACCTAAGGAGACAAAAGACCTGTATGCAGAAAACTATAAGACACGGATGAAAGAAATTAAAGATGATACAAACAGCAGGAGAGATATACCATGTTCTTGGATTGGAAGAATGAACATTGTGAAAATGACTATACTACCCAGAGCAATCTACAGACTCAATGCAGCCTTATCAAACTACCCCTGGCATTTTTCACAGAACTAGAACAGAAAATTTCACAATTTGTATGGAAACACTAAAGACCCTGAATAGCCAAAGAAATCTTGAGAAAGAAAAGCGGAGCTGAAGGAATCAGTTTCCCTGACTTCAGACTATACTACAAAGCTATAGTAATCAAGACAGTATGGTACTGGCACAAAAACAGAAATATAGATCAATGGAACAGGATAGAAAGCCCAGAGATAAACCCACGCACATATGGTCACCTTATTTTTGATAAAGGAGGCAAGAATATACAGTGGAGAAAAGACAGCCTCTTCAATAAGTGGTGCTGGGAAAATGGACAGCTACACATAAAAGAATAAAATTAGAACACTCACTAACACCATACAAAAAAATAAACTCAAAATGGATTAAAGACCTAAATGTAAGGCCAGACACTATTAAACTCTTAAAGGAAAACATAGGCAAAACACTCTATGACATAAATCACAGCAAGATTCTTTATGATTCACCTCCTAGAGAAATGGAAATAAAAACAAAAATAAACAAATGGGACCTAATGAAACTTAAGAGCTTTTGCACAGCAAAGGAAACCATAAACAAGATGAAAAGACTACCCTCAGAATGGGAAAAAATATTTGCAAATGAAGCAACTGACAAAGGATTAATCTCCAAAACTGACAAGAAGCTCATGCTGCTCAATATCAGAAAAAAAAAAAAAAACCCAATCCCAAAATGGGCAGAAGACCTATATAGACATTTCTCCAAAGAAGATATACAGATTGCCAACAAACACATGAAAGGATGCTCAACATCATTAATCATCAGAGAAATGCAAATAAAAACTACAGTGAGATATCATCTCACACCAGTCGGAATGGCCATCTTCAAAAACTCTACAAACAATAAACGCTGGAGAGGGTATGGAGAAAAGGGAAACTTCTTGCACTGTTGCTGGGAATGTAAATTGATACAGCCACTATGGAGAACAGTATGTATGTTCCTTATAAAACTACAAATAGAACTACCATACGACCCAGCAATCCCACTACTGGGCATATACCCTGAGAAAACCATAATTCAAAAAGAGTCATGTACCACAATGTTCATTGCAGCTCTATTTACAATAGCCAGGCCATGGAAGCAACCTAAGTGTCCATCAACAGATGAATGGATAAAGAAGATGTGGCAGATATATATAATGGAATATTACTCAGCCATAAAAAGAAACGAAATTGAGTTATTTGTAGTGAGGTGGATGGACCTAGAGTCTGTCATACAGAGTAAAGTAAGTCAGAAAGAGAAAAACAAATACCATATGCTAACACATATATATGGAATCTAAAAAAAAAATGGTCATGAAGAACCTAGGGGCAAGACGGGAATAAAGACACAGACCTCCTAGAGAATGGACTTGAGGATACGGGGAGGAGTAAGGGTAAGCTACGACAAAGTGAGAGAGTGGCATGGACATACACTACCAAACGTAAAATAGATAGCTAGTGGGAAGCAGCCGCATAGCACAGGGAGATCAGCTCAGTGCTTTGTGACCACCTAGTTGGGTGGGATAGGGAGGGTGGGAGGGAGGGAGACACAAGAGAGAAGAGATTTGGGGACATATGTATATTTATAACTGATTCACTTTGTTATAAAGCAGAAACTAACACACCATTGTAAAGCAATTATACTCCAATAAAGATGTTAAAAAATAAAGAAGTGAAGGAAACAATAGCAAAGATCAATAAAACTAAAAGCTGGTTCTTTTAGAAGATAAACAAAATTGATAAACCATTAGCCAGACTCATCAGGAAAAAAAGGGAGATGACTGAAATCAATAGAATTAGAAATGAAAAAGGAGAAGTAACAACTGACACTGCAGAAATACAAAGGATCATGAGAGATTACTCCAAGCAACTATATGCCAATAAAATGGACAACCTGGAAGAAATGGACACATTCTTAGAAAAGCACATCCTTCTGACACTGAACCAGGAAGGAATAGAAAATATAAACACACCAATCACAAGCACTGAAACTGTGACTAAAAATCTTCCAACAAACAAAAGCCCAGGACCAGATGGCTTCACAGGCTAATTCTATCAAACATTTAGAGAAGTGCTAACATCTATCCTTCTCAAACTCTTGCAAAATATAGCAGAGGGAGGAACACTCCCAAACTCATTCTATGAGGCCACCATCACCCTGATACCAAAACCAGACAAGATGTCAAAAAGAAAGAAAACTATAGACCAATATCACTGATGAACTTAGATGCAAAAATCCTGAACAAAATACCAGCAAACAGAATCCAGCAGCACATTAAAAGGATCATACACCATGATCAAGTAGGGTTTATCCCAGGAATGCAAGGATTCTTCAATATATGCAAATAAATCAATGTGATACACCATATTAACAAACTGAAGGATAAAATCCATATGATAATAGATGCAGAAAAAGCTTTTGACAAAATTCCACACCCATTTTTTATAAAAACCCTCCAGAAATAGGCGTGGAGGGAACTTACCTCAACGTAATCAAGGCCATATATGACAAAAGCACAGCCAACATCGTTCTCAATAGTGAAAAACTGAAAACATCTTTTCGTGGTGTCCTTGTCTGACTTTGGTATAAGGGTAATGCAAGCCTTGAGTTTGAGAATGTTTCATCCTCTTCCATTTGGGGGAAGAGTTTGAGAAGGACTTGCATTAATTCTTTTTTAAATGTTTGGTAGAATTCACCCGAGAAACTACATGGTCCTGGGCTTTTCTTTATGAGATTTTTGTTTACTGATTCAACCTCCTTACTTTGGTGATGTCATGTTTCCTTTGTTGGTGTCAAATTTCCTTGATTTTTCTTGTTCCTTGAAGTCTTGCATTGCACTCTTTGCATTTAAAGTAGTAGTCAACTCCTTCAGTCTTTACTAACTTAAGGAGAGAAATACATTCCTTCAGTCCTGCTAGGGTTTCTAAGGCTTTCACAGACCTTTTATGGATATGACTGCTTCTCACTTCTTACACCTGCTTGTGGCAGAATTCATAAATTTGTATACTTCTTTCAATCCTCCAGTGCACCAGACTGGGTGTTGACAGCCTCCCTTTTGCTTTCCCAAGGGCAAAGCTAAAGCTAAAGAGGCCAAATTTGTGGCCTCTCCATGGCTCTCACATTCAGGTTAGCCTTCTGTGCATGCTCACAAGCCATCTGCCAGAGCTTGCTCTTGCTGCCTTTGAGAACACAGAGTGGGCCACAGGGTGGAGGTTTGTGGGGGTGAGGCAATCAGGGTTCTGGGGGTGCCAGTGGGACAGTTGTAGGGATCCACATGTGAGATGTCCCAAGTGGCTTGTGGGCTGGCTTCTTGATAGAGTCTGTGAAGCAGTTAGTAGGATCTATGTCCCATTAGTGCCCTCCAAGAGTCCTATATGTCACTCTCTCAGCCTCTTCCCACTGCCAGTCATGCAGCTGATGACTCGGTACTCTGAAAGGGATGAGAGAGAAATGGGCCTCTTGGCCGTGTCCCACACAGCTGGGAAAGCCAGGCACTCCTTAACACACTTTCACTCCTCCCCCCATCCCTGCAGGAGAATTCACTGGCCAAGAAAGTGTCTCTTGGAACTGAGGGGTATTGCTTGGGGGAGGGGTGGTGCAGGTAAAGTCAAAATGTTACTCCTTCCCTCTCCAACGCATCCAAATTCAAATATATATATTATATATTTGTTTGTTTCCTCCAACAGCATGCTGGACCTTCTCTGCTGGAAACCTAGAATTCCATAAAGGCTTTCTTGTCCATGGGTGATTGTCTCATCCGTAGGTGATTGACAGTGTTCTTCAGGGGCTCCCAGACCATGGCTGAGAGGGACTGGGACCAGCACATGGGCCACTGCAGGGTCCGCAGCCAGGACTGAGATCTGTATGTGTATTACCTGAGGCACGAGTGGGTGAGACTCCTTCCGGGTCCTGTGGCATATGTTGTTGGATCCCACAGCTTTCACAAAGGCACTTTTATTTGTAGATGGATGCTAAATTGTTATTGTTGAACGGGGCATATGTTCGAGGAATGTCGTATTTGGCCATGTTGCTAACATCACTTCTGGCAATGAGTCCTTAAACACCAAAAGCATGATCTATGAAAGAAAAACCTCTTAAGTAGGACTTTATTAAAATTAAAAACCTCTGCTCCCTGAAAAATATATTTTTAAGATAATGAAAAACCGAGCCAGAGACTGGGAATAAATCTCTGCAAAATACATATATAATAAAGGACTGATATCCAAAATATACAAGGAATTCTTAAAACTAAACAACAGGAAAACAAATACCCATTTTAAAAAATGGGCAAAAAGTCTGATTAGACACCCATTTCACCTTAATGGCTCTAAAGTGGATTTTAGGAACTGAGGACAGAGACCAAATATTTTAACAAAAGATGCTCCAATTGCCTTATCACTCAGGAAATTCCAAGGGTTTTGGGAGCTGTGAGCCAGGCACCGTGAATGGAGACCAAATATATACGAGAAATATATTTTGATCATCTTTTTTTTTTTTTTTTTTGCGGTACCTGGGCCTCTCACTGTTGCAGCCTCTCACTGTTGCAGCCTCTCCCGTTGCGGAGCACAGGCTCCGGACGCGCAGGCTCAGCGGCCATGGCTCACGGGCCCAGCCGCTCCGCGGCATGTGGGATCCTCCCGGACCGAGGCATGAAACTGTGTCCCCTGCATCGGCAGGCAGACTCTCAACAACTGCGCCACCAGGGAAGCCCTATTTTGATCATCTTAATGACAAAATATATTTCTTATAAATCACAATATTGCAGTCCACCTCTTGGTCTTTGAACACAGATCCCTTATAGCAAAACAATAAAAAATGTCAAAAGATATGGCACATTACTAGAATCTCATTCAATCACTAATAACTATTGAGTCCATTATGAAATCTTATGAAAATGTCTCCCAGGGCAAGGCCACTCAGGTTTGCAGGCTTCTATTCAATCTTGTCAGTTTCCAAAAGCAGGAGTGATCCCAGCAATATATGGCTTCACCCTTTCAGTGATCTAGTATAATTTAGCCGAGAGGCAATATCATCTTTTGCTCTGGGCCTCTTTTGAGATGTTGATGTAATACTGGATTTCTCTCATTACATAACCCATTTATTCATTTTCTAACCCACAGCTACTATTTTTCATTCTCTCCACTTACACCCAAACTTTTCCATCTTTGGAAAGGACATTAGGTTCAGTCACTGTACTGGTCTAGATGGCAGGCAGCAATACTAGTCTAGCAAGTCCCACCCCCTCAGCTCACTTCTAGTCAGATAAAGTAAGGTAACACAGGTGCAGAAGTTACACAGGTGAGCTATGTTTATCACCAGGCAATATAGCTGCATTCACTGTTAATCCTAATTTTCCCAGATTGGGTGAAGGCATATCCTGCCCCAACAGGCCCTTAGGAATTCTGACATAAAAGTAAATAGTTTCTTGCTTAGGAATCATCCCTGTTTCATGCCCTTGTAGTTGCAGCCCTGGTCCTGTGACCATTGTATCAAGTGGTGGGGAAAAGGAAAAGTTGAGGTGATACAGAGAAGACAGAATACCAACATTTTCCCCACCCCCTCTTCCCCGATCCACCAGAAAAACAGAAATCTATCCTGTGGGGATACTCTTTTAGCCCCACTCATGTTCAGCTTGAGTGTGAGCACATACTCGTGAAGGTATGTAAGCCAGCCCTTCATGCCTTTATTCCCCACCACCCACCATTTTAGACAGCCAATATTTTAACTGCCCATTCCAATTCTCTATCAAACTATGACTCTAAGGAGGTTATTTTTCTGACCACTGCTGGACATCATGTGATGTAGAGTGTGTTTGTTCCTTGGTCTAAAGAAATGATTCTCAACCATCCAAATTTGTGCAATATCTTTTGTTATAGTACTTTTGAGCATTTGCATCTACCACTGGGTAGGCAAAGCCCAGTGCAGAGTCAATGTCTGTTCCTATATTCCTGTCAGGACTCATTTGTAGCCTCCCAGGACTACAAGCATTAGTCTGACTTGTCAGCTCTAATCAGGGCCTCCCCAAAATCCCCAAGGAATCTGCCACATAGCCATCTGCAGTCTGTCTCTTTTGCTGGCATACGGAACAGTTCTTACTGGCATTGCCTCAGAGGATGCAAGAGAAATATGTCTAGATTCGGTCCATCTTTGCACTGCTGCAACTAACTCCCCCAAGTCCACTCATTTCATGGACCCAGGTGGCCACATCAAGGAAGCATATCAAAATGTCCACTTAGTGGTTCCAATCACCTTCTGAACCTTGGAAGGGGGTTCTTCTGATGGGCATCAACATGTCCTACTTTAATGTACCCCTTAAATTCCCAGTGATTTCCATGAGGCTGTGCCCTATTAAGGCCATCCCTTTAACAGTCCAGTTTTCCATTGCCTAACTACCTGACCATATGGCCAGGCCATGGGCTACTGTCCATGTGTAGGTAAAAACCCAAACATAAGAGCTTTTGCCATTGCTCAATTCTTCCCCCACTGCTAGGAAAACAGCATGCAATTCAGCACACCAGGATGATCTGTTTTTACCTTCTTCAATCAGAGTGGTGACTTTCCAAACATTTCCAAGATATTGTCTGTTCACCATGGAACTGCCATCCACAAGCCAAGCAGCTCTTTGTTGGTCAGTTAAGGGCTCTTTATAGGGCACTGTCCAAGTTACAACAGAATCCAGTAGCTCCTCACACAGTTCCAGAGTCAGTCCTTGGTGAAAAGAGGCTCGCTGCTCTCAAGAGTATCTCCCCCTTGCATCTCCCAGGCAGCATGTTCCTTTATAAACCATTTCCATTTTATTATGGAACTCTTCTGGGCACTGCCATCCCCATAATCCTAGATATTATGGCTATTTCAAGTTTCAAGATCACTTTATGTCCTTCAGTCACAGTCTTAGGGGTAGCTTCAATTAATCACTGATTGCAAGGTAGTAAATGCCCCTCAAATGGAAATTCTCTAGTCCAAAGTGCCAGTAGTTGTTGAGGTGCTCACAGCTCTTGCCATATGCCCCAGTCTATTCTATGCCTCACATAGGGCTATCACACAGCCTACCAGCACCTCAGCCTCTACTCCACGCTGTTTTGGCTCGGGCAATCTTACTGGTTCCCATTTAGCATGTCCAATTAAAACTGCTTGAAGGGTAGATTTACATGCCTTCTATTTATAATACTAGGTATGGGAAACATTCACCAGTCAGTTATAATGTCCATCCCCACAATACAATCAGGTAAAAAAAGAAAAAAAAAGATGCAACCACTTCACATAAAACCTGTTTAAATATGCCAATTCTCCTACAAACTTTTACCTTAATTTCATCAACCCTTACATTCCTAACGGTAGCCTCCACTAGGACTTCATCAATAGGTTTTGGTTTTACAATACTAGGTAAGGGAGGTGTTCCCCAGCCAGACATGGTTTCCATTCCCAGAAAACATTCAGGTAACATTCCAACTTTCATAATTTAATTAACCGTTACACTTTTATGTTCTCTCAGTTGAACTGTAGCCCGAGTCAAGGTTTCACCAATGGATTTTGGTACCACAGTTCATAGGATTCCTGTATCAAGGAGTCCTGGAAACTTTTCTTCACCCCGACTATTTTACCCAAGCTTGTGCAAAAGGTTTTGGATCCTTAGGAAGGGGTAGAGCCAAAGGACTCTATAAGTCATATAAAGTCTTATGTATAAGACTTATATAAAGTCTTATATATCTTAAATCTTATATAAATATAAGATTTGTCAATCTTATATTAATTGTCTTACCCCTTGCCCTAAGTGATTGGTCAGATCTCTCATTGTAATTTCTGCTTTCTGGCTTTCAAAATTTCTCCAAATTGTGGTAAACAGAGCTGACTTCTTTGGGGCCCTTTAATGTTGGGGGGCCAGCAAGTCCTTTGGTACTGCTGTATTAAAATCTCTGTTTTAAGCCCACCAAGATCTGTTTTATTCACTCTGCTTCTTAATTATCATCTAAAGATTTCCACCCTGCTGGGATGAGTCCCATGACTCTCCTTTTTCTTTCTTCTTTGTTCCACTCCTATCAACATTTGCTTTATTCACCTTATTCCTTAACAACTGTTTAAAATTTCCTACCCTGCTAAAACTATTCTCTTGATTCTCTCCTCTGCTGTCTCCATTCTCTTGTTAATAACCTAATATTTTTATTAGCATCTATTAAGACCATGAGGGGAAGCTGAGACAGCAAATTCCATAAGGCTTCTTGAACAATCCCTCGGTTTTGCAGCAGTAAGGTTACAATGGGGTATCCATGTAAAAGAAGCCCTTTAACCACAGCATCTACCATGACCTGGATAACAAGTATATTCATTGGGTGAATATCCTGGTCATCATAAAGCCAGCCCCACATGGCTTGCATACAAAGCATATCAGCTGCTTCATCTGGGGTGTTCCGCTTGGCATTCATAGAGGAAGATGGACAGCCCCCTTCTCAGGTAAACAGACCTTACAGTGGTCTTTATACCATCCACCAGGCTAGTTGTTCCTTCAGAAATAACCTCCTGTGTGTCTGGATCACACATAGCCATCTGTGATTGTTCTATAGTCATCTGTGCAACCTGTACCAACCCAAACATGCTCTTTCATTCTGCAGCACTCAAAACCAAAGACACAGCTCCTAAATTAGTCACTCACAACTTATTTCAGTAAAGGTTCCTCAGTAAACTGATGATATCAATCTACCAAACAAAACAACTCTTTCACACTATGTCCTCTGGTTTCAATAGTTTCTTGGTTTTTCCCTCACCCTACAATGACTACCTTCTTGGTGACCAGAGGTTTTAGAGGTACTTTCTGTTGCCCCTGCATAATTTTTACCTTGGAGTGGGGGCAGCTGTGAGGCTAGTGGTTGAAGCTCAGACTCACTGAAATCTGAGCTTGGTCTAGCATCAGGGTCTGATCCAGCACTCTTTTACTTTTAGTTTAGCTATTAACAGATAACAATTACCAAGGGATTGTATATTTTACCTCTTTCTTATTAGTCTGCATTTCCTTATTCATTCAGTGAGACAACTCCCCAGGAGTTGGAGTTGATGAAATAAAATTCATATTTTATGGCAAGACAAGAAAAATTTAAACATAAACTTTTTCTCTGCCCCTTTGGGCTTCCTCCCTCTCCTCTAGTGTGTATTGTGCATCTGCACTAACCAGACCTCCCTAGGAGATAACCTTCCTTCTTAATCTTGTAAGGGGTCATGATGGCCCCCTACTCACTTTGTACATGCAGATCCGGATTGTGTAAACTGTCAGTACATCACTTGATATATAATCCTTTGTCTCAAAAATGTATATAACTGTACTTTGACCTCTAACAGGTGGAACAGTCCTCAGAGCTTTCTGAAAGTCTGCCTTCCTAGTTATAATCCTCAGGTTGTCTCAAATAAAATTTTCTATTTCTTTCTTAGACTGACTGTCAATTTTTCATCAACAGATCTATCCCTAAATTCCATTGGTAACTTTTACCCTTAGTAATGGATTGTAGCACAGCTGTTGCTCCATACCATGCACGACCATGAATCAAAGGTTCCTCAACCCCCACCCTTTCATCCTTTCTTTTCCCAAACTACATGTTTATGTGAGCCAGGGCTTTCTAGCAAATCCCACTTCTCTGACACCAACTAAAGTGGTTCTGAACCCAATTCCAATCTGTGTGTGTCGGGGTGTTGGGGGGAAGATAGTTTCCTACAACAACAACAATTCTCAAATGCCAGCAAGGTGTCCTAGGATTAAACTTAATTATGACACTATCTACCCAGAGAGAGCATCAGAGTCCACAGGTCAGGGGCTCAGTCCCACAAGACTGCTCTCCACTTCAAATGTCAATCTCAAGCCCAGGTTGTTACTTGCGCTTCTGACCGACCAACTACAGACTGGAGGTTTCCACGACTCCCTCCTTGGACTTCAGATGCCAACTGCGAATCCAGGTTGCTACCTGTATCGCTAGACAGCTACCACCTGGCTATAAATTAGAGGTTCCTATGGCTTCCTCCTTGATTTCAATTAATTTGCTAGAGTGGCTTACAGAATTCAGAGAAACATTTTACCTACCAGATTACTGGTTTATTACCAAAGGATGTAATTCAGAAACAGCCAGATGGATACATAGGGCAAGGTATGGAGAATGGGTACAGAGCTTCCATGCACTCTCCCAATGCTCCACTGTCCCCATGTTCTCCAACTCAGAAGCTCTCCAAACCCCATCATTTTGGGTGTTTACGGAGGCTTCAATACATAGGCATGATTGGTTAAATCATTGGCCATTGGTGGTTGATTCAACTTCTAGCCTCTCTCCCCTCCCAGGAAGTAATAGGAGGGGTTTCGACTGAATATTACGACCTTCTAATCACAGAGTTGGTTCCTCCGGCGACGGTCACCATCTTTGGTGCTTTCCAAAAGTCACCTCATTAACATAAACCCAGTTGTGGTGGAAAAAGGCTTGTTATGAGTAATAAAACACCTGTTTCACCATAATGGCTCTGAAGTGGATTTTAGAAACTGAGGACAAGAGACCACATATTATGACAAAATGGCTCCCATTGTTCTTATCATTCAGGAAATTTCAAAGGTTTCAGGAGCTGTGAGCCAGGAACCATGGATAGAGACCAAATATATATGAGAAATATATTTTGGTCCTCTGAATGACCAATTATATTACTTATATATCACAACATCACAGAAAGCTTACTACAATAACTACAGCAATCTAAACAGTATGGTACCAACATAAAGATAGACATATAAACCAGTGAAACAGAATAAAGAGCCATGAAATAAACCCTTGCATATGTGGCCAAATGATTTTTGACAAGGGTACCAAGATCATTCAATGGTAAATGGACATTCTTTTCAAGAAATGGTATTGGGAAAACTGGATATCCACATGCAAAAGAATGGATTTGGAGCTTTACCTTATACCACATACCAAAATTAACTCAAAATGGATCAATGACAAACTCAAGAGCTAAAATTTTGAAACTCTTAGAAGAAAATATAGGAAAGAACTTTATGGCATTGAGTTTGGCAATGATTTCTTGGATAGGACACCAAAACATAAAAAAAGATAAATTGGACTTTGTCAAAATTAAAAACTTATGTGCATCAAAAGACCCTTTCAAGACAGTGAAAAGGCAAGCCACAGAATGGGAGAAAATACTTGCAAATCATAATATATGATAATGGATTAATATCAAGAATATTTAAAGGACTCCTAAAACCTAACAACAATAACAAAAAAGCCAAACAACCCTATTTTTAAGGATTTATTTTTAAGGGATGGCCATTATTTTCAAAAAAGATATGTAAATGGCCAATAAGCACATGAAAAGATGCACAACATCACTAGTCATTAGGGAAATACAAAGCAAAACCATGAGATACCACCTCACACACATTAAGATGGGTATTATCAAAACACAGAAAATAACAAATGTTGGCAAGGATGTGGAGAAATTGATACCCATGTGCATTTTTGATGTGAATGAAAAATGATTCAGCCACTGTGGAAAACAGTATGTCAGTTCTTCAGAAAGATTAAACATAGAATTACCATATGATGTAACAATTCCACTTCTAGTTATTTACCCAAAATAATTGAAAGCAAGGGCTCAGACAGGTATTTTTACCACCAATGTTCTTAGCAACATGATTCACAACAGCCAAAAATTGGAAACAACCAAAATGTCCATTGACAGATGTATAGATAAACAAAATGTGGTATATACAAACAATGAAATGTTATTCAGTCTTAAAAAGAAGTAAAATTTTGATACATGCTACAAGGATAAACTTTGAAAATATTATGCTATATGAAACAGCCAGACAGACACAAAGCAACAAATATTACAGATACATTCTAGATACATTGTATCTAGATTTGTCAAATTTGTAGAGATAGAAAATAGAATAGTGCTCACAAGGGCCTGATCAGAGTGGGTAGTGGGAAGTTATTGTTTAATGGATACAGAGTTTCAGTTTGGGATGATAAAAAAAAGTTCTGGAGATTGATATTGATGATGGTTAAATGACAGTGTAAATGTACTTAATGTCACTGAATTATACACATAAAATTGGTTAAAATGGCAAACCTTATATGTTATTTTACCATAAGTTTTTAAAAACCATAGAAATGTACAATACAAAGGGTGAACCCTAATATACACTAAGGACTTTAGTTAGTAATAATGTATCAATATTCATTCATCAACTGTAACAAATATATCACACTAATGCAAGAGGCTAATAATATGGGAAACTGTGTGTAGGGAAAGGAGGTGGTGGAGAAGAAGTAGTAGCATAGGGCTTCCCTGGTGGCGCAGTGGTTGAGAATCTGCCTGCCAATGCAGGGGACATGGGTTCGAGCCCTGGTCTGGGAGGATCCCACATGCCGCAGAGCAACTAGAACCGTGAGCCACAACTACTGAGCCTGAGCGTCTGGAGCCTATGTTCCGCAACAAGAAAGGCCGTGATAGCGAGAGGCCCGTGCACCGTGATGAAGAGTGGCCCCCGCTTGCCGCAACTAGAGAAAGCCCTTGCACAGAAACGAAGACCCAACACAGCCAAAAATAAATAAATAAATTAAATTAAAAAAAAAAGAATGGAGGGCAATGTCTACACTATATACTGAGTCCCCTTAAAAAAAAAAAGAAGTAGTAGTATAGGGGAGCTCTCTGTACTATCTGCTTAATTTTTCTATAAACCTAAAACTGCTCTAAAACATAAAGTCAAATAATTTTTTAAATGCCAGTATTATTGCATTTTTGGTTTGTTATTACTTGTTTTTATTCCAGTGTATTTTATTTATTCATTTATTTTTATTAAAGTATAGTTGAGACAATATTGTTAGTGTCAGGTGTACAACATAGTGATCCAACAATTAAGTACATTATGAAATGATCACTACAAGTCCAGTAACCATCTGTCACCATACAAAATTATTACAGTATTATTGACTCTATTCTTTATGCTGTATATTACATCTCCATGACTTATTTTATGACTGAAAGTTTGTTATCTCTTAATCCTCTTCATCCACTGTCCCATAATCCCCACTCCCCTCCCCTCTGGCAACCACATATTTGCTCCCTGTATCTGTAAGTCTGTTCATGTTTTTCCAGGGTTTCTTTTTGTTTTCTTTTTCTTTTTTCTTTTTTGGCCATGCAGTTTACGGGATTTCAGTTCCCTGACCAGGAATTAAACCTGGGCCACAGCACTGAAATCCCAGAATCCTAACCACTAGGCCACCAAGGAACTCCCACTGTTTCCATTTTGTTTTGTTTGTTTTGTTTTTTAGATTCCACATATAAGTGAGCTCATATGGTACTTGTCTTTCTCTGTCTGATTTATTTCACTTAGCAAACCATCAACAAAACAAAAAGACAACCTACTGAATGGCAGAAAATAATTGCAAATGATATGTCCAATAAGAGGTTAATATCCAAATTATAAAGAAATCACACAACTCAATATAAAAAAAGAAAAATGAACAATCCAATTAAAAGATGGGCAGAGAACCTGAATAGACATTTCTCTAAAGAAGACAGACAGATGGCCAATAGACACATGAAAAGATGCTCAACATCACTAATCATCAGGGAAATGCAGGTCTAAACCACAATATCACCCCATACCTGTTAGAAAGGCTATTATCAAAAAGACAAGAAGTAACATGTTGGCGAGGATGTGGAGAAAAGGGAACCCTCATGCACTGTTGGTGGGAATGTAAATTGGTGCAGCCACTATGGAAAAAACAGTATGGAAGTTCCTCAAAAAATTAAAAATAGAACTAGCATACCATCCAGCAACTCCACTTCTGAGTATTTACCTGAAGAAAACAAAAACACTAATTTGAAAAGATATATGCACCCCTATACTCATTGCGGCATTATTTAGAATAGCCAAGATGTGGAAACAATCTAGATGTCCATCAATAGATGAATGGACAAAGAAGATACACACACTCATTAATGAGTAATAACTTTTCATTCTGTCTTGGTGTGTGTATGTGTGTGACATCATCAGTATCGGCATCTGAACCAAATCTGGGGTGATAGTGTATTCTGTCTCTGAGGGGTGGCCACAACAGTCCCAAAAAGAAAATATATTTTTCTGTATAGTGGAGCCATGAGTTTCTTGCAGAATGAAGAGAAAGGGAGAGGGAATTAATTGTAAAGCTTTTCACTTAATAGAGTTGTTCATCTAGGCTATCTTTGGTAATTTTAATATTGTATTTCAAAACTTTACTATATATATAATGACATTAATGGATTTATGTAAATTATAAAAGTTCCTACCATTGTTCTTGGTATACCAGAAAAATGACATTACTTTAACAGGAGGCTCAAATGGAAAAGGCACAACCTTTGAGCCATTTCCTCTTGTTTCTTATCCTCTTGAGATTTATACACCAAGGGGTGACAGCCACAGAAGTTTTTGTTTTTCATACCAGACTAGTTTTGACTCAGAAGAAATTATCTGTTATGAAAACTTAAGAATGATAGTGTGCCCCTCCTCTAAAAGCTTTTTTGTACTTGGTCACTGGCTCGCTGAGGGATGAATCATTAGTTCTGGATGAGGATTTCTCACCTAAGGTGCTTCAGAGAGCCTGAAGTCCCATGTGGCTTGAATGCAGGTGGGATATAATGGGGACAATGAAAATATGCTGAAGGATATAGAGCCTTGAAAGACTTGCTAGGGAATTTGGTGATATTTTATAGATGGATTCCCCTGAAAGTTCCTCATTTAAAATTGAGGGTGGGTAAATAAATAAATAAATAGATAGATAGATAGATAGATAAATAAATAAAATTGAGGGCCCAGCAAAGGGTCGGTAGGTGCTAATAGTCCAGTTGTGTTGCAGGAAGATTCCCTGCTTTACTTGATGACAGGAAAGATGAGAAATCTACACTGATTTTTACCCCCAGCCAGCAACATATTGAGACAAGTAACATCTGGATCAGCCCTGATACTACATGGGCTTGCCTGAATTATTTTTCCAGAAAAGGACATGAAACAAGAGATGAGCACTGGGGTTTTGACTTTGAGTACACCCCAGGAACAATTTGGGAACTGACTATGTCTTCCATAATTCCTACTCAAGGACAGACCATCAGCTTCTTGCTTTGATACAATACCTACATACCCCAAACTCACCCTTCTCTTTAACTAATGGAAAATTTCACAGCCATCAACTGATTAAGTGTGTGCTCCAAAGGGCATTTGAGACACAGAATATTTCCAAAGGGTCTGGTCCAATTGTACTGTGAAGATCCCCAATTCTGAAAGCAGTACCCACAGCTAGAATTCCAGACTATGGGAGTTTTGTGGATTAAAAACCAAGTTATAAAGAACGCCAAAAATCATCTAAGTTGCAACTGTATGTTGCAAAAAGCCTACCTACATTTTTTCACCCTTAATGCACAAACGTGGCTGGTTGTCTTTCATTTTAACTCCTAGATATACAGAAGATAGATTCAGATTTGACCTCAACAGAAATTAAACTAAAGATAGCTGCTAAAACTAGGGGTACATGACATCTTGTTGAGATTTGTAGGTTTAGGCCTTCCCCCAAACACATAAAAAGTTAGGAGAGAGAGGAAGCTCAATAGAAAGACCAGTAATTGTACACTGTATTTCTCAATACCCAATTTCCCAATTCTGGGCAGTTAAGGAAAGAGGAATGATAACAGCAAAGGAGACAGAGGGTAGGAGAGGCAGAGGTGACCCCAGATCCCAATCTAAACTCTGGCATTCTATGCCACAAACTCTTAACCAGAACTTAGCTTTTGTTAGGTATAAACAGGAGGAGCTGAGGTAGTATAGACAACATGGCTTCAGCTCTGTAAACTGTACAAATAAATAGGATAGTGGGATTAGGGGAAGTAATTTCTTCCTAACCACACACTCCTAAAGGACTTTGGTCTGCTGTGGCTGCCTCATAGAGCTGAGCTCTAATCAAAAGGGATCAGCACAAACAGGGCACTGTCATCAAGCGTAGGTGCAAATCACCAAGTCCAAAGCATTGGTCAGCAAACAAAAGCAAATATGAGAGCAAACAGTCATAAAGATGGGGCAAATGAGATTTTCTATGAAGCAATTTTTTTAGTTAGACCCTAGAAAGGCCCTCCTCTGAGACCCAGGAATACGGGGAGTGGGGGAGCCTCAGATGAAGCAGTAAACTTGGTACCCCAAGATGGGGCACCTGGATGTTGAGGGTACAGTGGGACTAGGTCCTTTTAGAACCACACTTCCATGGCTTTGCTAAATGGGAATGAAAACCAGGAATTTTCCTGGAGGTTAAAAAGCTTCAAGATATCCTGATAAGACATCTTATGTGAAAGGCTGAGCACAAGTTCTGGGACTCAAACTGGAATGAAAGCATCTGTGTTCCTTTACTCCTAAGTCTATGTCTTCACCCCTTTCCCCAGGTCTGCCCAGATGTCAGCCAGTAGCACAGTCCTGTCTTCTTGTGTACAGAGTGATTCTACTCTTTGAACATGCTGAAACTAAATGATCTTTCAATGTAAACTTGTTTTGTTTGTACCCCACTACAGACGCAGACAGTGCTCTTTATTATTCTGTTACTTGTGCTTTATCCCTCTGACTAGACTTCAACTGAAGAACTAGGACAATGTTTTCACCAGTTTTAGCATGCAACTTTATTTACATGTAAATGAAGTATTAAATGAATACACTTATGTCAATATAAAGCACAGAAGTATAGTTTACTCAGGATGAATAAGTTCATTATTAGGTCATATTGCAGAAATACTAAAAATATCTTAATTTATATAGCACAGTAAAAATCAACAAACATTCAAGCTCTCAAGATCATTTGGTATCCATAAAACTGCCTCCTTCAATCAGCACAGATGGCATAAATATTGAACTTATAATATGCATTCATTTCATATTACAACACCAAAAAGTTATTCAAGGCTTTGTGAGAACATACGGCTATTCAGAGTTTGAGTATTAATCGTATAACTTTATCTCTCACCTCAGGATCACTGTGCTCTGCTAAGTCTTGTAGTTTCTGACCAAACTGTTTTGCTTCCTGGAATATGGAAATAAGTTCAGATTTAGTGAACTCTTCCTTGGTAAATAGCTTCACCTTCTTTTTGAATTGGAAATTTATATTCTCAAATATTTCAATGGTATTAAGAATATTGGCCTTTGACTCATTTTTGTTAAACGGCGCAACCAGTGATGACAGTACTTTGGCACTGATCAGTTCTCTTGTATTGGCTTGATTTTTAGACAAGCGCGAAAACACTTTTAAAACATAAAACTTGGTTTTGACACTTCCCTTGTTTAACAAGGTGAGGATATCTGGAATGTAATTGACAATCATATGGTGGTCCTCAAATTTTACACTCAGCTGCACTAATAATTTTAGTCCAGCCAGTTGCTCAGGGGAGTTCAAAGGAAAAGAGATTATGTCCTTACAAACTTGGTTTACATATGACTCTCCTGTTTTTGGTTCTCCAGAAGACTCAGAGTTGTCATCCACCATATTTAAAGTTCTAGGGTGTTCTTTAACATTGGGATTATTGACCAAGTTTTCAATCATAACAGTAATACCTACATCATGAATTATATCTTGGGTAAATGGATAAGCAGGACTGATACCCATTATCATTGTAGCTATTTCATGAATGAAAGGATCCCTAGTTAACTTAAGTAGGGCAACGAGTTTATCAAACTCTTTAGGCTCTAAACTAAAAACATGTGATTTGCAGCGGCAGGCTTTTGGATTGGGCCCATACTTTTCCCTATACTTAACCTGTTTTTTGAGCTCAGCTAAGGTCTGGAAGTAAGGCCCATTATAGGGTGGGATCTTGGTCAGAGGCCGAATCCCCAGAGGAGTTTCAATCAAGGTCTCAACCAGAGTCCAGTTCCCTTCTGGAGGCAAGGATCGCTCCCCTCCCTCTACTGGGACTAGGACACAAAACCTGGCCCTTGACCATGCTGCCGCTTTTTGCTTTATAGTAAGTTCGGGTTTGGGCTTGGGCTTGGGCTTTTCCTGGATCTTACGTGGAGGCTTATACACTTGAAAAGGGGTCTCTTCTTCAGGCCAGAACCAGGATCCTACACTAGGCTCTTCTCCAGTCCAAAACCAAGAGCAGACATTTTCTTCAGCCTCATCACTGGACTCAATTACAATACCAGCTCTGTCCCCCACCCTCAACTTGATGCTGGCCTCTCTCCTTCTCTGGGACCTGGACCCAATATTGTCTTTACCATCAGCCTTAGCAAAGGACCTGATATTGACTTCACTTCCAGCACCAGCCTTGACTTCATACTTGGTCACAGCACTGACCCTGGACATAGGCATGGCCTTTGACTTGGTTTGGGACACTATACCAGGTTCTGTAGGGGGGTCTGCCTTAGTCTCAGCCACAACTCTAGTCTTAGTTTTAGCTTCCATCTTGCTCACTTCCCTTGTCAAGGCACGGCCTCAGTGTAGGTCACTGCCTGTATCCTGGCCATTGCTCCATCCCCAGGCTTGGCCTGGGTCACTGGTCCTGTTTCCGATTCTGTCTCAGCCACTGCCTTGGCATGGATCTTAGCCTTGGCTCTAGTGTTGGCAGGGCCACAGATTCCAGCTTTCAGGCCAGCCCCAGCCCCTCCTCTGCCCTTGCCTTAGCCTCGAAGCCAGTCATGATCCAAGTTAAAGGCAAGGCCAAGTTATGTATCCCCACCCCCGTCTCAGCCTTGACTGAAGGTCTCTCCCAAGTTGGTGTTTTCATACAAAGTCCAGTTGTCACTCAGCCCCCTTTCCAACTATAGGCTCTGCCAGTGATATAAACAACGTGCAGAGGAAGCTCACTCAGGGAAAGGAAGGATGGCTGTGTGCCTGAGCGCAGCCCTGTGGAGGGTGGTGGTCTTCAGCCACTCCAAGGCCACCAGATCTGCCACTGAAGTTGGACCTAGGGGTGGAGGAAGGAAATGGGGCTTTGAGTCTTTTCCAACTTTTTGCTCATGTTGATTAGCACAGAGAGACAGGAAAGTATGAAAATTCAGTGCTAAGTGTAAAAGGTAGATAATTAGCAAACTCCTTCTCCCTTCATTTCATGCTCCCTACTGTAGTTGCAACTACTGTAGTTGCAACTGATCTTTTTTCCAGACACAAAACAGAGTATGGAGAGTGGAAAAGCTGAATGGGAGTGAGAGACTGAAGATTCCCTAGACTGGCTCTCTACCCCTACCACACCCAAGCAGATCTCCACTACTTCATCCTACAGGTCTACTGAGGAAGTCTCCACATACACTAACCTTCTCTGATCTGGAGTAATTTTCTCCTCCTTTCCTTGCTTCCAATGATGACAAGCCCTACAGCAGACCTAAAGGCAGATCTATAGACAAATAAACAAACAGGAGGATTGGAAACTGATCTCTTGGTAGACTGACTTTGGTCCCTGGTCCCTATATATGTAGTTTGTCTATGTTTCCCTCCTTCTGGTCCCTTCCCCCATTGCCTGCTTCAGGACTGCTCCTCCTCTCTGTTTCCCACTATTTTCCACTTCAGTGACTGCCCTGGCACTTCCCTGTTTCAAAAATGGACTGGGGTGAAGCATAAGAATAGGAAAACCAAGTGGGAAGTAATAAAAGCAGGTATTACCCGTCTATACCCCCAAAGCTTAGGAAGGCTCCCAACTAAATCAGCAGGGGACCAAACGGGTTAGTAAACTGGCAAAACAGAAGAGATAGAATTCTCTATCTCAATCACTCTACCCTCACACCAATCTAAACAGATATAGGACACATTTCTCTTCTTCATTATTTCCTAGCTTCAAGTTGGGTTACCATTTACAAGCCTTCACAACAACTGAGAGTTCCACAGACCTAAGGACAGACCTACACGCAAAGATTCACAAATGCAGAGTTAAATAAATAAACAGAGAGAATGGAGACCAAGCCCTTGGTAGAGATCAGTACGTAGGACACTGATCCTTTCTGGATACAAGTACCTGATTGCCAAAAATTTCTCTTTCTTCCTCCCCTCCCCCAAATCTCCAAGCTCCTCTGCTCCATTCTCAAAGTTTGACAATTCCCCTGCAGAGACAACTCGAAAATCGCTGCAAGATAGTGGTGGTGTTAGTAGGGATGGAATGCTCAAACCATGGAAATTGGCTTCGAAATCAAAGAAAAGTATGATTTCCAAATTTCATCTAAGTTCTTGTGTTTCCTTTTTCTCCCCAAAGCCTATCATTTTCTTCAACACAATGGGAATAAGGGAGGGCTGTTTGGAAAGCTGGCAGAAAGGAGATCTGGAATTTCCCCTAGATTCCTACCTGCTCTAGTGTTAGCCATCTACCACATCCAAGCACTGACCTCTCTACAGAAATTAAGCCAATTTTCTTTTTCTTATACCCTTTGAGGTTCACTGCCCCCTACCGGTCTTTACAGAAACATAGAGTACCGCAAATGCAGAAACAGACCTACACATATAAACGCATGATACATACTCAACGACCCAATGAAAAGACAGTGGGAGAGACTTGGTTATTAATAGTTAGCCTAGTAACCAGGACAGGAGACCCTTTTCTAATCCAGGGCCTTGATTATCAAACACTTACAACCTCCTTTTACACTCTTTCCCTCCCAGGGCTCCCCAGACCACTGCTCTCACAGACAGCAGCAGCCCCTCCTCCTATTAATGTAATCCACCATTTCTCCGCTAGAAGCCGCTACTACACTCCTTTCCCTCCCCAAACATGGTGGGTGGGGGGAGGGCAGTGTCGGGAAATAAAGCTAGCAAGAGGCAGATCATTTTTAATTTATCATTGCGTGCCGCTCAAATGAACCCTGTCCCTCTCTCCCTCTCACCACCCGCGCCCCATGACCAAGTCACATCTCCCACGTTCATCTCTGACACCCATATCCACACTCCCAAGCAATGCCCGCCTTCTCACTGACCTGCTCTGCTTGGATGAGAGGCAGTTTTCTCATTTCCTTGCCTCGAGGGGTGCCGAACCCTAAGAAAGAGGGACGGACAGTCAGACGGATACAAGGACACGAGACAATGGCGGCGACTATGTTTGGGGTTTGGCCCGGCACGGCAGATTCATGACGAGATACCTGCTTTATCAGATAAAGGGCCGTAACTGGCAAACGACTGTAACTTTCTGGAATTTCCTTCTCCTTACCGCCCCCAGGACGCCTCAGGGACCCGCTCCTAACAGCTACCTTTTCCTCCGCAGACTTTGTCTCTCCACGTCCCCAGAACCAAAACCGAGCAGCTCTAGCGGAGTTGAAGGCGATCCGGCCTCACGGAAGCGGAGTGATACCAGGCCTTGCATAGTGCCGCTTTCTCTGTCAGCGAGCTCCGTCCCGCCTACCCTGGCTGTTTCGGTACTGGAGTGGGCAGGGGCGGGGTCTGGATTTTTAGAAAGCAGCGCTGGACGGAGAGAAGCCGACTAAACCAAAGGGTCTCGGTATTAGTTCCCCTCTGTTAGGGAGTTCCTCCACCCCAAACCTACAATCTTTTCCCCTGAACTGAAATGTATACGGGTTTCGGGAGGTGACATCAGTGAATCCGCTTCGGCCTGATAAGGCGGACGGATACCAAAATATAGTTGTTACAAATTCCCTTCTCCAAAGCCTGCGGCCTGCCGTAGTGTGTGGGTTGGGGGAGGGGGCCGAGGTAAGAAGGTCAGGAAGGAGGCTCAAGACTGAAAGAGGAAGGTAAATTCTGATCTATTCCAAAAACTATGCGTCACCTTTATGAGAGAAGCCCCTTCAAGCCGCCCTTCTCAGCAATCAGCCTTTTGAACTAAAGGGCAGGGGCGGGGCGGGGCGCCTGGAAAGCTGCTCTGGTCCGACTTGCTGATCAATATAAAACACCTTAGTCTTTTCTTGTTCTTCTCCTCTAAGTTTCTCGCCCTTATTGCCTACTGTATTTCTTGCACAGAAATAGTCGAAGGTAAGGTGGGATGAGAATATAGGGAAAGCACAGATGGACGGAGAGAAGCATATTAATACCAAACTACCCCGGTGTATACATAAGGCATTCTTATGCCCTGCCTCCCCTCCTGACGCCCACGATATTTTCTGCACCTAAACACGCAGGAGCCTGAGCATGGGTATGTGGAAAACAACTCTGTACTCATGGAAGAGGATGAATCTCAAATATCTTTGTACTCTTGAGCCACCTCCCACCCCACACCCCCACCGCAGGGTTTCCTTATTTGTCACCTAAAATGGAAGGTGAAGTGGAAGAGAGTTAAGAAAGCAGCACTAAAGTGAGAAGGGATTAAATGCCAAACTATCTCGTTGTGGGGCCCTTTTTACGCCTGACCCACCATATTGCCTGCACAAAAAGTCAGATGAGGTAGAGGAAATATCAGAAAAGGAGGCTGGAAGAGGAGAGGCGATTTGAGGCCAGACCACCCCGGAGGTTCTGGGCAGCCCTCCCCAGTTCTGCTTTCACTGTTCCTGGGACCACGGAGGGGAGGAAGGTGGGAGGCGGCGCCCGTGGAGGCCGAGCCACTGCCCCTCTTCTAAGGGATGACAGCCCTAGATAGACCTCTGGCCTGAGGAAACAAACCACCTGTCTGTGCCAGTGTTGTCATTCTTTCTGCCACACTGCCATTTTCTCAGTCACAGTGGTAGCACACTTTGCCATTTCGCCATCCCCACAGTTGCCCAGGAAAGAGGGCCTTTCCCTGTCAGAACCCGCAGCGCCTCAGACAACCCTCCCTGTCTCACCCCACAGCCAGGTGTCAGGCACCAGGTAGGGCCTCACCTGGCTCCTCTTCACTGTCCTCTCTAAGGAAAAAGGGACACTACCCATGCACTTCTCAAGGGAGATCCTAGCTGCTCTCCTGACTTCTCTCACCACTACATCCTGCCTAATGAATGCATATGCTCATTCTCCCTGAATATATATATATATTTTTTGATTTTCCATTCCAAGTTGAAAAAAGTGAGGGGCCATTGAGTCATGAAAATTCCATGGCACCTTCTGCTGTTTACAGATCAAGGCCTATCTCTAGGTTTGTCTTTGTCTTTGATGTCTGTAACCCCAAGGCTTAGCCTAGAGTCTGCCATATGGGAGATGCTCTGTGTATAATTTTCAATGGAGGAAGGAAGCAAAGATTTTTTAAAAATACATTTTGAAAAGAAACCTGGAGAATCTAAATCACATTTTGCAATGAACATTTGGGAGGATACGCGTAATTTAGATTTGATAGTTTTTTTTTTCCTTTTCTGTCTTTTTTTCATGCTTGAAACTATGCCTTACTAAGCTCCTTAATATATAGCAAACCCCTATGAAATCATAAAGAAAAGACCAGTGACCAACAATCCAGTAGAAAAATAAGCACATATATGAACAGATTGTTCATAAAAAAGACAAATCAACATTTCTTAAATATATGAGAAAATCTTTCATCTCACTGATAATAACAGAAGTGAAAATTATAATTACAATGATATATTGTTTCTCATCAATCATATTGGCAAAGAACAAGAAGTTTGGAAACAAATTGGATTGGAGAAAAGGTGGGAAAACTGGCATCCTTATACATTGTTAGTGGCTTGCCTCTTTTGGAGGGTAATCTATTGTTAGACAAATATGTGAAAGAGACTTGGAGGCTTACTTGTATGAACTTTTGTGTGTGCTTTTCGAATTTCTAACCTCATATTTATAATAACTATTCAAAAATAAATTTTAACTTAAATAAAATATGCCTTATAATCAGAGGATATTTTAAACACACCACATATTCTTAGAAATGCTCCAAATCCTCAGACTTACACACTTAGATTCTAAACCAGGCCACCATGTTAGTAAAAGACAGTGAGAAAGGCCCACTGGTTGTCTTAGAAATGTTTCCAATTCTGAAATGGCATTAACGAGGGTAGATGGTTTATCCTCCAAATTTGAAGGACAAACTTCCAAGAGGCCCTTAACTACACATTTCTCCTGTAAGATTCACAATCTATTTTACTGGGTAAGTCCATAATAAATGCTGTACGGGCACTATTACTACTATTAAAGATAATTGTGCTTTCCATCGAGGAGACTGTATCTGGATACATATAGAAGTGTGATGTGAAACAGCACTCTTGATACTTAGAAAATATCCAAAGAGCAGAAAGGGTAGCCATTGAAAATAATGATTATGGAAGATAAGCTTTCTATTTTTTAGGCACCTTTTTTGTTTTAGGGTAGTCCCAGATTTTGGTCCTTCCATTGGAGGAAACAAAGAATGGTGAGATAGTTCTCATGATTATACTCTTAACTGAGTTCATATGCTGCTTTAGAAATGTTCTTTGTTCTGAAAATCATTTAACTTCTTTTCTATTGCATTTTTTAAAATTTATTTATTTATTTATTTATTTATGGCTGCATTGGGTCTTCATTGCTGTGTGCAGGCTTTCTCTAGTTGCGGCAAGCAGAGGCTACTTTTCATTGCAGTGTGCGGGCTTCTCATTGCGGTGGCTTCACTTGTTATGTAGCACAGTCTCTAGGCATGTGGGCTTCCGTAGTTGTGGCACACAGGCTCAGTAGTTGTGGCACACGGGCTTAGTTGCTCCATGGCATGTGGGATCTTCCCAGACCAGGGCTCAAACCCATGTCCCCTATATTGGCAGGCAGATTCTTAACCACTGTGCCACCAGGGAAGTCCTATTGCAATTTTTTTTTTTGCGGTACAAGGGCCTCTCACTGTTGTGGCCTCTCCCGTTGCGGAGCACAGGCTCCGGACACACAGGCTCAGCGGCCATGGCTCACGGGCCCAGCCGCTCCGCGGCATGTGGGATCTTCCCGGACCGGGGCACGAACCCGTGTCCCCTGCATTAGCAGGCAAACTCTCAACCACTGCGCCACCAGAGAAGCCCTTTGTTGTTGTTTTTTGTTTGTTTGTTTTGGGTTCTTTTTGCACCTATTGCAATTTTTTTAATTGAAGTTTCTGCGAATGTCTATTTTCCCTATCCTTTAACTTATTTTTTATTACCTAAGTTATATATGCTCACAGTAGAAAAATTGGTAATTATAAGAAAAACTTTTAGGAAAGGTATTGCATATCCTAACACTGATAAATACTGCTAACATTTTGGTATATATCCTTCCAGACGTATCAGTGGCAGTCTGTGTCTACACAGACACACACATACACATGCATACACAAATAAACATGTCTTCACCAAAAATGATTTCATTATGTTTATTTCACTGTAATCAGTTATCTTTCCAGCAGCATAAAACACGCTATTATTTCTATTTTATTTTATTTATTTAGTATTTATTTTTTTATCATTTTTAACATCTTTATTGGAGTAAAATTGCTTTACAATGGTGTGTTAGTTTCTGCTGTATAACAAAGTAAATCAGCTATACGTATACATATATACCCATATCCCCTCCCTCTTGCATCTCCATTTTACCCTCCCAATCCCTCCCTTCTAGGTGGTCACAAAGCACTGCACTGATTGCTCTGTGCAATGCGGGGGCTACCAACTAGCTACCTATTTTACATTTGGTAGTATATATATGTCCATGCTACTCTCTCACTTCATCCCAGATTATGTTTCCCCCTCCCTGTGTCCTTAAGTCCATTCTCAACGTCTGTGTCTTTATTCCTGTCCTGCTGCTGGGTTCTTCAGAACCTTTTTTTTTTTTTAGATTCCATATATATGTGTTAGCATACGGTATTTGTTTTTCTCTTTCTGACTTACATCACTCGGTATGACAGACTCTAGATCCATCCACCTCACTACAACTAACTCAATGTCATTTCTTTTTATGGATGAGTAATATTCCATTGTACATATGTGTCACATCTTCTTTATCCATTCATCTGTTGATGGACACTTAGGTTGCTTCCATGTCCTGCCTATTGTAAATAATGCTGCAGTTAACCTTGTACTGCATGACACGTTTTCAATTATGGATTTCTCAGGTTATATGCCCAGTAGTGGGATTCCTGGGTCACATGGTAGGTCTATTTTTAGTTTTTTAAGGAACCTCCATACTATTCTCCATTGTGGCTGTATCAATTTATATTCCCATCAGAAGTGCAAGAGGGTTCCCTTTTCGCCACACCCTCTCCAGCATTTATTGTTTGTAGAGTTTTTGATGATGGCCATTCTGACCAGTGTGAGGTGCATTTCTCTAATGATTAGTGATGTTGAGCATCCGTTCATGTGTTTGTTAGCAATTTGTATAGCTTCTTTGGAGAAATGTCTATATAGGTCTTCTGCCCATTTTTGGATTGGGTTGTTTGTGTTTTTGATATTGACCTGCATGAGCTGCTTGTAAATATTGGCGATTAATCCTTTGTCAGTTGCTTTGTTTGCAAATATTTTCTCCCATTCTGAGGGTTGTCTTTTCATCTTGATTATGGTTTCCTTTGCTGTGTAAAAGCTTTTAAGTATCATTAGAACCCAATTATTTATTTTTGGTTTAATCTCCATTTCTCTAGGAGGTGGGTCAAAAAGGATCTTGCTGTGATTTCTGTCATAGAGTGTTCTGCCTGTGTTTTCCACTAAGACTTTGATAGCGTCTGGCCTTACATTTAGGTCTTTAATCCGTTTTGAGTTTATTTTTCTGTATGGTGTTAGGGAATGTTCTAATTTCATTCTTTTACATGTAGCTGTCCAGTTTTCCCAGCACCACTTGTTGAAGAGGCTGTATTTTCTCCATTGTGCATTCTTTCCTCCTTTATCAAAGATAAGGTGACCATATGTGCATAGGTTTATCTCTGGGTTTTCTACCCTGTTCCACTGATCTATATTTCTGTTTTTGTGCCAGTACTATACTGTCATGATTACTGTAGCTTTGTAGTATAGTCTGAAGTCAGCTAAACTGATTCCTCCAGCTCCATTTTTCTTTCTCAAGATTGCTTTGGCTATTCGGGGTCTTTTGTGTTTCCATACAAATTGTGAAATTTTTTGTTCTAGTTCTGTGAAAAATGCTAGTGGTAGTTTGATAGGGATTGCTTTGAATCTGTAGATTGCTTTGGGTAGTAGAGTCATTTTCACAATGTTGATTCTTCCAATCCCAGAACATGGTATATCTCTCCATCTGTTTGTATCACCTTTAATTTCTTTCATCAGTGTCTTAAAGTTTTCTGCATACAGGTCTTTTGCCTCCTGAGGTAGGTTTATTCCTAGGTATTTTACTCTTTTTGTTGCAATGGTAAATGGGAGTGTCTCCTTAATTTCTCTTTCAGATTTTTCATCATTAGCATATAGGAATGCAAGAGATTTCTTTGCATTAATTTTGTATCCTGCTAATTTAACAAATTCATTGATTAGCTCTACTAGTTTTCTGGTAGCATCTTTAGGCTTCTCTATGTATAGTATCATGTCATCTGCAAACAGTGACAGTTTTACTTCTCCTTTTCCGATTTGGATTCCTGTTATTTCTTTTTCTTCTCTGATTGCTGTGGCTAAAACTTCCAAAACTATGTTGAATAATAGTGGTGAGAGTGGGCAACCTTGTCTTGTTCCTGATGTTAATGGAAATGGTTTCAGTTTTTCACCATTGAGAACAATGTTGGCTGTGGGTTTGTCATATATGGCTTTTATTATGTTGAGGTACGTACCCTCTATGCCTACTTTCTGGAGAATTTTTATCATAAATGGGGGTTGAATTTTGTCAAAAACTTTTTCTGCATCTATTGAAATGATCATATGGATTTTATCCTTCAATTTGTTAATATGGTGTATCACATTGATCGATTTGCGTATATTGAAGAATCCTTGCATTCCTGGGTTAAACCCCACTTGATCATGGTGTAAGATCCTTTTAATGTGCTGTTGGATTCTGTTTGCTAGTATTTTGTTGAGGATTTTTGCATCTATGTTCATCAGTGATATTAGCCTGTAATTTTCTTTCTTTGTGACATATTTGTCTGGTTTTGGTATCAGGGTGATGGTGGCCTCGTAGAATGAGTTTGGGAGTGTTCCTTCCTCTGCTGTATTTTGGAAGATTTTGAGAAGGATAGGTGTTAGCTCTTCTCTAAATATTTGATAGAATTCGCCTGTGAAGCCATCTGTTCCTGGGCTTTTGTTTGTTGGAAGATTTTTAATCACAGTTTCAATTTCAGTGCTTGTGATTGGTCTGTTCATATTTTCCATTTCTTCCTGGTTCAGTCTCTGAAGATTGTGCATTTCTACGAATGTGTCCATTTCTTCCAGATTGTGCATTATATTGGCATATAGTTGCTTGTAGTAATCTCTCATGATCCTTTGAATTTCTGCAGTATCATTTGTTATTTCTTTTTCATTTCTAATTCTATTAGCTTAAGTCTTCTCCCTTTTTTTCTCAATGAGTCTGGCTAATGATTTATCAATTTTGTTTATCTTCTCGAAGAACCAGCTTTTAGTTTTATTGATCTTTTCTATCATTTTCTTCATATCCTTTTCATTTTTTTCTGATCTGATATTTACGATTTCTTTCCTTCTGCTAACTTTGGGGTTTTCTGTTCTTCTTTCTCTACTTGCTTTAGGTGTAAGGTTAGGTTGTTCATTTGTGATGATTCTCGTTTCTTGAGGTAGGGTTGTATTGCTATATACTTCCCTCTTAGAACTGCTTTTGCTGCATTCCTTAGATTTTGGGTCATCATGTTTTCATTGTCATATGTTTCTGGGTATTTTTTGATTTTCTCTTTGATGTCTTCAGTGATTTCTTGGTTATTTAGTAGTGTATTGTTTAGCCTCCATTTGTTTGTATTTTTTTACAGAATTTTTCCTGTAATTGATATCTAGTCTCATAGCACTGTGGTTGGAAAAGATACTTGATACGGATTCAATTTTCTTAAATTTACCAAGGCTTGATTTGTGATCCAAGATATGAACTATCCTGGAGAATGTTCCATGAGCACTTGAGAGGAAAGTATATTCTGTTGTTTTTGGATGGAATGTGCTTTAAATATCAATGAAGTCCATAATGTGTATTGTATCATTTAAAGCTTGTGTTTCCTTATTTATTTTCATTTAGGATGATCTGTCCATTGATGAAAGTGGGATATTAAAGTCCCCTACTATGATTGTGTTACTGTCGATTTCCCCTTTTATTGCTGTTAGCATTTGTCTTATGTATTGAGCTGCTCCTTTGTTGGGTGCATGAATATTTACAATTGTTATATCTTCTTCTTGGATTGATCCCTTGATCATTATGTATTGTCCTTCTTTGTCTCTTGTATAGTCTATATTTTAAAGTCTCTTTTGTCGGATATTAGTATTCCTCCTCCAGCTTTCTTTTGATTTCCGTTTGCATGGAATATCTTTTTCCATCCCCTCACTTTTAGTCTGCATGTGTCCCTAGGTCTGGAGTGGGTCTCTTGTAGACAGCATATATACTGGTCTTGTTTTTGTATCCATTCAGCCAGTCTATGTCTTTTGGTTGGAGCATTTAATCCATTTACATTTAAGGTAATTTTCCATATGTATGTTCTTATTACCATTTTCTTAATATTTTGGGGTTTCTTATTGTAGGTCTTTTCCTTCTCTTATGTTTCCTGCCTAGATAAGTTCCTTTAGCATTTGTTGTAAAGCTGGTTTGGTGGTGCTGAATTCTCTTTGCTGTTGCTTGTCTGTCAAGGTTTTAATTTCTCCATTGAATCTGAATGAGATTCTTGCTGGGTGGAGTAATCTTGGTTGTAGGTTTTTCCCCTTTATCACTTTAAATATGTCCTGCTACACCCTTCTGGCTTGCAGAGTTTCTGATGAAAGTTCAGCTGTTAACCTTATGGGGATTCCCTTGTATGTTATTTGTTGCTTTTCCCTTACTTCTTTTAATATTTTGATTTGCATTTAATTTTTGATAGTTTGATTAATATGTGTCTTGGCATGTTTCTCCTTGAATTTATCCTGTATGGGACTCTCTGTGCTTTCTGGGCTTGACAGATTTTTTCCTTTCCCATATTCGGGAAATTTTCAACTATAATGTCTTCAAATATTTTCTCAGTCCCTTTCTTTTTCTTTTCCTCTTCTAGGACCCCTATATTTCGAATGTTGCTGCGTTTAATGTTGTCCCAGAATTCTCTGAGTCTGTCCTCAGTTTTTTTCATGTTTTTCTTTATTCTGCTCTGCAGTATTTACTTCCATTATTTTATCTTCCAGGTCTTATCCTTTCTTCTGCCTCAGTTATTCTGCTATTGATTCCTTCTAGAGAATGTTTAATTTCATTTATTTTGTTATTCTTCATTATTTGTTTGTTCTTTATTTCTTTTAGTTTCTTGTTAATCCTTTGTTGTATTTTCTCCATTCTATTTCCAAGATTTTGGATCATGTTTACAATCATTACTTTGAATTCTTTTTCAGGGTGACTGCCTATTTCATCTTCATTTGTTTGGTCTTTTGGGTTTTTACCTTGCTCCTTCATCTGCTGTATGTTTCTCTGTCTTCTCATTTTCCTAAACCTACTGTGTTTGGTGTCTTCTTTGCACAGGCTGCAGGTTCATAGTTCCCATTGTTTTTTGTGTCTGCCCCCAGTGGCTAGGGTTGTTTCAGTGGGTTGTGTAGGCTTCCTGGTGGAGGGAGTGGTGCCTGTGTTCTGGTGGATGAGGCTGGATCTTGTCTTTCTGGTAGGCAGGACCCTGTCTGGTGGTGTGTTTTGGGGTATCTGTGAACTTATTATGAATTTAGGCCGCCTTTCTTCTAATGGGTGGGGTTGTGTTCCTGTCTTGCTAGTTCTTTGGCATGGGGTGTCCAGCACTGTAGCTTGCTGTCCATTGAGTGGAGCTGGGTGTTAGCATTGAGATGGAGATGTCTGCGAGAGCTCTCGCCAATTGATATTATGTGGGGCTGGGGGATCTCTGGTGGTCCAATGTCCTGAACTCGGCTCTCCCACCTCAGAGGCTCAGGCCTGACATCCAGCCGGAGCACCAAGACCTTGTCAGCCACACGGTTTAATCTTCTCAGCATCATAATGGATTTGTGAAAACCCACAATGACCAAAAGAACCTCCAACAATCAGCAAATCCTTTCCTTGGCCTCCCAGTGCAGGGTCCTTATTTCTCCTATTTTAAAAACACACTCTCTTGACCCCTCTTCCTCCAAAATTTTCTGCTCCTGCCACTTCTTGCTTCATTGATTTCTCTATTTGTTTATATTTTGCCATTTGACTTTCAAAAAATGTTTAGGTATATTTTAATAACATAGGAAAAATTCTTATGAAATGATGTCAAGTAAAAGAATATATTTTCAAAAATGATTTTGTCCGGAACATATTATATAATTAAAAGGTATGTGCATAGAAAAGCAAAAATCAGCAGTAGTGATTGCATTTATGATCTGGATTATGTGAGGTTTCTTTCTCTATGGTTTATACTCTTCTGTATTTTCTACATTTCTACAGTAAGTATATTATATTCACGATAAAGTCAGTATTACTTTTAAAGGGCTCCACTGTGGATTTTTTTTAATTATGGTAAAATACAGACAGCATAAAATTTACCATTTTACCCATTTTAAAGTGTACAATCCAGTTGCATTAAGTACATCCACAAGGTTGTATAATCATCATCATTATCTAGTTTCACAAATTATTCAGAAATCCTGTACTGTTAAGCCCTCACTCCCATTCCGCCTCCACATGGCCCCTGGCAACCACTAATCTGTTTTCTTTTCCTGTTGCTTACCTATTCTGCCTATTTTATATAAGTGTCATTTTTACTTAGCAGAATGTCTTCAAGATTCATCCATGTTTTAGCTGTATTTTTATTGTGTGAAAAGTCACATAGCATAAAATTCACCCCTTTAACCTGTTTAAAGTGTACAGCTCAGTGGCATTTAGTACAATAAAATTTTGTACAACCATCACCAATACGTAGTTTCAGAACATTCTCATCACCCAAAAAGGAGACACCATATCCAATAAGCAGTCATGCCCCATTTCCCCTTTTCCCTAGCCCTTGCCAAACACTAATCTACTTTCTATATCTATGGATTTTCATATTCTGGATGTTTCATATAGATGGAATCATACAGTATGTGGTCCTTTGTTACTTACTTCCTTCACTTAGTACAATGTTTCCAAGGTTCATCCATGTTGTAGCATGTATCAGAATTTCATTTCTTTTTATGGCTAAATAATATTCCACTGCATATATTCAATATGTACCATATTTTGTTTATCCATTCATCTGTCAATAGATATTTGGGTTGTCTCCACCTTTTAGCTATTGTGAACATTGGTGTACAGGTATCTGTCTGAGTCCCTACTTTCAATTCTTTTGGGCATATACCTAGGAGTAGAATTGCTGGGTCATATATCAATTCTATGTTTAATTGTTTTGAGGGACCACCATGCTGTTTTCCACAGTGGCTGAACCATTTTTGCATTCCTAGCAGCAATACAGAAGGGTTTCTCAACATCTTCTCCAACACTTCCAACACTTATGTTCTTGGGTTTTGTTTCTTAATATAGCTGTCCTATGGGATATAGAGTGGTGTCTTATTGTTGTTTCTAATTTGCATTTCCCTAATGTTTACTGGTGTTGATCTTTTTTTTTTTTTACATCTTTATTGGAGTATAATTGCTTTACAATGGTGTGTTAGTTTCTGCTTTATAACAAAGTGAGTCAGTTATACATATACATATGTTCCCATATCTCTTCCCTATTGTGTCTCCCTCCCTCCCATCCTCCCTATCCCACCCCTCTAGGTGGTCACAAAGCACCGAGCTGATCTCCCTGTGCTATGCGGCTGCTTCCCACTAGCTATCTATTTTACGTTTGGTAGTGTATATATGTCCATGCCACTCTCTCACTTTGTTACAGCTTACCCTTCCTCCTCCCCATATCCTCAAGTCCATTCTCTAGTAGGTCTGTGTCTTTATTCCTGTCTTACCCCTATGTTCTTCATGACATTTTTTTTCTTAGATTCCATATATATGTGTTAGCATATGGTATCTGCTTTCTCTTTCTGACTTACTTCACTTTGTATGACAGACTCTAGGTCCATCCACCTCACTACAAATAACTCAATTTCGTTTCTTTTTATGGCTGAGTAATATTCCATTGTATATATGTGCCACATATTCTTTATCCATTCATCCGATGATGGACACTTAGGTTGTTTCCATCTCCTGGCTATTGTAAATAGAGCTGCAATGAACATTTTGGTACATGACTACATGACTCTTTTTGAATTATGGTTTCCTCAGGGTATATGCCCAGTAGTGGGATTGCTGGGTCATATGGTAGTTCTATTTGTAGTTTTTTAAGGAACCTCCATACTGTTCTCCATAGTGGCTGTACCAATTCACATTCCCACCAGCAGTGCAAGAGTTTTCCCTTTTCTCCACACCCTCTCCAACATTTATTGTTTCTAGGTTTTTTGATGAGGCCATTCTGACCGGTGTGAGATGATATCTCATTGTAGTTTTGATTTGCATTTCTCTAATGATTAATGATGTTGAGCATTGTTTCATGTGTTTGTTGGCACTCTGTATATCTTCTTTGGAGAAATGTCTATTTAGGTCTTCTGCCCATCACCTTTTTTTTTTTTTTTTTTGCCCATCACCTTTTGATATACTTATTGTTCATTTATATATCTTATTTGGAGAAGTGCCTATTCAAGTCCTTTGTCCATTTTTAATTGGATTTTTTTGTCTTTTGTTTGTTGAGTTTAAGAATTCTTTATATATTCTGAATCCAAGTTTCTTATTAGATATATTTTTCATAGAAATAGACAACAAGATTCTCAAATTTAGTTAGAAATTCAAAGGACTGGAATAGCAATTAACATTTCAAAAAGAAAAAACAATGTTGAAGGAATTACACTACTGATTTCAAGCTACAAGTGAGGCATTGGTTAAAGGACATACATTTAGATTAATGAAGCAGAATAGAGGCTCAAAATAGACCCACATATAAGTGGTCAATTGATTTTTGAAAAAGTACTCAAATACTTTGAGATATCAAGGGAATTGATAGTCCTTCCAACAAATGGTGCTAATACTACTTGGTGTCCATTTTGGGGAAAAAATGAACCTAGATTCTTAACTCACATACTGCACAAAAATTAACTTGAAATTTATCATAGACCAAAACATAGCAATTCAAATTATAAAGCATCTACAAAACAACATAGGAGAAATTTTTTGTACCTTTGAGGTAGACAAAAGATTTCTTAGGACAAAAAGGCATGAACCATAAGAAAATAAAAATTAAATTAGACATCTTAAAAAGTTTCGTTCTTAGAAAAAAAAACACGAAGATAATAAAAAGACTTGCTGGAGATTCTAACAAAGGACTTGCAAAAGGAATATATAAAAAGAAAACTTACAACTCAATACTATAAAGACAGATGGCCCAATATAAAATCAAATTAAAAATATTTTTAAATCCTATAAAAATCCAATCTAATATAAACTTCAAAATAAAATATAAAAATATCAAATGAACAAACATCTCAAATGAATTTATCACAAGTGGAGATACAAGTGACCAATGAGCATGTAAAGAAATGTTCAACATTATTAATCATCCTGAAAATGCAAATTAAAACTAAAATGCAAAACTTGTATGAATTCCCTATAACTGCTAAATTTAAAAAGGCTGACAATACTACCATACATTTCTGCTGGGAATGAAAAATGGTACAACAACTTTGGACAACAGTTGGGCAGTTTCTTATAAAGTTAAAAATATACTTGCCATAATATGTGGCAAGTGATATGTCAATATCACTTCCAGATATCTACTCAAGAGAAAAAAAAGTTTATGTTCACATGAAAACCTGCACATGAAAGTTTATTTATAGTCACCAAAACTAGGCACTACCCAAATGTTCATCAATATGTGAACAGAAATGTAAACATTGTGTATACATTCAATGGAATATTAGGTAGCAAAAAAAGATACAAACAATGAATACATGCCACAACATGGAGTTGGAATGTCTCAAAAGCATTATACCCCCCCCCCAAAATAAGCCAGGTACAAAGTACTACATAAGATATGGTTACATTTATATAAAATTCTAGAAAAAACAAAAATCATCTACAGTGATAGAAAACGGATCAGTGCATTTCTGAGTGTGCAATGGGGAAGTATGAATGCAAAGAGGCATGAGGAAACTTTTTCAGATACTGGAAATATTCTATATCTTGATTTTGATGGTGGTGAAGGGAGTGGGGCAAGGAAGTTATGCTAGCAACAAGGACGTTATGCTAGCAACAAGGACATTGCTTATGGCAAGTTCATTGTTTTTTGCTATATCTTTTTTTAACTTTTTATTTTGTATTGGAGTATAGTTGATTAACAATGTTGTGTTAGTTTCAGGTGTACAGCAAATTGATTCAGTGATACATATACATGTATCTATTCTTTTTCAAATTATTTTCCCATTTAGGTCATTACATAATATTGAGCACACTTTTCTGTGCTATACAGTAGGTCATTGTTGGTTATTCATTTTAAATATAGCAGTGTGTACATGTCAATCCCAAACTCCCTAACTATCCTTCCCCCCCCACTCTACCCCCTAGTAACCATAGGTTCGTTCTCTAAGTCTAGAGTCTGTTTCTGCTTTGTAAATAAGTTCATTTTATCATTTATTTTAGATTCTATAAGTGATATACAATGTTTGTCTTTCTCTGTCTGACTTACTTCACTAACTAAGTATGACAATCTCTAGGTCCATCCATGTTGCTGCAAATGGCATTATTTCATTCGTTTTAATGGCTGAGTAATATTCCATTGTATATATGTACCACATCTTCTTTATCCATTCATCTGTCGATGGACACTTAGGTTGCTTCCATGTGTTGGCTATTGTAAACAGTGCTGCAGTGAGCATTCGGACGTATGCATCTTTTTGAATTATAGTTTTCATCTTTTCCATATATATGCCCAGGAGTGGGATTGCTGGATCATATAGTAACTCTAAGTGTTTTAAGGAACCTCCATACTGTTCTCCACAGTGGCTGTACCAATTTACATTCCCACCAACAATGTAAGAGAGTTCCCTTCTCTCCACACCCTCTCCAGCATTTATCATTCATAGATTTTTTGATGATGGCCATTCTGACTGGTGTGAGGTGATATCTCGTAGTTTTGATTTGCATTTCTCTAATAATAAGCAATGTTGAACATCTTTTCATGTGCCTCTTGGCCATCTGTATGTCTTCTTTGGAGAAATGTCTATTTAGGTCTTCTGCCCATTTTTTTGATTGGGTTCTTTGTTATTATGATATTAAGCCTCATGAACTTTGTAAATTTTGGGGGCTAATCCTTTGTCGGTTGCATCTTTTGCGAATAATTTCTCCCATTCGGTGGGTTGTCTTTTTGTTTTGTTTATGGTTTCCTTTGCTGTGCAAAAGCTTTTGAGTTAAATTAGGTCCCATTTGTTTATTTTTGTTTTTATTTCCATTACTCTGGGAGGCAGATTGAAAAAGATATTGCTGCAATTTATGTCAAAGAGTGTTCTGCTATGTTTTCCTATAAGAGTTTTATAATGTCTGGTCTTACATTTAGGTCTTTAATCCATTATGAGTTTATTTTTGTGTATGGTGTTAAAGAGTGTTCTAATTTCATTTTTTTTACATGTAGCTGTCCAGTTTTCCCAGCATCATTGATTAAACAGACTGTCTTTCCTCCATTATATAGTATTGCCTCTTTATCATAGATTAATTGACTATAAGTGTGTGGGTTTATTTCTGGGCTTTCTATCCTGTTCCATTGATCTATATTTCTATTTGTGTGCCAGTACCATACTGTTTTGATGACTGTAGCTTTGTAGTATAGTCTGAAGTCAGGTAGCCTGATTCCTCAAGCTGTCTTTCTTTCTCAAGATTGCTTTGGCTATTCTGGGTCTTTCATGTCTCCATACAAATTTTAAGATTTTTTATTCAAGTTCTGTGAAAAATACCATTGGTAATTTGATAGGGATTGCACTGAATCTGTAGATTGCCTTAGGTAGTATAGTCATTTTGACAATATTGATTCTTCCAATCCAAGAACATGGTTTATCTTTCCATCTGATTGTGCCATCTTCAGTTTCTTTCATCAGCATCTTACAGTTTTTGGAGTACAGGTCTTTTGTCTCCTTAGGTAGGTTTATTCATAGGTATTTTATTCTTTTTGATGTGATGGTAAATGGGTTTGTTGCTTGAATTTCTCTTTCTGATCTTTCATTGATGTGCATAGAAATGCAACATATTTCTGTGTATTAATTTTGTAACCTGCGACTTTACCAAATTTATTAATGAGCTCTTAGTAGTTTTCTGGTGGTGTCATTAGGATTTTCTATGTATAGTACCATGTCATCTGCAAACAGTGACAGTTTAACTTCTTTTCCAATTTGGATTCCTCTTCTTTCTTTTTCTTCTCTGATTGCCATAGCTAGGACTTCCAAATCTATGTTGAATAAAAGTGGAAATAGTGGACATCCTTGTCTTATCCCTGACCTTAGTGAAATGCTTTCAGCTTTTCACCATTGAGTATGATGTTAGCTATAGGTTTGTCGTATATGGCCTGTATTGTGTTGAGGTAGGTTCCCTCTATGCCCACTTTCTGGAGAGGTTTTTTTTTTTTTATCATAAATGCGTGTTAAATTTTGTCAAGAGCTTTTTCTGCATCTACTGAAATGATCATATGGTTTTTATTCTTCAACTTGTTGATGTGGTGTATCACACTGATTGATTTGTGGATTTTGAAAAATCCTTGCATCCCTGGGATAAATCCCACCTAATCATGGTCTATGATCCTTTTAATTTATTGTTGGATTCAGATTGCTAGTATTTTGTTGAGTATTTTTGCGTCTGTGTTCATCAGTGATATTGGCCTGTAATTTTTCTTCTTTGTGGTATCTTTGTCTGGTTTTTGTATCAGCGTGATGGTGGACTCATAGAATGAGTTTGGGAGTTTTCCTCCCTCTTAAATTTTTTGGAACAGTTTCAGAAGGATAGGTATTAACTCTTCTGTAAATGTTTGATAGAATTTTCCTGTGAAGCCATCTGGTCCTGGACTTTTGTTTGTTGGGAATTTTTAAATCACAGTTTCAATTTCAGTACTTGTGATTCATCTGTTTGTTTTTTCTATTTCTTCTTGGTATATTGTGGGAAATTGTACCTTTCTAAGAATTTGTCCATTTCTTCCAGGTTGTCCATTTTATTGGCATATCGTTGCTTATAGTAGTCTCTTATGATCCTTTGTATTTCTGTAGTTCCAGTTATAACTTCTCCTTTATCATTTCTAGTTTTTTTCATTTGAGTCCTCACCCTTTTTTTCTTGATGCATCTGGCTAAAGGTTTATCAATTTTGTTTATCTTTTCAAAGAACCAGTTTGGGTTTCATTGGTCTTTGCTATTGTTTCCTTTGTTTCTATTTCATTTATTTCTCCTCTGATCTTTATGATTTCTTTCCTTCTACTAACTTTAGGTTTTGTTTGTTCTTCTTTCGCTAGTTGCTTTAGGTGTAAGGTTAGGTTTTTTATTTGAGATTTTTCTTGTTTCCTGAGGTAAGGTTGTATTGCTATAAACTTCCGTCTTAGAACTGCTTTTGCTGCATCCCATAGGTTTTGGATCATCGTGCTTTCATTTTCATTTGTCTCTAGGTATTTTTTGATTTCCTCTTTGATTTCTTCAGTGATCCATTGGTTTTAGTAGCATATTGTCTAGCCTCCACGTTGTTTGTGTTTTTTACAGTTTTCTTCTTGTAGTTTATTTCTAATCTCTTAGTGTTGTGGTCGGAAAAGATGCTTGATATGATTTCAGTTGTTTCAATTTACTGAAGCTCCTTTTGTGGCACAACATGTGGTCAGTCCGGGAGAATATTCCATGTGCACATGAGAAGAATGTGTATTCTGCTGCTTTTGGATGGAATACTCTATAAATATCAATTAAGTCCATCTGGTCTAATGTGTCATTTGAGGCCTGTGTTTCCTTATTGATTTTCTGTCTTGATGATCTGTTCGTTGATGAAAGTGGGGTGTTAAAGTCCCCAACTATTATTGAATTGCTGTCGATTTCTCCCTTTATGACTGTTAGTAGTTGCCTTATATATTGAGGTGCTCCTATGTTGGGTGCATATATATTTACAATTGTTATATTGTCTTCTTGGATTGATCCCTTGATCATTATGTAGTGTCCTTCTTTATCTCTTGTAATAGTATTTTAAATCTGTTTTTTCTTATATGAGTATTGCTACTCCAGTTTTCTTTTGATTTCCATTTGCATGGAATACCTTTTTCCATCCCTTCACTTTCAGTCTGTATGTGTCCTTAGATCTGAAGTGGGTCTCTTATAGACAGTATATATATGGGTCTTGTTTTTGTATCCAGTCACCCAGTCTATATGTTTTGGTTGGAGCATTTATCCATTTACAATTAAGGTAATTATTGATATGTATGTTCTTATTGCCATTTTGTTGCTTGTTTTGGATTTGTTTTTGTAGGTCTTTTTTCTTCCCTTCCTTTTTCATTCTCTTCTCCTCCTGTGATTTGATGACTACCTTCAGTGTTGTGTTTGGATTCCTTTTTCTTTTTTTGTGTGTATCTATTGTAGATTTTTGTTTCCAGTTACCATGCAGTTTTGATATAGCAGTCTATATATAAACAAGATTGTTTTAAGTTGCTGGTCTTTTAATTTCAATGCATTTCCAATATCCTGCATTTGTGCTCTCCTCTCCTCACAATTACGGATTTTGATATCATATTTGTGTGTGGATGATTTCCTACCTTTACTGTATGTTTGACTTCACTGGTGAGCTTTTCCATTAGTAATTTTCTTGTGTCTAGTTGTGGTCTTTTCTTTTCCACTTAGAGAAGTTCCTTTAGCATTTGTTGCATAGCTGGTCTCATGGTTCTGGATTCTCTTAGATTTTGCTTGTCTGTAAAGCTTTTGGTTTCTCTGTGAAATCTAAATGAGAGCTTTGCTGGGTAGAGTATTTTCATCATTTTAAATATATCATGCCACTCCCTCTGGCCTGCAGAGTTTCTGCTGAGAAATCAGCTGATATCCTTATGGGAGTTCCCTTGTATGTTGTTTGTTGCTTTCTCCTTCTTGCTTTTAATATTTTTTCTTTGTCTCTAATTTGTCAGTTTGATTACTGTGTGTCTCAGCATGTTCCTCCTTGGGTTTATCCTGCCTGGCACTCTCTGTGCTTCCTGGACTTGGGTGACTGTTTCCTTTCCCATGTTAGGGAAGTTTTCAGCTATTTTCTCTTCAGATATTTTTTCAGGTTCTTTCTCTCTCTCTTCTCCTCCTGGGGCCCCTATAATGTGAATATTGGTTAATTTAATGTTGTACCAGAGGTCTCTTAGACTGTCTTCATTTCTTTTCATTCTTTTTTCTTTATTCTGTTCTGTGACAGTGATTTCCACCATTCTGTCTTCCAGGTCACTTATCCATTCTTCTGCCTCAGTTATTCTGCTATTGATTCCTTCTAGTGTAGTTTTCATTTCGGTTATTGTATTGTTCATCTCTGTTTGTTTGTTCTTTAGTTCTTCTAGTTCTTTGTTAAACATTTCTTGCATCTTCTTGATCCTTGCCTCCATTCTTTTTCTGAGATCTTGGATCATCTTCACTATCATTATTCTGAATTCTTTTCCCAGTAGATTGGCTATCTCCACTTCACTTACTTGTTCACCTGGGGTTTCATCCATACCCATTCTCTGGGTGACCCACAAACTGGAAAATCATTATATCAGAGACAGTATCCCACAGGAATGAAAGTTCTGAGCCCCACATCAGGCTTCCCAGCCTGGGGGTCCGGCAATGGGAGGAGTCCCTAGAGATTCTGGCTTTGAAAGCCAGCAGGGTTTGATTGCAGTACTTCCACAGGACAGTGGGAAACAAAAACTCTGCTCTTGGAGGGCACACACAAAGTCTCATGTGCACCAGGACCCAGGGGAAAAAAGCAGTGACTCTATAAGGGATTGGTCCAGACCTACCTGCTAGTATTGGAGGATCTCCTGCAGAGGTGGGGGGCAGCTGTGGCTCACTGCAGGGACAAAGACACTGGTAGCAGCAATTCTGGGAAATACTCATTGGTGTGAGCTCTCTTGGAGGCCACCAACAGCCACACCAACAGCCTGTAGGCTCCAGTGCTGGGACACCTCAGGCCAAACAATTAACAGAGCAGGAACACAGTACCCCCCACATCAGCAGACTAGTGGCTTAAAGTCTCCCTCAGCATGGCTCTGCCCACCAGAGAGACAAGACCCAGCTGCACCCACCACTGGGCAGGAGCCAACCCCTCCCATCAGGAAACTTGCACAATCCTCTTAGACAGCCTCATCCACCATAGGGCAGACAGCAGAAGCAAGAACTAAAATCCTGCAGCCTGTGGAACAGAAACCCTAATCACAGAAATTTAGACAAAATGAGATGGCAGAGGAATATATCCCAGATGAAGGCAAGGTCATTTTCCTTTAGGAGATGACAGGGGTCTACCAAGCAGACTACCTCACTAGTGCTGATCAGGCAGCTCCTGACTGACTGGTCCTATATTACACCTCTGGGAGAGGCCAAAAATGTAATTAAGTTAACTCTCAGTTTGGTAACAAGGATCTTGGCATAAGTGACTATTTTGGTTCTGTTGTCTTCTTTATAACAGGCATTTTGGGCCTGTTGATTTCAATTGTTGGAAATGTATTGAGAAATTTGTTCTTGTTTTGGTAAATGTTCCATGTTCACTTGGGAAGTATGTATTTAATATGGTATATAAATGTATATAATGAAGAATGCATGTTCTTTAATTGTTCATTTTAATATCCTATCTATGTCAATGAGGTTGTTTCTTAGTCTTTTTGTTCAAATTTTTCATATCTCAACTGGATTTTTCTGTTTGTTCTAACAGTTACCAAGAGAGCTATGTTAATGCCTCCCACTCTGTGTTTTTGTGTATTTGTTCTTTTAGTTCCACAATTTACCCTTTGTATGTTTTGGAACTATGTTATTTGGAATATGCAAATTTAGGATTGTAATATCATCATGGAGGATTGACCCTTAATCATGAAAGCATCCTATCTGTTTATAATGCTGCTTATTCCCTTCATGTCTACATTTTTAATATTATTATAGCTACATCAGTTACCCTTTGGTTAGTGTTTGCATGATATATTCATTTTTCCCCTTTAACTTTAAATTTTCCTGCGTTTTTATTTTTATGGTATGTCTCTTTTTGTGGCTCAATAGTTTCTTTTTAAATTCAGCCTCACAATCATCCCTGTTAGTTCACTTTCATTTAATGGGATTACTTATATAATTGGTTTTAATTCCACCATTTTACTATTTATTTTCTATTTGTCCCACTTGTGGCATGATCCATTTTTCTCTCATTTGCTTTGTTCTTTTGGATAAATCAATTATTTAAAAAATTATTATTAAATTTTCCCCTCTATTAAGTTGTTAGGTGTGCATTCTTTTGTCATTCCTTTAGGTTACCCTAGACTTTACAACATGCAGGTTTGACCAACTCAAATTTATGATAAATGAGTGGTTTTTAGTCTTCCTCTGTCAATGTTAAGACCATAGTACATTTTAACACTGTATGCCTCCAGTCTTTTCTGCTACTGTTTCAATGAGGTTTTATCTCCACATATTATTTAAAGACATTATTATTGTTACTGTTTTATACAATCAACATTCATTTACATTTGTCTACACTTTTAGTTGTTGCAGTGGTCTTCATCCATTTCTGCATTTCTCTACTTCTGTCTGGGATCATTTTTATTTCGCTTGAATAACTCTGGTCTTTTGATGTGGATCTGTGGGAGATGAATTCTTGTTTTGTTTATCTGAAAATCCTTCATTTAACATAATATATAAAGATTATTTTTGCTCTGCGCAGAACACGAGGTTGGTACTCATTTCTTTTCACCACTTAAAAATGTCATTCTATTATCTTTTCACCAACAATTGTTTTTTGTTGAAATTTAGCTATCACTTTTATTGGTTCTTCTTTCATGGTAATGGACTATTTTCCTTTAGCTGATTTTAATATTTTATTTTTTAATTTATTTTTTAGCAGTTTTATTAAGATGATGATCCCAGGTATGTATGTGTGAGTGTGTGTATGTGTGTGTGTGTGTGTTTATCCTACATAGATGTTATAGAGATTCTTGAATATGTGACTTTATATTTTTCATCAGATTTGAAAATTCCTCATCAAATATCTTTTCAAATATTGCTTCTGTTCCATTCAATCCCTCCCCCCAAGTCTTATGATGTCAATTACCCATATATTAGAATATCTTACGTTGGCCTTTATACCTTGTCTGTATTTTTCATCTGTTTTTTCTTTTTTTTCCTCTCTGTGGTTCTGCCTGGATATTTTTCTGATTTAGCTTTAAGTTTACTAACTGTCTTCTGCTATGTCTATACTGCTGCTAAACTTAATGAGATACTAACTTAAATTATCATATTTTTCAGTTTTAGTGAACACTCAGAGGGAGGTTTGTCTTATATGAAATACGCCATAATATCCACCTAAATGACCTTTTTTTGTTGAAATAACAAATTTTAAAGGAACTTTTAGAAATACACGAAATGGTATCTGTCATGAGCTTACTGTCTTAACAGCAAAATTTCAGAGATTTTAATTTTTTCTATGCTACATTCTTTATTTACTTAGTCCCATATTTAAAAAAATTTTTAACCTCTTTACTGTGAAGTAGTTATGGATACACATACAGTTGTTAGAAATAATACCTAGAGATCTCATGTAATCTTTACTCTGTTTCCCAAGGGTGACATCTTACAAAATTATGTTGCAGAGGAGCTTCAAGAAGGCAGAAGAGTAAGATGTGGAGATCACCTTCCTCCCCACAGATACATAAGAAATACATCTACATGTGGAACAACTCCTACAGAACACCTACTGAACGCTGGCAGAAGACCTCAGACCTCCCCAAAGGCAAGAAACTCCCCACGTACCTGGGCAGGGCAAAAGAAAAAAGAAAAAAGAGACAAAAGAATAGGGACGGGACCTGCACCAGTGGGAGGGAGCTGTAAAGGAGCAAAGGTTTCCATACACTCGGAAGCCCCTTCATGGGCGGAGACTGCGTGTGGCAGAGGGGGGAAGCATCAGAGCCACAGAAGAGAGAGCGCAGCAACAGGGGTGCAGAGGGCAAAGCAGAGAGATTCCCACACAGAGGATCAGTGCCGACCAGCACTCACCATCCCGAGAGGCTTGTCTGCTCACCCGCCTGGATGGGTGGGGGCTGGGAGCTGAGGCTCAGGCCTCAGAGGTCAAATCCCAGGGAAAGGACAGGGGTTGGCTGTGTGAACACAGCCTGAAGGGGTCTAGTGCACCACAGCTAGCTGGGAGGGAGTCCAGGAAAAAGTCTGGAGCTGCCGAAGAGGCAAGAGACTTTTTCATGCCTCTTTGTTTCCCAGTGCGTGAGGAGAGGGGATTAAAAGTGCCACTTAAAGGAGCTCCAGAGATGGGCATGTGCCGTGGCTATCAGCACGGACCCCAGAGATGGGCATGAGACGCTAAGGCTGAGGCTGAAGCCACCAAGAAGCCTGTGTACAAGCACAGGTCACTATCCACACCTCCCCTCCCAGGAGCCTGTGAAGCCCGCCACTGCCAGGGTCCTGTGATCCAGGGACAACTTCCCTGGGAGAACACATGCCATGCCTCAGGCTGGTACAACGTCATGCTGGGCTCTGCCACCGCAGGCTCGCCCCACACTCTGTACCCCTCCTCCCCCCAGCTTGAGTGAGCCAAAGCCCCCGAATCAGCTGCTCCTTTAACCCCGTCCTGTCTGAATGAAGAACAGACACCCTCAGGTGACCTACACGCAGAGGCGGGGCCAAATCCAAAGCTGAAACCCAGGAGCTGTGTGAACAAAGAAGAGAAAGGGAAATTTCCCCCAGCAGTCTCAGGAGCAGCGGATTAAATCTTCACAATCAACTTCATGTACAATGCATCTGTGTAATACCTGAATAGACAACGAATCATCCCAAATTGAGGAGATGGACTTTGGGAGCAACGATATATATATATTTTTTCCCTTTTTCTCCTTTTGTGTGTGTGTATATGTATACTTCTGTGTGTAATTTTGTCTGTATAGCTTTGCTTTTACCATTTGTCCTAAGGTTCTGTCTGTACGGTTTTTTTTGTTTTTGTTTTTTTTAGTATAGATTTTAGCACTTGTTATCATTGGTGGATTTGGTTTGGTTGCTCTCTTCTTTCTTTCTTTCTTTTTATTTTTATTACTTAAAATTTTTTTAATAATTATTTTTTATTTTAATAACTTTTTTATTTTATTTAATTTTATCTTCTTCTTTCTATCTTTCTTTTTTTTCTCCCTTTTATTCTGAACCATGTGGATGACAGGCTCTTGGTGCTTCAGCCAGGCGTAAGGGCTGTGCCTCTGAGGTGGGGGAGCCAAGTTCAGGACATTGCTCCAGGCAATGTCAAATGGCGAAAATCTCCCAGAGATCTCCAGCTCAATGCCAAGACCCAGTTCCACTCATTGACCAGCAAGTTACAGTGCTGGACACCTGATGCAAAACAACTAGCAGGACAGGAACACAACCCTACCCATTAGCAGAGAGGCTGCCTAAAATCATAATAAAGCCACAGACACCCCAAAACACACCACCAGACGTGGACCTACCGACCAGAAACACAAGATCCAGCCTCATCCACCAGAAAACAAGCACTAGTCCCCTGCACAAGAATGCCCACACAACCCACTGAACGAACCTTAGCCACTGGGGGCAGAAACCAAAAGCAACCAGAACTACGAAACTGCAGCTTGTGAAAAGGAGACCCAAACACAGTAAGTTAAGCAAAATGACAAGACAAAGAAACACACAGCAGATGAAGGAGCAAGGTAAAAACCCACCAGACCTAACAAATGAAAGAGAAATAGGCAGTCTACCTGAAAAAGAATTCAGAGTAATGATAGTAAAGATGATCCAAAATCCTGGAAATAGAATGGAGAAAATACAAGAAACGTTTAACAAGAACCTACAAGAACTAAACAGCAAATAAACAGTGATGACCAAAACAATAGATGAAATTAAAAATTATCTAGAAGGGATCAATAGCAGAATGACTGAGGCAGAAGAATGGATAAGTGACCTGGAAGATAAAACAGTGGAATAAACTACTGCAGAGCAGAATAAAGAAAAAAGAATGAAAAGATCTGAGGACTGTCTCGGAGACCTCTGGGACAACATTAAACACACCAACATTCGAATTATAGGGGTCCTAGAAGAAGAGAAAAAGAAAGGGACTGAGAAAATATTCGAAGAGATTATAGTTGAAAACTTCCCTAATATGGGAAAGGAAATAGTCTGTCAGGTCCAGGAAGCACAGAGAGTCCTATACAGGATAAATCCAAGGAGAAAGATGACAAGACACATATTAATCAAACTGTCAAAAATTAAATACAAAGAAAGCATATTAAAAGCAGCAAGGAAAAAACCACCAATAACATACAAGGGAATCCTGATAAGGCTAACAGCTGGTCTTTCAGCAGAAACACTGCAAGCCAGAAGGGAGTGGCATGACATATTTAAAGTGATGAAGGGGAAAATCCTACAATGGAGATTACTCTACCCAGCAAGGATCTCATTCAGATTTGATGGAGAAATTAAAACCTTTAGAGAGAAGCAAACGCTGAGAGAGTTCAGCACCACCAAACCAGCTTTACAACAAATGCTTAAGGAACTGCTCATAACAGGAAACACAAGAGAAGGAAAAGACCTACAATAACAAACACAAAACAATTAAGGAAATAGTAATAGGAATGTCCATATCGATAACCTTAAATGTAATGGATTAAATGCTCCAACAAAAGACATAGACTGGCTGAATGGATACAAAAACAAGACCTGTATATATGCTGTCTTCAAGAGACCCACTTTAGACCTAGGGACACATACAGACAGAAAGTGAGGTGATGGAAAAAGATATTCCATGCAAATGGAAATCAAAAGAAAGCTGGAGTAGCAATTCTCATATCAGACAAAATAGACTTTAAAACAAAGACGATTACAAGAGACAAAGAAGGACACTACATAATCATCAAGGGATCGATCCAAGAAGAGGATATAACAATTGTAAATATTTATGTTCCCAACATACGAGCACCTCAATAAATAAGGCAAATAGCAACAGCCATAAAAGGGGAAATTGACAGTGACAGAATCATAGTAGGGGACTTTAACACCCCACTTTCGCCAATGGACACATCATCCAAAATGAAAATAAATAAGGAAACACAAGTTTTAAATGATACATTAAACAAGTTGGACTTAATTGATATTTATAGGACATTCCATGCAAAAATAACAGGATACACTTTTTTCTCAACTGCTCATGGAACATTCTCCAGGATAGATCATATCTTGGGTCACAAATCAAGACCTGATAAATATAGGAAAATTGAAATCCTGTCAAATATCTTTTCTGATGACAATGCTATGAGACTAGAAATCAATTACAGGAAAAAATCTGTAAAAAATACAAAGACATGGAGGCTAAACAATACACTACTTAATAACCAAGAGATCACTGGAGAATTCAAAGTGGAAATCAAAAAATACCTAGAAACAAATAACAATGAAAACACGATGACCGAAAACCTATTGTATGCAGCAAAAGCACTTCTAAAAGAAAGTTTATAGCAATACCATCCTACCTAAGAAACAAGAAACATCTCAAATAAAAAACATAAACTTACACCTAAAGCAATTAGAGAAATAAGAACAAAAAAACCCCAAAGTTAGCAGAAGGAAGGAAATCATAAAGATCAGATCAGAAGTAAATGATAAAGAAGTGAAGGAAACAATAGTAAAGATCAATAAAACTAAAAGCTGGTTCTTTGAGAAGATAAAGAAAATTGATAAACAATTAGCCAGACTCATCAAGAAAGAAAGGGAGAAGACCCAAATCAATACAATTAGAAATGAAAAAGGAGAAGTAACAACTGACACTGCAGAAATACAAAGGATCATGAGAGATTACTACAAGCAATTATATGGCAATAAAATGCGCAACCTGGAAGAAATGGACAAATTCTTAGAAATGCACAACCTGCCAAGACTGAACCAGGGAAGAAATAGAAAACATAAACAGATCAGTCACAAGCACTGAAATTGAAACTCTGATTAAAAATTTTCCAAAAAACAAAGGCCCAGGGCCAGATGGCTTTACAGGCGAACTGTATCAAACATTTAGAGAAGAGCTAACACCTATCCTTCTCAAACTCTTCCAAAATATAGCAGAGGGAGGAACACTCCCAAACACATTCTACGAGGCCACCATCACCCTGATACCAAAACCAGACAAAGATGTCACAAAGAAAGAAAACTACAGGCCAATATCACTGATGAACATAGATGCAAAAATCCTCAACAAAATACTAGCAAACAGAATCCAACGGAACATTAAATGGTTCATACACCATGAGCAAGTGGGTTTTATTCCAGGAATGCAAGGATTCTTCAATATATGCAAATCAATCAATGTGATACACCATATTAACAAAGTGAAGGAGAAAAACCACATGATCATCGCAATAGATGCAGAGAAAGCTCTCAAGAAAATCCAACACCGATTTATTACAAAAACCCTCCAGAAAGTAGGCATAGAGGGAACTTACCTCAACATAATAAAGGCCATATATGAAAAACCCACAGCCAACCTTGTCCTCAATGGTGAAAAACTGAAACCATTTCCACTAAAATCAGGGACAAGACAAGCTTTCCCAGTCTCACCACTATTATTCAACATAGTTTTGGAAGTTTTAGCCACAGCAGTCAGAGAAGAAAAAGAAATAAAAGGAATCGAAATCGGAAAGAAGAAGTAAAGCTGTCACTGTTTTTAGATTACATGATACTATACCTAGAGAATCCTAAAGATGCTACCAGAAAACTACTAAAGTTAATCAATGAATTTGGTAAAGTAGCAGGATACAAAATTAATGCACAGAAATCTCTTGCATTCCTATACACTAATGATGAAAAATCTGAAAGTGAAATTAAGAAAACATTCCCATTTACCATTGAAAAAAGAGAATAAAATACCTAGACATAATCCTACCTAAGGAGACAAAATATCTGTATGTAGAAAACTATAAGACACTGATGAAAGAAATTAAATATGACACAAACAGATGGAGAGTTATATCATGTTCTTGGATTTGAAGAATCAACACTGTGAAAATGACTCTACTACCCAAAACAATCTACAGATTCAATGCAATCCCTGTCAAACCACCACTGACATTTTTCACAGAACTAAGACAGAAAATTTCACAATTTGTATACAAACACAAAAGACCTCGAATAACCAAAGCAATCTTGAGAAAGAAAAATGGAGCTGGAGGAATCAGTTTCCCTGACTTCAGACTATACTACAAAGCTACAGTAATCAAGACAGTATAGTACTGTCACAAAAACAGAAATATAGATCAGTGGAACAGGGTAGAAAGTCCAGAGATAAACCCACGCACATATGGTCACCTTATCTTTGATAAAGGAGGCAAGAATATACAGTGGAGAAAAGACAGCCTCTTCAATATGTGGTGCTGAGAAAACTGGACAGCTACATGTAAAAGAATTAAATTAGAACATTCTCTAACACCGTACACAAAAATAAACTCAAAATGGATTAAAGACCTAAATGTAAGGCCAGACACTATCAAACTCTTAGAGGAAAACATAGGCAGAAGACTCTGTGACATAAATCACAGCAAGATCCTTTTTGACCCACCTCCTAGAGAAATGGAAATAAAAACAAAAATAAACAAATGGGACCTAATGAAACTTCACAGCTTTTGCACAGCAAAGGAAACCATAAACAAGGTGAAAACAAAACCCTCAGAATGGGAGAAAGTATTTGCAAATGAAGCAACCGACTAAAGATTAATCTCCAAAATTTACAAGCAGCTCATGCAGCTCAATTAAAAAAAACAAACAACCCAATCCAAAAATGGGCAGAAGACCTAAATAGACATTTCTCCAAAGAAGATATACAGATTGCCAGCAAACACATGAAAGAGTGCTCAACATCATTAATCATTACAGAAATGCAAATCAAATCTAAAATGAGATGTCATCTCACACTGGTCAGAATGGCCATCATCAAAAAACCTACAAACAATAAATGCTGGTGAGGGTGTGGAGAAAAGGGAACCCTCTTGCACTGTTGGTGGGAATGTAAATTGATTCCACCACTATGGAGAACACTGTGGAGATTCCTTAAAAATCTAAAAATAGAACTACCATACGACCCAGCAATCCCACTACTGGGCATATACCCTGAGAAAACCATAATTCAAAAAAAAAAAAAAAAGAATCATGTACCACAATATTCATTGCAGCTCTATTTACAATAGCCAGGACATGGAAGCAACCTAAGTGTCCATCAACAGATGAATGGATAAAGAAGATGTGGCACATTTATACAATGGAATATTACTCAGCCATAAAATGAAATGAAATTGAGTTTTTTGTAGTGAGGTAGATGGACCTAGAATCTGTCATACAGGGTGAAGTAAGCCAGAAAGAGAAAAACAAATACCATATGCTAACACATATATATGGAATCTAAAAAAAAAATTGGTAATGGAGAACCTATGGGCAAGACGGGAATAAAGACGCAGACCTACTAGAGAATGGACTTGAGGATAAGGGGTAAGGGGAGGGGTAAGTGTAATCTGGGACAAAGTGAGAGAGTTGCATGGACATATCTACACTACCAAATGTAAAATAGATAGCTAGTGGGAAGCAGCCGCATAGAACAGGGAGATCAGCTCGGTGCTTTTTGACCACCTAGATGGGTGGAATAGGGAGGGTGGGAGGGAGGGAGACGCAAGAGGGAAGAGATATGGGGATATATGTATATGTATAACTGTTTCACTTTGTTATAAAGCGGAAACTAACACAACATTTTAAAGCCATTTTACTCCAATAAAGATGTTAAAAAACACAAAACTATATTGCAATTTTACAACCAGGATATAATTGATAAAATCATTGATAATATCCACTACTTTATTCAGATTTCCCCAGTTTTACTTGTATTCCTTTGTGTTTGTGTGTGTGTGTGTGTGCATTTAGTGTAATGCAATTTTATCACGTACATAAGGTCATGTATCTACACAACAGTTGAGATACTTAACAGTTCCAGCATCACAAAGATCCCTCACATTGCCCCTTTATAACTATACCTACTGCCCTCCTGCCACCCCATCACTAACCACATGCAACCATTAATCCATCCTTCATGTCTATAATTTTTCATTTTGAGAAAGCTATAAGGCTGAAATCAAACACTATAGAATCTTTTGGTATTGTCATTTTTCACTCAGCATAATTCCCCAAAGATCCATTTAATTTGTTGCTTATATCAATAATGCATTCCTTTTTATTTCTGAGTAGTATTCTATGGTATGAATGTACCGATTCACCTGTTGAATGGTATCTGGGTTGTTTCCCAGTTTTTTGCCCATTGTGAATAAAGCTGTTATAAACATTTGTGTACAGATTTTTGTGTAAATATATATGGATTCAGAGAACATTATCTGGGAAGCTGTGCCTATAGTTGCCTGAAGAGGAGATGGCAGGCAAGGGGTTAGGAAAGGGTTTGGGAAGGCTTTCGAGTGGTGAAGTCCTGGGGGTTTGAACTTACTGCTTCTCTGAGGGGTCTTTTCTACATTGTAGATATGTTTAGCAGACACTGATGAGGAAAGAGTGAGAGGGTGAGAGAGAGAGAGAATCAATAAATGAAATATATATTTGAGGTCAACAGTTTATGGAATAGAGTATATTCATCTACAGTTTTTTAATATACATAGAAACTTGCCAAACAGAATTTATATCAAACTATACATACTCTTTCATAAACTGATTTTTAAAATACGATTTATCTTTGCAAAAGTTATGTTTTTTTAATTAAAAAGAGAAGAGATAAAGAAAAATGGAGACGATGTCTCAGGCTGATCAAATCCAGAATTGCCACGCTGAAAGCCAAGACAACCAAAAGTTAGAAAATGAAGGAGGTGCCTTTGTTCTCTGTTTTTAAATCCAGTAACACTTCTGTCTTTACAAATAAAGTCTCAAAATACCATTTAAAAAATTCTGGGCAGCAGAAATACATTGGAATATCAGAATAATATAATTTTATGTGATATTGACAAAGAATTTGCCCTGTGTAAATTGTGTTAAATGTTCTGTATTTCCAATTTATAAGCTTAATCCCACAAAAGACTGTGTAAAGAAATTTCCATAGGCAAATCTCTGAGTCTTAGGAGGGAAGAGTGTTTCATTGTAAGCAGAAGGCTTTTTTGAGTGTCAGTTTTATTGAGCTATAATTTACATACAGTAGCATTCATCCTTTTTAGTGTACATTTTCCTGGGTTTTGACAAATACATGCCTTAATGTAACCACCACCACAATCAAGACACAGAACATTTTCATTACTCATCCCCTAGCAAAATTCCCTTTTTTCTCTAGGAAATAAATCCTTCTCGCCACCTCCCGCAGGCAGTCTCTGATCTGTTTCTGTTCCTATTGAGTTTCCTTTTGCAGAATGGCATATCAGTAGCCCAAGGCATTTTTAACAGCCCAATTGTCTTATAAATAGTACACTGAGATTATGATTTCTTTTTAAAATTAAAATGTGCACTGATGCAAGGCATGAGAGGCTTTACTTAACTCTAGCCCTCCTGGGCTGATACAGTTCAAAAAACGACATTTTCTTCTTCTTAACATATTATTGACCCTGGGGGATTTTTGCAGAAACTAACAGCTGTGGCTGGCAGTTTGTTATGTAAGTGAATATTGAAACACCCATGTTTGAGTAAATATCAACAACTATTTTTGCACTTAATGTATTTATTTGAAACTTTGTACATGTCTTACTAAAGCATTCTAATATTTTGTTAGAGTGTGATAGGCAGTATAGCAGTCACCTCTGTTCAGGGGAAAGAACATCTATTACAAATACACTGTGTTTCACTGCACTTTCCCCTGGAAGAACAGACTCTACACTTTCTGGAGGCATTTTTTTAGCCCTGTGGGTATTATTTCCTCTAGAATATGTTTCTTTTTATTTTACCTGATAGTCAACAATGTGGATCTTTGCAGGAGGCTCTTTTAGAAAGGCCACAAGACGGACCAGGTGCAAGACTACCACTACATTCACCAGAATGGTCAATTATCCATTCTCTAGCTACTGCTAACAAAAATTGCTTGTAGGGCTTCCCTGGTGGTGCAGTGGTTGAGAGTCCGCCTGCCGATGCAGGGGACACGGGTTCCTGCCCCGGTCCGGGAAGATCCCACATGCCGCAGAGCGGCTGGGCCCGTGAGCCATGGCCGCTGAGCCTGCACGTCCAGAGCCTGTGCTCCGCAACGGGAGAGGCCGCAACAGTGAGAGGCCCGCGTACCGCAAAAAAAAAAAAAAAAAAAATGCTTGTAAGTCATTTTATTCTGTGCATTATGGCTACAATAAAATTTAAACGCATTGAATAAACCACAATTACTCAAATAGAAACCCACTTTCTTATACCATTTTCCTGTTTTCTGGAGGATATTGATGTGTGCCAGTTATTGATCAGATCAATCAACTCCTTTCATACATTTATTATACTCTAATATACAAGTGGACTTAGTTATCTGATGGCCAGTCCTCCTGTCTTCCTTTCCTGTGGATGCTATGGAAGCGTCATGAATAGTTTCCACCATGCGGACTAGCCTCTTGTCTTTCCATGTAAGAAGAATCACTTCTCCCTTCCATGAGAATGTTGTTTTCCCTCTCTGTAGATTTTTAGATTTCTCCTTTAATTGGTTTGGTAGGCCATGATTCTCTCTTAGAGTCCCACAAACTGGTTTTATTTTTCAACAACATTTCAGATGTGGACACACTGTTGTAATAATTGTCTTGGTAAATATGGTGCCATGAACCAAGATAAGGTTGTAGGGCCGATAGTATTGTTTCTTGCAGTTTCTTTCCTTCACCTGTGTAAATCTCAAGGTTGCATATATATCCAGTTTCATTTTCACTAACCATCCTGAGCAAAATTCCATATTTTGTAAGTTTTCTGGGATTATAGGTTTTGAATCTGAGCTGTCCTCTCCACTTTATCATTGCCTCCTCAAGTGATAGCTCTTGTTTGGGTATGTAGATCGATTGAAATTTTGGTAGAAAATAATCCAAAAGAGGTTTAACTTTTGAAATTCTGTCTGCAGGAAGTGGAGTTTCTGAGTTATCGTTAAAGTGAAGAAATGTCATTTTTTTGTTCAAATCTTCTCATCATAATCTTTGGAAAGACAGGTGTTTCTAGTAAGGGATCAGTCGACCAATATTCTTTCCACTGTGACTTTCTTATTTGTCCCATCAAAATTATTAATCCAAGAAACTTCTTCATGTCACTGTTGGTTACATCAGTCCATTTTAAAGCCTTATCATACTTCTTATATGATTTTTATTCTGTTGGTAATACGAATTTATTTGAGAAGTGCCCAGCTCAAAAAAGTTGTTACCAAAAATTAATTCTGTTATTTCACTAACACTTTGCAGGTTATTACATTCAATAGTTACACCTGACACACCTGTAAAGTCTTCTAATTTACGTGAAATCTTGTCTTGAGTCCACTCTTCTGTAGAAGCAAAGGAGCATTCTCCACACTGTGAGTTTCACTTTTACTTTCCACATCAGAATCAATCACTAAGGTTTTTTTGTCTTTTTGTTGATCTAATATTCACATTGTCTGAATCAGAAGTATATTCTGAAGACCTATCATCTTCTGATACATTAGTATATATGTCGCTTGGACAATCAGAGAAAGTATCTGCATAAAATTCACTGAAAAATTCTTATTCACTCAGAATTTCACGATGCATCACTTTTGAAAATTTTACAGTAATAAACTTGCATTTATAATATACACAGCGTTGGAACAAAAACCTAACGTGAACGATAACAACAATCATAAGTTGTATAATGAACCCTTGATCAATTTTAAGGTCTAACAACTTTGCCTGGTGATGTTAATTGTATCACTCTCTAAAAACGTATTGATACATCTCTGCTCAAAAAATTCTTAACAGACTGCCTGGGTTTGAATTCCAGTACTGCCAATCACTAGTTGGGTGTCTTTGAGTCATTTACTTTAACTCAGAAACTCGATTTCTTTTTGTGTAAAATTTGGAAGCAAAAAATAATAAAGCAAACAACAATAACAAAAAAGTACACTGCCCTTTGAGACTTCAAAAAATAAACTATCTGGCATCACTTTATTTTAAAACTTCTTCAGCTGAAAAGAGAGGAATGGTGCTCAGTGCTTTGGGCAAATTACCTAACCTCTGTGGGCCTCAGTTTACACTTGTGTAAATGGGGAAAACAAGTGTACCTCCTCTACAGTATTGTTTTTGTGAGGATTGAATGAGACACAATCCATCTAAAGTTTTGAACAATAGTAGGCTCTTGTAAACACTCAAAAGAATGTGACCTATCATAATTACAATTTGAATTTATATAGCCTGAATATAACAGATCTAAGAAGACAGTGATCTTACAGAATATAACACACACCCATGCCTCTTGATCAAGGGGACAGGATTTCATTTCCACCATTTTCATCCTCATCATCAATAGGATTGTTGACTTAGTAAGGGCTACATCTTGGATTTGAACTCAGTAGGCATGATTGTAGAGTCAGGACTCTTGACCACTGCACTACAGAATCTCTCTCTCAGAGAGTTCTTCATCGTCACCAGAATGAATAAGCATCTGTGCAGTCATTCTTAACACTCCTGTGGCCTACCAGCTGTGAAACATCAAGATAATCATTGAACAAAGTGTAGGTCTAGTTATGGTGAACTCTGTAAAACTACATTAATATATAAAGAGAAAGGAAGCCTCACTGGAGTTGTCAGAGACTCCTTAAAGAGGAGCTAGGCCTGGCACATTGGGTAGGACTTATGGGGGCTGAGTGGGAGGGAGGGGTTGGGGAGTCCAACATGACTGAGTAAAGAGTAGGAGCTCCTAGGTGAGCAGACAGGGCACAGAGATAACTGATTGGACACTCCAGGGGTGTGAGCTTGTCCGGCTTTAGGACCATTTGCTTCCAGGGTTTGATACATAGCCCCTTTATACACTGAAATGACACAAATGTTGGTAAGAAGGAAAGTGCTCACACATCCGTCACTTGTCCACAGGAGCAGAGAAGAACCAGGAGCACTGACAGCAATGAAGATAAGTGGATGTTCAGTTCCCTAAACCTTCATTAGTTATAGGAAGCCAACTTCAAAGGAAATGGCTTACAATGAATCGAATCCACCACTCTGTTTGGAAATCATACTCCCCCTTAAGAGTCCTCTGACTCCAGGTCCCATAGACTTCCATCTACCAGAGAGTTTCTGCCTGCCTCCTTGAGTCACCTTTTTTTTTTTTTTTACCCATTATGATTTATTCTTTTTTTTTTTTTTTTTTTTGGTGGTATGCGGGCCTCTCACTGTTGTGGCCTCTCCCGTTGTGGAGCACAGGCTCTGGACGTGCAGGCTCAGCGGCCATGGCTCACGGGCCCAGCCGCTCCGCAGCATGTGGGATCTTCCCGGACCGGGGCACGAACCCATGTCCCGTGCATTGACAGGTGGACTCTCAACCACTGCACCACCAGGGAAGCCCTATGATTTATTCTTTACCATACTTCATTAACGAGTTCAATGATTTACACTCAGAAGTTATATAGACAAGAGGGAGCCATGTGTAACACAAAGAATTGTTCTGAAGTCTTTGCACTGAAGGCCATACAAAGTCTCTTGCTTCAGGGAAATAAGAGTGAAAATAAGTAAAAACTCATAGCCCCCTAGGCTCCAGGGTCTCAATAGAAAATAAACTCAACAATTAGTGAAATTGTAGGTGTTAACATATAATGGAAAAAATCTTGTGTGAATATTAAAATTAATGCCCAGGACTTTTGTATAACAATAAAACTTTTATTGTTTTTTATAAACAATAAAATATATGTAATATCTCAACTATAAACCCTTTCATGTTGAAAAGATCTCTAACATGAGTTGCTTTAATATTTTGAAGTGAAAAAGTTTAAGAATGTCACAGGGGAAACAATCTAACACTGACAAACTCTAATGATCGAAGACATTCTCTTTTAGTTAGTGTAAAACAATTCATAATTATAAAGAATGTCCTAGCTGTGGATATTATGAGAAAAGCCACCTTTCCAGACCAAAAGGCACACAAGGCTAGGGATGAAATGAACTCTGATCCATCCAGCCAAGTGGAGCTTGTTCCTTTAAAACAGTGGTTACCTACTGTTCAGCTTGAGCGTCCCAAGGAAGAAGGAAAGCAGAAAACATTTCCTTCCCTTTAAACGTACCATTCACACCACATGTACTGGCCACAAGTGCATGGAAGGCAGCTCAGTTCCAGTTCAGAGCCACCATCTCCCCATGCAAAGCTGCCACGTGGATGATCCAGACTTAGCATTTTTCCTGAGAGCCACCTGCCACACATCTTCATGAGGTGACCACAACTGTATACTTTCAGACTGCTTCCTGACTAGGCTCCATTCAGGATAGGCACTGACAGTGCCATTCTTCATGGGGCCAAATAGTTTTCCTTGGTCAACTCCTGAGTCCCCATGACAAGGCAAGAGGAACTCGAGTATCTTCGTTGCTGGACTTATATGGGAGCATGAGAGAATATGCAGGGAGTACATTTTCGTCACTCCAAAAACCACTGAGTCCACTTCAGTGTGGTGCTGGGCTTAACTAGCCCGACTCTTGTGCACTAGTTTATTTCCTGCTTTTTTTTCAATTTTTTTCTTCATTTTGTTAAATGGCAGGTATACTACCCTACCCTCAATGGAATAAAAAAATACTGTACACTGAGGAATACAAATAGGGCAACATTTGTATAAGAAAAAAAAAAACAGGCTTGAAGAGCATGGCACTGTTAATGCTTGCATGACCAGTTTCACTGAACATGCTCAGGGGTGAAAGTTTAGCACCAATTCTTTTGTTTGTTTTTTTAATCTTTAGAAATTAAACACAACCTTTAACATTGAACAAACAGTAATGAATATATCCCTGAGTAACAATACATTGTGCAAGTTGGAGGAGGGTGGTTTAGTCCAGAGCTGACCCCCCTGACTTCAATCCATGGCTCCTAAGAGTAACTGTCATCACATTTGTTTATAACAATACCTTCATGATCAAAAGCTTTTTTCATTAACATTGCAAGGAGAAAGTGGCAGGATGTGAGAACACAGCACAACAGTAAGATTGGGTGATGCAGCCTGGCCCGGGCCATACTGATATCAGCCCCACGTTTCCCTTGCACATTCCATATCCTTGTGAACAGCAGAGGATGGTGCCAAGCAAATCTGCTCACACGTACCCGTTTCTTCCAAGAAATGAGACAGCAATGCTTAGAAGAGCACATGTATCATTTCTTAGATTGTGTTCCTTCTCCCCCTCCCCCATTCCTGGCAGAAGAAAACTCAAAAGGAGTTTGGTAGATGATGACAATGAAGGCTAGTTGGTGACATAAGCTGTCAAAAGCTGGAGGTTTTCAGGGATGTGGGAGAGGAATGCTCTAAAGGCAGCAGTGAGAAGCAAGGAAGACATTTACCAGAGCTTCAGGCTCTGTGGTACAATGGTGATGGGAGAGAAAAATCATCTACTTCTCTTGAGTGGGCTTCCAGGGACACAGAGTCCTCTGGGAAGAGCCTGGTTTCTGTTAGGGCAAGAAAATGAAGGGCACATTAAGAGAAGAGGGTGAGGATATGGAGGAATTATTAAGGTTGCATTGCGTTTTAGGAGTAGGGAAGGGGTGTGAGAAGTGAACTGAAGAGAGAATGTGGTGACAGCCTTGTGGAAGTTAGAATGTGGCAGTTAAAGGGTATTGTGGGGATTTGGAGGATCTTGTGGTGACTGGCACAAATGGGGTAGACATTATGATGAGATGAGGTCTGATGGATTTGAGGCAGATAGATTCAAGATAGACTTTGAAGTTTTGGCTAGGGTGGGGAGGTGAGTGTCTGAGGCTTCCTGTCAACCCCAAGAGATGTGGAAATTCAGTCTTACACCTGGAGCACTGGTCCACAGGATGTTGCATGTTGCTCCTGGAAATAGATCACATAAATCTGTAGTGAAAGAAAAATGGGCTAGAAACTATATATCACATTCAGGGTAGGAGTACCCCTAGGGAAGTGGGAGGAGAATGGAAATGGGATGAAGGTCAAGGAAACCTTAATTTTTCTGTAATGTTATAACAGCATCCAAATCTGAGTGGTGGAAACACCGGTGTTTGTTATATTTAATGCCTGGGACATTGTAGGTGCTCAATGAATGTTATTTGTTGAATGAGTGTACTTTCTGTATTAACAGTTCCTCCAACAAACATACAAAACTCTCAAGTTAGCACATCGTGCTACAGGAGCATAGAAACGAAAATGGAGAGAGCTGGAGAAGGCCTGAGAAATGCTCGTGAAGAGAGCGATTGCTAGTCTATATAGATCTCTACCACCATACATGAACCTTATGGAAAATATGGCGTGCAAGCTAAAGACATAGCCCTATCTCCATTTTACCTTCATGCTCTAAGGTTCTGGGTGAATATCCAGAAAATGACCTTGAATATTTAGTTCTTTCAAGTAACTACTGGATTCTCCTTTTTGTGTCCCAACATAGACACTGAGTGGTGCTGCTGTCCAAAAATTCTGCTCTATCCTGGATTTATTACTTCAATCTACAGAGAGGTATTAATCTAAGCATCTACTGTGGGTCAAGCAAAGTGATTAGGATTGGAGATAATCAAGATGAATACCCTCGGAGGGAGCTACCAAGATGGTGGAGGAGCAGGAGGACATGGAATTCATCTCTGTCCACAAATGCATCAAGAATACATCTACAGATGGAAAAGTTCTCACAGAACACCAGCTGAACACTAGCAGAAGACCTTGGACACTGGAAAGGACAAGAAAGATCCATGCACAACTGGGTAGGACAAAAGAAAGAAGGGAGAAAGAAGAGGAGAGGAAGTGGGACAGGATCTGCACTCCGGGTGGGTGCTGAAGCAGAGGAGAGGTTCCCGCATCTGGGGAAGCCCCCTCACCAACGGGGAAATCAGTTGGGACAGAAGGGGAGCATCTGAGGCTGTCAGAGGGGGGTGAAATGGCCAGTCTGTGGCAGACTGGACAGACTGACACCTACACAGATGGTCTGTGCCATAGCCCTGTGCACCCCAAATTGGGATGTGTCTCCACCACTGCACATGGGGGCTGAGAGCTGGAACCTTGGGATTGGAGAGAAAACCCAGGGAGAGGACTGCTGTTGGCTGCAAGGAGACAGCCTGAGGGGACGAGAGGGAGGAAATCCACAACTGGGAATGCTTGTGGAGGAAACCCAGACTGCCATAGAAGCAAGGTGCCACTGTTGAATGACATGCAGGGAGTGGAGCTATCATTGCAGTCTTTCTGTCCACGTGGGGGATCTCTGCCCTGCCAGGTACTAAGAAAAGCCCCCACCAAGGTTGACCTTCTTGTGTTAGCCACCAGGCACTAGGAAAGGCTGCCACTAGGGCCAGATCTCTTGTGCCTGTGGCCACCAGCTTTCCCACACACATGTTGCCACTGGGGTCCCCGTGACCCAGACAGTCATGCCACCTCCACACCCTGACCTCACCAGGGCAGACCCAAGTGCTCCAGGGCAGCTTCAGGAGCAGACTCCTTTGGGTGTCCCATACACAGAGGTGGGGCTAAATCCACAGATGAGCCCAAGGGGTGAGGTAACTAAGAAAGAGGAAAAAGAGCTGCCTGTACAGTTGCACAAGCCACAGATTAAATCCCTGTGATCAGCTTGGTAAACCCTGCACCTATGGAATATCTGGATGGGCAATGAGTGTTCCCACAAAGGAAACCAGTTGAGCTCTAGCAGCTCTGGACTTTGAGGACTAGTACATGCAGGAGTTGGGCCAGGTCAGAGTCTGAGCTGCCCCCACAGTGCCCACAGAAGAACCAGAGACCTACCTAGAGCTCTGGAGGGCCTTCTGGGGAGGTGGAGGTTGACTGTGACTCATGGGTGGGGGCAAGAACACTGACAGCTGAGACCCCAGGAAAATATAAGTATTACTATTTTTTTATGTTTTGTTCTGTTGTTTTTTTATTATTTGTTTTTTTAAATTTTTATACATTTTTTATTTTTCATATTTCTATTTCTACATTACTTTTTTGTTGTCCTGTTTTTTTCCTTTATTTTCTTTTGCTTTTCTTTGCTCTGTTTTTTTAATCATTTTTTTTTGTTCTATTTGTTCTTATCATTTTTATCATTTTTGTGTGTTTGTTTTGTCTTCTTTGCTTTTTCCTTCAGTTTGGATTCTGCTTTTGTTTTGTTTTTTATTTTTTGTTAGTTTTTTTTAATTTATTTTTATTTTTTTAAACATCTTTATTGGGGTATAATTGCTTTACAATGGTGTGTTAGTTTCTGCTTTATAACAAAGTGAATCAGTCATACATAAACATATGTTCCCATATGTCTTCCCTCTTGCGTCTCCCTCCCTCCCACCCTCCCTATCCCACTCCTCCAGGCTGTCACAAAGCACGAGCCACTATCCCTGTGCCATGCGGCTGCTTCCCACTAGCTATCTACCTTACTACGTTTGTTAGTGTGTATATGCCCATGACTCTCTCTCGCCCTGTCACAGCTCACCCTTCCCCCTCCCCATAACCTCAAGTCCGTTCTCTAGGAGGTCTGCGTCTTTATTCCTGCTTTACCCCTAGGTTCTTCATGACATTTTTTTTTCTTAAATTCCATATATATGTGTTAGCATACGGTATTTGTCTTTTTCTTTCTGACTTACTTCACTCTGTATGACAGACTCTAGGTCTATCCACCTCATTACAAATAGCTCAATTTCGTTTCTTTTTATGGCTGAGTAATATTCCATTGTATATATGTGCCACATCTTCTTTATCCATTCATCCGATGATGGGCACTTAGGTTGTTTCCATCTCCGGGCTATTGTAAATAGAGTTGCAATGAACATTTTGGTACATGACTCTTTTTGGATTTTGGTTTTCTCAGGGTATATGCCCAGTAGTGGGATTGCTGGGTCATATGGTAGTTCTATTTGTAGTTTTTTAAGGAACCTCCATACTGTTCTCCATAGTGGCTGTACCAATTCACATTCCCACCAGCAGTGCAAGAGTGTTCCCTTTTCTCCACACCCTCTCCAGCATTTATTGTTTTTAGATTTTTTGATGATGGCCATTCTGACTGGTGTGAGATGATATCTCATTGTAGTTTTGATTTACATTTCTCTAATGATGAATGATGTTGAGCATTCTTTCATGTGTTTGTTGGCAGTCTGTATATCTTCTTTGGAGAAATGTCTATTTAGATCTTCTGCCCATTTTTGGATTGGGTTGTTTGTTTTCTTGTTATTGAGCTGCATGAGCTGCTTGTAAATTTTGGAGATTAATCCTTTGTCGGTTGCTTCATTTACAAATATTTTCTCCCATTCTGAGGGTTGTCTTTTGGTCTTGTTTATGGTTTCCTTTGCTGTGCAAAAGCTTTGAAGTTTCATTAGGTCCCATTTGTTTATTTTTGTTTTTATTTCCATTACTCTAGGAGGTGGGTCAGAAAGGATCTTGCTGTGATTTGTGTCATAGAGTGTTCTGCCTATGTTTTCCTCTAAGAGTTTGAGAGTTTCTGGCCTTACATTTAGGTCTTTAATCCATTTTGAGTTTATTTTTGTGTATGGTGTTAGAGAGTGTTCTAATCTCATACTTTTACATGTAGCTGTCCAGTTTTCTCAGCACCACTTATTGAAGAGGCTGTCCTTTCTCCACTGTACATTACTGCCACCTTTATCAAAGATAAGGTGTCCATATGTGCATGGGTTTATCTCTGGGCTTTCTATCCTGTTCCATTGATCTATCTTTCTGTTTTTGTGCCAGTACCATACTGCCTTGATAACTGTAGCTTTGTAGTATAGTCTGAAGTCAGGGAGCCTGATTCCTCCAGTTCCTTCTTTCATTCTCAAGATTGCTTTGGCTATTTGGGGTCTTTTCTGTTTCCATACAAATTGCAAAACTTTTTGTTCTAGTTCTGTGAAAAATGCCAGTGGTAGTTTGATAGGGATTGCATTGAATCTATAGATCGCTTTGGGTAGTAGAGTCATTTTCACAATGTTGATTCTTCCAATCCAAGAACATGGTATATCTCTCCATCTATTTGTATCATCTTTAATTTCTTTCATCAGTGTCTTATAATTTTCTGCATACAGGTCTTTTGTCTCCTTAGGTAGGTTTATTCCTAGATATTTTATTCTTTTTGTTGCAATGGTAAATGGGAGTGTTTTCTTGATTTCACTTTCAGATTTTTCATCATTAGTGTATAGGAATGCAAGAGATTTCTGTGCATTAATTTTGTATCCTGCCACTTTACCAAATTCATTGATTAGCTCTAGTAGTTTTCTGGTAGCATCTTTAGGGTTCTCTATGTATAGGATCATATCATCTGCAAACAGTGACAGCTTTACTTCTTCTTTTCCAATTTGGATTCCTTTTCTTCTCTGATTGCTGTGGCTAAAACTTCCAAAACTATGTTGAATAAGAGTGGTGAGAGTGGGCAACCTTGTCTTGTTCCTGATCTTAGTGGAAATGCTTTCAGTTTTTCACCATTGAGGATGATGTTGGCTGTGGGCTTGTCATATATGGCCTTTATTATGTTGATTAAAGTTCCCTCTATGCCTACTTTCTGCAGGGTTTTTATCATAAATCGGTGTTGAATTTTGTCAAAAGCTTTCTCTGCATCTATTGAGATGATCATATGGTTTTTCTCCTTCAATTTGTTAATATGGTTTATCACATTGATAGATTTGCGTATATTGAAGAATCCTTGCATTCCTGGAATAAACCCCACTTGATCATGGTGTATGATCCTTTTAATGTGCTGTTGGATTCTGTTTGCTAGTATTTTGTTGAGGATTTTTGCATCTATGTTCATCAGTGATATTGGCCTGTAGTTTTCTTTCTTTGTGACATCCTTGTCTGGTTTTGGTATCAAGGTGATGGTGGCCTCGTAGAAGGAGTTTGGGAGTGTTCCTCCCTCTGCTATATTTTGGAAGAGTTTGAGAAGGATAGGTGTTAGCTCTTCTCTAAATATTTGATAGAATTCACCTGTGAAGCCATCTGGTTCTGGGCTTTTCTTTGTTGGAAGATTTTTAATCACAGTTTCAATTTCAGTGCTTGTGATTGGTCTGTTCATATTTTCTATTTCTTCCTGATTCAGTCTTGGCAGGTTGTGCATTTGTAAGAATTTGTCCATTTCTTCCAGATTGTCCATTTTATTGGCATAGAGTTGCTTGTAGTAATCTCTCATGATCTCTTTTATTTCTGCAGTGTCAGTTGTTACCTCTCCTTTTTCATTTCTAATTCTATTGATTTGAGTCTTCTCCCTTTTTTTCTTGATGAGTCTGGCTAGTGGTTCATCTATTTTGTTTATCTTCTCAAAGAACCAGCTTTTAGTTTTATTGATCTTTGCTCTTGTTTCCTTCATTTCTTTTTCATTTATTTCTGATCTGATTTTTATGATTTCTTTCCTTCTGCTAGCTTTGGGGTATTTTTGTTCTTCTTTCTCTAATTGCTTGAGGTGCAAGGTTAGGTTGTTTATTCGAGATGTTTCCTGCTTCTTAAGGTGGGCTTGTATTGCTATAAACTTCCCCCTTAGAACTGCTTTTGCTGCATCCCACAGGTTTTGGGTCGTTGTGTCTCCATTGTCATTTGTTTCTAGGTATTTTTTGATTTCCTCTTTGATTTCTTCAGTGATCACTTCATTATTAAGTAGTGTATTGTTTAGCCTCCATGTGTTTGTATTTTTTACAGATCTTTTCCTGTAGTTGATATCTAGTCTCATGTCGTTGTGGTCAGAAAAGATACTTGATACAATTTCAATTTTCTTAAATTTACCAAGGCTCGATTTGTGACCTAAGATATGATCTATCCTGGAGAATGTTCCATGAGCACTTGAGAAAAATGTGTATTCTGTTGTTTTTGGATGGAGTGTCCTATAAATATCAATTAAGTCCATCTTGTTTAATGTATCATTTAAAGCTTGTGTTTCCTTATTTATTTTCATTTTGGATGATCTGTCCATGGGTGAAAGTGGGGTGTTTAAGTCCCCTACTATGAATGTGTTACTGTCGATTTCCCCTTTTATGGCTGTTAGTATTTGCCTTATGTATTGAGGTGCTCCTATGTTGGGTGCATAAATATGTACAATTGTTTTATCTTCTTCTTGGATCGATCCCTTGATCATTATGTAGTGTCCTTCTTTGTCTCTTTTAATAGTCCTTATTTTAAAGTCTATTTTGTCTGATATGAGAATTGCTACTCCAGCTTTCTTTTGGTTTCCATTTGCATGGAATATCTTTTTCCATCCCCTTACTTTCAGTCTGTATGTGTCCCTAGGTCTGAAGTGGGTCTCTTGTAGACAGCATATATAAGGGTCTTGTTTTTGTATCCATTCAGCTAATCTGTGTCTTTTGGTGGGAGCATTTAGTCCATTTACATTTAAGGTAATTATCGATATGTATGTTCCTATTCCCATTTTCTTAATTGTTTTGGGTTCGTTATTATAGGTCTTTTCCTTCTCTTGTGTTTCTTGCCTAGAGAAGTTCCTTTAGCATTTGTTGTAAAGCTGATTTGGTGGTGCTGAACTCTCTCAGCTTTTGCTTGTCTGTAAAGGTTTTAATTTCTCCATCAAATCTGAATGAGATCCTTGCTGGGTAGAGTAGTCTTGGTTGCAGGTTTTTCTCCTTCATCTCCTTCAGTATGTCCTGCCACTCCCTTCTGGCTTGTAGGGTTTCTGCTGAGAGATCAGCTGTTAACCTTATGGGGATTCCCTTGTGTGTTATTTGTTGTTTTTCCCTTGCTGCTTTTAATATGCTTTCTTTGTATTTAATTTTTGACAGTTTGATTAATATGTGTCTTGGCGTATTTCTCCTTGTATTTATCCTGCATGGGACTCTCTGTGCTTCCTGGACTTGATTAACTATTTCCTTTCCCATATTAGGGAAGTTTTCAACTATAATCTCTTCAAATATTTTCTCAGTCCCTTTCTTTTTCTCTTCTTCTTCCGGAACCCCTATAATTCGAATGTTGGTGCGTTTAATGTTGTCCCAGAGGTCTCTGAGACTGTCCTCAGTTCTTTTCATTCTTTTTTCTTTATTCTGCTCTGCAGTAGTTATTTCCACTATTTTATCTTCCAGGTCAATTATCCGTTCTTCTGCCTCAGTTATTCTGCTATAGATCCCATCTAGAGTACTTTTAATTTCATTTATTGTGTTGTTCATCATTGCTTGTTTCATCTTTAGTTCTTCTAGGTCCTTGTTAACTGATTCCTGCATTTTGTCCATTCTATTGTCCATTCTATCTCCAAGATTTCGGATCAACCTTACTATCATTATTCTGAATTCTTTTTCAGGTAGACTGACTATTTCCTCTTCATTTGTTAGGTCTGGTGCATTTTTATCTTGCTCCTTTATCTGCTGTGTGTTTTTCTGTCTTCCCATTTTGCTTATCTTACTGTGTTTGGTGTCTCCTTTTTGCAGGCTGCAGGTTCGTAGTTCCTCCTGTTTTTGATGTCTGTCTCCAGTGGCTAAGGTTGGTTCAGTGGGTTGTGTAGGCTTCCTGGTGGAGGGGACTAGTGCCTGTGTTGTGGTGGATGAGGCTGGATCTTGTCTCTCTAGTGGGCAGGTTCACGTCTGGTGGTGTGTTTTGGGGTGTCTGTGGCCTTATTATGATTTTAGGCAGCCTCTCTGCTAATGGGTGGGGTTGTGTTCCTCTTTTGCTAGTTGTTTGGCATAGGTTTTCCAGCACTGTGGCTTGCTGGTCGTTGAGTGAAGCTGGGTGCTGGTGTTAAGATGGAGGTCTCTGGGAGATTTTCGCCGTTTGATATTATGTGGAGCTGGGAGGTCTCTTGTTGACCAGTGTCCTGAAGTTGGCTTTCCTACCTCAGAGGCAGAGCCCTGCCTCCTGGCTGGAGCACCAAGAGCTTTTCATCCACACGGCTCTGCCTGGGGAGAAATTCCAGCAGAAGGTATGGGTGACACATCCTTTTCTTTAGCAGGTGGCAGCCCGGCAACTCCTTTTCTCCGGCGTCACCCGCGTCCTCAGGAAACCCAGCTCCCGTCAGCGTGGACGCAGCCCCACGTTGTCCTGAAGCTGACCCCAGCGAGTCCTGAGGAGACCGAGCGCCCGTCAGAAGCCACAACCCGGCGCTGCCTGAGGAGACACAACTCCCCTCAGCTGCACTCAGAGCTGGGTCCCTTTTGTTAGTTTTGTTTTTAATTGTTTGATTTTGTTTGGGGGTTCTTTTGTTTGTCTGGTTGGTCTCTTGTTTTTTGTTTTCTCTATTTTTTTTTGTTTCTTTGTGTGTGTGTGTGTGTGTGTTTTGTTTGGTTGGTTTTGCTTTTACCATTTGTCTGGGGTTTTGTTTTTCTGTTCATTTATTTGTTTGTTTGCTTTTAATTTTTGTTGTTGCTGTTTGCTTGTTTTTGTCTTTGCTATTTGTCTTGGGTTTTGTTTGTCTGTTTGTTTTCATTTGTTTTCTTCCCAACATTTCTTTTCTTCCCCTTTTTTTTTGCTGAGCCATGTGGCTTGCAGGGTCTTGGTTCCCAGGTCAGGGGGTGGGCCTGAGACTCTCGGGTAGGAGCACCAAGTCCAGGAGGCTGGAACGCCAGAGAATTCCAGGCCCCAGGGAATATTAAATGGTTAGAGCTCTCCTGGAGGTTTCCATCTCAACTCTAACACCTGGCTCCACCCAACAGCCTGCAGGCTCCAGTGCTGAATGCCCCACACCAATAAACAAGCAAGACAGGAACCCAAACCCAGCCATTAGCAGACAGGTGGCCTAAAGTCATACTAAGCCCACAGACACCCCAAAACACACCACCTGCCATGGTCCTTCCCATCAGAAGGACAAGATCCAGCACCACCCGTCAGAATGCAGGCACCAGTCCCTCCCACCAGAAAGCCTACACAAGCCACTGGACCAGCCTTGCCCACTGGGGGCACACATCAGAAGTAAGAGGAACTATGACCTTGCAGCCTGCAGAGAGGAGACCACAACACAGTAAATCAGACAAAATGAGAAGACATAGAAATATGCTGCAGAAAGTAGCAAGATAAAAACCTGCAAGAACAAATAAATGAAGAGGAGATAGGCAAATAGAATGGAGAGAATACAAGAAACGTTTAACAAGGACCTAGAAGAACTAAAGAAAGAACAGTGATGAACAACACAATAACTGAAATTAAAAATACACTAGAAGGAATAAATAGCAGAATAACTGAGGCAGAAGAACAGATAAGTGAGCTAGAAGATAGAATGGTGGAAATAACTGTGGCAGAGCAGATTAAAAAAAAATGGAAAGAAATTAGCACAGTCTCAGAGACCTCTGGGACAACATTAATGCACCAACATTAGAATTATAGGGGTTCCAGAAGAAGAAGAGAAAGAGAAAGGGTCTGAGAAAATATCTGAAGAAATTATAATAAAAAACTTCCCTAATATGGTAAAGGAATAGTCAATAAAGTCCAGGAAGCACAGAAAGTCCCATACAGGACAAACCCAAGGAGAAACACACCAAGACACATACTAATCAAACTAACAAAAATTAAATACAAAGAAACTCGTTAAAAGAAGCAAGGGAAAAACAACAAAGAGTATACAAGGGAATCCCCATAAGGTTATCAGCTGATCTTTCAGCAGAGACTCTGCAAGGCAGAAGGGAGTAGCAGGATATATTTAAAGTGATGAAAGAGAAAAAAAACTACAACCAAGATTACTCTACCCATCAAGGATCTCATTCAGATTTGACAGAGAAATCAAAAGCTTTACCGACACAAAAAAACAAAGAGAATTCAGCACCACCAGACCAGCTTTGCAACAAATGCTAAAAGAACTTCTCTAGGCAGGAAGCACAAGAGAAGAAAAAGACCTACAAAAACAAACCTAAAACAATTAAGAAAATGGAAATAGGAACATACATATCGATAATTACCTTAAATATAAATGGATTAAATGCTCCAACCAAAAGACACAGAATGGATAAATGGATACGAAAACAAGGCATATATATATACGTTTTCTACAAGAGACCGACTTCAGATCTAGGCACACATACAGACTGAAAGTGAGGGGATGGAAAAACATATTCCATACAAATGGAAATCAAAAGGAAGCTGGAGTACCAATACTCATATTAGACAAAATAGACTTTAGAATAATGACTGTTACAAGAGACAAGGAAGGACACTACATAAGGATCAAGGGATCAATCCAAGAAGAAGATATAACAATTGTAAATATATATGCACCCAACATAGGAGAACCTCAATGCACCAGCCAAATGCTAACAGCCATAAAAGGGGAAATTGACAGTAACACAGTAATTGGGGGGATGTTAACACTCCACTTACAACTAGGGATAGATCATCCAGACAGAAATTTAATAAGGAAATACAAGCCTTAAATGAAACATTAGACCAGATAGACTTAATTGATATTTACAGGACATTCCATCCAAAAGCAGCAGAATACACTTTCCTCTCAAGTGCACATGGAACATTCTCCAGGACAGATCACATCTTGGGTCACAAATCAAGCCTCAGTAAATTTAAGAAAATTGAAATAATATTAAGCATCTTTTCTGACCACAGTTCTATGAGATTAGAAATCAATTACAGGAAGAAAAACTGTAAAAACACAAACACATGGTGGCCAAACAATATGCTACTAAATAACCAAGAGATCACTGAAGAAATCAAAGAGGAAATCAAAAATTACCTAGAAACAAATGACAATGAAAACACAAGACCCAAAACCTATGGAATGCAGCAAAAGCAGTTCTAAGAGGGAAGTTTATACTAATATAATCCTACCTCAAGAAACTAGAAAAAATCTCAAATAAACAACCTAACATTATACCTAAAGCAACTAGAGAAAGAAGAGCAAACAAAACCTAAAGTTAGTAGAAGCAAAGAAATCATAAAGATCAGAGCAGAAATAAATGAAATAGAAACAAATAAAACAATAGCAAAGATCAGTAAAACTAAAAGCTGGTTCTTTGAGAAGATAAACAAAATTGTTGAACCTTTAGTCAGACTTATCAAGAAAAAAAGGGACTGTACTCAAATAAATAAAATTAGAAATGAAAAAGGAGAAGTTACAAGAGACAACACAGGAATACAAAGGATCGTAAGAGACTACTACAAGCAACTATATGCCAATAAAATGGGCAACTTGGAAGAAATGGACAAATTCTTAGAAAGGTACAATCTCACAAGAATGAACCAGGAAGAAATAGAAAATATGAACAGACCAATCACAAGTACTGAAATTGAAACTGTGATTAAACATCTTCCAACTAACAAAATTCCAAGACCAGATGGCTTCAGAGGTGAATTCTGTCAAACATTTAGAAAAGAGCTAACACCTATTCTTCTCAAATTTTTCCAAAAATTTGCAGAGGGAGGAACACTCCCAAACTCATTCTATGAGGCCACCATCACTCTGATACTAAACCAGAAAAAGATATCACAAAAAAAGAAAACAGGCCAATATCACTGATGAACACAGATGCAAAAATCCTCAACAAAATACTAGCAAACAGAATCCAACAACACATTAAAAGGATCATACACCATAATCAAGTGGGATTATCCCAGGGATACAAGGATTCTTCAATATATGCAAATCAATCAATGTGATATACCACATTAACAAATGAAGAATAAAAACCATATGATCATCTATATAAATGCAGAAAAAGTTTTCAACAAAATTCAACATGCATTTATGATAAAAACTCTCCAGAAAGTGGGCACAGAGGGACCCTACACCAACATAATAAAGGTCATATATAGCAAACCCACAGCAAACTTTATTCTCAATGGTGAAAAACTGAAAGCATTTCCTCTAAAATCAGGAATAAGACAAGGGTGCCCACTCCCACTGCTATTATTCAACATAGTCCTGGAAGTCCTAGCCACAGCAATCAGAGAAGAAAAAAAACAAAAGTAATCCAAATTGGCAAAGAAGAAGGAAAACAGTCACTGTTTGCAGATGACATGATACTATACATCGAAAATCCTAAACATGCCACCAGGAAACTATTAGTGCTAATCAATGAATTTAGTTATATCACAGGATACAAAATTAATACACAGATATCTCTTGCATTCCTATACACTAACAACAAAAATCAGAAAGAGAAATTAAGGAAACAATCCCATTTAACATTGCAAAAAAAGAATAAAATATCTAGGAATAAACCTACCTAAGGAGGCAAAAGAACTTTTTGAAGAAAACTACAAGATACTGATGAAAGAAGTCAAAAATGACACAAACAGATGGAAAGATATACCATGGTCTTGGATTGGAAGAATCAATATTGTGAAAATGACTATAATACCCAAAGCACTCTACAGATTCAATGCAATCCCTATCAAACTACCAAAGGCATTTTTTACAGGACTAGAATAAAAAATCTTAAAATTTGTATGGAGACACAAAAGACCCCGAATAGCCAAAGCAATCTTGAGAATGAAAAACGGAGCTGCAGGTATCAGGCTCCCTGTCTTCAAACTACACTACAAAGCTATAGTAATCAAGACAGTATGGTACTGGCACAAAAATAGAAATATAGATTAATAGAACAGGATAGAAAGCCCAGAGATAAACCCATGCACATATGGTCAACTAATCTATGCCAAAGGAGGCAAGGATATACAATGGAGAAGACAGTCACTTCAGTAAGTGGTGCTGGGAAAACTGTACAGCTACATGTAAATGAATGAGATTAGAACACCATCTAACACCATACACAAAAATAACTCAAAATGGAATAAAGACCTAAATGTAAGGCCAGACACTATGAAACTCTTAGAGGAAAACATAGGCAGAACACACTTTGACATAAATTACAGCAAGATCTTTTTTGACCCACCTCCTGGAGCAATGAGAATAAAAACAAAAATAAACAAATGAGACCTAATTAAACTTAAAAGCTTTTGCACAGGAAAGGAAACCATAAACAAGATGAAAAGACAATCCTCATTTTGGGAGAAAATATTTGCAAATGAAGCAACTGACAAAGGATTAATCTCCAAATATACAAACAACACAAGCTGCTCAATATCAAAAAAAGAAACAACCCAATCGAAAAATGGGCAGAAGATCTAAATAGGCATTTCTCCAAAGAAGACATACCATTGGCCAACAAACACATGATAAGATGCTCAACATCACTAATTATTAGAGAAATGCAAATGAAAACTACAATGAGGTATCACCTCACACCAGTCAGAATGGCCATCATCAAAAAATCTACAAACAGTAAATGCTGGAGAGGGCATGAAGAAAAGGGAACCCTCATGCATTGTTGGTGGGAATGTAAATTGATACAGCCACTATGGAGAACACTATGGAGTTTCCTTAAAAATCTAAAAATAGAACTACCATATGACCCAGCAATCCCACTACTAGGCATATACCCAGAGAAAACCATAATTCAAAAAGGTACGTGCACCCCAATGTTCATTGCAGCACTATTTACAATAGCCAGGACATGGAAGCAACCTAAATGTCCATCAACAGAGGAATGGATAAAGAAGATGTGATACATATATACAATGGAATATTACTCAGCCATAAAAAGGAGTGAAATTGGGTCATTTGTAGAGACGTGGATGGACCTAGAGATTGTTGTACAGAGTGAAGTAAGTCAGAAAGAGAAAAACAAATATCGTATATTAATGCATATATGTGGAGTGTGAAAAAATTGGTATAGATGATTTTATTTAGAAAGCAGAAATAGAGACACAGACATAGAGAACAAACGTATGGATACCAAGGAGGAAAGGGGGTGGTGGGTTGAATTGGGAGATTGGGATTGACATATATACACTATTTTTAAAATAAATTTATTTAAGTATTTATTTATTTTTGGCTGTGTTGGGTCTTCGTTGCTGCACATGGGCTTTCCTCTAGTTGTAGCGAGTGGGGCCTTCTCTTCATTGCGGTGCACAGCCTCTCATTGCAGTGACCTCTCTTGTTGTGGAGCACTGGCTCTAGGCGCACGGGCTTCAGTGGTTGTGGCTTGAGGGCTCTAGAGCGCAGTCTCAGTAGTTGCGGTGCATGGGCTTAGCTGAACCGTGGCATGTGGAATCTTCCCAGACCAGGGCTGGAACCCATGGCCCCTGCATTGGCAGGCGGATTCTTAACCACTGTGCCACCAGGGAAGCCCGACATATATACACTATTGATGCTACATATAAAATAGGTAACTAATGTGAAACTATTGTATAGCACAGAGAACTCTACTCAATGCTCTGTTGTGACCTAAATGGGAAGGAAATCCAAAAAAGAAGGGATATATGTATACGTATAGCTATACAAATAGCTGATTCACTTTGCTGTACAGTAGAAACTAACACAATATTCTAAAGCAACTCTACTCCAATAAAAGTTAAAAAAAAAAGGATGAATAGCCTCAGTAGTTTCTCTGATTACCCTAAACTGACTGCTACCATGGTCAGTGGCTGAAAATTTGAAAATAGGACTTTTACATAGGAGCGCACCAATGTCACAGAAATGCCCAGCTGTGGGGTTGAATGACCCAGAACCGGCCACCCTCTCCATGAACAGCCCTCCTCCATGACCTGGCAGAGGATTAGAACAGAGAACACTGAGCATCACTTCCAAATCACTGTTTGGTTGTCACAGCTTACGTAGGCTCCGATGGCTATAAAAAGCCAGGAGTACCTGATTACGGCTCCTTCAGCTTGGATCTCCGAGTTTCAGACGTTCAAAGCTAACTGGGTAAAACGTGTCTGCTTATTGTAGAGGCCCCTATTATCGTGGAGGAGTGAGCATACTTGGGAAGAAGGCAAGTGGACCTTCAGGACGAAAGTAGTGGGAGAAGCAGGGGAAGTAGACCAGCCACCAGTCCCTGGGGGAATCAGTGGGCTTGGATGGGGTCTGGATAGGCAGATCTGGTATGACGCTATCAACACCCAGTTGCAAGGGTGAGGTCCTGAGTAGAGGGGAGACAGTGGACTCAGGTCAGCACATCTAAAGAGATGGGAGGGGCGACGAGGTGGATCTAGTATCCCTTGGGCAATCCGAGAGGACTGGAGCGGGGTCTGGGGGCGGAGCCTGTCACGCAGCTTATAACTGCTGGGTTCCACACGAGAAGGTTAACCTTGTCCTGTGTGAGAAGTGGTCGCGGTGCAGCGGTCTGCCTTTCCCTGGTCTTCAAGTCTTCGGGTGAGGACGTGCGGCCCCGCCAGAGCCAGAGGACTATGGGGACAGGAGGGCGCGGCGGCCACGGGGCTGGCGTATTGGGCCTGCTGGAATTGGAGGGGCGGGGGTTGGGACGGGCGATTTGTATCTGAGCCTGATGGCGAGTCCGCGCCTTTGTCTTCGCAGCGCTGCCTTCTGCGCGCAATGCAAAATCCTCCCTGGGGCTGTCCCGGAAAGGTCCGAGGGGGGAGCCCCCAGAGCGGCCAGTCCGCTGTGGCTGCAAGTCCGAGGCTGAGGGGATGAGGAGTGTGGGGCTCAGAATGGGCCTTCTGGGGCTGGCCTTTTGCTCTCTCCCCTCCCGTGGCTGTTAGGTTGGACTGGGCTCCTGACAATGATGATAGTTATTTTAAAATATTAAGCAAATTGCTGCCAACAAAGTGGCTTATGTGCCCAGCCCTGTTATTATTTTAAGTCCCTGTTTCCCCACCTCTGGAGATTAGCAGCCGATCGCTCGTCAAAGGAGGGTCTTAGGGTGACCACAACGGAAGGGAGGCATATTCGGGACGTCTGGCTGCTTGAGGGCCTCTCCATTCTGGTCTGGGCACTAGACGTGTCTTACCCCGCCAGGGTGGGGCCAGGCATGGGCAGGAGAGCTCTGCTTCGCGGGCTCAGGGGTCTCCTATTGTCTCTTCTGGACAAAGCCGGAAAGATCACAGGGCATCTCCTAGCCTCATCTCCTCCCCTCTCCCCTTGAGGAGAAAATATGGTGAAATAAAAATCAACTGTGTCTGGTTTATCCCATTCTGCTGAAGTCCTGAGTCTGATCATAATTAGCTGTGCCGTCTTACAGCGTTTACAAACTAGTGCCATAAGGAGACATCATGAGACGTGTCATTAGTTATGACGGGATTAAATCCCCTCCTTTCCTTATTGCAGCTCCTTAATCTACTGTCTTTGAAAAGGCAGATGAAATGGAAAGAAACTAGTACAACTTATGCTACCGTTTATTGTGTGCTACTCCCTAACCCCCAAGAAAAATCCCCCCCGCCAAAGTAATTGAATACAAAGTGAAGGTGCTCAAATAGTGCTATCTCCTGTTACAAATTCATTCCTGGTTAAGCCCAGTCCTTATTTTTTCTTCTATCTCTATCTGCTCTTGTGTTTCTATCACCTCCATTTGACTTTCCCTGTGATTTTTAAGTCAGACATATTGACTCCGGGTTTTAGAGCATCTTGGTTTCTAGTGCATCCTGATTCAGTGGCTTTTACTGCCTATCAGAAGTGGGGTAATGATGTGGAATTCAAAGCATTTTGATAAAACCATGGCTTTCCCAAGATATGTGCTGTTTTCTTGTTGAAAATCAGAAGATAAAATACATATTGATATTAAATGTGAGAATTTTGGATTGTGATCAATTAGTATGATAATAGTTTTTCCAGTTAAGTTAAAACATTTTTTTTCAGTCTTTCTTTTAGTCAAGATGAGTGGTAAGCCAGACTTCTCTGAAGTGGAGAAGTTTGACAGGTCAAAACTGAAGAAAACTAACACTGAAGGAAGAAGTACTCTGCCCTCGAAGGAAAGTAAGTCATGGGGCAGGGCAGTTTTTAGTGAAGAAAAGCAATGGTGAACATTCATAGGTTCAGTAAATAAACTATTCTAGTAAATTTTGCCACAAAGTAAGCAATAATTACGTAGCCACTGAATTTAATGCAATGGTTAAAAATATCAAATAGTTGTTTAATTACTTGGGTTATATAAGTTGTTCTTACATGATAAACCCAAGAAGTAATGGGGGAATAAAAAACTATTTTCTTCTTGGAAAATCACTAAAAATCACATTACAACCAATTTTGGAATATTATACTTAGCACTAGAAAAATCTTAATTTTTTCAATTTTATGGTTATTTGGAATTTTCTGCATCTAGCAATTTAGGCCCATGATCTTATTCCTAAAGAACTATACAAACTCTGCAGTTTTGGTTTTCTGTACCTGACAACAAGATAAGGCAGAGAACAAGTTTAGATCTTGGGTGTACTTGGGCCTCCCAGACTGAAGGGATCAGTTTTGCCTTTGGGAATTACAGCCTGATGGAGAAACTCCAAGCATATTCACAAAACTAAGGGGCACTTTTTGTCATGTTGCTATTATCTGAGAGTTTCTAAGTTAGTCAAAATTGTCTGAAAGGGTGTAACTTCCTAATTATATAGTGATAGATAAATCTGAGGAAAATACTTCACTTGCTCCTCAGTCTCAGAATATTCGATGGAAAAAATGGCAACAGCATAAATCTAACTCTGAAATGGAAAAAAAGACACAGTTGATGCAGATTCTAATGTTCAGGTGGTTAACACACACACACACACACACACACACACACACACACACAACTGAGGATTTGCAGTTAGTGCCTTGGCATTCTAAATTTAAAGCAGGTATGGTAGCCTTCAATGACTTGGCAAAGAGTGGCAAAGAACTCTCTTGGAAGAAACTGAACTTAATCTTAGGAAAATATCCTTTAATGATTGTTTGTGTTTGTCTTTCTTCCAGCTATCCAGCAGGAGAAAGAGTGTGTTCAAACATCGTAAAATGGGGATCTCCCAAGAACAAATTTCAACATTGCCTGAGTGTCTTGGTTTTAGGCATGTTTTTTGTAAACCTATGTGTTTGTAGAGATTTTAGCCATTTTCTATGTCTTCTCATCCATAATCCCTGGCTAAGAGGTCAGGAGTAGCCAAAGTTCCCTTACTTTCATTCTTAAACTTTCCATTGGTGCATAAATTCCAGCCGGCTGATGCTGTCAATAATCACACCATTAATGATATTTGTGTGTCTAGTCTTTGCATCCCTAAAGGATAAGCAACTTTTAACTTTCTACACTGGATGTCTCCATTGTTCCATAATCTTCATGAAGTGGCATGCATTTGCAGCTTCTCACAGTTTATTTCACTTCTAATGTAGTGATAAAATAATAAATATAATTATGTTGAGACTCCTGTGGTGGTCCATTCTTAGTGGTCTTCTAAGGACTGAAAGTACAAAAGGGTACTCTTCAGCCAAACAAAATGGTTGAAGGAAGGCCACTTTAGCAGAATAGTCATGTGGAAAAGGCTCTTCTCTGTCCAGGTCCAGTGGGTTCTGACTTGCTTTTTTCCATAGTTGGAATCATAGAATTTGAGAACCTTGGGAGAGGAGGTAATGTGGACTAGTATCCTTATCTTGGAGATGAGGAAATGAAAACATGGGGTCTGAATTGATCTTTTAAGGTGAATAAGGATTGGGATTTAAACTGAGTTCTCTTGTTTTCTGAAAGTGTTTTTCAATTTGATGAGAGGAGACCCCCAAGGCTGGGGTTGGATAGGGAAGGGGGCAAGAAACACTTGATAACACCCACTTTGCTAAGCACATCATATCTTCTATCGAGCATAAACTCAGATATCTAATATCTGCTAATGACTTGCAGCACTGAACCTCTGGTCTGGTTCTTGTCCTGAACAGAATCCACTGTCTTATGAACCAATCATTTTTGGTGTTCATGGTAAGCACAAGGACATATAAATGGGAGTGTCCCAATCCCTGCCCATATGCAATATTTTATCACTTTCAATTTATAAAAACCAGTCATTTATAATCCCACCAGTTACAAGCATTAGCATTTGGGTGTATAACCATCCATACTCTGGTCTATTAATATATAGGCATACCTCAGGGATAGGGATATTGTGGTTCCAGACCACTCCAATAAAGCAAATACTGCAATAAAGTGGGTCACACAAAGTTTTTGGTTTCTCAGTGCATATAAAAGTTATGTTTACACTATACAGTTGACCCCTGAACAACATGGGTTTGAACTGTGAGTCCACTTATACACAGAGTTTTTTCAATAAATATGTGGAAAAATGTTTTGAGATTTGCCATAATTTGAAGAAACTCACAGACAAACCACGTAGCCTAGAAATATCAAAATATTAAGAAAAAGTTAGAGATATCATGAATGCATAAAATATATGTAGATATACATATAACATAGAAAATATGTCTTAATCGATTGTTATCAACAAGGCTTCCAGTGAAGAGTAGGCTATTAGTAGTTAAGTTTTGGGCAAATCAAAAGTTATACATGGGTTTTTGACAGTTCCAGGGTCAGCTCCCCTAATTTGTGCATTTTCAAGGGACAACTGTACTGTAGTCTATTAAGCATGCAATAGAATTATGTCTAAAAAAAAACAACGTACATACCTTAAGTAAAAAGCACTTTATTGCTAAAAAAATGCTAATCATCATCTGAGCCTTCAGTGAGTCATAATCTTTTTGCTGGTGGAGGGTTTGAAATATTGCAAGAATTACCAAAATGTGACACAGGGATATGAAGTGAGCAAATTACCAAAATGTGACACAGAGACACGAAGTGAGCAAATGCTGTTGGAAAAAAATGGAGCTGATAGACTGGCTCAACATAGGGTTGCTGCAAACCTTCAATTTGTAAAAAAATAAATAAATAAAAATAAAAAATAAAAGCAGTATCTGCAAAGCGCAATAAAATGAAGCACAATAAAATGAGATACAGCTATACGTATCTTTTCCTACAAGAAAGGGATTATGCTGTTTGGACCTATTTGAAACATCAAGTATTATCTAACCACCCTTTTCTAATGGCTTACCCTCCATGGGAAGTGGAAACTGTTTTCTTTGCTAGGGCATAAACTTCCACAAGCAAAACAGTAGGTATGAGGTGACACAATCATAGCTCTTGGTGTTGTCAGAGGATTTGAGACTTGGCCAGACATGTTGGTCACCAAGACCTAACCTCTTGCTTGAAATAATTGTCCAATAGAGTTGTTCAGTCCCTTGTGGTGACCTGCTGCTTATACTGTACCTAAACTTGCCTCCCTGTAGCTTCGATCAAATAGACTTAAGACTGTATGCTGGAGACTCACACAACATAGGTAATCCCTGCTCCAGTATTTGAAGACAGCTGTTGTGTGCCTGCTCCCATACCTCCAAGTATTCTCCTTATGACACTTCTCAGATCCTTTGGACCCAAGTTACATGCATGAGGAACCATCCTGTTTGCTGATGTGCTCAAATTTGCTCATTATCAGACCTCTTTGGATCCTGATCCTTTCACACAACACATTTACTCTCCTTCCAGTATTGCCACGTGCAAATTTGAGAAAGATGCTTTATTCCATGATAAATTCAGCAAACTCTGCATTTGTGCATTAATCACCAGATTAGGTCCATTTCAAAGGGCCTAAAGGAAAGCATGAACATCGTCAGATGAGCTGGTGTTGGATAGTAACTCCAATTGTTCAGTTGCATCTAGTAACCATTCTTTTCATTAATGTACTGATTCCACCCTGGGCAGTGTAAGTGCTGTACTGAGCGGGAGCAGATGAGAGGTATGTGGCAGGAGAAGAAAGACCTGTAGCTGCTAATTGAATACCCATACAAATATACGATGAGAAAAATGATTGCCCACCTGGAGTAGTTTTACCCTGCTTTTCTTAAATGTATAATATTGGGATACTCTTCCAGTTACTAGATTTACTTGCCTATCCAAGAGGGATAATTTTTTCCCAGTAAGTCCACTATAAGCACTGAGATTTAGGGCCTGAATCAATTTATTATTTGCAAAATTGGAGGAATGGTGTCATCAAGATGGCAACATACATCATTCCTGACTTCCTTCCCCCTCACAAGAAGACCCACTAGCAATTATCCATAGACAAGATACCATTGTGAAAATTCCAGAACACAGGGATGAGGCTGAAGCCTCACTTGGACCACAGAGACCAAGGAGGACTACACTCTGATCACATTGCCCTTCCCTCGGCTGGTAAAGCACACCAAGAGGGACCTCCTGGGCTTACAGTTTCTCCACTGGGAAAAAGAACAAAAGTGGACATCCAGCTTCTCAGTGTTGCAGGACATTTCCCAGGAAGCTCACTTGAGTCTCAATTCACAGAGATCACTGGGAAAATCTGCAGGGCTTGACAGTTGGGGGACAGATAGAGATGGAGAAGGGGAGAAGGGGTTTCAACAACAAGCACTCAGACCTAGGCAGACTGCATTCCTGCTTACAGTGGTGCTGAAGCAGGCATCCTAGCCAGTGACTCTTCCCATCTGCAGAGCTGAGCTGGTGGCCACGTCTAGCCAGGGAGCTTGGTTGACAGTTCTGCCAGATTTGGGTCCTCAGCTAATGAACCATTAGGCTGTGGAGTCCCTTGTATGGTCAGGGAAGCAAGTTCACAGCCCTACACAACTGCTGAGTATAGCCTCTAGTCTCACCTGACCAGGAAGCCTGGCCTGAGAACCCAGCCAGCAATGGAGCCCATCTTGCAGCCCTGCTTGGACAGGGAGTCAAGTATGGGTCAACACACAAATCAATATGTGACACACCACATTAACAAAATGAAGGATAAAAATCACATTAGCATCTCAATAAATGAAGAAAAAGAATTTGAAAAATTCAAATCTTTTCAAGATAAAAACTCAACAAATTAGGTATAGAAGAAATGTACCTCAACATAATAAAGACCATATTTGACAAGCCCACTGCTAACATCATACTCAACAGTGAAAAGCTGAAAGTTTTTCTTATAAGATAAGGAACAAGACAAAGCTGCACACTCTCATCACTGTACTGAAAGTTTTAGTGAATGCACAAGACAAGAAAAAAAAATAGAAGGTACACAGATTGGGAAGAAGACATAAAACTGTCTTTTGTTCACAGATGACATGATAATATATGTACAAAATCTGAAAGAATCAACAAACTCCTAAACAAGTGATAATAGCAATATTGCTGGATATAAATACATATGAGTCAACTGCTTTCCTATATATCCCAATGAACAAGTCAAATTTGAAATGGAAGAAAACACACCTAGGGCTTCCCTGGTGGTGCAGTGCTTGAGAGTCTGCCTGCCGATGCAGGGGAAGCGGGTTCGTGCCCCGGTCCGGGAGGATCCCACATGCCGCGGAGTGGCTAGGCCCGTGATCCATGGCCACAGAGCCTGTGCATCCGGAGCCTGTGCTCCGCAACGGGAGAGGCCACAACGGTGAGAGGCCCATGTACCGCAAAAACAAACAAACAAAAAATCAAAACAAACAAACAAAAAAACACATCTATATTACTACCCCAAATATAATAATTAGGTATAAACATAGCAAATTATGTGCAATATGTATATGAGTAAAACTACAAAACTCTGATGAATGAGATCAAAGAAAAACTAAGTTAATAAAGAGATATTCCATATTCATGGATAGGAAGACTCAGTATTGTCAAGATGTCAGTTCTTCCCAAATTGATGTATAGAGTCAATGAAATCCAAATCAAAATACCAGCAACTTAGTTTGCAGATATTGAGAAAATGATTCTAATATTTATATGGAGAAGCTAAAGGCCTAGAATAGTTAACACAATATTGAAGGAGAAGAACAAAGTTGGAAGACTGACACCCAACTTCAAGACATACTATAAAGCTACAATAATCTAAGCAGTGTGGTATTGACAAAATAATGGGTCAATGGAATAGAACAGAGATCTCAGAAATAGACCTACATGAATATTGTCAACTGATCTTTGACAAAGGTGCAAAGGCTATAGAGTGGAGAAAAGATAGTCTCCACAATGAATGGTACTGGAATAGCTGGACATCTACATGCAAAAAAAAATGAATACAGATACCGACCTACAGAGTTCATAAAAATTAAGTCAAAATGGATCACAGACCTAAATGTAATATACAAAACTATAAAACTCCTGTGAGATAACATAGGACAAAATCTAGATGACCTTGGGTTTGGCAATGACTTTTTAGTTGCAAAACCGTAGGCACAGTCCATGAAAGAAAGAACTGACAAACTGGACTTCATCAAAGTTAAAAACTTCCACTTTGTGAAAGACACTGTCTAGAGAATGAAATGACAAGCCACAGACTGGGAGAAAATATTTGCAATAGATATCAGATAAAAGACTGTTATCTAAAATATACAAAGAACTCTTAAAACTCAACAATCAAAACACAAACAACCTGATTTTTAAATGGACAAAAGACCTTAACAGACACCTTGCCAAAGAAAATATACAAATGGCAAATAAGCATATGAAAACTTCCACTTCATATGTCAAGAGGGACATGTAAACTAAAAAATGAGATACCACTACACATCTATCAGAATGGCAAATTCAGAACAATGACAACGTCAAATGAAGACGAGGTTATGGAGCAACAGGAACACTCAATCATTGCTAGTGGGAATGCAAAATAACATAGCCACTTTGGAAGACAGTTTGGAGGTTTCTTTCAAAACTAAACATACTCATACCATATTATCCAGTAATCATACACCTTGGTATTTACCCAAAGGAGCTGAAAACTAATATCCACACAAAACCCTGCACACAGATGTTTATAGCAGATTTAGTCATAACTGACAAAACTTGGAAGCAACCATGATGTCCTTCAGTAGGTGAAAGCATAAATAAACTGTGGTATATCTGGACAATGGAATATTATTCAGAGCTAAAAAGTAATGAGCTATCAAGCCATGAAAAGAAGTGGAGAGAACTTATATCCATATTACTAAGTGAAAAAAGTCAATCTGAAAAGACTACTTACTGGATAATTCCAACTGAATAACACTCTGGAAAAGTGAAAAAAGTCAATCTGAAAAGACTACTTACTGGATAATTCCAACTAAATAACACTCTGGAAAAGGTAAAACTATGGAGACAATAAAAGATCAATGGCTGCCAGGGGTTAGGAGGAAGGGAGGGATGAATAGGTGGAGCACAGAGGATTTTTAGGGTGTAACTACTTTGTATGATATTATATTGGTGGGTACATGTTGTTATACATTTGTCCAAAACCATAGAATGTACAACACCGAGAGTGAATCCTAATGTAAACTATGGACTCTGGGTGATAATGATGTATCTCATCAATTGTAACACATGTACCACTCTGGTGGGGGATGTTGATGATGGGGGAGGCTATGCATGAATAGGGTCTGGGGGCATATGAGAAATTTTTGTAACTTCTGCTCAATTTTGCTGTGAACCTAAAAGTGCTCTATAAAATATACTCTATTTTTAAAAAGACAGTTTAACTTAAATAAATTTAGTATTAATAGAATTTCAAGCATCACTGAGGAGAGTCTTTTAAACAATGCAATTTTTGTGAGAAAAAAAATCTGTGTCATTCTGGACAATTTTTCTTTGAAACCAAGTAGAAATCCTGTTTTGTAAAAGAGAAATTGATTTCTGATCTAGAGAAACCTATGCTTTATGTATGTAAAATTTGATGTTCAAATCAAGAAAAATATACTTAACCATTTCTTTTGTGTTTTGTATGACAGCATTTTGTTTCAAAGTTGAGATTACTGAGGCAAATATCAAGAGAGGATGAGGAAGGCATTTAGATTTAGCATTTATTAGTATTATACACTCTCCAGCTAAGCAGAAACTTTACTGGCCCTCACAGCCTTTTGGACCTAGAGGGTTGGTGGAGTTTCCTTAGACTGGAAAGTTCTTGGATCTTTCCTCTATAACTGTTGTGCAAGATATCCACACTTAATTATTGACCCTAACAAGGCAGGATTGGGATGAGAATTTGATCAAATGATAGTTTTGTTTTACGAAAAGAAGTTAGTGGGTTAAAAACCTGTCAGAATAAAAGAGCAGGATGGAATAGTGCAGGGTAGAGACATCTTTAAAAAATTTTTTTTCAAAAATTTGGAAATGGGCCAATCCAGGGGGCCTCAAATCACTGTGGTAATTGGCCAGTAAAGTGAAAAAGTAAACTAGGAGTAATGAGTGAACAATACAAGGGCCCTTAGAGTCATCTATTCCAGCACCCACACATTCTAGACGATCTCCAAGGCTCACAATTGGATTGTAATGAAGAACAAGCCAGGAATACAGTTGGAAGAACCAAACCAAAACCTAGGCTCCCTCTGAGACTTATGGTCTTGTTCCTTCACCACAAAGATTTTACGACCAGCCCTTTAAAATGATTTCTTTCGGGCTTCCCTGGTGGCGCAGTGGTTGAGAGTCCGCCTGCCGATGCAGGGGACACGGGTTCGTGCCCCGGTCCGGGAAGATCCCACATGCCGCGGAGCGGCTGGGCCCGTGAGCCATGGCCGCTGAGCCTGCGCGTCCGGAGCCTGTGCTCCGCAACAGGAGAGGCCACAGCAGTGAGAGGCCCGCGTACCGCAAAAAAAAAAAAAATAAAAAAAAATAAAATGATTTCTTTCCTTCTGTTAACTTTGGTTTTTTTTTTTTTGTTGTTCTTCTTCTTTCTCTAATTGCTTTAGGTGCAAGGTTAGGTTGTTTATTCGAGATGTTTCCTGTTTCTTAAGGTGAGCTTGTATTGCTATAAACTTCCCTCTTAGAATTGCTTTTGCTGCATCCCATAGGTTTTGGGTCGTCATGTCTCCATTGTCATCTGTTTCTAGGTATTTTTTGATTTCCTCTTTGATTTCTTCAGTGATCACTTCGTTATTAAGTAGTGTATTGTTTAGCCTCCATGTGTTTGTATTTTTTACAGATCTTTTCCTGTAATTGATATCTAGTCTCATGGCGTTGTGGTCGGAAAAGATACTTGATACAATTTCAATTTTCTTAAATTTACCAAGGCTTGATTTGCGACCCAAGATATGATCTATCCTGGAGAATGTTCCATGAGCACTTGAGAAAAATGTGTATTCTGTTGTTTTTGGATGGAGTGTCCTATAAATATCAATTAAGTCCATCTTGTTTAATGTATCATTTAAAGCTTGTGTTTCCTTATTTATTTTCATTTTGGATGATCTGTCCATTGGTGAAAGTGGGGTGTTTAAGTCCCCTACTATGAATGTGTTACTGTCGATTTCCTCTTTTATGGCTGTTAGTATTTGCCTTATGTATTGAGGTGCTCCTATGCTGGGTGCGTAAATATTTACAATTGTTATATCTTCTTCTTGGATCGATCCCTTGATCATTATGTAGTGTCCTTCTTTGTCTCTTCTAATAGTGTTTATTTTAAAATCTATTTTGTCTGATATGAGAATTGCTACTCCAGCTTTCTTTTGGTTTCCATTTGCATGGAATATCTTTTTCCATCCCCTTACTTTCAGTCTGTATGCATCTCTAGGTCTGAAGTGGGTCTCTTGTAGACAGCATATATAAGGGTCTTGTTTTTGTATCCATTCAGCCAATCTGTGTCTTTTGGTGGGAGCATTTAATCTATTTACATTTAAGGTAATTATCAATATGTATGTTCCTATTCCCATTTTCTAAATTGTTTTGGGTTCGTTATTGTAGGTCTTTTCCTTCTCTTGTGTTTCTTGCCTAGAGAAGTTCCTTTAGCATTTGTTGTAAAGCTGGTTTGGTGGTGCTGAACTCTCTCAGCTTTTGCTTGTCTGTAAAGGTTTTAATTTCTCTTTCAAATCTGAATGAGATCCTTGCTGGGTAGAGTAATCTTGGTTGCAGCTTTTTCTCCTTCATCACTTTCAGTATGTCCTGCCACTCCCTTCTGGCTTGCAGAATTTCTGCTGAGAGATCAGTTGTTAACCTTATGGGGATTCCTTTGTGTGTTATTTGTTGTTTTTCCCTTGTTGCTTTTAATATGCTTTCTTTGTAGTTAATTTTTGACAGTTTGATTAATATGTGTCTTGGCATATTTCTCCTTGGATTTATCCTGTATGGGACTCTCTGTGCTTCCTGGACTTGATTAACTATTTCCTTTCCCATATTAGGGAAGTTTTCAACTATAATCTCTTCAAATATTTTCTCAGTCGCTTTCTTTTTCTCTTCTTCTTCTGGAACCCCTATAATTCGAATGTTGGTGCGTTTAATGTTGTCCCAGAGGTCTCTGAGACTGTCCTCAGTTCTTTTCATTCTTTTTTCTTTATTCTGCTCTGCAGTAGTTATTTCCACTATTTTATCTTCCAGGTCACTTATCTGTTCTTCTGCCTCAGTTATTCTGCTATTGATCCCATCTAGAATATTTTTCATTTCATTTATTGTGTTGTTCATCATTGTTTGTTTCATCTTTAGTTCTTCTAGGTCCTTGTTAAATGTTTCTTGCATTTTCTCTATTCTATTTCCAAGATTTTGGATCATCTTTACTATCATTATTCTGAATTCTTTTTCAGGTAGACTGCCTACTTCCTCTTCATTTGTTAGGTCTGGTGTGTTTTAATCTTGCTCCTTCATCTGCTGTGTGTTTTTCTGTCTTCTCATTTTGCTTATCTTACTGTGTTTGGGGTCTCCTTTTTGCAGGCTGAAGGTTCGTAGTTCCCGTTGTTTTTGATGTCTGTCCCCAGTGGCTAAGGTTGGTTCAGTGGGTTGTGTAGGCTTCCTGGTGGAGGGGACTAGTGCCTGTGTTGTGGTGGATGAGGCTTGATCTTGTCTCTCTGGTGGGCAGGTCTACGTCTGGTCGTGTGTTTTGGGGTGTCTGTGGACTTATTATGATTTTAGGCAGCCTCTCTGCTAATGGGTGGGGTTGTGTTCCTCTTTTGCTAGTTGTTTGGCATAGGGTGTCCAGCACTGTAGCTTGCTGGTTGTTGAGTGCTGGTGTTGAGATGGAGATCTCTGGGAGATTTTCGCCGTTTGATATTATGTGGAGCTGGCAGGTCTCTTGTTGACCAGTGTCCTGAAGTTGGTTCTCCCACCTCAGAGGCACAGCACTGACTCCTGGCTGCAGCACCAAGAGCCTTTCATCCACATGGCTCAGAATAAAAGGGAGAAAAAATAGAGAGAAAGAATTAGCAGAAGTAGGAAGAAAGAAAGAAAGAAAGAAAGAAAGAAAGAAAGAACGAAAGGAGGGAAAGAAGGAAGGAAGGAAGAAAGAAGAAAAGAAGGAAAGAAAGAAAGAAAGAGGGAGGGAGGGAGGGACGGTGGGAGGAAGGAAGGAAGGAAGGAAGGGAGGAAGGAAGGAAAAAAGAAAGAAAGAAATAAGGTAAAATAAAATATAGTAAAGTTATTAAATTAAAAAATAATTATTAAGAAAAATTTTTTTTAAAAAAAGGACAGATAGAACCTTAGAACAAATGGTGGAAGCAAAGTTATACAGACAAAATCTCACACAGAAGCATAAACATACACACTCACAAAAAGAGGAAAAGGGGAAAAATCATAAATCTTGCTGTCAAAGTCCACTTCCTCAATTTGGGATGATTCGTTGTCTATTCATGTATTCCTCAGATGCAGGGTACATCAGGTTGATTGTGGAGCTTTAATCTGCTGCTTCTGAGGCTGCTGGGAGAGATTTCCCTTTCTCTTCTTTGTTCTCACAGCTCCCAGGGGCTCAGCTTTGGATTTGGCCTCGCCTCTGCGTGTAGGTCGCTGGAGGGCATCTGTTCTTCGCTCAGACAGGACGGAGTTAAAGGAGCCGCTGATGTGGGGGTTCTGGCTCACTCAGGCCGGGGTGAGGGAGGGGCGTGGTGTGCAGGGCGAGCCTGCGGCAGCAGAGGCCGGCGTGACATTGCACCAGCCTGAGGCCCGCCGTGCATTCTCTCGGGGTAGTTGTCCCTGGATCCCGGGAACCTGGCGGTGGTGGGCTGCACAGGCTCCCTGGAAGAAGGGTGTGGATAGTGACCTGTGCTCGCACACAGGCCCCTTGGTGGCAGCAGCAGCAGCCTTAGCGGCTCACGCCCGTCTCTGGAGTTCCTTTAAGCAGTGCTCTTAATCACCTCTCTTCATGCACCAGGAAACAAAGAGGGAAGAAAAAGTCTCTTGCCTCTTCCGAAGCTCCAGACCTTTTCCTGGACTCCCTCCCGGCTAGCCGTGGTGCACTAACCCCTTCAGGCTGTGTTCACGCAGCCAACCCCAGTCATCTCCTTGCTCCCCGACCAAAAGCCCGAGCCTCAGCTCATAGCCCCGCCCACCCCGGCGGGTGAGCATTCAAGCCTCTCGGGCTGGTGAGTGCCTGTCGGCACCGATCCTCTGTTCGGGAATTTCCCCGCTTTGCCCTCCGCACCCCTGTTGCTGTGCTCTCCTCCGCGGCTCCGAAGCTCCCCCCTCCACCACCCACAGTCTCCGCCCGCGAAGGGGCTTCCTAGTGTGTGGAAACCTTTCCTCCTTCACAGCTCCCTCCCACTGGTGCAGGTCCCGTCCCTATTCTTTTGTCTCAGTTTTTTCTTTTTTTCTTTTGCCCTACCCAGGTACGTGGGGAGTTTCTTGCCTTTTGGGAGGTCTGAGGTCTTCTGCCAGCATTCAGTAGGTGTTCTGTAGGAGCTGTTCCACGTGTAGATGTATTTCTGGTGTATCTGTGGGGAGGAAGGTTATCTCCGCGTCTTACTCTTCCACCATCTTTGGTCCTTTCCAGGCCTTTAAAATGATGCTTGGTTTCCATATTTGTAAAATGGAAGTTTAACTGCCTATTTGTCTCCTTCACATTGTGTGGAGGATTCACCTAAACAAAAGAAAAAAAAAAACCCTTCAAAACATAACTCTGGATTTCTGTAACCCTGTTGGTTCTTCATTTCAAAGGCTACATGAGCTTGAGGTGAAACAAACAAAAAATAATTCTCCTTTTCCTTTCTAAATGGTTATTTAAATGTGTTGTTTTTTTCCACTAGGCGAGAGAGGATAGTAGTTTTAGACAGTTCCCTGCCTGTGGGGGAGGAACAGGACTTGAGAAGATTAATTGCAAGCTCCTGAAGGGCTTTGAGCATTTGAAGAAGGGTATGAGCCCGTAGCCTGGAGAATCTCACCCTCCCGCCTTTATCACCAAATGGTGCATCCCCACTTGCCTTTCCTGCTGTCTTGGTTCCCATGGTACCTTGGGCACGTGACCCGTCCTGCTACCTGGGAGACTGGCCACTCTTTGTTTGCAGGTTTTGGACTCTTCTACTTAGAGTCATTAGCAGGGGTGCACTCTGGGTTGGTTTCATCATCTCCACAGTTGTGCCCAACCCCTTCCTGCTGATCTCCCCTCCTGCCCTGTCCTCCATGGTATATCCCAGGACCAGATTGGAGAGGCAGTGGGGCCTCACTAACAGACAACTGTGGGGCAGCTGGTCAAGGACTGGGAGGAGGTGAGGAGCCAGGGTCCCATGGGCTGTGGGGTGTCTCTTGCTGCCTGAGTCCAGCTGCCAGCCCTCTTCACAAACAAAGGCGAGTCTGGGGCCGAAGTTAAGGAGGAAGGGGGTTATTCCCAGACTAATTAAAGACAGCTGGAGTTGAGGAAGTTTCCTCTCCCAGTTCGGCCAGTCCCATGCAGTGTGCCCTCTGGCAAGTCATTGTCCATCTCTGGGCCTTGATTTTTCTCTTTTGCTTGCCCAATGCTAAACTTCTTTGATTTCAGGAAAGGCAACCCCACTAGACCCACGTTCTCCTTCCCCCAAGCCTGTTTGAGGAACTTAGTTGTTCCAGTAAGAGCCCCATGAAGCCCTTGTCTCCAACTTCCTCAACTTGGACCAGTAGGTTCGGTCAAGGTACAAAAAGGCAGTTGAAGAGCCCTCCTCCCCTCATCCCTGGGTCAGAGCCAAATCTTACACCACCAACAGCTTGCCTCTTCTTTTTGCCCCAATTCCAGATAACATCAAGATGCTCAAGATTGAAAAACATGTGCTCCAGAATGATCCCAGTGAAGCAGAGAGTGGAGCCCATAAGCCTAAAACACGAGGGTAGAGCAAGAAAAATAAGAGCTTCTGTTTAGATAACCACTCTTCTGGTAGGTCTAGAATTCTATTGTCACTTACTTGGGTAGTGCTTGATAGCAGTTAGGTTAAATGAATAGATGGCTTAAGTACCTTTAAGGAGCATAGAAGGCTCTTGCAACCTTACGTTTTTCCCTCATCCTTCTGCTACTCCTCTTTCAGATTATTCTTTTCCTTGTCTTTTTTCCCCTCTAATCTTAACATATTGGACCTAGGTCCCTGATTGTCAAGTGAAATTAAAAGACTTTTTAACTCTAGAGAAAGAGGCCAACAAAGCATAATGACTTGTGTTTGAAAAGATCTGAGAGTGTCTAAGTTAGTTCAAAACATGGGAAATTGGTTCCACTCTTATATTTTGATATTGTAGATTGTAAATAATAGATCTAGGATGGATTTGAAAGAATTCTAATTACCTAGTGCTGGAATTGTGTTCTGTTCTTTCCAGGAGTACTTTGTTGACATAAGAATTATCATTGCTCTAGGGTAAATTTTTTATTTTTTTATTTTTGCAGTACACGGGCCTCTAACTGTTGTGGCCTCTCCCATTGTGGAGCACAGGCTCCAGACATGCAGGCTTAGTGGCCATGGCTCACGGGCCCAGCTGCTCCGCGGCATGTGGGATCTTCCCATACTGGGGCACAAACCCGTGTCCCCTGCATCGGCAGGTGGACTCTCAACCACTGTGCCACCAGGGAAGCCCTAGGGTAAATTTTTTAGATCTGTAATAACAGATACGTAGAGGCATGAGGCCTCTTCCACATCTTATGGTAGGCATTTATTTGAGGTTTTTGTTTGGCTAGTCCAACCACATAGGAACTCAAATTGCAATTCTTTTATGAAAATCTCCAATGAATTTAACCAAACATAAATCTGAATATCTGTCCAAATGTAGTGACTTGATCTAAACTCTTGAAGACAGAAATGGGAAAAATAGTTGGAAGCCACAATATTATCAACTTGAATCATGTATGTTTCTCTAGTGGCCATTTAGGGTCACTGCTAGTAAATGGAATGGAACAATTATTAGTTCACAGTGTCTCTCAAATAAATGGCTTATTGAATTGATTTGATGGTATATTTTAACATATGTAGCTTTTTTGGTTAGCTTGATGGGGAGGGGATTGATGATACTAACTTTTGGTGAAAGACTTTTTAAATCAGAGATAAACGTACATAAGGAAACCATCTTCTTGGTGAAGTTTTAGGATTCTTATATGTGAGTCTTTTTATATTTTGGTTATAAATAGTTCTTGAACAAATTATGGAACAGTATTGAAAGTGAGAGAGAAAATAGTTTTATTGCATGGTTTATTTTATATACCAAGTAATAATTATAACTACTATGTGTGCTTACTATGTGTCTTTGCTGTAATTTAGTCTGTACAGCTATTCCTCTGTATCCACAAAGGATTCGTTCCAGGACTCTCCCTCCCCCCACCCCTTACGATACCAAAATCCATGGTGCTCAAGTCCCTTATATAAAATGATGTGGGGGTACATTCAAGATGGTGGAGGAGTAAGATGTGGAGATCACTTCCTCCCCACAAACACATCAAAAACACATCTACATGTGGAACAACTCCTACAGAACACCTACTGAACACTGGCAGAGACCTCAGACTTCCCAAAAAACAAGAAAATCCCCACATACATGGGTAGGGCAAAAGATAAAAGAAAAAACAGAGACAAAAGAATAGGGATGGGACCCGCACCTCTGGGAGGGAGCTGTGAAGGAGGAAAAGATTCCACATACTAGGAAACCCCTTCACTGGTGGAAACGGGGTGTGTGTGGGGGGAAGCTTCAGAGCCACGGAGGAGAGTGCAACAACAGGGGTGTAGACGGCAAAGCGGAGAGATTCCCACACAGAGTATCGGTACCAAGCAGCACTCACCAGCCTGAGAGGATTGTCTGCTCACCTGCCAAGGAAGGTGGGGGCTGGGAGCTGAGGCTCGGGCGTCAGAGGTCAGATCCCAAGGAGAGGACTGGGGTTGGCTGTGTGAACACAGCCTGAAGGGGGCTAGTCTGTCACAGCTAGCAGGGAGGGAGTCCAGGAAAAAGTCTGGAACTGCCTAAGAGGCAACAGACCATTGTTTCAGGGTGAGGGAGGAAAGGGGATTCAGAGCACCACCTAAACGAGCTCCAGAGACTGGTGCAAGCCGCGGCTATTAGCGTGCACATCAGAGATGGGCATGAAATGCTAAAGCTGCTGTTGCAGCCACCAAGAAGCCTGTGTGCAAGCACAGGTCACTATCCACACCTCCCCTCCCAGGAGCCTGTGCAGCCCACCACTGCCAGGGTACTGTGATCCAGGGATAACTTCCCCAGGAGAACACACGGCGTGCCTTAGGCTGTTGCAATGTCATGCCAGTCTCTGCCGGTGCAGGCTTGCCCCACATTCTGTACCTCTCCCTCCCCCCGGCCTGACTGAGCCAGAGCTCCCTAATTAGCTGCTCCTTTAACCCCCTCCTGTCTGGGTGAACAACAGACGCCAGAGGGTTACCTATATCAGAGGCGGGGCCAAATGCAAAACTGAATCACAGGACCTGTGGGAACAAAGAAGAGAAAGGGAAATTTCTTTGTGCAGCCTCAGGAGCAGTGGATTAAATCACAGTCAACTTGATGTACACTGCATCTGTGGAATACCTGAATAGAAAAAGAATCATCCCAAAACTGAGACAGTGGACTTTGGGAGCAAATGTGGGCTTGGGGTTTGCTTTCTGCATCTGATTTGTTTCTCGTTTTATGTTTATCTTAGTTTAGTGTTTAGAGCTTATTATCATTGGTAGATATGTTTATTCATTTGGTCGCTCTCTTCCTTATATATATATATATATATATATTTTTTCCTTTTTCTCTCTTTGTGGGCATATGTGTATGCTTATTTGTGTGATTTTGTCTTTATAGGTTTGCTTTTACCATTTGTCCTAGGGTTCTGTCTGTCCTTTTTTTTTTTTTTTGAGTATGTTTTTAGCACATGTTATCATTGGTGGATTTGCTTATTGGTTTGTTTGCTGTCTTTTTCGTTTTTTTAATTGCTTTTTAAATTTTTTATTTAAAAATTTTTTTATTTTAAAAATTTTATTTCTTTTTTTTTCTCACTTATCCTCTGAGCCATGTGGGTGACAGGGTCTTGGTGCTCCAGCTGCGTGTCAGGCCTGAGCCACTGAGGTAGGAAGCCGAGTTCAGGACATTGGTCCATCAGAGAACTCCTGGCCCCAGGTAATATCAATTGGTGAGACCTCTCCCAGAGATCTCTGTCTCAAAACTAAGACCCAGCTCCACTCAGCGAACAGCAAGCTCCAATGCTGCACACCCCATACCAAACAATGAGCAAGACAGGAACACAACCCCACCCATTAGCAGAGAGCCTGCCTAAAATCATAATAAGTTCACAGACACCCCAAAACAAACCACCAGACACGGCCCTGCCCACCAGAAAGATGAGATCCAACCTCATCCACCAGAACACAGGCACCAGTCCCCTCCACCAGGAAGCCTACACAACCCACTGAACCAACCTTACCCACTTGGGGAAAACACCAAAAACAATGGAAACTACAAACCTGCAGCCTACTCAAAGGAGACCCCAAACACAGTAGGTTAAACAAAATGAGAAGACAGAGAAATACACAGCAGATGAAGGAGCGAGGTAAAAACCCATCAGACCGAACAAATGAAGATGAAATAGGCAGTCACCCTGAAAAAGAATTCAGAGTAAGGATAGTAAAGATGATCCAAAATTTGGTATAGAATGAGAAAATACAAGAAAGATTTAACAAAGACCTAGTAGAACTAAAGAGCAAACAAATAATGATGAACAACACAATAAATGATATTTAAAACTTTCTAGAAGGAATCAATAGCAGAATAACTGAGGCAGAAGGACGTATAAGTGACCTGGAAGATAAATTGTGGAAATAACTACTGCAGAGCAGAATAAAGAAAAAAGAATGAAAAGAATTGAGGACAGTCTCAGAGACCTCTGGGAAAATGATAAATGCACCAACATTCTAATTATAAGTGTCCAAGAAGAAGAGATAAAGAAAAGGACAGAGAAAATATTTGAAGAGATTATAGTTGAACACTTCCCTAATATGGGAAAGGAAAGAGTCTGTCAAGTCCAGGAAGCACAGAGAGTCCTATACAGGATAAATCCAAGGAGAAACATGCCAAGACACATATTAATCAAACTATCAAAAATTAAATACAGAGAAAAAGTATTAAAAGCAGCAAGGGAAAAGCAACAAATAACATACAAGGGAATCCCTATAAGGTTAACAGCTGAACTTTCAGCAAAAACTCTTCAAGCCAGAAGGGAGAGACATATATAATGTGATGAAAGAGAAAAACCTACAACGAAGATCCCAGCAAGGATCTCATTCAGATTTGACAGAGAATTTAAAACCTTGTGAGATAAGCAAAAGGTAACAAAATTCAGCACCACCAAACCAGCTTTACAACAAATACTAAAGGAACTTCTCTAGGCAGGAAGCACAAGAGAAGGAAAAGACCTACAACAACAAACCCAAAACAATTAAGAAAATGGGAATAGGAGCGTACATATAGAAAATTACCTTAAATGTAAATGGATTAAATGCTCCAACCAAACACATAGACTGGCTGAATGCATACAAAAAACAAGACCCATATATATGCTGTCTACAAGAGGCCCACTTCAGACTTAGGGAGACATACAGACTAAAAGTGATGAGACGAAAAAGATATTCCATATAAATGGAAATCATAAGAAAGCTGGAGTAGCAATACTCATATCAGACAAAATAGACTTTAAAATAAAGACTATTGCAAGAGGCAAAGAAGGACACTACATAATGGTCAAGGAATCAATCCAAGAAGGAGGTATAACAATTGTAAATATTTATGCACCCAACATAGGAGCACCTCAGGACATAAGGCAAATGCTAACAGACATAAAGGGGGAAATCGACAGTAACAGAATCACAGTAGGGGACTTGAACAGCCCACTTTCACTAATGGGCAGATCATCCAAGATGAAAATAAATAAGGAAACACAAGCTTTAAATGATACATTAAACAAGATGGACTTAATTGATATTTAAAGGACATTCCATCCAAAAACAAAACACTTCACTTTCTTCTCAAGTGCTCATGGAACATTCTCCAGGAGAGACCATATCTTGGGTCACAAATCAAGCCTTGGTAAATTTAAGAAAATTAAAATCGTATCAAGTGTCTTTTCCAACCACAGTGTCATGAGACTACATATCAATTACAGGAAAAAAACTTTAAGAAGTACAAACACATGGAGGCTAAACAATACACTACTAAATAACCAAGAGATCACTGAAGAAATCAAAGAGGAAATCAAAATATACCTAGAAACAAATGACAATGAAAACACGACGACCCAAAACCTATGGGATGCAGCAAAAGCAGTTCTAGGAGGGAAGCTTATAGCAATACAATCCTACCTCAAGAAACAAGAAACATCTCAAATAAACAACCTAACCTTACACATAAGCAATTAGAGAAAGAATAAGAAAAAAACCCCAAAGTTAGCAGAAGGAAAGAAATCATAAAGATCAGATCAGAAATAAATGAAAAAGAAATGAAGGAAATGATAGCAAAGATCAATAAAACTAAAAGCTGGTTCTTTGAGAAGATAAACAAAATTGATAAACCATTAGCCAGATTCATCAAGAGAAAAAGGGAGAAGACTCAAATCAACAGAATTAGAAATGCAAAAGGAGAAGTAACAACTGACACTGCAGAAATACAAAGGATAATTAGAGGTTACTACAAGAAGCTATATGCCAATAAAATGCACAACCTGGAAGAAATGGACACATTCTTAGAAAAGCACAACCTTCCGAGACTGAACCAGGGAGAAATAGAATATATAAACAGACCAATCACAAACATTTAATTTCAAACTGTGATTAAATATCTTCCAACAAACAAAAGCCCAGGACCAGATGGCTTCACAGGCGAATCCTCTCAAACACTTAGAGAAGAGCTAACACCTCTCCTTCTCAAACTCTTCCAAAACATAGCAGAGGGAAGAACACTCCCAAACTCATTCTACATGGTCACCATCACCCTGATACCAAAACCAGACAAAGATGTCACAAAAAAGAAAGCTACAGGCCAATATCACTGATGAACATACACGCAAAAATCCTCAAGAAAATACTAGCAAACAAAACCCAGCAGCACATTAAAGGGATCATAAAGCACGATCAAGTGGGATTTATCCCAGGAATGCAAGGATTCTTCAATATATGCAAATCAACCAATGTGATACACCATATTAACAAACTGAAGAATAAAAACCATATGATCATTTCAATAGATGCCAAAAAAGCTTTTGACAAAATTCAACACACATTTATGATAAAAACTCTCCAGAAAGTAGGCATAGAGGGAACCTACCTCAACACAATAAAGGCCATATATGACAAACCCATAGCGAACAACATTCTCAATGGGGAAAAACTGAAACCATTTTCCCTAAGATCAGGAACAAGGTAAGGTTGCCCACTCGCACCACTATTATTCAACATAGTTTTAGAAGTTACAGCCACAGCAATCAGAGAAGGGAAGGAAAGGAAAGGGAATCCAAATTGGAAAAAAGAAGTAAAACTCTCACTGTTTGCAGATGATATGATACTATCAATGGAGAATCCTAAAGATGCTACCAGAAAACTACTAGAGCTATTCAATGAATTTGGTAAAGTAGCAGGATACAAAATTAATGCGCAGAAACCTCTTGTATTCCTATACACTAGTGATGAAAAATATGAAAAAGAAATGAAAGAAAAAATTATGGAAACACTCCCATTTACCATTGCAACAAAAAGAATAAAATACCTAGGAATAAACCTACCTAAGGAGGCAAAAGACCTGTATGCAGAAAGCTATAAGACACTGATGAAAGAAATTAAAGATGATAGAAACAGTTGGAGAGATATACCATGTTCTTGGATTGGAGGAATCAACATAATGAAAATGACTCTACTACCCAAAGCAATCTACAGATTCAATGCAATCCCTATCAAACTAAACTATCTTTTCTTCCTGAGATGAGTATTGCTACTCTAGCTTTCTTTTGATTTCTATTTGCATGGAATAACTTTCTCCATCCCCGCACTTTCAGTCTGTATGTGTCCCTAGGTCTGAAGTGGACTCTTGTTGACAGCATATATATTGGTCTTGTTTTTGTAACCAGTCAGGCAGTCTATGTCTTTTGGTGAGAGCACTTAATCCATTTACATTTAAGGTAATTTTCTATATGTATGTACCTATTACCATTTTCTTAATTGTTTCGGGTTTGTTATTGTAGATCTTTTCCTTCTCTGTGTTTCCTGCCTAGAGAAGTTCCTTTAACACTTGTAAAGCTGGTTTGGTGGTGCTGAATTCTTACAGCTTTAGCTAGTCTGTAAAGGTTTTAATTTCTCCATCAAATCTGAATGAGATCCTTGCTGGGTAGAGTAATCTTGGTTGTAGTTTTTTCTCTTTCATCACTTTAAATATGTCCTGCAACTCCCTTCTGGCTTGCAGAGTTTCTGCAGAAAAGTCAGCTGTTATCCTTATTGGGATTTCCTTGTGTGATATTTGTTGCTTTTCCCTTGCTGCTTTTAATATATTTTCTTTGTATTTAATTTTTGATAGTTTGATTAATATGTCTTTTTTTAAAAACATCTTTATTGGAGTATAATTGCTTTACAATGGTGTGTCAGTTTCTGCTTCATAACAAAGTGAATCAGTTGTACATATACATATGTCCCCATATCTCTTCCCGCTTGCATCTCCCTCCCTCCCACCCTCGCTATCCCACCCCCCTAGGTGGTCACAAAGCACTGAGCTGTTCTCCCTGTGCTATGCGGCTGCTTCCCACTAGCTACCTATTTTACCTTTGGTAGTGTATATATGTACATGCCACTCTCTCACTTTGTCCCAGCTTACCCTTCCCCCTCCCCGTATCCTCAAGTCCATTCTCTAGTAGGTCTGTATCTTTATTCCTGTAATGCTCCTAGGTTCTTCTGACCTTTTTCTTTTTCTTTTTTTTTTAGATTCCATATACATATGTGAGCATACGGTATTTGCTTTTCTCTTTCTGACTTACTTCACTCTGTATGATGGTCTCTAGGTCCATCCACCTCACTACAAATAACACAGTTTCATTCCTTTTTATGGCTGAGTAATATTCCATTGTATATATGTGCCACATCTTCTTCTGTTTTTTTTTTTTTCTTCCTGACCGTGAGAGCTTTCCGTCTGAATTCTTTGTTTTGGCTTGTTTGTTTGCCCGCCCCAAACACAACTTTTTCTTGTTTTTGTGTTTATCTCTTTTGTTTTCTGTAAAAGGTATTAACATTTTCTAGTTATTTAGGCAAAGTGTTGTTTTCGGTTCCTCCCTTTTTTCTTTTTTTTTTAAACATCTTTATTGGAGTATAATTGCTTTACAATGGTGTGTTAGTTTCTGCTTTATAACAAAGTGAATCAGTTTTACATATACATATCTTCCCTTATCTCTTCCCTCTTGTGTCTCCCTCCCTCTCACTCTACCTATCCCACCTCTCTAGGTGGTCACAAACCACTGAGCTGATCTCCCTGTGCTATCTGGCTGCTTCCCACTAGCTATCTATTTTACGTTTGGTAGTGTATATATGTCCGTGCCACTCTCTCACTTTGTTACAGCTTACCCTTCCTCCTCCCCATATCCTCAAGTCCATTCTCTAGTAGGTCTGTGTCTTTATTCCTGTCTTACCCCTAGGTTCTTCATGACATTTTTTTTCTTAGATTCCATATATATGTGTTACCATATGGTATTTGTCTTTCTCTTTCTGGCTTACTTCACTTTGTATGACAGACTCTAGGTCCATCCACCTCACTACAAATAACTCAATTTCGTTTCTTTTATGGCTGAGTAATATTCCATTGTATATATGTGCCACATCTTCTTTATCCATTCATCTGTTGATGGACACTTAGGTTGCTTCCATGTCCTGGCTATTGTAAATAGAGCTGCAATGAATATTTTGGTACATGACCCTTTTTGAATTATGGTTTTCTCAGGGTATATGCCAGGTAGTGGGATTGAAGCGTCTTATGGTATTTCTATTTTTATTTATTTAAGGAACCTCCATACTGTTCTCCACAGTGGCTGTATCAATTCACATTCCCACCAGCAGTGCAAGAGTGTTCCCTTCTCTCCACACCCTCTCCAGCACTTATTGTTTGTAGGTTTTTTGATGATGGCCCTTCTGACCGGTGTGAGATGATATCTCATTGTAGTTTTGATTTGCATTTCTCTAATGATTAATGATATTGAGCATCCTTTCATGTCTTTGTTGGAAATCTGTATATCTTCTTTGGAGAAATGACTATTTAGGTTTTCTGCCCATTTTTGCACTGGGTTGTTTGTTTTTTTGATATTGAGCTGCATGAGCTGCTTGTATACTTTGGAGATTAATCCTTTGTCAGTTGCTTCATTTGCAAATATTTTCTCCCGTTCTGAGGGTTCTCTTTTCGTCTTGTTTATGGTTTCCTTTGCTGTGCAAAAGCTTTGAAGTTTCATTAGGCCCCATTTGTTTATTTTTGTTTTTATTTCCATTTCTCTAGGTGGTGGGTCAAAACGGATCTTGCTGTAATTTATGTCATAGAGTGTTCTGCCTATGTTTTCCTCTAAGAGTTTGAGAGTTTCTGGCCTTACATTTAGGTCTTTAATCCATTTTGAGCTTATTTTTGTGTGTGGTGTTAGAGAGTGTTTTAATCTCATACTTTTACATGTACCTGTCCAGTTTTCCCAGCACCACTTATTGAAGAGGCTGTCTTTTCTCCACTGTATATTCTTGCCTCCTTTATCAAAGATACAGTAACCATATGTGCATGGGTTTATCTCTGGGCTTTCTATCCTGTTCCATTGATGTATATTTCTGTTTTGTGCCAGTACCAGACTGTCTTGTTTACTGTAGCTTTGTAGTATAGTCTGAAGTCAGGGAGCCTGATTCCTCCAGCTCTCTTTTTCTTTCTCAAGATTGCTTTGGCTAATTGGGGTCTTTTGTGTTTCCATACAAATTGTGAAATTTTTTGTTCTAGTTCTGTGGAAAATGCTAGTGGTAGTTTTATAGGGATTGCTTTGAATCTGTAGATTGCTTTGGGTAATAGAGTCATTTTCACAACTTTGATTCTTCCAATCCAAGGACATGGTATACCTCTCCATCTATTTGTATCATCTTTAATTTCTTTCATCAGTATCTTATAATGTTCTGCATACAGTTCTTTTGTCTCCTAGGTAGGTTTATTCCTAGATGTTTTATTCTTTTTGTTGCAATGGTAAATGGGAGTGTTTACTTAATTTAGCTTTCAGATTTTCATCATTAGTGTATAGGAATGCAAGAGATTTCTGAGCATTCATTTTGTATCCTGATACTTTAGCAAATTCATTGATTAGCTCTACTAGTTTTCTGGTAGCATTTTTAGAATTCTTTATGTATAGTATCATGTCATCTGCAAACAGTGACATCTTTACTACTTCTTTTCCAATTTGGATTCTGTTTATTTCTTTTTCTTCTCTGATTGTTGTGGCTAAAACTTCCATAACTATGTTGAATAATAGTGGTGAGTGTGGGCAACCTTGTCTTGTTCCTGATCTTAGTGGAAATGGTTTCAGTTTTTCACCATTGAGGATGATGTTGGCTGTGCATTTGTCATATATGGCCATTATTATGTTGAATAAAGTTCCCTCTATGCCTACTTTCTGGAGGGCATTTTTTAATAAATCGGTGTTAAATTTTGTCAAAAGCTTTCTCTGCATATATTGAGATGATCATATGGTTTTTCCCCTTCAATTTGTTAAATTGGTGTATCACATTGATTGATATGCATATATGGAAGAATCCTTGCATTCCTGGGATAAACCGCACTTGATCATAATGTATTAGCCTTTTAATGTGCTGTTGGATTCTGTTTGTTAGTATTTTGTTGAGGATTTTTGCATCTATGTTCATCAGTGATAGTGGCCTGTAGTTTTTTTTCCTTGTGACATATTTGTCTGCTTTTGTTGTCATTGTGGTGAGTGAGTTGGGAGTGTTCCTCCCTCTGCTATATTTTGGAAGAGTTTGAGAAGTATAGGTGTTAGCTTGTCTTGAAATGTTTGATAGAATTCGCCTGTGAAGCCATCTGTTCCTGGGCTTTTGTTTGTTGGAAGATTTTTAACCACAGTTTCAATTTCAGTGCTTGTGATTGGTCTGTTCATATTTTCTATTTCTTCCTGGTTTAGTCTCAGAAGGTTGTGCATTTCTAAGAATTTTTCCATTTCTTCCAGGTCATCCATTTTATTGGCATATATTTGCTTGTAGTAATCTCTGATGATCCTTTGTATTTCAGTGTATCCTTTGTATATCCTTTGCAGTGTCAGTTGTTACTTCTCCTTTTTCATTTCTAATTCTATTGATTTGAGCCTTGTCCCTTATTTTGTTGATAAGTTCGCTAATGGTTTATCAATTTTGTTTATCTTCTCAAAGAACCAGCTTTTAGTTTTATTGATCTTTGCTATCGTTTCCTTCATTTATTTTTCATTTCTTTCTGATGTGATCTTTATGGTTTCTTTCCTTCTGCTAACTTTGGGGCTTTTTTGTTCTTCTTTCTGTAATTGCTTTACGTGTAAGGTTAGGTTGTTTATTAGAGATATTTCTTGTTTCTTAAGGTAGGCTTGTAAAGATATAAACTTCCCTCTTAGAACTGCTTTTGCTGCATCCCATAGTGTTTTGGTCGTTGTGTTTTCATTGTCATTTGTTTCTATGTTTTTTTTGATTTCCTCTTTGGTATCTTCAGTGATCTCTTGGTTAGTGTGTTTTTTATCCTCCATGTGTTTGTATTACTTACAGATTTTTTTCCTCTAATTGATATGTAGTCTCATAGCGTTGTGGTCAGAAAAGATACTTCATTGATTTCAATTTTCTTAAATTTACCATGGCTTGATTATGGCCCTAGATATGAGCTCTCCTGGAGAATGTTCCATGAGCACTTGAGAAGAATGTGTATTCTGTTGTTTTTGGATGGAATGTCCTGTAAATATCAGTTAAGTCCATCTTTTTTTAATGTATCATTTAAAGCCTGTGTTTCCTTATTTATTTTCATTTTGTATGATCTGTCCATTGATGAAAGCGGGGTGTTAAAGTCCCCTACTATGATTGTGTTACTGTCGATTTCCCCTTTTATGGCTGTTAGTATTTGCCTTATGTATTGAGATGGTCCTATGTTTGGTTCATAAATATTTACAATTGTTTTATTTTCTTCTTGGATTGATCCATTGATCATTATCTAGTGTCCTTCTTTGTCTCTTTTAATAGTGTTTGTTTTAAAGTCTATTTTGTCTGATATGAGAATTGCTACTCCAGCTTTCTTTTGGTTTCCATTTGCACAGAATATCTTTTTCCATCCCCTTACTTTCAGTCTGTATTTGTCTCTAGGTCTGAAGTGGGTCTCTTGTAGACAGCATATATATGGGTCTTGTTTTTGTATCCATTCAGCCAATCTGTGTCTTTTGGTGGGAGCATTTAATCCATTTACATTTAAGGTAATTATCAATATGTATGTTCCTATTCCCATTTTCTTAATTGTTTTGTGTTTATTATTGTAGGTGTTTTCCTTCTCTTTTGTTTCCTGACTAGAGAAGTTCCTTTAGCATTTGTTGTAATGCTGGTTTGGTGGTGCTGAATTCTCTTAGCTTTTCCTTGTCTGTAAAGCTTTTAATTTCTCTGTCAAATCTGAATGAGATCCTTGCTGGTTAGAATAATCTTGGTTGTAGGTTTTTTCTTTCATCCCTTTAAATATGTCCTGCCAGTCCCTTCTGTCTTTCAGAGTTTCTGTTGAAAGATTAGCTGTTAAACTTACAGCTATTCACTTATCTATTACTTGTTGTTTTTCCCTTGCTGCTTTTAATATTTGTTCTTTGTATTTAATTTTTGACAGTTTGATTAATATGTGTCTTGGCGTGTTTCTCCTTGGATTTATTCTGTATGGGACTCTCTGTGCTTCCTGGACTTGATTAACTGTTTCCGTTCCCATATTAGGGAAGTTTTTGACCATAATCTGTTCAAATACTTTCTCAGTCCCTTTCTTTTTCTCTTTTTCTTCTGGCACTCCTATAATTCAAATGTTGGTGCATTTAATGTTGTCCCAAAGGTCCCTGAGACTGTCCTCAATTCTTTTCATTCTTTTTCTTTATTCTGCTCTGCAGTAGTTATTTCCACTATTTTATCTTCCTGTTCACTTGTCCGTTCTTCTGCCTCAGTTATTTTGCTATTGATTCCTTCTAGAGAATTTAAAATTTTGTTTATTGTGTTATTCATCATTGTTTGTTTGCTCTTTCGTTCTTCTAGGTCCTTGTTAAACGTTTCTTGTATTTTCTCCATTCTATTTTCAAGATTTTGTATCATCTTTACTATCATAACTCTGAATTCTTTTTCAGGTATGCTTCCTATTTCCTCTTCATTTGTTTTACCTTGTTCCTTCATCTGTTGTGTGTTTCTCTGTCTTATCATTTTGCTTAACTCTTTGTGTTTGGGGTCTCCTTTCTGCAGGCTGCTGGTTTGTAGTTCCCATTTTTTTGGTATCTGCCCCCAGTGGGTAAGGTTGGTTTAGTGGGTTGTGTAGGCTTCCTGGTGGAGGAGAATGGTGCCTGTGTTCTGGTGCATGAGGCTGGATCTTGTCTTTTTGGTGAGCAGGACTGTGTCTGGTGGTGTGTTACGGGGTGTCTGTGACCTTATTATGATTTTAAGCAGCCTCTCTGCTAATTGGTGGTTTATGTTCCTGTCTTGCTAGTTGTTTCACATAGGGTGTCCATCACTGTAGCTTGCTGGTCATTGAGTAGTGCTGCGTCTTAGCATTGAGGTGGAGATATCTGAGAGATCTTTCACCATTTGATATTGCATGGGGCCAGGAGGTCTCTGGTGGACCAATGTCCTGAACTCGGCTCTCCCACCTCAGAGGCTCATGTCTGACACACAGCTGGAGCACTAAGACTAGTTGTGGAAATGAACCGCAGTCTCCTCAGTTCAGGAATATTATTTGGTAGAATGAATCAAAGTCATTCTACCAAAACCAAGGACTCTTCAAACATGTCTTGCTCTGAATTTGGCACCTGAAGTACTCTTCTACAGTAATATTTTTCTTAATGTATTTTTCTCTTATTAATATGGTTATAACAGTTTGATGTCTTTGGTTACTTTGGATATTTCTCAATCATAATCTCTTCAAATAATTCTCCACTCTTTCTTTCTTGGACTCTGATTAAACATGTATTAGATTTATTCACCATATTCCCTTTAACTCTCACCCACTCTCTTTTGGTACTTTCCATCATTCTGTCTCTTCATGTTACATTCTGTATATTTTCTTCAGACCTCTTTTTCATTTTTCTAATTCTTCTTTCAAGTAGAAAATTTACCTTTGACCTTTGAACCACAGCACCAAACATTCAGGGCATATTTTATGATGCCCCTAGCGTATTAAAGGGAGGTAAGGTTTAGAGATGTTAAATGAATATTCCCAGGTGACCCAGCATGAAAAACACAGAGCCCAAACTAACATCATAGATTAGTCCCTCAGCCGAAGTCCTTCCAACTGTGCTTGCTTTCTCCTGGGCTGTGGATACTCCCAATCTCTCATATCCCAGGAAATAAAACCATAGTGAGGTTTCCAACATTTTTAGAGCTGTGAAATACTTCTTTTTAGATTATAAAAGTCAGTGATTTTGCTTCATTGGTTATGATATTTTCCTAGGACTTTGTTCTGGCATTTGGAGCATTGATGTATTGTTCCCAAATCAGATTACAATGACCAAGTTAGTTCATTTCAAAGAAGAGCAAATCCGAGGATGTTTACCCAGGGAGGTATGGCAATTGTCCTGAACACAACAGTTTTGGTATACATCTTTCATCCTACCAGCAGCAAGATGGAGACAGAGCAATGAGTGATTCCCAAATGGGCCCCTGTGTAGTCAGTATGAGTGCAATGTGTCAGCAAGCAGAATAGATGGCCAAACATTTAACACTTTCATTCTTTTCCTTTCTCCCTCTTGGCAGCCTGAGGAATACAAGGATTAATTAATTGCTTTATTATAGTGGTGGTATCAGTGGAGTGAACATGTGTAGAGGACTTTCTTAGAATTCATGAACTCCTTCCTTCTCTCCACTTCCCAAATCCCCACCCTCCCCCACAGGTACCCTCACCTTCCTCCTGTCATCACTGTGAGGACCACTACCCACCTCCACTCTCAACACAACTTTGATCTGGCTCCCTCTTCTCACCTCAGTTTGGCAGAGGTTCAGGATCTTTACTATGGGGACCGTCTGTATAATGGGAGACAGGCCATCCAGCGCGTACAGTTTGTTGCTGCCCAAGTTCAAGGGTTTAGAGTGATGAAAGAAGAATTAGAGTGTTACTGTTTAGGGTCAGGGAGACAAATCTGCCCTCTATTCCATCTGTTCTACCCATACCATAATACCAGCTCTGAGCCTATGGCCTCATCTCAGGAAAATTCTTTTCAGTGAACCAAAGGCATTATCAAGACCATATCCATGTTAACATGTAGAGAGGAATAATTCCTCCAAAGAAAGAGATGTAGAATTGGGAGGATGGAACTTCAGGGAGGTGGTTTGAGATCACAGTGAGTACTTTGGCAAAGTACAGAGAATATATAGGTGAGATAGCTCAGAAGGAGTTATATTAGTCTTATGTAGAAATGCTAGGTACTTTGCTGGAGCCAGGAAAAGTTGATGATCTGTCCTTTTCATTACTAGGAGTTAATATTCTCAGTCTTCTAAGGGCAGGTTCAGAGAAGTGACAACATGGAACAGGCTGACTACAGAAGGACCAGGGAGATTGTCTAAAGGCAAAGGAGGAAACTCCTGCTAAGGAGATGCAGCAACTCCTCACCAGTACCTCAGTTTGCCTCAAGTTGACAGTATGGGGGCTGGAGGTTCTGCGGTCCTTCTTGCAGTCTAATATTGAGGCAGGCCTGCCTAATCCATACAGACATAGAGGTTTCCTCCTCTGTCCTTGCCTTGCTCCTAAAGGGTCTCCCTTTCAATCCTAGGTTGGCATGGGGGCTTTACTTCCCCAGGCTAAGGTCTGAGGTTCTATTTAGCTACCATCATGACATTCATTTCTCTGGCCAAATACCAGGAGCTGGGCCCTCCTTGGGAAAAAGCAGTGTTCTTTGAGTCAAGGGGCCAGACGTGGGCCCCACCCCCCCAGTGAGCAGAGGGCTTCCTGAGGCAGGAGTGGAAGGCAGAGGGCAGAGGTGGTAGAAAAGACAGCAGGACAGGTCTCTCAGGAGCACTTTCCTCCCTCCTGTTGTTTCTGGACTCTCCATTCCATTCTGTTAAGCTGTATGTATATCCCTGTGCCAGTATGCACATGTCACATCATCCTGCCTGGTCCTTCACAGGAACCCTGGGCATCCTGAGACAGGTATGAGCTCTCAGATAAAGAACCAACTCAGACAGGTGAAGGGGCCATCAGGAGAGAGGACGGTGATCATAAGAGGGGGCCACAGATCCTCAGCCCCATGCTGACCTGGGACCTGACCCTTTCCTCCTTCTGGGGAGGGTCTGCCCCCATGGCTGCTCTGTTTTCCATGCCCAAGTCTGGTTGAGCTCACACAGGTGACAAAGTTTCAACCAGCATCCAATGGGTCACCAGCCCAAATTGTGCATATTTTCCATTCCTACCTGGGGTACCAGGGCCATTCAGGGGCAGGTGAAGGGAAGGGCTGCAGCAGAGGCACCATTTCCCCTTTCTTTCCTCTTCTTCACTGACCCCCACCACGGGAGAGCTTCTTTCCCTTCCCTTTGTTTTCTCTCTCTCCCTTGTCTCTGTGCCCCTATGTCTCTCTCATCTCTCCCCTCCTACCTTCACTCCCTTTCTGTCTTCATCCCCCTCCGTCTCCCTCCCTGCCTCCTGAACCCCACCTCACTCTCCTCTCTGCCCCAGCATCCTGGGCCATCCCTGGGGGGTGTCCAGGTCTTGTCAGAGTGCTGGACCCCCAGTGAGGTAGCAGAGCCCTGGGCTCCCACCTCATTCCCTCTTCTCTCCACAGCCTTCAGTGGGGCCCTAGAGGAAGGAAGAGGGTGTAAGAAAGCCCTGCAGCATGGGTTTGAAATGCTGGCCCTTGTGCCACTGGAGAAGGGAGTCTGGGTAGTCTGGGTGGGAGCTACCCAGGGGAAGGAGAGGAAGGAGAGAAAGATGGAGAGGCAGAGAGAGAGAGGCTTCACAACCCTGAACTGTTAATTACTTCTTTCTATTTTTGTTTTCAGACAGTGCCATAGGAATTGTTTCCCCAAGTTGATAGCCAGTGACTGCCTACATTCATCATTGTCTCTTACTAACATTGGTGACCTCTGAACCTGTCCTCAAGCCCTTTAAGTTGAGGAAATTACACCCTATTCTCAGTCTGTTGACAGCTTTTATCATTAATGGGTATTGGATTGTGTCAAATACTTCTGCATCGTTAATATAAGCATGGGAGCTTTCTTCCTTATGCTGTTGATTTGAAGGATTACATTAATTGATTTTCAAATGTTGAATCAACCTTACATACTTGTAATGAATCCCACATGGTCATGGTGTATAATTTTTAAATATATTGTAAGATTCTATTTGCTAACATGTTGTTGAGGATTTTTGCATCTATCTTCATGAGAAATATTGGTCTGTAGATTTCTATTTTTGTAACGGTGATTGTCTGGTTTTTGTGTTGGGTTAATGTTGGCCTCATAGACTGAGTTAGGAAGTACTCTCTCTGCTTCTATCTTCTGGAAGAGATTATAGAGACTTATTCTAATTTCTTACATAAATGTATTGGTATAAATCACCAATTAAGCCATCTGGGTTGATTCTTTCTGTTTTAGAAAGTTATTAGTTATTGATTCAATTTCTTTAACAGATATAGGCTTATAAAAATTGTCTATTTGAAATATATTTTAAGTTTGAAATATATAGATTTATGTCTCTTGGGGTTTTTTTTGTTTTGTTTGTGTATTTAACTGCTTTAGTGAGATATAATTCACATATCATACAATTCACCCAAACTGTACAATTCAGTTGTCTTTAGGATATTCACAGCCACCACCACCACAGTCAATTTTAGAACATTTTCATCACTTCTAAAAGACGCACCCAACCCTTGAGTTGTCACCGCTTATACTCCTATCCCTTAAGCCTTAAGCAACTAATAATCTACTTTGTCTTTAAAGATTTGCCTATTTTGGACATTTTACGTGAATGAAATTATATAATATGTGGCCTTTTGTGACTGGCTTCTTTCACTTAGTATATATTTTCAATGTTGATCCATGTTGTAGGATATATCAGTAAATCACTCCTTTTCATTTCTGAATAATAGTCTGTAGTGTGGATATACCTCACTTTGTTTAACTGTCAGTCAGTTGATGGGCAATTGGATTGTTTCCACTTTGGGCCATTATGAATAATGCTGCTATAAACTTTACTCTGTAATTTTCTTAACATCTTTATTGGAGTATAATTGCTTTACAATGGTGTGTTAGTTTCTGCTTTATAACAAAATGAATCAGTTATACATATATATATGTTCCCATATCTCTTCCCTCTTGCGTCTCCCTCCCTCCCACCCTACCTATCCCACCCTTCTAGGTGGTCACATAGCACCGAGCTGATCTCCCTGTGATATGCGGCTGCTTCCCACTAATTCTTGTGTGAATATGTATTCATTTCTCTTGGATATATACCTAGAGTGGAATTATTGGGTTGTATGGTAACTCTGTTCGTTCATTTCAGGAAATTGCAGACTGTTTTACAAAGTGGCTGTGCCATTTTACATTCCCACCAGGAGTGTATGAGGGTTCTGATTTCTCCGTATCCTCACTAATGTTCGGTGTTACCTGCCTTTTTCATTCCAGCTACTTTAGTGGGTTTGAAGTGGTATCTCATTGTGGTTTTGATTTGAATTTCCCCAATGACTAATGATGTTGAGTATCTCATTGTGCATTTTTATATGTTGCTTGGAGAAATGTCTATTAAGATCACTTGCCCAGTTTTAAAAATTGGGTTAGTTGTCTTATTATTAGTGAGTTGTAAGTGTTCCTTACATATTAAGGATACAAGTCTCTTATCAGATATATGATTTACAAATAGTTCCCTCAATTCTGTGGGTGCTATTTTCACTTTCTGGATGATGTCCTTTGAAGAAAAGTCTCACTTTTGATGAAGTCCCTAATGTCTATATTTTCTTGCTCATGCTTTTGTTGACATGTCTAATAATTCTTTGCAAAATCCAAGGTCATCAAGATTTACCACTATATTTTCTTCTAAGGATTTTATGGATTTAGATCTCACATTTAGGTTTTTGATCCATTTGGTGTTAATTTTTGTATATCATGTGAGATTAAAGTTCCAGCTCCATTCTTTTGCATGTGGGTCTCTAGTTGTCCCAGCAGCATTTGCAGAAAAGGCTATTCTTATTTCCCATTGAATGGCCTTGAAACCCTTGTCAAAAATTGCTTAACCAAAGATGCTTGGTGTTGTTTCTGGACTCTCCATTCCATTCTGTTAAGCTGTATGTATATCCCTGTGCCAGTATCACAGTATCTTGATTACCATTGCTTTGTGGTAAGCCTTGAAATAGAGAACTGGGAGTCCTCTTGCTTTATCCTTTTTCAAGTTTGTTTTGACTAATCTGAGTTCCTTGCAATTCCATATGTATGCACTTAAAAGTCAGCTTGTTAAATTCTACAAAGCAATCTGCTGTGTTTCTGACAGACATTGCATTACATCTGTAGATCAATTTGGAGATTATTGCCATCCTAATAATATTAAGTGTTCTGATCCACGATCATGGGATATTTTCCCATTTATTTAGATCTTGTTTAATAACTTTTAACAATATTTTGTATTTTTCAGATGTGGATTCTGTAATTTTTTTGTTAAATTAACTCATAAGTATTTTATTTTTTTGATACCATTGTAAAAGGAAATGTTTTCTAAATTTCATTTTAGATTGCTCATTGCAAGTGTGTGGAAAGACAAGTGACTTCTGTATATTGATCGTATATTGAAAGGACAACAAATTGAAAGTAGTGGAAGATTAGTTTCTTCTCTGGGACTTATTGTATTTCTTTTTATTAAAACTATTTAAACATTTTTCAGATGCAATAAGCCAAACAAACTAAGATATGATAATTTTAAGAAAATAATAAGACTTATTAAATCCTTTTTAGTATAAAAAATATTAAACCCTCACAGTCTTAGGAAGAAAAGCTTTTCATTTACAGATTCACAGACAGAGAGCTCACAGCTTCAGCTCCACAACCTGACCAATGAGTCTAATGCTAAATCAGACACAAATACATATGCAAACAAGTTCTGCAGGAAAAAAAAATAATCATTACAAGGAGATGACAGAGAATGGATACTTGGCCTTTTTACTCATTCGTATAGGAACTTTTTGTGTTCTTCATATAATATTCTCGCCATTCTTTCACATTCACTCAAGAATTTCATGACCCCCTTCCCAACCCATGGAATTCATTAAACAAAAAACCATAATACTCTTTTCCACATTTTGAAGGTTTCACAGGCTTCCAGTCTTGAACCTAGTTATCAAAACTAGGACACCAGTCTCTAAACTGAGAGAAAAGTTTACCAGTCTCTTCTCTGTAGCTGAAATTTTCATTCATGAATTCCATTGGCAAACCAGACCATATCATTTAGACTCCCACTGGTAAAGAATACTTTTGAATAAGCAAGACTCGGTGGTTTGCAACTAGTATTGCTTTACTACTCAGAGAAACATATTTTTAAAATAATGTATAACTTAGAGAGTTAAATGAGCATCATACTTGGAAACCTGAAAACACAGAAAATGAATTTGATCTGCCACATTTCAGGAAGAGCCCATCACGGGCCATGGCAGCTCAGGCATCAGGAAGTTCAAGGAGAAGCAAAGTACTGAAAAGGCAAGCTTGATGTTACATTTTCTTATTGAGGAACTGCTCTCCAATCCAGTGGGTGATCAAAAGATGAGCAGATTCTGGTAAGCTCACCAGAATCATCAAAATATAATGACTAGGGACTTCCCTCATGGTCCAGTGGTTAAGACTTTGCCTTCCAATGCGGGGGGGGCGGGTTTGGTCCCTGGTCGGGGAGCTAAGATCCCACATGCCTTGCAGACAAAAAACCCAAAAGTGTAAAACAGAAGCAATATTGTAACAAATTCAATAAAGACTTTAAAAATGGTTCACATAAAAAAAATACTGATTAAAATCAATTTCCTTGAAACTTCCAGTAGCAGCTAAGCTTGAGAACATAATAACAACAACGTGGCTATAGCATAGCAAAAAAGCAAAGGAAAATGTAAAGGGTAGAAAGCAGAAGATGAACTGCTTACTGTCCTTGGGACTTGAACAAGGACACAAGAGTAAAGTTCCCTCAGTTTTCTTATTTCCTCCAAAACGTCCCAGATAGGGCACTGCAGAAGCCTCCAACTCAGAACCACCAACAATGATACACACAAAGCTCTAAGAAAAGTCTATTCCTCTAGCCAAAGGATCATGAAAAGTGTGGTCTAAACACAGAAGACCTGTTTGGTAATAATGCACCTCCTCTCCAGACAAACACCAATGGAAAAACTTTACCCCAACCCCTGAGGTTTCAGAGGCTGGGGTGGGGGGCTAATCTGCTACCCTGCCTCTCTGAAGCAGGTGATGACCATTCAATTCACCCATCAGGGTAATGTCAGAGGGGTCCATCAGCAACCTAAGGCTCCACCCCCATTCAACAACAATGACACTGAAGGAGGCAGTGCAGATTGGGACTAGTAAGCATTCCATTATCCCCATTTCTGGTGTCAGTGATGCCAGTGGTTAGCTGAACCTCCACGTCCACCCGGCATTAATGAGGTGGTATCAGGTGGGACTACTCAACACTCCACTTTCTCCCTCACCCGTCTTTGTGTGCTGGGCCCTTTTGAGAGCTGAGCCTCTCCTCCACTCATCATCAAGACAAAACCCGGTAGTGGGAGGCAGGGTTGCTTCGCACTCAGCTTTCCCTCTTTTTCCCTTGAAGTCTCAGAGACCAGTGGCAAGCTAGCCAAGCTTCTTCCCCCAGCCCTGCAGGCAGCCACAAATTATTCAGTCTGCCATTCCCATCCCCCTTCCATAGTGTCACCAATGCCCAGAGGGGAACTGAGCTTATACTCCCATTCTGAGGCAACAAAATGTTGTGAATTGGTGCCTCTCGTTCATTGGAAAGGTAGGCAGCGCTGGGGTGGGAGTTCAGCTACCACTGAGGCAGTGTGACAGAGTAATCCACTTTTGCTAGGGTGGAATCAGAACAGGAATCTGAACATATAACCCATACCACTCTGTGTTACACCGAAATATCACGCAAACAAAAAAGATAAATAGGGTCCAGAGTCTGATAATGTGGTATTCAAAATGCCCAGGATATGACAGAGATCAAAATACGAAGAATCAAGAAAATCACATCTTGAATAATAAAAGACAACGTACAGATGCCAACGCTGAAGTGAATAATGTTGGAATAATGACAAGAATTTTGAAGTGACCATCCTAAAGTAATTATGAAGCAGTTACAGATTCTCTTAAAACAAATGAAAATCTCAGCAAAGCAGTGGGATTTAAAAGAAAGAAACAAGTGGAAACTATAGATCTCAAAAATAGTGTATCTCTTATTGAAACTGCATGGATCCTGGGAGATAGTTCTGAGACCACAAAGTGGGCTTCTTCTACCTTGCTTTCTATCTTACTATCCACCAATTAATATTAGATTTGGAATTCAGAAGGAAGATACAATAGAGTGTCATTTACACATTTACTGAAATTGACAAATGAAGTCAGACTTTTACTTATAAAAGGTAATTCTCTTCATATTTGAAATTTTTTTCAGTGAGAACTATATTTCCAATGGTTCAGTCATATGCTAAACATTTTCCATAAACTGAGTGAACTATACTTGTAGTGCCAAGATTTGGAAAAAGGATATCTAAAACATATTCATCAGGTATATCTACAACATACCAGAAATTACATCCTTTGCAAATTAAAAATATGAGAAGCCTGTTTTCAAGATTCTTGTAGGGGTATGAGAAGGAAAATATTACCTTAAAATTCTTCTTTTGAAAAGTTTCTGCTATTCTGGATCTTCACCCAGCAATGGTCGACCTAGAGGAAGATGTTAAGTGCATTATCATTGCACCCTGCCCAGTTGCTGTCTGTATAAGTGGTGCACCAATTCAACCTATCAGTTGTTTTCTCTTCAGGATGGTCTGGGCAGAACCTGACATTAGGCTGGGCTAATGTCTTGTCCTTTGATGGAGGGAGAACTGGCTTTTCATTATCCTTGCCTGGGGATCTTTAGAAATTTTTCTGGACACCCTAAGCACTTCAACTGGCGATTACCCATTAAAAAAGTGATACTGGGTTTGAGATTCATTAAATCATTACATTTTCCTTAAACCACTTATGGTAAATAGTATTGACAAGGGTTATTATTCCCTTGGACTGAAACACAATCTAAAGCACAGTGTGGTTTAAAGTGACTTCTTGGAAATTGCAAAATATATTTTTAAGCAATAGAGACTAGGAAGAACCCTAGATCTCTTGATGCTCAATCCTGATAACATAAGTCAATGATAATGATAATAATTATCCATTTACCATCACTGTCAAGTGTTCTGCTAAGCCCTATATATGCATTATCTGAACGGAACACAATCAACAGTCTTAAGAAGTCACATCAATTGCCACTCTTGGATAGCCTCATCCACCAGAGGGCAGCCAGCAGAAGCAAGAACTACATTCCTGCAGGCTGTGGAAGAAAAACCACATTCACAGAAAGATAGACAAAATGAAAAGGCAGAGGACTTTGTACCAAATGAAGGAACAAGATAAAACCCCAGAAAAACAACTAAATGAAGTGGAGATAGGCAACCTTCCAGAAAAAGAATTCAGAATAATGATAGTGAAGATGATCCAGGACCTCAGAAAAAGAATGGAGGCAAAGATCGAGAAGATGCAAGACATCTTTAACAAAGACATAGACGAATTAAAGAACAAACAAACAGAGATGAACAATACAATAACTGAAATGAAAAATACACTAGAAGGAACCAACAGGAGAATAACTGAGGCAGAAGAACGGATAAGGGACCTGGAAGACAGAATGGTGGAATTCACTGTTGTGGAACAGAATAAAGAAAAAAGAATGAAAACAAATGAAGACAGCTTGAGAGACATCTGGGACAACAATAAAGGCACCAACATTTGCATTATAGGAGTCCCAGAAGGAGAAGAGAGAGAGAAAGGACCCAAGAAAATATATGAAGAGATTATAGTCGAAAAATTCCCTAACATGGGAAAGGAAATAGCCACCCAGTCCAGGAAGCACAGAGAGTACGAGGCAGGATAAACCCAAGGAGAAACACACAAAGGCACATAGTAATCAAACGGACAAAATTTAAAGGCAAAGAAAAATCATTAAAAGCAACAAAGGAAAAATGACAACATACAAGGGAACTTGCAGAGGTTAACATCTGATTTCTCAACAGAAATTCTACAAGCCAGAAGGGAGTGGCACGGTACATTTAAAGTGATGAAAGGGAAGAACCTTAAACCAAGATTACTCTACCCAGCAAGGATAGATTCGACAGAGAAATCAAAAGCTTTACAGGCAAGCAAAAGCTAACAGAATTCACCACCACCAAACCAGCTCTACAACAAATGCTAAAGGAACTTCTCTAAGTGGGAAACACAAGAGAAGAAAAGGACCAACAAAAACAAAGCCAAAACAATTAAGAAAATGGTAACAGGAACATACATATTGATAATTACCTTAAATGTGAATGCATAAATGCTCCAACCAAAAGACACGGGCTTGCTGAATGGATACAAAAGCAAGACCCATATATATGCTGTCTACAAGAGACCCACTTCAGAACTAGGGACACATACAGAATGAAAGTGAGGGGATGGAAAAAAGATATTCCATGTAAATGGAAATCGAAAGAAAGCTGGAGTAGCAATACTCATACAAGACAAAATAGACTTTAAAATAAAGAATGTTACAACAGACAAGGAAGGACACTACATAACGATCAAGGGATCAATCCAAGAAAAAGATATAAAAATTATAAATATATATGCACCCAACATAGGAGCACCTCAATACATAAAGCAAATGATAACAGCTATAAACAGGGAAATTGACAGTAACACAATAATAGTGGGGGACTTTAACACCTCACTTAGAGCAATGGACAGATCATCCAGACAGAAAATTAACAAGGAAACACAAGCTTTAAATGACACAATAGACCGGATAGCTTTAATTGATATTTATAGGACATTCCATCCAAAAACAGCAGGTTACACTTTCTTCGCAAGTGCACACGGAACATTCTCCAGGATAGATCACACCTTGTGTCACAAGTCAAGCCTCAGTAAATTTAAGAAAATTGAAATCATATCAAGAAGGTTTTCGGACCCCAAAGCTATGAGACTAAAAATAAATTATAGGAAAAAAACGTAAAAAACACAAACTCCTGGAGGCTAAACAATATGTTACAAAATAACCAAGAGATCAAGAAGAAATCAAAGAGGAAATCGAAAAATACCTAGAGACAAATGACAATGAACACAAGAGGGAAGGAGGAGATATGGGGCTATATGAATATGTATAGTTGAGTCACTTTGTTATAAAGCAGAAACTAACACACCACTGTAAAGAAATTATACTCCAATAAAGATGTTAAAAAAATGACAATGAAAGCATGACGACCCCAAACCTATGGGATGCAGCAAAAGCAATTCTAAGAATGAAGTTAATAGCAATACAATCCTACCTCAAGAAACAAGAAAAATCCCAAATAAGCAATCTAACCTTACACCTAAAGGAACTAGAGAAAGAAGAACAAACAAACCCCAAGTTAGTAGAAGGAAAGAATTCGTAAAGACCAGAGCACAAATAAATGAAAAAGAAACAAAGAAGAGAATAGCAAAGGTCAATGAAACTAAAAGCTGGTTCTTTCAGAAGATTATCAAAACTGATAAACCTTTAGCCAGACTCATCAAGAAAAAGAGGGAGAGGGCTCAAATCAATAAAATTAGAAATGAAAAAGGAGAAGGTACAACAGACACAGCAGAAATACAAAGGATCATAAGAGACTACTACAAGCAACTATATGCCAATAAAATGGACAACCTGGAAGAAATGGACAAATTCTTAGAAAGGTATAACCTTCCAAGACTGAACAGGAAGAAATAGAAAATATGAACAGACCAATCAGAAGTAATAAAGTTGAAACTGTGATTAAAAATCTTCCAACAAACAAAAGTCCAGGACCTGATGGTTTCAGAGGTGACTTCTATCAAACATTTAGAGAAGAGCTAACACCCATCCTTGTCAAACTCTTCCAAAAAATTGCAAAGGAAGGAACACTCCCAAAGTCATTTTACTAGGCCACCATCACCCTGATACCAGAACCAGAAAAAGACACTACGAAAAAAAGAAAATTACAGACCAATATCACTGATAAATATAGATGCAAAAATCCTCAACAAAATACTAGCAAACAGAATCCACCAACACATCAAAAGGATCATACACCAGGATCAAGTGGGATTTATACCAGGAATGCAAGGATTCTTCAATATATGTAAATCAATCATTGTGAAACACCATATTAACAAATTGAAGGATAAAAACTGTAAGATAATCTCAACAGAGGCAGAAAGAGCTTTCAACCAAATTCAACACCCATTTATGATAAAAATTCTCCAGAAAGTGGGCATAGAGGGAAACTACCTCAACATAATAAAGACCATATACGACAAACCCACAGCAAACATCATTCTCAATGGTGAAAAACTGAAAGCATTTCCTCTAAGATCAGGAAGAAGACAAGGATGTCCACTCTCACCACTATTATTCAACATAGTTTTGGAAGTCCTAGCCACGGCAATCAGAGAAGGAAAAGAAATAAATGGAACTTAAATTGGAAAAGAAGAAGTAAAACTGTCACTGTCTGCAGATGACATGATACTATACATAGATAATCGTAAAGACGCCACCAGAAATCTACCAGAGCTAATCAATGAATTTGGTAAAATAGCAGGATACAGAATGAATGCACAGAAATCTCTTGCATTCCTATACACTAACAACAAAAGATTAGAAAGAGAAAGTAAGGAAACACTCCCATTTACCACTGCAACAAAAAGAATAAAATAACTAGGAATAACCTACCTAAGGAGGTAAAAAACCTGGGCTCAGAAAACTATAAGACACTGATGAAAGAAATCAAAGATGACAAAAACAGATGGAGAGATGTACCATGTTCTTGGACTGGAAGAATCAACATTGTGAAAATGACTATACAACCGTAAGCAATCTACAGATTCAATGCAATCCCTAACAAATTACTAAAGGCATTTTTTTACAGAACTAGAACAAAATGTCTTAAAAGTTATATGGAGACACAAAAGACCCTGAATAGCCAGTGCAATCCTGAGGGAGAAAAACAGAGTTGGAGGAATCAGACTCCCTGACTTCAGACTATACTACAAATCTACAGTAGTCAAGACAATATGATATTGGCAAAAAAACAGAAATACAGATCGATGGAACAGGGTAGAAAGCTCAGAGATAAACCCATGCACCTATGGTTGACTAATGTATGCCAAAGGAGGCAAGGATATACAATGGAGAAAAGACAGTCTCTTCAATAAGTGGTTCTGGGAAAACTGGACAGCTACAAGTAAAAGAATGAGATTAGAACACTCCCTAACACCATACACAAAAATAAACTCAAAATGGATTAGAGATCTAAATGTAAGACCGAACACTATAAAACTCTTAAGGGAAAACTTCGGAAGAACACTCTTTGACATAAATCACAGCAAGATCTTTTTTATCCACCTCCTAGAGTAATGGAAATAAAAACAAAAATAAACAAATGGGACCTAATGAAACTTAAAAGCTTTTGCACAGCAAAGGAAACTATAAAAAAGACAAAAAGACAACCCTCAGAATGGCAGAGAGTATTTGCAAGCAAATCAATGGACAAAGGAACTATCTCAAGTATATATAAACAGCACATGCAGCTCAATATTAAAAAAAAGGAAAACCCAATTAAAAACTGGGCAGAAGACCTAAATAGACATTTCTCCAAAGAAGATATACAGATGGCTAAGAGGCACATGAAAAGCTGCTGAACATCACTAATTATTAGAGAAATGCAAATCAAAACTACAATGAGGTATCACCTCACACCAATTAGAATGGGCATCATCAGAAAATCTACAAACAACAAATGCTAAAGATGGTGTGGAGAAAAGGGAAAACTCTTGCATTGTTGGTGGGAATGTAAATTGGTATAGCCACTAGGGAGAGTAGTATGGAGGTTCCTTAAAAAACTAAAAATAGAATTACCGTATGACCCAGCAATCCCACTACTGGGCATATACCCAGAGAAAACCATAATTCAAAAAGACACAGGCACACCAATGCAGCACTATTTACAACAGCCAGGTCATGGAAGCAATGTAAATGCCCATCATCAGATGAATGGATAAAGAAGATGTGGTACATATATACAATGGAATATTACTCAGCCATAAAAAGAAAAAAAATTGGGTCATTTATAGAGATGTGTGTGGGCCTAGAGACTGTCATACAGACTGAATTAAGTCAGAAAAAGAAAAACAAATATCGTAGAATAACACATATATGTGTAATCTAGAAAAATAGTGCAGATGCACCGGTTTGCAAAGCAGAAATGGAGACACAGATATAGAGAACAAATGTGTGGACACCAAGGGGAGAAAGTGCGGGCGGGTGGGTTGTGGGTGGTGCTGGGATGAATTGGGAGCTTGGGATTGACATGTATACACTAATATGTATAAAATAGATAAGTAATAAGAACCTGCTGAAAATCAATCAGTAAATAAATGAAATTCAAAAAAATTGCCATTCTCCTTTTGAATATGGATAATAAAATCTTGGAAAAGTTGATGTGCCTGGCCAAGGTCATGTAGCTTGTGGTACCACTAAGTGGTAAAGCCATAAAACCAGGGATCCAGTCTTAAGATATTTGATGCCATTACCCCATCTACTGACAGATGACGTTGTACTACAAAAATTAAAATGGCTGTGGCTGGTCTACTTCTTTATCTTCAATTAGAGTGTAAGAAAAAATGTTGGTCTTCCCTGGTGGCACAGGGGTTAAGAATCTGCCTGCCAATGCAGGGGACACAGGTTCGAGCCCTGGTCCGGGACTATCCCACAACCACGGAGCAACTAAACCCATGTGACACAACTACTGAGCCTGTGCTCTGGAGTGCGTGAGCCAAAATTACTGAGCCCGTGTGCCACAGCTAGGGAAGTCCGCGCACCTAGAGCCCGTGCTCCGCCACAAGAGAAGCCACTGCAATGAGAAACCTGTGCACCGCAACGAAGAGTAGTCCCCACTGGCTGCAACTTGAGAGAGCCCGCGCGCACCAACAAAGACCCAACGCAGCCAAAAATAAACTAAAATTAAAATTCAAAAAGGAAAAGAAAAAGTGTTGAAGAAAGAAAACAGAAAAAAACAAAAGTAAACTAAAGCAAAACAAAAACAAAAAAGAAAACAAACGAACAAACAAAGGAAACAACCCAGAAAAGCGATGATCAAATGCTAAGTGTCATGAAGAAAAGTAAGCCTTGTCTGATAAGTTGACAGAGATGTGAGTTTAGTAAGGAAGGTGGTTATAGGGCTATCTGGGGCAGGCTGTTACAGGAAAACATATAATTGTAGGGGAACATGTTTGGTGAGTTAGGGTTAGAGGCACAGAAAAGAGGCTAGTGAGGCTGGAGAAAAATTCATTCAACAAATATTCAAGTATCCAGTGAACCAGGCATTACTATAGGCACTTAGCATATGTTAATGAACAAACCAACAAAGGTTCCTGCCCTCCTGGAATTTATATTTTTCCACGAAGGGAGATGGCCAATTTACAAAATTGCATATGAATAAAGTGTATTGTAGTCCAAAATGTGGTAAACAATTGGGACCAGAAAAGGAAGCAGACAGGGAAGAAGTGGAAGCAGGAGTCCAGGGAGAGGGTTGGAAACAAATACTATTAGCTATTCTTGCAATTGATAGTAGAGTTATTAGTGGGCGGCAGTTTTCTCCATTACGTTGCTTTTGTCAAATATCAGTGTAAATGCTATGCTGGCTTTACTGCACAGAGGCAAGAATACATTTTTCCTATGTTTTGGTGGGGACTCGACTGCTTGTTTAATATAGCAGAGCCCCAGGGAAACTAAAGTCTGATGGCTTTATGTTGTCATTGGCCACTCGTGTTTTTTTTCTTTTCTTTTCTTTTTTTTTTTTTTTTTGCGCTACACGGGCCTCTCACTGTCGTGACCTCTCCCGTTGCGGAGCACAGGCTCGGGATGTGCAGGCTCAGCAGCCATGGCTCACACGCCCAGCCGCTCCACGGCACATGGGGTCTTCCCGGACCAGGGCACGAACCCGGGTCCCCTGCATCAGCAGGCGGACTCTCAACCACTGCGCCACCAGGGAAGCCCGCCACTCATTTTTAAGTTCACACCCTCTGTTGTGTAGACTATCAATTTGGACATCAATTCTCTAGGTTTGAGACCCGGCCTGGCAGAAACCCTGGCCAGGCAGTGCCCAGGCGACAAGGAGAGACACTGTGACAAGGAGATGTCAGAGGGTGGCGCTGGCGCCTGAGAAGAACCCTCTCACGCATGAGGATCTCTCCCCTCAGTCCCTCTGGGTGGGGTCGGGAATCTGGCCCCTCCTCCCAGTACAGAGTAGATTGAGTGATAGAGGGTCACGTGACCTGAGCTGCACCAATCCAAGTCCTTTTCCGGCGAGCTTAACTTTGAGAGGGAACCGTTAAGACGCCCAGTTCCGGAAACACTGAGGCTTTTCCGCTGCGAGCTCTGGAGAGGGAGGAACCTGCTCCTACTGCTGGGGTCTTGGACAGCTGAAGTTTTTTCCAACTCTTGTTCCAATCAGGTAAATTACAACAGCATTCTTTCTGTAAATTACGCCTCTATTGACCTAAATTAAATTACCCAGGATCAAGGTTTGGGGGTTAATAAGAAAGGCAATGGAATGGATTGCTGGGTCCACTGTCCTGTCCACTCTCCGTGGGTTCCTCTTTCCTCAGCTGAGATTCGCTTCAGTTGTGTGGCTAATCATTTCCTGCTCTCTCTTTAAAATCCCTCAATCAGCCTTCCGCTTCTTAAAAAAAAAAAATTGTATTTCTCCTTTGCACCTCAGTTTTGTTTGTGGTTTGTTTTGATATCTCAGACTTTAAATTGTAAGGATTGAAATGTATGTCTCTCTCTCCCTGCCCCACCTCTCCCTGTCTCTCTCTGGTCTCTCTCTCTATATATATATATATATTTATGGTATTTCATTGCTTTCATACTTAAAATGTTTATCTTCTGAAAAGCAGATAAATACTCATCTACATCTTGGAGATAACTGCACTTTCATTTATTTTAATAGGCTCTCTAAAGCAGTTTGAAATAGCTTTTTAATGTATGATGCGACACGAGCATATATCCATCCTCCTAACCATATTTCAATTAGTTAAACTATTATTAAACAGTGTCGTTTATACAATAACCATTCCTTTAACCACTGAATTCTTTTTTTTTTTTTTTTTGTGGTACGCGGGCCTCTCACTGTTGTGGCCTCTCCCGTTGTGGAGCACAGGCTCTGGATGCACAGGCTCAGTGGCCATGACTCACTGGCCTAGCTGCTCCACGGCATGTGGGATCTTCCCAGACCGGGGCATGAACCCGTGTCCCCTGCATCAGCAGGCGGACTCTAAGCCACTGTGCCACCAGGAAAGCCCTGAATTTTTTTTTAATTCTTCATTTTGAAATAATTTTAGGCTCACAGAAACTTTGCAAATAGTATAGAAAGCCTTCACCCAGATTTCCCTAATGTTAACATCTTATATAGCCATAGAAAAACGTATCAAAATTAGGAAATTAACATTGATGCAGTACTATTAACTAATCTACATACTTTATTTGAATTTCACCATTTGTCCCAGTAATCTCATTTTTCTATTCCAGCATCCCATTCTGGATACCACATTGCATTTGGCCATCATTTCTCCTTAGTCTCCTCCAGGCTGACAGTTCCTTAAGCTTTCTGGGTGTTTCCCAATCTTGACGCTTTTGAAGATACTGGTCAGGTATTTTATAGAATGTGTGTCAACTTGGGTTTGTCTGATGTGTTCTTGTGATTTGATTGAACTTATACATTTTTGGCAACAATACCTGTTTTATTCTCCTCCCCTTCACCCCATTGGTGATGGAGGAATTTCCACCCTAGTGTTATGGGGGTGGCTGAACACACGACACCTGACACTGGACAGATACTACCCACGGCAGCTTATTAGTAACGTTTACTCACAGCCTGGGGAGGAGGGCATTACTGGCCAGATAGAGCCCCACAGGAGACATTCTCTGGAAGAGAGTGAACAAGCAGGGGCTGTGGGGGGCAGTCTGTAGTAGCAAGAGGACGAGGTGACCCTTGGTTCACATGGGAGGATGTGATTGGCTTGTTTGAATACTTCTGTGAGCTGGTAGGGAACTGAAACCTGATAGTCAGGGGCGAGCAGGCACTGTGGCTAGTTCCCATGATAAGGCTGGTTCTTTGGCTAGGGGACCTTCTTCCCGGCAGCACAAAAGGGGAATGGGTACTTGTGGTTAGTCCATTTGAGACCCTCTGGGTTTTCCCCCAAATGTCAAGGTATACATGTCACTGTGCCTTAACTTTAGGTCTTATACCACGGCGCTGCAAAAGCAATTCTGTTCCTTGCTCCAAGCATCATGTGAGGGGGTACATGATGTCCATATGTTGTATTAATGATGATATTCATTTGCAACACTTGATTAAGGTAGGGAAAACTGTGTTGCTCCATTGTAATAGTACTGTTTTCCTATTTGTAAGTAATAAATATCGTGTAGGAAATACTTTCAGACTATGAAAATATCCTATTTCTTCTCAGACTGTTATTCACGACTTTTAAAATCCATCTGTTGATCTTGCCTACAACAATTATGACTTAATGGTGACTTTCTATTTCCTTATTCCTACTACATTGGTTCACTGGAATTCTGAAGAACTGTCTTTTCTCCCCCATTTATTTATTTATAAATTTTCAAATTGTTGATAAAACTTGTTTTATTTCAAATTATTGAATCAAATAACTAATCAAATTATTTATCAGTATTGAATCATGAATAACTATGTTATATTGTGACTTATAATCAAATTAAATCATTATTTAGTTTCTTGAATTGTTCCAGCTTTGGTGACTGCAAGCTCCTTTTGGTGGGGTCTGTGTTCTTTCAGCATGACCTGATCCTTTTTTGTGTACTTCCTTGCTGGCATTGTAAGGTATTCCTGTTCATCTTGTGTTTTTGTCCCCACCACAGCCCTGAAATCAAAACACTTCTACAAAGAGCCATGCTTCCTTTTCTTGGAAAATGACATTTAGAAACCAATATCTCAGTGTGTGTTCATTGCTATAGCGGTTTCATTGCTGCTAAGTCCTCCCTCTCCGTCCACAAATGAAGGAAATATATTGTATGTATATACTCATGCTTACAGATACTTCTCAATTTCTCTACCTATATGTATGGATATTGAAAGCCAGGAGCTCATACTGATACTTCTTATTTTAATCCATTGTAGCCTTGTTTGTAACTTCTTTGTCTCACCTGGCTCTCCTTATCTTCAATATTTACTTACTTGTTCATTCCTGATATATACATGAAGTACTTGCAGAAAGGCTACCCAATACACCTGTTAGAAACAGATTTGATAACTTGTGTTTGTGTACAGTTCTTTATGTCTTAGGCCTCAGAGGATGCAGTCAAAGAACTACTATTTCCCTAAGTTGCTTAGCTTAGCTATTTTCTTTCTCCCCTCTTCAGCTGTGGTTAAGACATTCATTTGTAATATAGTTAGGTTAATTTGTTGGTGTTTGTATTTGACTTTGCCTCCTCCCCACATCTTAGTTGATTTTAATTTTTTATTTAATTCTGGGGTATGTGAAATATTACTGTGATTCAAAGAGTCAGGGCTGCACAGAAACATCTATTAGACAAGTGTCACTCTTTCCTCATGCCTTCTAAGCCCCTCCCATTCGCCACTTATTTCCCACACTCCCCCTGTAGATAACCAATCTCGTTAGCTTCTGGTTTAATCTTTCCTGTATTTACTCTGCACAAATGAACTGATACATATATGTGTTCTTATATTCCCTTGTTTATTAAATGAAGGACGGCATTTTATAATGCTCCTTTGCACTTTTCCTTTTTCAGTTAACAGCATCCCATAAAAAAACTCTTTATGCCATAGAGGGCTTCATTGTTTTTTTGTTTTCGTTTTTGTTTCTCTTCTTATACAGCTGCATTGGACTCCGCTGACATATGTAGGGGCATTTAACTTGTTTTCAACATTCTGCAACTACAAACAATGCTGCAGTGAATAACCTTAGGCATAAGTATTTTTGTGTTGGCGGAAATGGATCTTCAAGTTTTATTCCCAGCAGTAGTATTGTTGGGCCAAAAGTTAAGTGCATGTGTATTTCTGTTAGGTATTTCCAAATTTCTCTCCAGAAGGGTTGTACTGGTTTTCACTCCCACTAGCTACTGTGACTGTTTCCCCACAGACTCACTAACAGAACATGTTGCCTTACTTTTGTGACCTTTGTTGATGTGGTAGGTGAGAAATGATATCTCGGCATTGTCTTAGTATGCACTTGTCTAATTATGAGAAAGTGTGACTCTATATTTTGAGGACTGTTTTATATATTTTTTGTGAATTATCTGTTCATATCTTTTCCCATTTTTCTGTAGAAATATTAGCCTTTTGTCCTTCAATACTTCAGAGTTCTGTATATACTTGGACTATTATTCATTTGTCCGTGAGGCATGTGCAAATACTTTATGTCAGTTTGTCAATTGCCTTTTGACTTAGTTATGATGTGTTTGCCGTACATTAAAAAAATCCTTCGTAGGCACATAGATCATTGTTTTCTTTCATTGCCTCTGGAAATTTGAGTCACAGTTAGAAAGCCTTTCCCTACGCTGAGGTTAAAGCAGAGTCCTGCCATATTTTCTTAAAGATTTTGTTATGGTTTCATTTGTTTAGATTCCTAACCCGTTTACAGTTTATTTCTGTGTATGGTGTGTGATATGGATCTACACTGATTCTTTTCCCAAATGTCTCAGTTGTTCCAGCATCATTTATTGAACGTCCATCTTTGCCTCAGTGATTTTAAATGCCCTTTCATCATATACTGAAATTTCCATATATTATTCTTGTTTTTCTGGGTTTTCTATTCTGTTTCACTGGACTATTTGTCTACTCATGTACCAGTACCACAGCGTTATAATTACCGAGGCTTTATAGCATGCTTTAATGTCTGGTATCATTACTCCCCATTTACAGGTTTTCTTTTTCACTTATGTCCTGGCTATTCTTGCATGATTTTTAAAAAATATATTAATTTTATTATCCATTGATCTAACTCCATAGAAACATTTGCTGGTATTTTTGAGATTATATTAAATTTATACATTAGTTTAGGGAGAACTGACATCTTCTTAATGTTGTGTTATTCTATCCAAGAACATTGACCAATGTCTTTGTACTTATTCAAGTTTCCTTCTATGTCGTTCAGGAGTGTCTAAAAATTGTCCTTGCATAGCTGCTCTCATTAAGTTTATTTCTATGCATTTAAGCTTTGTTTTTGCTATTGTATATGGAATTTTCTCTACTAAAGTGTCCTCCAGCTGTGTGTGTGTGTGTACACAAAGACCATTGACTTTTGTATGTCGCTCTATATCCTACTACCTTGATGATTTCTCTTATTGTTTTACTCAATCTGTCATTGTTTCTATAGGGCTTTTCAGGTGTACGGTAATATCATCTGCACACAGAGGTGGCTTTACTTCTTGTTATTCATTCTCAGAAATCTAATTGATTTCTCTAGTCAACTGACTAATGCTTGTAGTTGAAGACTGAACAGGAATGATATAATGGGCATACTTTTCTTATTCCTGAGCTTATTGGAAAACCTCTGGTAGTCCCCCACTAAATAAAATACTTGCATGAGGAATTAATTATATATCTTTTATCATGTTAAGAATGCATCCCTCTTTCCCACTTCTTGAGGTTTTTCTTTTCTTAACATGAATGGGTGTTGAAGTTTCCCAAAGATTTGTTTGGCATCTGTGGTTTTAATCATATGATATTTGTCCTTAATTATATGACGATGGTGAATGATATCAATGGAATTCCTAATATAGAGCCAGCCTTGTATTAATGGAATAAATTGCACTTGATCACAGTATATTAGTTTCTAAATGTATTGTTGGATGTTTGCTAATATTCTATTTAGTATTTTGGTATCTACCTTTTACCTGTTAGCATCCTACTGGCTTCATATAAGAAGTTAGGGAAGTTTCCTTCCTTTCTAATGTTCTTACATAACTCATAGAGCTTTGGTACTATTTGATCTTTGATGGTTTACTAGGATTCACCTGTAAAACCATCTGAGCAAGGTGCTTCTTGGGGGTATTGCTGTAATAACTTTATTTCTTCTATGAAAATTGCCTAATTTAAGCTTTCTAACACTAGAATCAGAATTTTGGTAATTTGTATTTATCTAGGAAGTTACCTATTTCATATAGATTTTCAAGTTTATTTGCATAGAGGTTGGCAAAGTAATCTCCTCTTTTTTCTGTTTCAATGATTATTTCTCCCTTGTCTTTTATTATTTTGTCTATGTGTGATCTCTCCCTTTCTTCCTTCATCAAGCCAGCTAGGGGTTTGCCTGTTTTGAAAAACAAGATTTCGTTTTTCTATTTTGTATCATATTCATTTCTGCTTTTATGTTTTGCTTTCTTTAGTTGTTCTTTTTTTCCTAGTTGTTTTTCTTCATTTTTTGAGGCCATACTTTAATTAATTTATCTTCATTCTTCCATTTTTACTCATAAAAGTGCCTACTGTGTGAATTTGCCTCAGATCACTGCTCTAAATGTATCCCATAGATGCCAATATGTAGTTTTTCAGTCAATCTTTTAAAAAATTTCTTTACAACTTCAGTTTCCATCTCTTCTTATATTCAACAGTTTTTAAGAGAAGCTGTAAAAATTTTTTTCAGGTGGAAAGACCTTTCTGTTTTCAATTTTTGTTACTAAATTTTATTGCATTGGGGTTAGAGAGGATTGTTTGTACTATTTCTACTTTATAGAAATTAATTATCTAATCTCTGTGAGATAATTATGATCCATTTAAAAAAATATTTTACTAATTTTAATTATGCTTTATTATTTGACCTACATGCTATTTATGATTGTATTAATTGTAAATTATTTTCTTTTTTTTGTTTTAAACCCCACATTTGTTTATTTATTTATTTATTTATTTTTTTGGCTGTGTTGGGTCTTCGTTTCTGTGCGAGGGCTTTCTCTAGTTGTGGCAAGCGGGGGCCACTCTTCATCGCGGTGCGCGGGCCTCTCTTGTTGCGGAGCACAGGCTCCAGGCGCACAGGCTCAGTAGTTGTGGCTCATGGGCACAGTTGCTCCGCGGCATGTGGGATCTTCCCAGACCAGGGCTCGAACCCGTGTCCCCTGCATTAGCAGGCAGATTCTCAACCACTGCACCACCAGGGAAGCCCTATTATCCATTTTTGACAAGAATATATTCCCTATATAACATTATTGATTAGCTTTCTCTTTTTTCTGTATGACTTGATCAGCCTTAGACTGAGTTTGGTGTATTAAATCTCCTACTGTTACTGTTTCCTGTTATTATTATTATTTTATCTACGTTTCCTTGCATTTTTGCTTTATAAAGATGTTTGTTTGTTATTGGTGCATAAATATTCTTAAGGGTTATATCTTCATTGTGAGTTTTGGCTTTTATCATTAAGACATGTTATTGGTCACGTTTAATGATTTCTTAAAATCATCCTGAACCACCTGTTTTCTTAACACTTTACTCGCTGGCCTATGCATTTTTTCCTCCAGTATCATTTAACACTCTCCTACTGCATTATGATAAAAAGTTTGTTCTATTTTCTTCTACTTCTATCCCTTCTCTCATTTTTAGTTGCACAGTTTCTGTGTTTTTTTTTTCACAGCATAAAACTTTTGTACATTAGTCTTCTCCCCTTTCTTCCACCTTGATTTTACTATTGTATGTAAAATACTCACCATTGGGTATTTTGGTGAAGTTTTCCTTCTCATCGCAGTGGGATCACAATCCCAGTTCCTCTTTTAGATTACTTGGTAAACATTCTGTAAAGAGAAGTATAGGAAATATTGTAAGTTCCTGGGTCACAGTGTCGCTGTCTCTCTACTCAACTTTGCTACTGTAGTGCAAAAGCATTCATAGACAATACATAAATGATTGATCATGGCTTTGTTCGAATAAAACGTTATTTACAAAATCAAGCAGTGGGCTGGATTAGGCTCAGTGGGCCAGTTTGCAGACCCCTGCTCTAGTAGCTTCCTTACGAAGGGCTGCAGAATTTCCTAAGTTTCTACAAGTTGAAAAGCTTTTTCTGTAGGCTGTGATATTTAAAGGATACCCCAGTTGGTTATAAAATCTTTGCTTCAGCCTTTCAGTTTAGTCAATCTCTGTCTTTTGATTTTTTTTAAATATCCTATTTAAGGTGGGTTTCATATCCTCCAATGCTTGCTAGAGTGTAATGAATTTTGTTTGGAGTGTTGACTTCCAGTCTTTTTCTCCTTCATGGTTGTTTAATATGTATGCACTTTTGTATACTCATCTCTCTCTTTTTTTTTTTTACAAAGTTTGGTATGGAATTCCCTTCATTCTGTTCATCTGTATGATATTGGTTTTTTCAACAAGATTCCTAATTTAATAATGTGATTTTTTTTGTTAGTATGGCAAAGTCCATATCCTTTTTATTTTGTTTGTTTGTTTTGGTGATGAAGGGAGAAGTCCTGAGTGCTCTGATTTTGCGGTTCTCTTATGTCTCGCAAGATCCTTAATTTTCCCCTTTTGTTTATTTTCTCCGTCATTACCCAAGCACCAACGGATGCTTCTCTTTAACTCTTTGCCTTTATTCTTCCCTAAGAGTTATATCTTTCAAAGACTGCACTTTAAATCATCCCTGTCCCTTCATAAGCTCCGATTTTGGAGTGCCTTCCCTGTAGTCCGGGCTCTCATATTCTAGGACACCTTTTTGGTATTTTTAGATTTATTCTGGGCTTAGTCCTTCTGCTGTAGTTTTAGATCAGCTTTCAGCCCTTTTCCATCTTCTTTCCTCTCTCTTGGCAGCTTTTCTTGGCCTGTCTTTTGTTTTCCACAAAGCCTAGCAATGGGAGTGTGACAAATCTTATGCCAGGATTCATGATTGTTCTTTTTCTACTTACAATTCTTTTGAATTTTTGGCCTTCTCCAGTTTAAAGTAATGATGAGGGTGTGGCTTTTGTGTAGATGTACATTTTCCTTCTTATTGGTTTGTATCCTTTTGGGAGAAAATATTTTTATAACATCTATTAGAGTATAATTGCTTTACAATGGTGTGTCAGTTTCTGCCTTATAACAAAGGGAATCAGTTATACATATACATATGTCCCCATATCTCTTCCCTCTTGCATCTCCCTCCCTCCCACCCTCCCTATTCCACCCCTCTAGGTGGTCACAAAGCAATGACCTGATCTCCCTGTGCTATGTCGCTGCTTCCCACTAGCGATCTATTTTATGTTTGGTAGTGCATGTATGTCCATGACACTCTCTCACTTGGTCCCAGCTTACCCTTCCCCCTCCCCGTATCCTCAAGTCCAGTCTCTAGTAGGTCTGCATCTTTGTTCCCATCTTGCCCCTAGGTTCTTCTGACCATTTCCTTTTCCTTTTTTTTTTTTTTTTAGATTCCATATATATATGTTAGCATACGGTATTTGTTTTTCTCTTTCTGACTTATCTGACTTACTTCACTCTGTATGACAGACTCTAGGTCCATCCACCTCACTACAAATTACTCAATTTTGTTTCTTTTTATGGCTGAGTAATATTCTATTGTATATATGTGCCACATCTTCTTTATGCATTCATCTGATGATGGACATTAGGTTGCTTCCATCTCCTGGCTATTGTAAATAGAGCTCTAATGAACATTTTGGTACATGACTCTGTTTGAATTATGGTTTTCTCAGGGTATATGCCCAGTAGTGGGATTGCTGGGTCGTATGGTATTCTATTTTTAGTTTTTTAAGGAACCTCCATACTGTTCTCCATAGGGGCTGTATCAATTTACATTCCCACTAACAGTGCAAGAGGGTTCCCTTTGCACCACACCCTCTCCAGCACTTATTGTTTGTAGATATTTTGATGATGGCCATTCTGACTGGTGTGAGATGATATCTCATTGTAGTTTTGATTTGCATTTCTCTAATGATTAGTGATGTTGAGCATCCTTTCATGTGTTTGTTGGCAATCGGTATATCTTCTTTGGAGAAACGTCTATTTAGGTCTTCTGCCCATTTTTGGATTGGGTTGTTTGTTTTTTTTTGATATTGAGCTGCATGAGCTGCTTGTATACTTTGGAGATTAATCGTTTGTCAGTTGCTTCATTTGAAAATATTTTCTCCCATTCTGAGGGTTGTCTTTTTGTCTTGTTCATGGTTTCCTTTGCTGTGCAAAAGCTTTTAAGTTTCATTAGGTCCCATTTGTTTATTTTTGTTTTTATTTCCATTTGTCTAGGAGGTGAGTCAAAAGGGATCTTGCTGTGATTTATGTCATAGAGTGTTCTGCCTATGTTTTCCTCTAAGGGTTTGATGATGTCTGGCCTTACATTTAGGTCTTTAATCCATTTTGAGTGTATTTTTGTGTATGGTGTTAGAGAGTGTTTGAATTTCATTCTTTTGCATGTAGCTGTACAGTTTTCCCAGCACCACTTATTGCAGAGGCTGTCTTTTCTCCACTGTATATTCTTACCTCCTTTATTGAAGATAAGTTGACCATATGTGCGTGGGTTTATCTCTGGGATTTCTATCCTCTTCCATTGATCTATATTACTGGTTTTGTGCCAGTAAAATACTGTCTTGAATACTGTAGCTTTGTAGTATAGTCTGAAGTCAGGGAGCCTGATTCCTCCAGCTCTGTGTTTCTTTCTCAATACTGCTTTGGTTATTCGGGATCTTTTGTGTTTCCATACAAATTGTGAAATGTTTTGTTCTAGTTCTGTGAAAAATGCCAGTGGTAGTTTGATAGGGATTGCATTGAATCCGTAGATTGCTTTGGGTAGTAGAGCCATTTTCACAATGTTGATTTTTCCAATCCAAGAACATGGTATATCTCTCCATCTATTTGTATCATCTTTAATTTCTTTCATCAGTGTCTTATAATTTTCTGCATACAGGTCTTTTGTCTCCTAGGTAGGTTTATTTCTAGATATTTTATTCTTTTTGTGGCAATGGTAAATGGGAGTGTTTCCTTAATTTCTCTTTCAGATTTTTCATCATTAATGTATAAGAATGAAAGAGATTTCTGTGCATTCATTTTGTATCCTTCTACATAACCAAATTCATTGATTAGCTCTAGTAGTTTTCTGGTAGCATCTTTAGGATCCTATATGTATAGTATCATGTCATCTGCAAACAGTGACAGCTTTACTTTTTCTTTTCCAGTTTGGATTCCTATTATTTCTTTTCCTTCTCTGATTGCTGTGCCTAAAACTTCCAAAGCTATGTTGAATGATAGTGGTGTGAGTGGGCAACCTTTTCTTGTTGCTGATCTTAGTGGAAATGGTTTCAGTTTTTCACCATTGAGGATGATGTTGGCTGTGGATTTGTCATATACGGTCTCTATTATGTTGAGGAAGGTTCCCTCTGTGCCTACTTTCTGGGGGGTTTTATCATAAATGGGTGTTGAACTTTTTCAAAAGCTTTCTCTGCATCTCTTGAGATGATCATATGCGTTTTCTCCTTCAGTTTTTTAATATGGTGTATCACATTGATTGATTTGCATATACTGAAGAATCCTTGCATTCCTGGGATAAACCCCACTTGGTCATAATACGTAATCCTTTTAATGTACTGTTGGATTCTGTTTGCTAGGATTTTGTTGAGGATTTTTGCGTCTATGTTCATCAGTGATATTGGCCTGTAGTTTTCCTTCTTTGTGACATCTTTGTCTGGTTCTGGTATCAGAGTGATGGTGGCCTCGTAGAATGAGTGTGGGGGTGTTCCTCCCACTGCTATATTTTCGAAGAGTCTGTGAAGGATAGGTGTTAGCTCTTCTCTAAATGTTTGATAGAATTTGCCTGTGAAGCCATCTGGTCCTGGGTTTTTGTTTTTTGGAAGATTTTAAATCACAGTTTCAATTTCAGTGCTTGTGATTGGACTGTTCATATTTTCTATTTCTTCCTGATTCAGTCTCGGAACGTTGTGCATTTCTAAGAATTTGTCCATTTCTTCCAGGTTGTCCATTTTATTGGCATAGAGTTGCTTGTAGTAGTCTCTTACGATCCTTTGTATTCCTGTGTTGTCTCTTGTAACTTCTCCTTTTTCATTTCTAATTGTATTGATTTGAGTCTTCTCCCTTTTTTTCTCGATGAGTCTGGCTAATGGTTTATCAATTTTGTTTATCTTCTCAAAGAACCAGCTTTTGGTTTTATTGATCTTTGCTATCATTTCCTTAATTTTTTTCATTTATTTCTGATCTGATCTTTATGATTCATTTCCTTCTGCTAAGTGTGGGGTTTTTTATTTCTTCTTTCTCTAATTGCTTTATGTGTAAGGTTAGGTTGTGTATTTGAAATGTTCTTTCTTGAGGTAGGATTGTATTGCTATAAGCTTCCCTCCTAGAACTGCTTTTGCTGCATCCCATAGGTTTTGGTTCATCGTCTTTTCATTGTCATTTGTTTCTACGTACTTTTCGATTTCCTCTTTGATTTCTTCAGTGATCTCCTGGTTATTTAGTAGTGTATTGTTTAACCTCCATGTGTTTGTATTTCTTACAGATTTTTTCCTGTAATTGATATCTAGTCTCATAGTGTTGTGGTCGGAAAAGATACTTGATACGATTTTAAATTTCTTAAATTTACCAAGGCTTGATTTGTGACCCAAGATATGATCTATCCTGGAGAATGTTCCATGAGCACTTGAGAAGAATGTGTATTCTGTTGTTTTTTGATGGGATGTCCTGTAAATATCAATTAAGTCCATTTGTTTAATGTATCATTTAAAGCTTGTGTTTCCTTATTTATTTTCATTTTGGATGATCTGTCCATTGGTGAAAGTGGGGTGTTACTGTCCCCTACTACAGTTGGGTTACTGTTGATTTCCCCTTTTATGGCTGTTAGTATTTGACTTATGTAGTGAGGTGCTCCTATGTTGGGTGTGTAAATATTTACAATTGTTATATCTTCTTCTTGGATTGATCCCTTGATCATTATGTAGTGTCCTTCTTTGTCTCTTGTAATAGTTTTTGTTTTAAAGTCTATTTTGTCTGATATGAGAATTGCTCCTCCAGCTTTCTTTTGATTTCCATTTGCATGGAGTATCTTTTTCCATCCCCTCACTTTCAGTCTGTATGTGTCCCTAGGTCTGAAGTGGGTCTCTTGTAGACAGCATATATACGGGTCTTGTTTTTGTATTCATTCAGCCAATGTATGTCTTTTGCTTAGAGCATTTAATCCATTTACATTTAAGGTAATTATCGATATGTATATTCCTGTTACCATTTTGTTAATTGTTTTGGGTTGTTTTTTATTGTAGATCTTTTCCTTCTCTTGTGTTTCTTGCCTAGAGAACTTCCTTTAGCATTTGTTGTAAAGCTGGTTTGGTGCTGCTGAATTCTCTTAGCTTTTGTTGTCTGTAAAGCATTTAATTTCTCCTTCAAATCTGAATGAGATCCTTGCTGGGTAGAGTAATCTTGGTTGTAGGTTTTTTTCTTTCATCACTTTAAATATGTCCTGCCACTCCCTTCTGGCTTCCATAGTTTCTGCTGGAAGATCAGCTGTTTACATTATGGGGATTCCCTTAGGTGTTACTTGTCATTTTTGCCTTGCTGCTTTTAATATTTGTTCTTTGTATTTAATTTTTGATAGTTTGATTAATACGTGTCTTGGCGTGTTTCTTCTTGGATTTATCCTGTATGGGACTGTCTGTGCTTCCTGGATTTGATTAACTATTTCCTTGCACCCTTCTCTGGAGCTCCTTTAAGCAGCACTCTTAATCCCCTCTCCTCGTGCACCAGGAAACAAACAGGCAAGAAAAAGTCTCTTGTCTCTTCGGCAGCTCCAGATTTTTTCCCAGACTCCCTCCCGGCTATCCATGGTGCACTAGCCCCCTTCAGGCTGTGTTCATGCAGCCAACCGCAGTCCTCTCCCTGGGATCCAACCTCTGATGCCCAAGCCTCAGCTCCCAGCCACTGCCCACCCCACGGGTGAGCAGACAAGCCTCTCAGGCTGGTGAGCGCTGGTTGGCACTGATCCCCAGTGCGGGAATCTCTCCGCATTGCCCTCCGCACCCCTCTTGCTACACTCTCCTCCATGGCTCCGAAGCTCCCACTCTCGCCACCCGCAGTCTCCGCCCATGAAGGGGCTTCCTAGTATGTGGAAACCTTTCCTCCTTCACAGCTCATCCCCACTGGTGCAGGTCCCATCCCTATTCTTTTGTCTGTTTATTCTTTTTTCTTTTACCCTACCCAGGTACGTGGGGGAGTTTCTTGCCTTTTGGGAGGTCTGAGGACTTCTGCCAGCATTCAGTAGGTGTTCTGTAGGAGTTGTTCCACATGTAGATGTATTTCTGATGTATTTGTGGGGAGGAAGGTGATCACCACGTCTTACTCTTCTGCCGTCTTGAAGCTCCTCAGGAGGAAATAATTCGAGGAAGGCAGCTAAGTGGTCAGCATTGTCTTCTGCTAACTTACGTCTGATTTCTAACGGCATTTTATCTCATGTAAGTGTGTGTGTGTGTGTGTGTGTGTGTGTGTGTGCGCGCGCATGCATGTGTGTGGACACATATATAATTAAATTGCACAGAAGTCCATTTTCATTTTATTCCTATAGTATAGGTCACTTGAGTTGGCCCTATGGTTCACCACATACTTATTCAATAAGTATTTTGTCCATAGAGAACCCTGGAAGCAAACAAGTGACTATAGATATCTTCTCAGGATTTCTAAATATTCTCCACTCTGAAGCAGGTTTTTGAAGATGGACCAAAAGACCACTGTCACCCTCCTTGAGCTTGCTGCAAAGAGTCTGCTGAATAATGAGCCTGCAGCTATCCATGCCCTGGACGAAATCCCAAGAGACCTCTTTGTTCCATTGTTCAACGCTGCCTTCTTGGGTGGGCATAAGACGATACTAAGGGCAATGGTGAGGGTTTGGCCTTTTCGCTGTCTCCATATTGGGTCATTGAACACACGAGAGTCATACTATGACATCTTGGAAGCCATGATTGATGGTCTGCAGATCCTCCCTGCCCAGAACTCTTCCTCTTGGTAAGACTATGACCAGTAGAGACACAGGGAGTAAGCAGGAGTGTATGCTGTATCCTGGGGCAGGGGAATACTTAGCGGTCTCCCAACAGTAGCCAGTGGTGAATACTGCAGTCTTTGCAGAGCTGTCGGTCAGCACTTGCGGTCACCTTTGGGACTGTATTGCCTTATAGAATTGATTATAGAATAGAGGATTTATGAATGGATTTGAGTGCGATTACACAGAAGTGGAGTATGGGCATTGAGACAGGGAAAGACCGGAGGTGTGAAGGAGGGGGTGGGGAAAGGATGAAAGACGCTGCATTTGTGTGGAAAGAACTTGGTGAATGGCAATGAAGTGAAAACCAGGGTTAAAGTGTTCTGTCCCTGCTTCTCATCATTGATCTTGCTGGGTTATATTAAAATCAGCTATCTCTCATGTGTTCTGTCTCTTCCTTTCCTTACAGGGGGCCCAAACTGAGGATCCTAGATTTAAGACGTGACCTGGTCTGTAAGACAATATGCTCTGAGATTGGGACCGCATTCCCTTTCTGTTTTAAGTCATGCATTTACTCTCAGCACTCTATCCTTAAGATAGAAGAAGCTCAGCATAGAGTCATGTGCCTCGGGATTGGTAATTCTGGGTCTGAGCCTCAGTCAGCTCAGGAACCCATGGAATTACTAGTGGATATTTCCCTCAATAGTACCTTGAGAACAGAGCAATTCCTCTCTTTCCTTTGTAGTAAGATTCAGCAGAATGTTGGGTCCTTGCACGTCTGCTGCAGAGATTTGCAAATCGATAGAATGTCTGGGCACAAAAGTATCCTGCAGTTTCTGGATCTGGGGTGCATTGAGAACCTGGAAATGGATCAGGCTAATCTGAGTGAAGTCATCACCCTTTTGGCTCAGGTGATCCACCTGAACAGCCTTACTCTGTGTAACATCCCCTTTAAAACTTATAATAGAAGGAAATTCAGATCTTTTCTCCTCTGCCTTGGGCGGCTGGACCATCTCCAGGAGCTGAGCTTGTCTTTCTTCTGCCTCACAGATCAACTGCACAAACTGCTCAGGTGAGGGGGTGGGGAGGAACCTGGGTTCCCTGATCACCTCATTGTTAACACAGAAGAGACCATGCTTGGATCTTCCTAAGCTCCTTGTAACCCATTTCTCTCTTTGCCTCAGCATAGGCACTGCTGGGAGTTTGAACATAGCTGGGGCAGAGAGGGGTACCTTATGTTGAGCAGCAGATGAGGTTAGAAAAGGAAGCTGTGCTCATTCATTCATTTGTTCATTCAGTGACCGTGGGCAGACCTTAAAAGATGTCTGTAAATATATTGGTGAAAGACTCAGTCCTTCTCCTATTGGATTTTACAGCTCTCTAGAGAGGAAGGGGAAGCATTCAGATGGAGAAACATTAAGCTATAGGACTAATGCACATGCCAATGGATGGGCCCCAATAGTTAACACTGCCAGATAATTTTGCTCCTGCATTAACCCCCAGGCTTACAACCTGAATGGCGAGCTTGTCATCTGGGTACTAGTCAAAGGAAACCCTCAGTTGGCTGCTTTCCCAGACCCATCCTCGCCAAATAAGTGAATCAGATCCAACACTGATTATGTCGTATATACTAAGTGCATGCAATTTCTTCACTTAATCTTTCCCGCAGTTCTGTATAATAATGACTGCTGTGCACGTTTTCAAGATTAAAACCCTGTACCTCAGAGTGGTAAAGTAACTTTCTCAGGGTCACAAATCTATAAAGTCTGATCCCAAAGTCCACATTGTTAACCACTTATTGCAAACCATGAACACAGTAGTTTATTCTAGAGCCTTAGGTACCTAAAATTTGGGGCTCATTGCCCTCATTCTTCTGAAATAACCTTACATTTTTCTCTCTATAGAGTTGTGCCACCTCAGTTGGATTCACTGTATCTACCTCACTGTCAGCTTTCTCACAGAGATGTCACTGTCCTGTCCCAGAGCTCTCAGGCCACCCACCTAAGGGTATTGAGTCTCAGTAACAACCACATCTTCTCAGAAGTTTATGAGCCCTTCCAGGCTCTGCTGGAGAAGGTCTCAAGCACCCTGCAACATCTGGTGATAAACAATTGTATGATAACTGATTCTACTCTCTCTGCTGTCATCCCAGCCCTGAGCCACTGTACTCAGCTCCATGTCCTTAGCTTTGCCTTCAATCCCATTACAATGCCTGTGCTCAAGAGCCTTCTGCAGCACTTGACTTCCTTGATGAAGCTGAAGCATGTGATTTATCCTGTCCCTGTCCATTGCTACGAGGAATGGATTATTCATGACCGTTTGGACCGACAGAAACTTGCTGAAGTTCAGGCTCAGTTGGAAGCGATGCTGCACGGGGCACAGAGGAATGACATGAAATGGGTCAGTTGTTCAGAGTGATTTCCACAGCACAGGGAGGTGTTTCAACACTGATGTGTGGCCATGAAAGCATTCACTTTTTTTTTTTTTTTTTTTTGCCTGAAGCCCAAGTTTGTAGAGACACATATGTAAAGTTCTACTGTTCTAGGAAACTGGGGTTAGGAACGCTGGATATGTAAACTGATCTCTATAAAAGAGGAACTTTAAAACGGAAATAGAGGAATTTGAAAGGTCCGCTGGATCTCTTGCCCACTGCCTTCTACATCCTCTGGTTGCTAACCACAGTGTTGGGTATGTGACGTAAGCTGACCCACTCACGGTACATCATTTCCTTATCCACACTGATTGGTTCACTTATCCATTTATGGGCACTTGACACAAGTCAGATCAATTGAAACTCTTCCTAGAGGTGGTAGTTGTTGAATAATTTTACCCTCTAGGGACCTGCAAACTTCTTGTATTTCTGATTTCCTCAGGTGGCTTATGAGAAACCGTATGCAACTAAAAGGAAACAAACTATGCCCACTACCTACTGGTATCTTCATCAGCATATTGCTGCCTAATTTCCCAGGTCTCAGACCCCTGACTCAGTTATTCCTTATTCCACACACATTCACCAAGTATCTGTTATGATTTAGGTACTTTTCCAGGTGCTAAGAAAGATAAAGTCCCTGATCTCACTCAGAGTGTAGACATTCCTATGATTTATCAGTTTCTCTACTCTTTCCTGGAAGACTTGGGAAATTATTTATTCCCCCATAACACAGTATTTTTTTCACTCTTTCCCCTTACGTAGTCTGCTCAAATGATAATGGCCTCTTTATGCTGTTGGATAGCTGCTCAGGGCTCAGGTTATGACTCAAATGTTACGTCCTCAGATAGGTTTTCTCTTACTTCCCCATTTAAGTAGATTTATTCTGCGGTTGCTTTTTCTTAAGGTACCATGTGTATTTCCTTCATGGTACACATTGTTGCATATGTATTTGCTCCCTCTGCCCTTCCACTAGAGTTGCACTGCTCAGTATGGTGCCCACTAACCATATGTGGCTTCTGAACTCTAGAAATTTGGCTAATCTCAAATGTGATGTACCCTAGGTGTTGAATGCACTCTGTGTATCCAAGAGTTAGTAAGAAACAAAGGATGTAAATAACTAATTGATAATTTACGTGTATTGTTTACATTTTGAAATGATAGCATACTGCATATCAAAGACAGTAAAGATAAAAGAATGTAAATTAAATTCTTTATATACTTACATGTTAGAATGATAGCATTGTATTTCAAAGACTTAGTGAAAAAATGTTGTAATAATTACCTGTTTATATGTTTACATGTCAACGTGATAAAACATTGCATTCCAAAGACTAATTGAGAGAAAATAAAGTTAATTAATAGGTTGTTCCTACTGTTTATATGTTGAAATGGTAACACAGAAAATATCAACGATAACAGAAAAGAATGGAAAAAATAATTAGTATTTTGTGTATAGTGTTTCCTTGTTGAAATGAAAACAGATTGCATTTTCATTGTTGAAATGAAAACAGATTGTAGTTTAAAGACTTAGTAAGAAAGAAGAATGTAAAAGTAATGAATGTTGTTTACATTGTTTCCTTGTTGAAATGATAGCACACACATTTTAAAGACTCAGTAAGAAATTTTTTACAATTATTTTTTTCTTATTGCTTACATGTTGAAGTGATAAACTGCATTTCAAAAACAGAAAATAATGTAAAACTTAATAATTAATAAAAATAGTTAATAACTTGTTGTTACCTCCATTTTGCTACTGCATTTCTGACTTAGAAAGATAAACGTGTTAAATGAATTGTATATGTTGTTGCTTTGTTGAAATGATAACACATGGCATTTCAAAGACATCATAAAATAAGAATGCAACAAGGCCACCGATACCCTGACACCAAAGCCAGACAAAGACACTACAGAAAAAGGAAATGAGAGGGCAATATCTTTGATTAATACAAATGAAAAGGTCCTGGACAAAATATTAGCAAAGCAAATCCAACAATATATCAAAAGGACCATACACCATAAATCACGTAGGATTTATTCCAGGGTCACAAGGATGATTCAACATTTGCAAATCAATCAGTGTGAGACACCACATCAACAAAATGAAAGATAAAAATCACATGATTATCTCAATAGACGCAGGAAAATCTTTTGACACAATTGAACATCCATTCATGACAACAACTCTCAACAAAGTGTGTATAGAGGGAACATGTCCCAACACGACAAGGGCATTTATGACAAACCCACAGCCAACATCATAGTGAATGGCGAAAAGCTGAAAGACTTTCCACTAAATTCAGGAACAAGGTAAGGATGCCCACTCTCACCACTTATATTTAACATAGTACTGGAAGTCTTAACCACAGCAATCAGACGAAAAAAGAAATAAAAGGTACCCACACTGGAAGGGACAAGGTAAAACTGTTACTCTTTGCGGATGACATGATACTTTGTATAGAAAGTTTCAAAGCCTCCGCCCAAAAACTATTAGAACTAATGAATGAATTAAGCAAATGTTCAGGATCCAAGATTAACATACAGAAATCTGTTGCATTTCTATACACTAATAGTGAAATATCACCAACAGAAATTTTTTTAAAACTCCATTTAAAATCACATTGAAAAAATAAAACACCTAGGAGTAAACCTAACCAGGGAGGTGAAAGCCCTATCTGAAAACTATGAAACACTGATGCAGGAAACTGAAGATGAACAAAGAAATGGAAAGATATCCCATGCTGCTGGATTGGAAGCATTAATATTGTTAAAATGTCCATACTTCCCAAAGTAATCTACAGATTTAATGCAATCCCCATCATATACCCATGCCATTTTTCACAGAACTAGAACCAAGAATCCAAAAATTTATATGGAACCACAAAGACCCCGAATTGCCAAAGCAATCTTGAGAAAAAAGAGGGTTGAGCCTCTGGAGACCTTGTCTGAGGGGCAAGCTGTGTCTGCACTGGGTAGGATCTCCTGGAAATTTATAAAAGGAAGATCATTTCTGACACCTTGATTATTTGGAAGAGAGTTTGACTGGAGAGAAAGAGTATTTAGGAAATCCATATTATGCACACCCATAAGAAATCATGCCAGTGGACCCTTATTTAGAAGCCCTTTAAAGCTTAGTAGAAGGCCAGAAAAGAACAGGAAAAGGTTCGTCCTCCAGCCTAAATTCCCTGTTGTCTGTCCTCTCTCCCATCGCTTCTTTTCATCCTCAGATTCCTTATGGGATAAAGTATGACAGGACATGGCTAATGAACTCAATCCAGAGACATTGCAGTGTCCCCTTCACTCCAGTGGACGTAAGAGAGGATGCCGAAGCCAGACGCGTGGGCACAGGGAAGGGGGAGAGAGAGACCTGGTTCAGCAGGGTCTGTTGGCTTCTGATTCTATTGCTGTTGCATTCAATCCCTGTAGTTCCACTTTATGCAAAATGGGGCTCGGTTCTTTGTCCAGGAAGCTAGCACTGCCTCTGCACTGATGGATGTCAGCTACAAGAATTGTGACGAGGAGAGCCGAAAGGTGTGTGTCGAGGGCGTTACGTGTACCTCGTCCTGAGGAAGGAGTACAGGCCAGGGGCTGTTTTTCCTTTTTGGAACTACAGTTCCGAACTACAGTTCCTGGTGCTTACCCCACCTCTTCCTGCAGATACCTGTCTTTGTCAGCCACTCTGCTATTCCCTACACTGTGTGGTATAAGTTGAAGCCAGAAGAAATGGAGCAGCTAAAGGTAATGCAGACTCAAGGCGTGTTGTGTGCCAGCGCTCAGACCCACCTCTCCTTCTTCCAGTCCCCCGTCCCCCTCGCCCCCGATTTCCCTGCCACCACCATAGCCTCAGAGCGACTCTCTCCATCTCTCTCTCCACAGCTGACCTTGAGCAAACGATTTGATGTCTCCCAGCAAGCTCTTGACCTCCAGAGGCTCCGCCTTGACCCAGGTATGGCTGACAGCAGTAATTCTAGGACGGGCGAGGGCAGAGGGGTCTTCCTGGAGGGAGAACTTAGGGATGGTAACGTGGGGAGGGGCTGGTGCTGGCCCCACACCCCACTCAGCCATCCTATTCCCTCCCCTCTCCTTCCTGAAGACTTGGTGGGCTATGATATTGATATAATTCTGAATCGAAGAAGCTGCATGGCTGCCACCCTGCAGGTCATCGAAAAGTATTTCCCTGAGGTGAGGCTGTAGGCCCAGTGCTGGTATTAGGGTAGGGGGTGGAAGAGATGGAGTGGAGGGCAGATTTGCCTCCAAGGTCCTAGATAGTAACCTTCACTCTACCTCTTCTTGCCCCAAAGCTGTTGTCCTTGAACTTGAGCAGCAACAAACTGTACCAGCTGGATGGCCTGTCTGACATTATACAGATGGCCCCCACGGTCAAGATCCTGAACCTCTCCAAAAATGAGGTGAGAAGAGGGAGCCAGGTCAAAGTAGGGTTGAGAGTGGGGGGGGGGCATGTTAGTGGCCATCAGAGTGATGACAGGAGGCAGGTGAAGGTACCTGTGTGGGAGGGAGGGGTCTGGGGGTGCAAGGATCCAGATGTCCCTCTTTCCCTGGGATTCCTTTTCTCACTTCCGCGCCATATTTCTCAGCTGACGTCTGTGTGGGAGTTGAGCAAGATGCAAGGGCTGAAGCTTGAAGAGCTGTGGCTGCAAGGGAACCCATTGTGTGACACCTTCCCAGACCAGTCCACCTATGTAAGGTCAGTGTGAACACCCTGTCACCCTTCTTGGTGACCTTCACCCATGGGAGCCTAGACTATCTGTGACAGTGCCCCTTTGCCAAAGGTGGCAGCCCTGGTCTTCTGGGAGGATCACAGGCCCCACCTTCTGCTCTCTCTGTGCCTATCACCGGTGAGGAGTTTCCTTCCCCTGACCTGCTCACCTCTGCAGGTGCTCTGGGGTCTGTTTCCAGCTCTCTGTGCCCAGTTATATTCCAGCAAGGCCTCCCAAGAGTGTGCCCCAGGAAGCAGGGCTTCTCCTCCTCACCAGGACCAGGAGCGACCAGCCTTGATCCAGATGCTGGCGCCCTGGACTGAGAAGGGTCCTCCAGTCCAGGGCCTTTTGCTGAGAGAAGCCTTCCTTCTTCGTGCTGAGATGGGGTTTGCCTCCCCGTTCTGAGAGGGGCCCTCTTCCCCTTCCTCCAAAGGGATCGCCCCTCCTCCGCCAGGTTGCCATGGGGGCTTTCCTGTGCCATGCTGAGGGCTGAGGCCATGGGTGGCTGCTGTCATGACATCAATTCTGCTGGCCCAGTGCCAGGAGCTGGACCCTCCTTGGGAAGAAGCAGGGCTCCCTGAGTCAAGGGGCCAGACGTGGGCCCCCGCCAGTGATCAGAGGGCTTCCCGAGGCAGGAGTGGAAGGCAGAGGGCAGAGGTGGTAGAGGAGAGAGAAGGACAGGCCTCTCAGGGGCACTTCCCATCCCTCCCTGCACATGTCACATCATCCCGCCTGGTCCTTCACAGGAGCCCTGGGCAGCCTGAGACAGGTATGATTCCTCAGATAAAGAACCAACTCAGAGAGGTGCAGGGGTCATCGGGAGAGAAGACGGTGATCATCAGAGGGGGCCACGGATCCTCAGCCCCATACTGAGCTGGGACCTGACCCTTTCCTCCTTCTGGGGAAGATCTGCCCCCATGGCTGCTCGGTTTCCCATGCCCAAGTCTGGCTGAGTTCACACAGGTGACAAAGTTTCAGCCAGCATCCAGTGGGCCCCCAGCCCAACATGTGCATATTTTCCCTTCCTACCTGGTGTGTCTGGGCGATTCTGGGGCAGGTGAAGAGCCGCAACAAGTGTGCCGTTTCCCCTTTCTTCTCTCTTCTTCCCGGACCCCAACCACGGGAGAGCTTCTTTCCCTTCCCTTTGTTGTCTCTCTCTCCCCTGTCTCTGTGCCCCTATGTCTCTCTCATCTCTCCCTTCCTACCTTCACTCCCTTTCTGTCTTCATCCCCTCCATCTCCCTCCCTGAGCCCCACCTCACTCACCTCGCTGGCCCAGCATCCTGGGCCATCCCTGGGGTGTGTCCGGGTCTTGCCAGAATGCTGGACCCCCAGTGAGGTAGCAGAGCCCTGGGCTCCCACTCCATCCCCTCTTCTCCCCACAGCCTTCAGTGGGGCCCTGGAGGAAGGGAGGGAGGAGAAGGAAGCCCTGCAGCACGGGTTTGAAATGCTGGTCCCTGTGGCACTGGAGAAGGGAGTCCGAGTAGTCTGGGTGGGAGCTACCCAGGCGAAGGAGAGGAAGGGAGGGAGGGAAGGAATATTAAAGTGAAGGTACTGAGAGAGATGAGGAGACAGTGCCTTTCAGACAGTAAGATGACAGATGCTCAGTGCTCAACAGGCAAGTGGACTGAAAACCCCTAAAATCAGGAGCAGAGGTGGGCAAAGTGTGCTGCTGGATTGGCCAGAACACACTGATCTCTGTTTATGGTATTACTGTTTTAACTCAAAGGAAGCATTGCAACCTTGAACCATCAACCACCTCTTCTCTATTTTTGGTTTTGGACAGGGCCATCAGAGAATGTTTCCCGAAGTTGTTACGCCTGGTAAGTGCCTACGTAAATCATTGTCTCTTACGAATGTCGGTGGCCTCTGCACCTGCCCTCAAGCCCTTTGGGTCTTGCCTAGATCACATATTAGCATCAGAACCTTAACCATTTTGGGGGACATGGACTCCTGAAAATGACATGGATATACTTGCTGGAAAAATACCCATAAATACACACACGCACACACACAAGTTGAATATAACACTAGAGACTTCCAGGACCTCATGATGAAGACATCCACTGTAAGCTTTCCCATGGAATTTCCAGGGCCCTTTCACACCTGACCTCTGACCCTCACCCTCCTGGGCCCATCCTTTTCCCGGATCATCCAGGGCCACTCCCCTGGTCTCCACTCCTGACTTCCTCTTCCCTTCTCCAGGATGGCCAGGAGTTACCATCACCAGTGACCATTGACGTTGACACTCCCTACATAGTAAAGCCCTGCAAGGTGAGGAAGAGGATCAAACAACATTTGGGGTGTTGCAGGGAGGCTTTATCTACTGCATAGTCTCAAGTGCCATTTGATTCCAGGGAAGCTACTTTGGATCTGATGAGCTGAAGAGTCTAGTCCTGCAATTCCTGAAGCAGTAAGTATCTCTGGGAAGCTGAGCAAGGGGGGCAGGTCTAGGACAGGTGAGGCCACCTAAGCACAGGTCTGCTCAGGGGAGTTTTCAAGTCTCATTTGAGGTCCAGACCACAGAGATAGACTGTCTTCGTTGCTCCTCCTTAGGTACTACTTGATCCATGACTATGGAGACAGACAGGTTCTCGCAGGTGCTTATCACGAGGAGGCCTGCTTCTCCCTGACGATTCCCTTCCACCCCGAGGACCCAGCCCCGTGAGTATCACAGCACAGGCTGTGCTCCTGGGCTGTGTGGCTCCCCAGCAGACACAGGCAGCTCCTGCAAACACCCACCACCCACTGTTGCTCTTTGTCTCCTAGAAGCAGCTTGTGCGAGTATTTCAAGGACAGCAGGAATATGAAGAAGCTCAAGGACCCCTGTGAGTGTGTGATGGGAAGACTGGGTGGGAAAGGGCGGTGAAGGGGTCAATCATAGGGCCCAGGGCGTGGCAGCCCCTGACCTTCGTTCACTTCCCCTCCCCTCACAGACCTGTGGGTCCAGCTGCTGAAGCCCACAAAACGTGTCATTGTGCACACTCTCTGTGTGTTGCCCAATACTCAGCATGACTTCAGCTCCTTAGTGGTGGACACATGGTTCCAAACAGTGAGCACCTGCTTTCTCCCTCGGGCGGGCCCAGGAAGCTGCAGGTGGGTGGGCGGTGGAGGTGGTGACTGGGCACCTGGGCTCTTCCCTTTCAGGAAACGATGCTCTGCTTCTCCATCTGCGGGGTGTTCAAGGCAGGTGAGTGTGTGTAGACCCCCAGCGCAGATGCCCCACTGCTGCCTCCCCCTGGCCAGGCTCACTCCCAGAACCACCTAGCTTCCCTGACCCCTTCCCTTCCCTTCCCCTTCTCTTCTCTTCCCTTCCCCTCCCCCTCCTGTCCCTTCCCTTCCCTTCCCTGCCTTCCACTCCTCCCCTCCCCACCTGCCCTCCCCTCCTCACCCCTCCCCTTCCCCACTGTGTTCTCCTGCCCTCAGGCTTCCCACAGACAATCCAGGTCTGAGCTGTGTCCATGCCTGTCTGCCCTTCACACCCTGGGCGTTGGGGACACAGGCTGTGGTGTTTGGTGGCTCTCAACCCAGATACTTACTCTGAGAACTTGGGCTGTTACTTAAGGTCTCAGTTTCCTCATTTGCAAAATGGGGTAGTAGTATCCACCTCTTGGGCGGCTGTGAAAAATGCATCCCGTGAACTTGTGTAGTGGTCGTCAGGGGCCCTGTCACTGGGTGCAGACTGCTCCTATAGTTGCCCTCCCCATTCCCGACACCCTGGCCCCCGTGAACAATTGCCCTCTCAGCATGAGTGTCCAGTCACACCCTGACTGGGGACCGCCATGTGAGCATGTACAGCACGTGTGGCTCTAAGGGGTACTGTTGTTTGTTTGCTGTTGAAGTGGAAGGAAGTTCTCAGGGCTGTGTGCGTGCCTTCACCCGGACCTTCATCGCTACCCCTGCTGGCTCCTGTAGGTGAGAGCCCTGTTGTGGGCGGGAATGCCCATCCCCACCTGGGCTCAGGGGCGAGGGAATGTGGTGGCAAAGACCTTAGGTTTACTCAGTATTGTGGAAAGCCAGCAGGGAGACCCCAGGAGCAGTGTAGCCTAGTGGTTAAGAAGAGTATGGGCCTGGAATCGGCCTATGGGTTCTCTCCTTGAAACAACACTCACTCGCTGTGTGACCTTGGTCAATTCCCATGACCTCTGTGTGACTCAGTGTCTTCTTCTGAGAATGGGCATCAGAGCGTCCAGCCCTTGGGCTGTGGTAAAGGGTAAATGTGAAATTGCCCGTGAGTTGGGGATAAACCTATAAATCAAGTGAAGGTGGTAGACAGTCTCTCCAAAGGTGGGCTCTGTGGGGAGGGGCAGAGGTACCAGTCAAGGAACCTGGGAGACAGACACAGGAGGGACGTGGAAGGAATCTGGTTGCTGAGTGCCAGTGGAAGCAGTGTCAGTATTGGGGGTGTGGGTGTCCATCCACCAGTTGTCTGAGGGCCCATTTTTCCTTCAGTCTGTGCATCGTGAATGACGAGCTGTTTGTGAGGGATGTCGACCCCAGCGAGACCCAGAGTTTGTTCTCCATCCCACTGCCTACACCCACCTCCAGCTCCATGCACCCCCTCTCCCAGCAGCAGCAGGACATCATGCAGGCATCCTCCACCCCATCTGAGATGAACCTCTAGTGGTCTCAGAAGTGAGTGCTGGGGTTGCATGGGGATAGGAGGGAGCTGGGAGGAGTAGAGGAGTGATTAGTGGGAACTTGAAGGTAATTTGTTTTCCTTGTTTATTTCAGTCATTTTTAATCTGAACATTTCATCTGTGGTACATATAAAGCTACCTAGTTATTTTGAGCAGCCTTGTATTATTTTTATTAATTTCATGGATGCTGCTTCTGTATTAACAGACAGTTGGGTGTTCAGGAGTGTGCATGAGGTTCATTCCACTATATATGTCACAGTACATGTGGAGGGGAAAAAAATCATTACCCCAAAACATACCTCCCAGAGGTAACCGTTGAATGTTTTCACCTTCATCATATCTTCCTGTAAGTTTGCTTATGTAGGTGTTTACATATTTATTAAGCATGTTTATATATTTCTATATTTATCTACAGAAAATGAGATCTCATCATGAGAGAGAGAGAGAGAGAGAAGGAAATAGAGAGACTGAGGCAATGAGAAAGAGAGGCTTGTGGCTGAATGGGGAAGAGGGGTCCAAGGAGGGATTATTTAATCTTTAGTGCCTTGAAACTTGAGCAAGTTAACAGCTAATGTGAAGGAGCCATCTCAGCTCATTTGTAACTCTTAAATTTGCCCATATATTAATTTTCCTTCTTATCTTAATTCTACTACAGAGCTAATGAGACACCTCAAATGGAATAGTATAAATTTTAAGCCCAATATATATTTAGTTATTAGTGAATGGAAGAAGGGACAATTGTATTTCAATGAAATGGTAGTACTTTTTAGGTTTTTGTCTCACAGGGAGGCAGCGCATGGTTGAAACTGTGGTGTGACGTGGCTGGATGACGCATGATCTGAGGACCCCTGCACTGTTGAATGGGAGACAGGTCTAGAATTTTCCTATAAACGTATTAACATGCGTAGCAGTCCAGGAGCAGCAGTTAGGCAAACACTAGGGCTTGCTGCCCTGGTGCCATCTCTCACTGAGCTCACCAGGTGAATCAAAGGCAAGCCTGTCTTCCCAGCGTGGGGAACTGGGTTAGGGTCTGCTCAGAAGCATGATGTTGGGCAGCTCTTAGGAGCCTCTGAGTCTCCCAAGAAGCTAGAGATCCTTCTGTCTTTAAAACTTTGAACTCAAGGCATACCAGAGAGAGATTTGCTTCCTTCATAAACATATCTACATTCTCATTAGGAGAAACAATGAGAAACACCTTTCCATAATGCCTGCCTTAGCCCCAGGTTTTCTCATTCACCCGTCAGGACAGCTCTGTGTTAAAGATGAGTCCCATTTCACAGATGACAAACTCCTCCTCATATAGCTTCTATCACCTATCCAGGTAAGTGGGAGTTTGGGAATGAGGTTCCATCCCTCGCCCTCTCTAGAGGACAGTGGAGCAGCCTCCCTTTTAGACAGTGGGCTTCTAGGCCTGGAGAAATGGTCCTTTTGTTCTCCCCTGATATAACAGGCCCAAGGGGTACTCCCTCAAAACCCCTATTGAAGAATATGATAGTGCACATACATGTGCACATGCATTCATTAACTTGGAAAAGCATTCATTGTGCTCAGTTTCATGGGGGAGGTAAAGTAGAACCAAATGGAATTGACAGCATATCTCCGTGTGTGTGTGTGTTTGTGTGTGTGTATCGACGGGCTGTGTATAGGAAATGTATAAAGTCATTAGTGATAAAAGTACAATATGTCAGGTAAAAACGTGGAGATGACATACCTCTGAGAGGCAGGCACTTCCTTCTTTACCTCAGAGTCCCCCTTCCTTAGTGTGCAGGACAACTTTTTTTTTAACATCTTTATTGGAGTATAATTGCTTTACAACATTGTGTTAGTTTCTGCTGTATAACAAAGTGAATCCAGTATGTGTGTGTGTGTATATATATATATATATATATATATATATATATATATATATATATGTGTATATTATATATATCCCTATATCGCCTCTCTCTTGCGTCTCCCTCCCACCCTCCCTAACCCACCCCTCTAGGTGGTCACCAAGCACCGAGCTGATCTCCCTGTGCTATGCAGCTGCTTCCCACTAGCTGTCTGTTTTACATTTGGTAGTGTATATAAGTCCTTGCCACTCTCGCACTTCGTCCCAGCTTACCCTTCCCTTCCCCGTGTCCTCAAGTCCATTCTCTACATCTGCGTCTTTATTCCTGTCCTGCCCCTAGGTTCTTCAGAACCGCTTTTGGTTTTTAGATTCCATGTACATGTGTTAGCATACGGTATTTGTTTTTCTCTTTCTGACTTACTACACTCTGTATGAGAGACTCTAGGTCCATCCACCTCACTACAAATAACTCAATTTCATTTCTTTTTATGGCTGAGTAAATATTCCATTGTATATATGTGTCACATCTTCTTTATCCATTCATTTGTCAGTGGCCACGTAGGTTGCTTCCATGTCCTGGCTATTGTAAATAGTGTTGCAATGAACATTGTGCTACCTGACTCTTTTTGAATTATGGTTTTCTCAGGGTATATGCCCAGTAGTGGGATTGCTGTGTCATAACCCTCTTGCACTGTTGGTGGGAATGTAAGTTGTGCAGGACAACCTTTGAGGACTGAGGAAGGTAGAGTATCTTTTGTATGAGGAAAAAGCCCTTCAAGGGTCAGGTGTGGAAGTTTCCACGGGGTACCTTTTCCGATACCCAGAAGCCAAGAGCAGGGAGATGGCAAAGGAGAGGCAGCTCTGGTGGTCTTCAGTGGGGAGGGAGCTAATAAGGGTATAGTCCTTCATCTGGGCACCTCCCTGGCAGCCCCCAGGTCGCCACTGTTTGCAGCTGAGAACCAGGAGTTCTGTTGGGTAAGAACCTTCCCTGGGTCATGAAAGGTTGGGCACAGGGCCTGGCACCCAGAGAGAGCCCAGGGCTTGTCTGCTTACTTCACCTCCATTCTCTGTCTTCACTTCCTATATTCTCCAGCCTCAGTAGGGTTCGTCCCTAACTTTGTGCTAATCACCACTCCTACCATTCATACTTGGCTGGGTGGTAAGAAAAATAATAATACTCATAAAACTGAAAGAATAAACCCACAATAGTAATAAAAGATAGCAACAATTATAGCACACATATTAGATAAATTACTTGCTCAAGATAAGTCAACCAGCCAGTAATGGTTCCCAGTATCAAACCCTGGTCTTCTGACCGAAAAGGCCCCACCCCTAACCCCTGTTTCTATATTGAGTGTACTTCTATGTTAGGACTCAGGCCGACACAGGGGAAGAGACTCAACCCAGGTCCTGTGGTCAGTTGATGGCTCTGGAACTGGACATACGTTTGATGACTTCTGTCTAGCTGACCTGTTCCTGTTCTTTGCTCTTCTGTGCTAATCCTTCTTCCTGGGGCTCAATAAGAAATTGCCTCTGGTCAAACTAGAATGAAAAAAAGGAGACAAGAAAGCATGAGGAAAAAGGAAATGATGAGATGGCACCAAAGTTCACTTCTTGCTGCTACATTTCCAGATGCTGTTTCAAATCTATTTTATAGGACAGAGGAGGCAAGGTGGGCCAGGAGTAATATATCTCAAAGTCCTATTGCCTGCCAGACATTCTTTGAGGTTTTCTCCTTTTCTTCTTACAAGTCTAGAAGTAGGCGCCCTTAGTCCCATTTTACAGAGGGCCAACCTCAGACTCACGGAATGTGTAAATTTTCCAGGGTCACATGTCTACACTTTGCCCTCTACACAGATCAAGCAGCAGCCTCCTGTTTTAGATGATAGAATTCCAGGGCTTAAAAGACTGATAGTGGAAACCTCGCCTGATGTGGAATCTGGGCTGTGTCATGCTCCCCATTGGACATGAAGATGATGGTAGGGATGAAATCCTACTCTGGGGGCCAAGAGGACTGGGTGTGGGGGCCACAATGACTAGCTGATTCTTGAGGTGCTGAACTGGACCCAGAAAGCAGCACAAGCTGTTGCCCTTTGGAAAGAGAACCTGAATGGTAGGATATTAACATGTACACAACTACTATATGAAAGGGGTTTTACATTTTATCTCATTTAATCCTAAACTCTTTTCAAGACCAATAGGTACTTATAAATGATCAGAGTCAGAATTTTTTGTGTGTATTTTTTAAAATTGAAGTACAGTTGATTTACAATATTGTGTTAGTTTCAGGTGCACAGCAAAGTGATTCGGATATCAGATTGTTTCCCATTATATGTTATTAAAAGATACTGAATACAATTCCCCATACTTTATTACCATAACTCCTTGTTACTTATCTATTTTATGTATAGTAGCTTGTATCTGTCAGTCTCATACTCCTAATTTGTCCCTCCCACCTCCTTCTCCCCTTTGGTAACCATAAGTTTATTTTCTATATCTGTGAGACTGTTTCTGTTTTGTATATAGATTCATTTGTATTATTTTTTAGATTCCACATATAAGTGATATCATATAATATTTGTCTTTCTCTGTCTGACTTACTTCAGTAAGTATAATATTCTCTAAGTCCAACTATGTTGTTGCAAATGGCTGAGTAATAGTCCAGTGTGTGTGTGTGTGTGTGTGTGTGTGTGTGTGTGTGTGTGTGTGTATGAGTTTTCATTTCTTTCTGGATATATACCCAGGAGTGGGATTGCTGGATCCTGTGGCAGCTCTGTGTTTAGCTATTTAAGAAACCTCCATACTGCTCTCCACGTGGCTGCACCAATTTACATTCGAACCAACAGTGTAGGAGGTTCCCTTTTCTCTGCATCCTCTCCAGCATTTATTATTTGCAGACTTTTCGATGATAACCATTCTGACTCATGTGAGGTTTTGATTTGCATTTCCCTAGTAATTAGTGATGTTGAGCATCTTTTCATGTGCCTGTTGGCCGTCTTTATGTCTCCTTTGGAAAAATATCTATTTAGATCTTCTGCCCATTTTTTGCTTGAGTTGTTTATATTTTGATATGGAGTTGTATATTTTTGGATATTAACCCCTTGTCAGTCACATCACCTGCAAACATTTTTCTCCCATTCCATAAGTTGTCTTTTCACTTTGTTGATGGCTTCCTTGGCTGTGCAAAAGATTTTAAGTTTAATTAGGTCCCATTTGTTTATTTTTGCTTTAATTTATTTTGCCTTGGGACCCTGATCTGAGAAAATATTGCTACGATTTATGTCAGAGATTGGTTCACCTATGTTCTCTTCTAGGAGTTTTATGGTGTCACGTCTTATATTTAGGTCTTTAAATCATTTCAAGTTTATTTTTGTATATGGTGTGAAGGAGTGTTCTGATTTCATTGATTTACATGGAGCTGTCCGGCTTTCCCAGCATCACTTGTTGGAGAGACAGTCTTTTCTCCATTGTATATTCTTCCCTCCTTTATTGAAGATTACTTGACCGTAGGTGGGTGGGTTTATTCCTAGGCTATCTATTCTATCCGTTGATCTATATGTCTGTTTTTGTGCCAGTACCATGCTGTTTTGATTACTGTAGTTTTGTAGTATAACCTGAAGTCTGGGAAGGTTATGCCTCCAGCTCTGTTCTTTTCCTCAGGATTGCTTTGGCAATTCTGGGTCTTTTGTGGTGCCATATAAATTTTTGGATTATTATTTCTAGTTCTGTGAAAAATGTAACAGGTATTTTGATAGGGATTACATTAAGTCTGTCGATTGCTTTAGGTAGTATGGCCATTTTAACAATATTAAGTCTTCCAGTCTAAGAGCATGGGACACCTTTCCATATCTTTGAATAACCTTCCATTTCTTTTATCAACGTTCTATAGTTTTCATCATATAGGTCTTTCACCTCTTGGTTAAGTTTATTCTTAGGTATTTCATTTTTGATGGGATTTTAAATGGGATTATTTGTTTCCTTTCTGATATTTCATTATTAGTGTAATGAAATGCAACAGATTTCTGTATATTAATCTTTTACCCTGCTACCTTGCTGAATTCATTTCAGGGAACAGAACTTAAAAGTTAAGTAAGGTGACCTAGAAACAACCTTACCAATTGCTGCTCCAGGATTCATAATCTGGAGTTACACAAAGTAATCTGGAGTTACATTTTATCCTATGAACTGACATTCGACATGTCAGAAGGCATTATTATTCACTTGTTCTCTCTAAAACAACGTGAAGTGAAATAAAAACACTAAAGCTCATTAAAAAGGATTAGATATCCTCTGCATTTCAAAAGTCACAAAAGGTGTGTGAAAATCTGGGGGATATTGTATTCAGACGTAGGTTTATCTCTTCAATGTACAAAATATTCTTAAACAGTAGAGTTAGGTCAATGATATCAAGAGCGGATGCACAGAAAAACCACTTGGAAACAAACCAAACTAAATAAATTAATAGTAAATGAATCATATTAAGCAAACAGGGTTGTCATGATATACAAAGTAAAATATGATGACCCTTTTTCTGCAAAAGAATATATATGAACATGGGTGTATGAGGGTGATTAAATATGTTAGTGCATTACATACAGAGAAAAATCTGGAAAGTAGGCACCTATAAGTGAAGAGAAACTCTCTTTGTATTATGGTGGGCAAAAGGTAGGGACAGATGGGTGTGGCAATGTAATTTTGGTTTCTAAAAACGCATGTCTATATTTTTCCATACGTGTTAAACAAAGAGAAGTATTCATTGGTGCCCTAACAAAGTACTCAGATAAAGTTTTGTTAAACAGGTATATCAGCAGCCAAGTCATAAAATAATAGTGCAGAAATACATTTATTGACTTAGACACTAAACAGATTTCTTTGGTAATAAATCACTGAGTGTGGATTGTTGAAGATAGAAGATGTTTTTATTTTATAACTGCATTTCTATGCTGTTTCCAGAATGGAAACATCGAGTAAAATGTTGAAAATACAAAAGATTGCAAACTGATTACCAATACGCTATTCATATATTCATGGCTTCAGAAGCAGATCAAAAGAATTGATTTGACAGTTCTTTGTATGTGTGTGTATTTGTTTTGTTTTGTTTTTTTTTTTAACATCTTTATTGGGGTATAATTACTTTACAATGGTGTGTTAGTTTCTGCTTTATAACAAAGTGAATCAGTTATACATATACATATGTTCCCATATCTCTTCCCTCTTGCGTCTCCCTCCCTCCCACCCTCCCTATCCCACCCCTCCAGGCTGTCACAGAGCACCGAGCCAATATCCCCGTGCCATGCGGCTGCTTCCCTCTAGCTATCTACCTTACTACGTTTGTTAGTGTGTATATGTCCATGACTCTCTCTCGCCCCGTCACAGCTCACCCTTCCCCCTCCCCATAACCTCAAGTCCGTTCTCTAGGAGGTCTGCGTCTTTATTCCTGCCTTACCTCTAGGTTCTTCATGACATTTTTTTTTTCTTAAATTCCATATATATGTGTTAGCATACTGTATTTGTCTTTTTCGTTCTGACTTACTTCACTGTGTATGACAGACTCTAGGTCTATCCACCTCATTACAAATAGCTCAATTTCGTTTCTTTTTATGGCTGAGTAATATTCCATTGTATATATGTGCCACATCTTCTTTATCCATTCATCCGATGATGGGCACTTAGGTTGTTTCCATCTCTGGGCTATTGTAAATAGAGCTGCGATGAACATTTTGGTACATGACTCTTTTTGAATTTCGGTTTTCTCAGGGTATATGCCCAGTAGTGGGATTGCTGGGTCATATGGTAGTTCTATTTGTAGTTTTTTAAGGAACCTCCATACTGTTCTCCATAGTGGCTGAACCAATTCACATTCCCACCAGCAGTGCAAGAGGGTTCCCTTTTCTCCACACCCTCTCCAGCATTTATTGTTTCTAGATTTATTGATGATGGCCATTCTGACTGGTGTGAGATGATATCTCATTGTAGTTTTGATTTGCATTTCTCTAATGATTAATGATGTTGAGCATTCTTTCATGTGTTTGTTGGCAGTCTGTATATCTTCTTTGGAGAAATGTCTATTTAGGTCTTCTGCCCATTTTTGGATTGGGTTGTTTGTTTTTTTGTTGTTGAGCTGCATGAGCTGCTTGTAAATTTTGGAGATTAATCCTTTGTCAGTTGCTTCATTTGCAAATATTTTCTCCCATTCTGAGGGTTGTCTTTTGGTCTTGTTTATGGTTTCCTTTGCTGTGCAAAAGCTTTGAAGTTTCATTAGGTCCCATTTGTTTATTTTTGTTTTTATTTCCATTACTCTAGGGGGTGGGTCAGAAAGAATCTTGCTGTGATTTATGTCATAGAGTGTTCTGCCTATGTTTTCCTCTAATAGTTTGATAGTTTCTGGCCTTATATTTAGGTCTTTAATCCATTTTGAGCTTATTTTTGTGTATGGTGTTAGGGAGTGTTCTAATTTCATTCTTTTACATGTACCTGTCCAGTTTTCCCAGCACCATTTATTGAAGAGGCTGTCCTTTTTCCACTGTACATTCCTGCCACCTTTATCAAAGATAAGGTGTCCATATGTGCATGGGTTTATCTCTGGGCTTTCTATCCTGTTCCATTGATCTATCTTTCTGTTTTTGTGCCAGTACCATACTGTCTTGATAACTGTAGCTTTGTAGTATAGTCTGAAGTCAGGGAGCCTGATTCCTCCAGTTCCTTTTTTTGTTCTCAAGATTGCTTTGGCTATTCGGGATCTTTTGTGTTTCCATACAAATTGCGAAATTTTTTGTTCTAGTTCTGTGAAAAATGCCAGTGGTAGTTTGATAGGGATTGCATTGAATCTATAGATTGCTTTGGGTAGTAGAGTCATTTTCACAATGTTGATTCTTCCAATCCAAGAACATGGTATATGTCTCCATCTATTTGTATCATCTTTAGTTTCTTTCATCAGTGTCTTATAGTTTTCTGCATACAGGTCTTTTGTCTCCTTAGGTAGGTTTATTCCTAGATATTTTATTCTTTTTGTTGCAATGGTAAATGGGAGTGTTTTCTTGATTTCACTTTCAGATTTTTCATCATTAGTATATAGGAATGCCAGAGATTTCTGTGCATTAATTTTGTATCCTGCTACTTTACCAAATTCATTGATTAGCTCTAGTAGTTTTCTGGTAGCATCTTTAGGATTCTCTATGTATAGGATCATGTCATCTGCAAACAGTGACAGCTTTACTTCTTCTTTTCCGATTTGGATTCCTTTTATTTCCTTCTCTTCTCTGATTGCTGTGGCTAAAACTTCCAAAACTATGTTGAATAAGAGTGGTGAGAGTGGGCACCCTTGTCTTGTTCCTGATCTTAGTGGAAATGCTTTCAGTTTTTCACCATTGAGGATGATGTTTGCTGTGGGCTTGTCGTATATGGCCTTTATTATGTTGAGGAAAGTTCCCTCTATGCCTACTTTCTGCAGGGTTTTTATCATAAATGGGTGTTGAATTTTGTCAAAAGCTTTCTCTGCATCTATTGAGATGATCATATGGTTTTTCTCCTTCAGTTTGTTAATATGGTTTATCACATTGATAGATTTGCGTATATTGAAGAATCCTTGCATTCCTGGAACAAACCCCACCTGATCATGGTGTATGATCCTTTTAATGTGCTGTTGGATTCTGTTTGCTAGTATTTTGTTGAGGATTTTTGCATCTATGTTCATCAGTGATATTGGTCTGTAGTTTTCTTTCTTTGTGACATCCTTGCCTGGTTTTGGTATCAAGGTGATGGTGGCCTCGTAGAATGAGTTTGGGAGTGTTCCTCCCTCTGCTATATTTTGGAAGAGTTTGAGAAGGATAGGTGTTAGCTCTTCTCTAAATGTTTGATAGAATTCGCCTGTGAAGCCATCTGGTCCTGGGCTTTTCTTTGTTGGAAGATTTTTAATCACAGTTTCAATTTCAGTGCTTGTGATTGGTCTGTTCATATTTTCTATTTCTTCCTGATTCAGTCTTGGCAGGTTGTGCATTTCTAAGAATTTGTCCATTTCTTCCAGATTGTCCATTTTATTGGCATAGAGTTGCTTGTAGTAATCTCTCATGATCTCTTTTATTTCTGCAGTGTCAGTTGTTACCTCTCCTTTTTCATTTCTAATTCTATTGATTTGAGTCTTCTCCCTTTTTTTCTTGATAAGTCTGGCTAGTGGTTTATCTATTTTGTTTATCTTCTCAAAGAACCAGCTTTTAGTTTCATTGATCTTTGCTATTGTTTCCTTCATTTCTTTTTCATTTATTTCTGATGTGATTTTTATGATTTCTTTCCTTCTGCTAGCTTTGGGGTTTTTTTGTTCTTCTTTCTCTAATTGCTTGAGGTGCAAGGTTAGGTTGTTTATTCGAGATGTTTCCTGCTTCTTAAGGTGGGCTTGTATTGCTATAAACTTCCCCCTTAGAACTGCTTTTGCTGCATCCCACAGGTTTTGGGTCGTTGTGTCTCCATTGTCATTTGTTTCTAGGTATTTTTTGATTTCCTCTTTGATTTCTTCAGTGATCACTTCATTATTAAGTAGTGTATTGTTTAGCCTCCATGTGTTTGTATTTTTTACAGATCTTTTCCTTTAATTGATATCTAGTCTCATGGCGTTGTGGTCAGAAAAGATACTTGATACAATTTCAATTTTCTTAAATTTGCCAAGGCTTGATTTGTGACCCAAGATATGATCTATCCTGGAGAATGTTCCGTGAGCACTTGAGAAAAATGTGTATTCTGTTGTTTTTGGATGGAGTGTCCTATAAATATCAATTAAGTCCATCTTGTTTAATGTATCATTTAAAGCTTGTGTTTCCTTATTTATTTTCATTTTGGATGATCTGTCCATGGGTGAAAGTGGGGTGTTTAAGTCCCCTACTATGAATGTGTTACTGTCAATTTCCCCTTTTATGGCTGTTAGTATTTGCCTTATGTATTGAGGTGCTCCTATGTTGGGTGCATAAATATTTACAATTGTTATATCTTCTTCTTGGATCGATCCCTTGATCATTATGTAGTGTCCTTCTTTGTCTCTTTTAATAGTCCTTATTTTAAAGTCTATTTTGTCTGATATGAGAATTGCTACTCCAGCTTTCTTTTGGTTTCCATTTGCATGGAATATCTTTTTCCATCCCCTTACTTTTAGTCTGTATGTGTCTCTAGGTCTGAAGTGGGTCTCTTGTAGACAGCATATGTAAGGGTCTTGTTTTTGTATCCATTCAGCTAATCTGTGTCTTTTGGTGGGAGCATTTAGTCCATTTACATTTAAGGTAATTATCGATATGTATGTTCCTATTCCCATTTTCTATATTGTTTTGGGTTCGTTATTATAGGTCTTTTCCTTCTCTTGTGTTTCTTGCCTAGAGAAGATCCTTTAGCATTTGTTGTAAAGCTGGTTTGGTGGTGCTGAACTCTCTCAGCTTTTGCTTGTCTGTAAAGGTTTTTATTTCTCCATCAAATCTGAATGAGATCCTTGCTGGGTAGAGTAGTCTTGGTTGCAGGTTTTTCTCCTTCATCACTTTCAGTATGTCCTGCCACTCCCTTCTGGCTTGTAGGGTTTCTGCTGAAAGATCAGCTGTTAACCTTATGGGGATTCCCTTATGTGTTATTTGTTGTTTTTCCCTTGCTGCTTTTAATATGCTTTCTTTGTATTTAATTTTTGACAGTTTGATTAATATGTGTCTTGGCGTATTTCTCCTTGTATTTATCCTGTATGGGACTCTCTGTGCTTCCTGGACTTGATTAACTATTTCCTTTCCCATATTAGGGAAGTTTTCAACTATAATCTCTTCAAATATTTTCTCAGTCCCTTTCTTTTTCTCTTCTTCTTCTGGAACCCCTATAATTCGAATGTTGGTGCGTTTAATGTTGTCCCAGAGGTCTCTGAGACTGTCCTCAGTTCTTTTCATTCTTTTTTCTTTATTCTGCTCTGCAGTAGTTATTTCCACTATTTTATCTTCCAGGTCACTTATCCGTTCTTCTGCCTCAGTTATTCTGCTATTGATCCCATCTAGAGTATTTTTAATTTCATTTATTGTGTTGTTCATCATTGCTTGTTTCATCTTTAGTTCTTCTAGGTCCTTGTTAACTGATTCTTGCATTTTGTCCATTCTATTGTCCATTCTATCTCCAAGATTTCGGATCAACCTTACTATCATTATTCTGAATTCTTTTTCAGGTAGACTGCCTATTTCCTCTTCATTTGTTAGGTCTGGTGCATTTTTATCTTGCTCCTTTATCTGCTGTGTGTTTTTCTGTTTTCTCATTTTGCTTATCTTACTGTGTTTGGGGTCTCCTTTTTGCAGGCTGCAGGTTCGTAGTTCCTCCTGTTTTTGATGTCTGTCTCCAGTGGCTAAGGTTGGTTCAGTGGGTTGTGTAGGCTTCCTGGTGGAGGGGACTAGTGCCTGTGTTGTGGTGGAAGAGGCTGGATCTTGTCTCTCTAGTGGGCAGGTTCACGTCTGGTGGTGTGTTTTGGGGTGTCTGTGGCCTTATTATGATTTTAGGCAGCCTCTCTGCTAATGGGTGGGGTTGTGTTCCTGTTTTGCTAGTTGTTTGGCACAGGTTGTCCAGCACTGTGGCTTGCTGGTCATTGAGTGAAGCTGGGTGCTGGTGTTAAGATGGAGGTCTCTGGGAGATTTTCGCCGTTTGATATTATCTGGAGCTGGGAGGTCTCTTGTGAACCAGTGTCTTGAAGTTGGCTCTCCTACCTCAGAGGTAGAGCCCTGCCTCCTGGCTGGAGCACCAAGAGCCTTTCATCCACACGGCTCAGAATAAAAGGGAGAAAAAGTAGAGGGAATTAGTAGACGTATGAGGAAAGAAAGAAGGAAAGGAGGGAAGGAAGGAGGGAAGGAAGGAAGGAAGGAAGAAAGAAAGAAAGAAGCAAAGAAGGAAAGAAGGCAAGAAGGAACGAAAGGAGGGAGGGAGGGAGGGAGGAAGGAAGGAGGGAAAGAAGGAAAAACAAAAAGAAAGAAGATACAGTAAAAATAAAATAAAGTATAATAAAGTTATTGAATTAAAAAATTCTTAATTAGAAAAAAAAAAAAGGACGGATAGAACCTTAGGACAAATGTTGGAAGCAAAGCTGTACAGACAAAGTCTTACACAGAAGCGTACACATACACCCTCACAAAAAGAGGTAAAGGGGGAAAAATCATAAATCTTGCTGTCAGAGACCACCTCCTCAATTTGGGATGATTCGTTGTCTAAAGGAGGGAAGGAAGGAGGGAAGGAAGGAAGGAAGGAAGGAAGAAAGAAAGAAGCAAGGAAGGAAAGAAGGCAAGAAGGAACGAAAGGAGGGAGGGAGGAAGGAAGGAAGGAGGGAAAGAAGGGAAAACAGAAAGAAGATACAGTAAAAATAAAATAAAGTATAATAAAGTTATTGAATTAAAAAATTCTTAATTAGAAAAAAAAAAGGGACGGATAGAACCTTAGGACAAATGTTGGAAGCAAAGCTATATAGACAAAGTCTTACACAGAAGCGTACACATACACCCTCACAAAAAGAGGTAAAGGGGGAAAAATCGTAAATCTTGCTGTCAGAGACCACCTCCTCAATTTGGGATGATTCGTTGTCTAAAGGAGGGAAGGAAGGAAGGAAAGAAAGAAAGAAAGAAAGGACGAAGGTAAAGTATAATAACGTTCTTAAAATTAAAATTGATTATTAAGAAAAAAAATTTTAAGAAAAAACCATGGACGGATAGAACCTAGGACAAATGGTGGAAGCAAGACTATACAGACAAGATCTCACACAGAAGCATACACATACACATTCACAAAAAGAGGAATAGGGAGAAAAATCATAGATCTTGCTCCCAAAGTCCACCTCCTTAATTTGGGATGATTGGCTGTCTATTCATGTATTCCACAGATGCAGGGTACATCAAGTTGATTGTGGAGCTTTAATCCGCTGCTTCTGAGGCTGCTGGGAGAGATTTCCCTTTCTCTTCTTTGTTCTCACAGCTCCCAGGGACTCAGCTTTGGATTTGGCCCTGCCTCTGCGTGTAGGTCGCTGGAGGGCGTCTGTTTTTTGCTCAGACAGGACGGGGTTAAAGGAGCCGCTGATTCGGGGGTTCTGGCGTACGGAGGCCGGCGGCGGGGAGGGAGGGGCACGGAATGCGGGGCGGGCCTGCGGCGGCAAAGTCCGGCGTGACTCTGCACCAGCCCGAGGCCCGCCGTGCGCTCTCCCGGGGAAGTCGTCTCCGGATCCCGGGAACCCGGCAGTGGCGGGCTGCACAGGCTCCGCGGAAGAGGGGAGTGGAGAGCGACCTGCGCTCGCGCACAGGCCCCTTGGTGGCGGCAGCAGCAGCCCCAACGTCTCCCGCCCGCCTTGGGGTCCGCGCCTCCAGCCGCGGCTTGCGCCCGTCTCTGGAGTCAGCGCCCTCAGCCGCGGCTCGCGCCCGTCTCTGGGGTCCGCGCCCTCAGCCGCGGCTCGCGCCCGTCTCTGGGGTCCGCGCCCTCAGCCGCGGCTCGCGCCCGTCTCTGGGGTCCGCGCTTTCAGCCGCGGCTCGCGCCCGTCTCTGGAGTTCCTTTAAGCAGCGTTCTTAAACCCCTCTCCTCACGCACCAGGAAACAAAGAGGGAAGAAAAAGTCTCTTGCCTCTTCGGCAGGTGCCGGCTTTTCCCCGGACTCCCTCCCGGCTAGCTGTGGTGCACTAACCCCTTCAGGCTATGTTCAAGCCGCCAACCCCAGTCCTCTCCCTGTGCTCCGTCCGAAACCGAAACCCTAGCCTCAGAGCCTCAGCTCGCAGCCCCGCCCGTCCCGGCGGGTGAGCAGACAAGCCTCTCGGGCTGGTGAGTGCCGGTCGGCACCGATCCTCTGTGCGGGAATCTCCCCGCTTTGCCCTCCGCACCCGTTGCTGTGCACTCCTCCGCGGCTTCGAAGCTCCCCCCTCCACCTCCCGCAGTCTCCGCCCGCGAAGGGGCTTCCTAGTGTGTGGAAACTTTTCTTCCTTCACAGCTCCCTCCCACTGGTGCAGGTGCCGTCCCTATTCTTTTGTCTCTGTTTATTCTTTTTTCCTTTTGCCCTACCCAGGTACGTGGGGAGTTTCTTGCCTTTTGGGAGGTCTGAGGTCTTCTGCCAGCCTTCAGTAGGTGTTCTGCAGGAGTTGTTCCACGTGTAGATGTATTTCTGGTGTATCTGTGGAGAGGAAGGTGATCTCCGCGTCTTACTCTTCCGCCATCTTCCCTTCCATCCCCCCATGTGTGTGTATTTGTATATGTCCCTTTGCCTCAAATTTCTTTACACCAATTATTCATACACTAACTCATGCAGCTTTCTACTCAGTTCACTTAGGGGCCAGATTTCCAGTCCCAGGGCTTGAAGATCCCAGCATGGGCATGAATACAGAAGGATCGCTGCCAGTGTGAAGTCTAGAAATCTTGCTTTTAGGATGAAATTCATTCCCCTCCCCACCAACACCACAGTCCTTTCCATCCCCCATCCTTTGCCAAGGCCCCAGGTCAGACTTTTACACCTGCAGTTCTGACTCTGGTCACCAGGTGGCATCGCTCTCCATTTTCTACACATTTGTCTTTTTCCCCTCAATGGAAAATATATATTTTAAAAACAAGTGAAAAGTTTCCTCAAAGTCTATTGGAAAAAAACAAGTACAGTGTGATCTTAACTTACTTTGAAACATTCAGATGTGTATAGAAAGACTAAAAGGGCGTATGTGTAGTTTCTACCCTGCTTCTCATTCATTTATTAATGTGTACTGTGTGTTTACCATGTGGCAGGAACTGTCGGTTCAATTCCTTATCTGCATCCCAACCTCGTTCTCTTCATCTCCAGACCTGCATAACTGGAAAAGCCCCCAGGAAACCAGATGGATGTTAGTGCCCACCGCATGGAGCCCCATGACCTCAGGCTCCATTCTAATCACAATTAGTCCAAGCTTGACCCTGGGTCCTGGAAACCAGCATGGAAACAGGAAATGATGTAGCTTAGTGGGAGAGGCTATAACTTGGGAAACTGTGGCACCTTCTAACTCAAACCCCCGTCCTTTTGCATAGGACGAGTAGGCTATTACCTTCCCTGATGGGACACCACTCAGAGAGTCAAGGATGAGGTGAACAGTGTTGCTTTCGGTTTTGCTTCTCCTCACAGGCTCCAGCTGGAGGTTTTACTTTCTCTTAGACCTTTGCTCTGTCAGAGTGGTACATTTCGGAACTGGTTTTGTATGTTTTATCCCTAAGAGGGTGGTTCTATCCATTTAGTCATCTGACAGGTCCATTTGAGGTGACATGGAGTTCCTGCTTCATGAAGACCTTCTCTGCCAGTCAGGGGGAGCCTGGATCCATACCCACAAGAGACAGAAAAGAGTAGAGACCGAGCTATCAAGACAAACACAGGACCAAGACTCTGGTCCAAATGCCTAATTCTCTTGACTTAGTGAAATGGTTTTCACATATTTCTCACATGACGGTCACTTCTTTTCTGGGTTCCTCTTACACCTGACGCTCAAATATGATCCCTTTCTCTCTCTCCTGTCCACAAACATATACCCACAATAAATTCCTCTAAAAGCTAGTGGTGAAGAAAAGTTTTCTAAATATGGCTTCAAATCCAGAAGCAATAAGGGAAAACCATAGTACACCTGATTTCATTAAAAATTGTAAGGCAGAAAGCATCCCATCAGCAAATTAAACTGAAAAATTACAAATTGGGAAACATACAACTTACATCAATGACAAAGGTTATCTACCTTGTAGTAGAAAGATTATGAAAAAGCAAGGGCAAATTAGAACATTCTGAAGGAGAAAGGGCACTAGATACAAAAAGAATTTCCCCGAAAAATGTTCCTTAAACATGTTAAAAAGTGTGAAACCTAACTCTGGATTAAGAGATGCAAAGAAAAAAACAAACAAACCAAAAAGCCGAGATGCCTCTTCTCATCATTTACATAGTCAGTGAAGAAATAGGCAATCACGTACATTGCTGGTGGCAATGTAACATGGTATAACTCCTAGCCAGGGGATTTGATACGGTGTTATGAAATTACCAGGGTACTTACCCTTGGAACCAGCAATGTCTCTCCTAAGAATCTATCCCAAACTAACAATGTAAAAAGACATAAACACAAAGCCATTCCTGCCAGAACAATTCATAACAGCAGAAGGCCAGAAACAAGACATATCCACCAATAAGGGGCTGGTTGAATAAACTGTGGTCCATCTACATCTGAGAGGACTGTGCAGCTGTAAAAAGCAATGAAGACTCCTCCTCTGTACTGTTGTGGAGTCATCTCCAGGATATATTGTTCAGTGATAAAAGCCAGGTGCAGAAAAGTGTGTGGAGCTGCTGCTGTCCAATATGACGGCCACTAGCCTCAAGTAGCTATTTACAGTAAATTAAACTCAAATTACATGAAATTAAAAAATCAGTTACTCAGTCAGAGTTACCACGTTTTAGGTGCTAAATGTTCAATTCCTGAATAAGACTCAGGTACTTCATGACTGCTGTGTTGAACAGCACAGATACAGAACATTCCCATCTCCACAGAAGTTTCTGTTGGAGAGCACTGGTGTAGAATATGACAACTTTTACGTATGAAACGGGGAGAAAACAAATGTATGTTATATTTCCTTATATTTTAAGAACTGTACAGTTAATACAAAAGATGATAAAAATGCGTACCTATAAGGGGACAGAAGAGCAGCCCAGGATGCAAGCCAATGACGTAGATTCTCTTAAATATGAAACCTATATTACTGGCTCTATGCACTGAAAGGGCAAGAAACAATGACCAACACAGTAGTAATCAGCAACTGTAGTCCCTAGACTGAATTTCCCACTAAAAGGAACCAGGCTTCCTTGGAGAAATGCCTGATTTTTGGTCTAGGTAAGGATTGTACCAGGTGAGTCTGGACGGAACTCTCATACCAGAAATTATATCAAAAAGACTCATAACCTCAGGGCCTCCCATTGGCCAAAGATAGAACAATTTGAACATCAAAAACATTAATGACTATCATGCACTAAAACACGTCAAATATAGAAACATCTATGACACTCTAAAAAAAAAGCCAACAAAACCAACTCACTGCTCACCTTTGAGAATCCTAGGGAAACACCTGATTTTTGAAAGTGCAAATATTGCCAGTGAACTGTATATACACCTTGCCTTTCCTGTGCTTGTTATACCTACGCATAGTTGTTGAGGGAAGAATTCTTTTATAAAAGAATTTCCGCCAATACATGCAGAAGCAATTAAAGAATTTGTACGTCATGCTTTTGCAACCTTTTATGAAATGTAGCTCTAGGCAATGATCATTAGAGGCTGCAAAAAAGGGATGTGAAAAGCAGATGGGAAATTTTATAAAAGCTGTGTCACAGTATCTCTGAATTTGCCTTTCCTCACTTGTAAAATGGGAACAATTCTATCCATATTAGACAATTACTGTGAGGAGCAAAAGGTCAATCGGGCAGATGATACATATAGTGCTGAATAGGGATGAATAGTCTTATCTCATACCTGACCTTCCTTTAAAGGAGATTCCCTTGATACAATCCAAACAGCATGATTATAAGACAATAATGTGGAAATATTAAATGGAAAGGAAACGTATAAGTTTTCATTACGTATTCACTTCAGTGTCATTTCTCTGTGCTGGAGTCATTTCTCAGATAATTTAGGAGAAAGGAAAACTGACTCCAGCATTTCCATTGGGTGTGTGAAAGAAAACCATTGGTCCATTTCACATTATTTCATATCTTTTCCCATTCCACTTTTAATAATTATGTTAATTTCTTAAGAATAACATGTGTACTCAAACGAACTTACCTATCAAACAGAAACAGACTCACAGACAGGGAACACACTTGTGGTTGCCAAGGGGGAGAGGGGGTGGGGAAGGGACGAATTGGGAGTTTGGAATTATCCGATGCAAACTATTTATACATAGAAGGGATAAACGACAAGGTCCTACTCTATAGCACAGGAAACTATATTCAATATCCTGTAATAAACCATAATGGAAAAGAATGTCAAAAGGAATATATATGTGTAACTGAATCACTTTGCTGTACAGCAGAAATTGACACAACATTGTAAATCAACTATACTTCAATAATAATAATAAAAAAAGAATAACATGTGCTGTAACCCAGCAAGAATGGGCTTTGCAGAAGAACACTACAGTAAATCACTGGGGGCCAGGCACATCACAGGTTCTTGGGTAAATCATTTCCCCTATGCTGGCCATTTTTTTGGATAAAACCTCTCAGATGTAGAGGCTAATGAGATACCATCTGGGAAAGCACTTTTGAGACCTTAGATGGGATGGAAGAAGCTATTATTTCTACGTAATTACTTTCCAATCTACACTTCAGATATTATCATACTCTGTGTTGAATGAATTCAGTAGGCATAAGTCCTTGCATTACTTTGTACTTGAACGGCCATTTGTGAATAGTCTTAGGGTGGTTGGAACGGAAAAGTTATATATTAGGGCAGGACCTCTGGCCCAGAAAATCATAGGGACTTATCTATTGTGAATGCATGCATTTTTTCTATCTCATGCATTTTCCACAACATTCCTGGAAGGTAGAGAATAACATATCTTTACATCATGTTGTAGCTGGAGAAACAGTAATGTACAGAGGTTAACTTGGCTGGGGGTCATCCTTCTCTTAAGAGGAAAAGCAGAGACTGACACCCTGTATGTCCAAGTGCAGACTGCATGATGCTCAGCTGCACATGACACCGTATTCAAATAAGTCTTGCTTTCCTGCTGACCTGGGTCACTTCTGAAATCTATCTTCACTTCCGATGCCAGGCTGATAGTCCTGCTTGTATTTATGCAAGTCGGTGAACATCACTGTACTTCAATTTCCTGTTCTGTAGAGACAAGGGAATGTGGTTAGGTCATTAGTGTTTGAAAGTGAATTCCCAGACAACATAAGGAATATGCACAGTATAATAGAGGGACAGGTGTTATGCTGAGGATGAATAATTGAAGGAACAGGCTCCAAATGCATGAAGGTCAAAAGTTCCTGGATTCATTAATGCATATTGATAAATCAACCTGTGAAAAAGTTGTACTAAGTGAAATCCCCACCAGCAATATCAGACTTTGTAGGATTCCCCATATGCACCCCCACACTGGAAATTCTCAGTAGTTTATTGTTACACTTGAAAAACATGAACATAGAAATTCTCTTATTGTCATCAGATTTAATTGGATAGTAAGGTTATTTAAAAGTATCCCTAGTATGCAGACTCTTCTGCTAATCATCATTTGCATTAGTTATTAATGCAAAAAGGTCCAGTGACATCGGCAACCTAACAAACCATGAGTGACGGCCTTATAAGCCAGCAAGTTCTCCTAGGGCTACTGCCTGCATGAAGGCTCCAGGGTGTGTGTGTGTGTGTGTGTGTGTGTGTGTGTCCTCTGGGGCCTCCTAAGGACAATGTATATCCCTAGAAAGAGATTGAGAATATCTCTTTGTGATATATGTTGAGTTCAAGTTTAGAGAGGAGCTGGATCTGCTCGTTCTTGAGTCTTTCGAAATGGCACAAGAGTTGGACCACAGCAAGCTTCTGAGCAGACAGTAGTCTCGTTCCCCCAGATGGAAGGCAAGCCTGTCTGTGAACTCACCTGCTCAGGTCAGGGATGGATCCCTCCAGGACATAAGGTGTGGCAGTCTGCCTAAATGTGCCTCTGAACACTGAAGTTGAGGGCTCCCATCTTGCAGCTGTCAGTTGCAGAGTCCTGAGAAGCTGCATCCTCTCAGCCACCCACCACCATGGGCTCATTCATCTGCATGAGGAGCTCTGCACTCAGGGATAAAAATCCTTAAATTCTTAGCACATCTTTGACACGTCGTGCATTCACCTATTCATCCATTCATACGTTTAACAGACATTAAGAAGAAACTCTACACTATCCCTTCAGTAAGTTTTAGGTTTCTCCAGAATGGAAACAAGGAAATAAAGTGTGGGAAGGCTGGTGTGGTCAATTCAGATGTTAAATCTAAGAAGAGATAGATCCTTCTCATTAAGATTTCAAGCTGCTCAAGTATCTTATAAATGGTGATTATAGAACATCATTTAATGCTGTGGGCCTCTGTCCACATCTCTGGTTACTGACCTCTTTACATATATATTCTGCACTCTGCAACTAAAGATCTACAATGAATTCTTGATACTCAGTTCACATCCCCCGACCTCCCCTCCAACTCAGTCTTCATCTCTCATCTAATGGGGATGTCCCTCCACTCCTCCACTGAAATTTATCTTGCCAAAGTCAACAACCACCTTTTTGTCACATTTATACATCATGAGTGTTGAAATGCATGGCCAAATGGAGACAGAGGTTTCCCTAGCCAGGATACAATTAAGTTGCTTGTCTACAGACAAGGATTACATTGCAAACTGATACTGTCAGTTACCTGAAATCTAGAATTGTAAAGCACCTTCCATGGAGACCAAGTCAGGTAATGGGGAAGTGTATGCTATAGACAGTAGGCTTTCAAATGAAGTTGAAAATGTCCCCCGCATGTCTCATACTTTTGCATCATTGAAAGGGATTTTACAAATAGGTCTACAGCAGGATAACAATGTTTATTAGGGTCACCTCACTAGACTCTGTCTCACCTGTCTCTTTTTTTTTTCTCAAGGTATTTCCAATTATGGAATGAAATCATCTGAAATTGTAATGTTGTCTCACGTGTTGAGGGGCCGTATGGCCCAGCAGTTCCAGTTCTAGTTACACACTCAAGAGAAATAAAAACACGTCTACATAAAAACTCGGAGAAAAATATTCATAGTAACATTACTCATAACACCCAAAAAGTGGAAACAACTCACATGCCTATCAATTGATAAGTGCACAAGTAAAATTTGGCATAGTCATACAACAAACTATTATTCAGCCATGAAATGAATGAAGCACTGATACATGTACAACATATACGATCCTTGATACCATTATGCTAGTGAACAAAGTCAAACATAAAAGACCAAATACTATGTGACTCAATTTATAGGGAATGTTCAAAATAGGCAAATCCATAGAGACAGACAGCAAATCAGTGCTTGCCTGGTACTAAGTATGGGTACGGGGCTTCAGTGTTTTCAAACATTATGGAAGTGTTGGGAACTACAGAAATGCCTAAAATTCAGTTATGGTGACGGTTGCATGCATTTACTAAAAATCATCACACTGTACCCTCAAAGTGTGTGAACGTTATTGCCTGTAAACTTTACCCAAAGAAAGCTGTTTAAAATTAAAAAATTAAAAATAAAATATGATGTTGGCCTGGTCTTCTTTTGTACCACCATAACAAGCAAGTTACATTCAGGACGGACGTAGTTAAGGATGGTGATAGGAGTTGGTTATAAGGATTGCCATCCTGATAATTCCCTACCTTCATTCCTGGGCCTGGATTTAGGAAGGGAGAGCGAATGAGAAGCAAGGCCATGAAGGGGTTGAAAGAAACAGAAGGAAATGTGGTTGTCAGTGCGCACACACACACATGCACCCATACACTGACACACTCACACCATATATATTCATACATCGACCAGGCTGCGTTTTGAATCCTAGGACTCTCACAAGAGAGCGCAATGTGTGCTCAAAGAGGACACATTCCGCTCATGTGCAAATAGCCACATGAATCCTGAACTGTGCCCTTCAGCGCAGTTAAATGCCATCCACACAGCCTTGACAATGGGGAATATAAGGAACGCTGAATTCCAAATGACACGAGGTTGTGAGACTCCATTATGTCTCATCCATAGGATGGAATTCTAGTCAGGCAGCAAAAACGAGTTATAGTGACGACAAGGAGAGAGGATTTGTTGCCTATCAGATTAGCAGCGATTCACATTATTTCTAAAGTGTGCAGAAACAGGAATTTTCATATAGTATTGTTAGAAATATAAAATAGTAAGAGTTTGTTCAAATAAAATAGTTTTTTTATTGTTTTGAAAGAACACTTCCAGAACTTATAAAAATGCTTACTAAGATATCTGCATGTATATGAACAAGAATGTTAAGCACACTATAGTTTGTAATAGAAAACGTGGTAAAGGAACTATATTTACATCACTAGTACTGGAAAAGTGAATTCTGGAGCATTCATATAATGCAACAACAGGTCAATATAGAAAAATTAGTGAGGGCTTCCCTGGTGGCGCAGTGGTTGAGAGTCCGCCTGCCAATGCAGGGGACACGGGTTCGTGCCCCGGTCTGGGAAGATCCCACATGCCGCGGAGCGGCTGAGCCCGTGAACCATGTCCGCTGAGCCTGCGCGTCCGGAGCCTGTGCTCCGCAACGGGAGAGGCCACAACAGTGAGAGGCCCGTGTACCACAAAAAAAAAAAAAAAGTGAAATTTTATTGTCAAGTAACTTAAAATGTTATCACAGAAACTCATCTACATGGAAATATGGTCACAATAAATGCCAAGGTGGGTTACAATGATCATAAATGACAGGGATCCAGTTTTGCTTATATAGGTGTATACCTCTTTATCCAGAGGTCTTTAAAAATTAAAAAAAAATCTTTCTGTTAAAACATAAAAATAAAAATGGTCTTTCTGTTGAAATCACATAGAGCTTTACTCTACTCAGCTCTGCTCAGCGTAGAAAGAGACTGCACTTTCTGTCTAGATACCTCAGTATCCCTGTACCCGGAGTGTGTCCCTTTTCCACCCAGACTTCCAGAAAGCTCTCTGGATTTAGGCCTTTCCCTCCCACCTTCTGGCTCAGCGATGTTCATGCTGCAGTTCAGTCCACTGTCACGAGGTGGCACCATCGTACCTCCATTGTCAAACTTCTCTACAAAGACGTTCATTCAAAGAGCAAAAAAATACCATCCTCTTCCTCAAAACCCAGCCCATGAACCTATGTATAGAATGATTCTAATTTTGCCTGAAAAACCTGTTAGGTGTAAAAGAAGAGTGTAAAAACATATACTCCGGGTCTTGAATACGAAGACGAAATAGCAGGTGGCAGTAGCGTGTTGGCAACGGTCGGCTGTTGAAGGGCTTTACAGGACTGGTGGGAGGTGGAAGAGAGAATGGGGCTCCAGAGCGGGGTCTTGGCGGCTGTGTCCAGTGTCATGGACAGGGTATGACAGACAGGGAGTGGGAAAAGTTCTGGACAGACTCTACGGGGTGGGTGGGGGTGGAGGGTGAACACCCTACTCTCTGGGAGGGACACCCACCCCACCCCCCCCACCCCCCCCCCGTCTGCAGTGTGGACACTTCAACCTACACTTAGGAGATACCTCAATAAACTCGATGTTCTTTTCGGGTCAACAGCAGATGGGACTGCTCTAGTAGTACATCTAAGTTTCACAAACATAATTAGTGTCTTAGTAAACAAAACATTCCAAGATCTTCTTATCCTTGGCCTCATGTGCTCATTTTCTTTGTGAAAGAAAAATGGAGGTGGAAGCCACCTGCTGGCCAGATCCAGGATTGCAGCTCTGAGGCTCCGACCAGGGAGCTTGGCCGAGGAGAGTGAGGACGAAGTTTGGGCTCTGGGTTAATGGTGTTAGCCAGTGTTTTCCGGAATTTTTCACTTGCTGGTGGCAATTTCTCTGTATCTACCATTTTTCTGGCATATCTAAATCTGAGATAGGAATCAAGCTCTGGTCTGATATGAAGATAAAGATTGTGAAGTGGAGTGTACAAGCCATAGGACATATAGAAACACACACATACACGCACCGTCAATTCAATTTTAAAAGCTACTTTGTTCTTCTATAAAATTGAATGTAATGAATGTTTATAACGTGAAGAATGTATGTGCACACATATGTGCACTATCATCTTCATCGTCAAGAGGGATTTTTGGGTGAGTACCCATGGGGCCACAATATCAGGGGAGTGTAAGATGCTCACTTCTCAAGCCTTGGAAGCCCATTTTCTCAAAGGGAGGCTGCCCTGTGTCCTCTCTCTCCTTAGGGCAAGGGATGTAACTTCATTTGAATCCTGCCAATTATCTGGAGAGGTGCTGTCGGTTCTATGAGCCTGAGCTTTGTTGTCTATGAAATGGGACTCGGGATCCTTTTGTCACACAGCCATCCCAAGGAGAAAATGAGAAAACCTGTTCAAAGTATATGGTACATTGTGGGACTTCAAGGGCTCTTTAAAAGTCAAGGCTCAGTAGCAGGGGCTGGCTGAGCCTTAGGGCTAAGGCAGGCACTGTGGAAAGGTGTTTTTCATTCTTTCTCCTAATGAGAATATACATATCTTTATGAAGGAAGCAAATCTCTCTCTGGTATGCCTTGAGTTCAAAGTTTTAAAGACAGATTTTGCCATTTTACACGCACTCATTTGTGTGTTAGAACACCTGTGCATAATACTTATATATATCATTCCATGCACTTTTACCAGCAGTGTAGGTGTTCTAACTATCACCACAAACAAGATCAAAAACTGTTTCATCACCACACGTTTCCCTCATGTTAGCCTTTATAGCCACACCCACCTTCTTCCTGATCCCACATCCCTAAACTCTGTCAAACACTCTTATAATTTCCTAAATGTCATAGAAATGGAATCATATAGTACACTACCTTTAGGAATGGATTCCTTTCACTCAGCATAATTCTCCTGAGATCCATCCAAGTTGTAAAGTGTGTCTATCGTCTGTTCCTTTTCATTGCTGAATAGGATTCCACGGTGTGAATGTACCACAGTTTGCTTACCCATTCCCCCGATGAAAGACATCTGGGCTATTTCCACTTTTTAACTATTGTGAGTAAAACTGTGATGAACTTCATGTAAAGGTTTTTGTGTAAACATAAATTTTCATTTCTCTGGGTAAATTGCCCAGAGTGTAACTGCTGTATCATTTGGTAATCGCATGTTTCGTTTTGAAAAACCTGCCAAATTGTTTTCCAGACGGCCTGTACCACTTTGCATTCCCTTTGGCAATGTGTGAGTGACTCAGTTTATCCAGTGTTGCCTGCATTTGGTTTTGTCCATTTTTTTCAGCCATTCTGATAGGTGGGTTTAACATTTCATTGTGCTTTCAATTTGCATTTGCATGATGGCTAAAGATGTTGAATAGCTTTTCCTAAGCCTATTTGCCCTCTGTCCATGTCTTTCATCCATTTTATAACTGGATTAAGAGGCAAGAAGTTACCTCTAGAGAGCTGCCCTGGCTCTGGCTAACAGGCAGAGTAAGAGAATGTGAGGCCCCTCGAGACTCACTTTTCTTGACAGGGAGGGCAGAAGTGGGGCTGAAGCTATTAAATGTTCCTTAAATTAGGACTGAACTTGGATATGGAACAGGATTAAGAGATGGGGGCATCTCTGGGTCCATTTGCAGAGATCTGGATAGGGAAGAAGAAGGGGCATATGGGGTAGAGGAAAAACAGTGGAAGGACGGAGATACGGGGGGATGCCTTCTAAATGATGCTAGATTCATCACTCTCAGCCTGCTCAATGGAGTGCAAAAAACTATTCTCCTAGACGTGTGGTTTTCAACTCTGGATATCCATTAGGATCCTCTCTAATGCTCAAATTCAACCAACTGAATCAGAGCCTCTAGGGATAAGCCCAGTCATCAGTATCTTTAAGGCTCACCTCAGTTGTTTCTAATGAGCTGTCAAAATTGAAAACCTTATCTGATGGTGTATTAGTTTACTATGGCTGCCATAACAAGACACCACAGGCTGAGTAGCTTAAACAACAGAAATTATTTCTCACAGTTTTACACATTGGAAGTCCAAGATCCAGGTGTCCACAGGTTTGGTTTCTTCTGAGACCTCTCTCCTTGGCTTTCAAATGGCCTCCTTCTTACTCCTTCTTCACATGGTTATCCCTCTGTGCATACACACCCTGGTATCTCTTTACGTGTCCTAAACTCCTCTTATAAGGAAACCAATCATATTGGATTAGTGTCTACCCTAACGGCCTCATTTTAATTTAATCACCTCTTTAAAGGCCCTATCTTCAAACACAGTCACATTCTGAGGTACTGGGAGTAAAGCTTCAGCATATGAATTTGGGTAGGACACAGTTCAGTCCACAACAGATGGTATGAGAAACACCATGGTCTGAGAAATTCATCTCCCTTTTAGCCACCTTCCTGGAACTACTATACAACACTTCTGCCATCACCTCATTAGGTAGAAGTCGGTCATGTGACCATTCTTGGCTGCAAAGGAGGCTGTAAATGTGGTCTTTTACTGGAAACATTACTGTCCCAAATAAATTTGGGATTCTTTTATTAAGAAAGAAGGAGAATAGGTATAGAACATATGCTACACTTTCATACCCAAGGCAGCTAGAAGCACTACCTCAATTATCATGTCCTTTCTACCCAGTTTTCCAACCACAGTTTTCATGGGTTCAAACAAAACTGCTGCTTCAGAGACACCTGAGCTCACTCTCCCATCCTCCCAAATCCCATGTCCCAGACTATGCCTGAGTCCTCACAACTTAGCATGCTAAATCTACGTCATTCACTCACTCAGTCATTCATTCAACAAATATTTATTGGTTACCAGTGATATGTGAGGCACTGTGATAGGCACTGGAGATAAATCAGAGAACCTGACAGACAGGGTCATGGTTCTCATGGAGCTCACATTCTACAGGGGTTGATACACTCAAGATTTGAGAGCCATTAAGAAAATAATATGGGAAAATGTGACAGGCAATGACTAGGGTGGGGAAGGCAAGGAAGGATTTTCTGAAGACGTAACTTAGATTTAATATTCAAATAACAACAAGTACACAGTCAGCAGTGGGAAGATATAGGAGCTGAGCCCTCGAGGCAGAGGGACGAGCAAGATGAAAGGCCCTAAGATATGGGCAAGCTTGGCAGTTTTAGGGAACAGCTTGTATGCCAGTGTGTAGTGGGAGGACAGTGTTAGAATATGAGGTGAGAATGGTAGGAGGGGCCCAATAACAGAAGGTCCTGTGGGCCATGGTAAGGACTCGGTTTTGTTCTTATGATGATGGAGCCATTGGGTGCTTTCTGAAAGGAAGGGAAATTATTATCATAATCTACTTTGTTAAAGCTCATTCTAAATGTTCCTTGGAGGACAGACTGAAATAGAGCAACTGTAAGATCAAGAGACAAGATTAGGAGGCTACTACACACATGACAGTGAGAGGTTACAGTCTCGTAGACCACAGTCGTAGCAATGGAAGGGGTGAGATGGGGTTTGAGATGAGATGTATCTTGGAAGTACTGAACTTGTTGATGAAGTCCACGTTTGTGGTAAGGGATAGAGAGGAATTAAGTGTGTCTCTTGGAATGTGGATTTTTGCAGCTGGGTTAGGGCGGTTTTCTTCGATGGGGAAATGAATGGAGGACCAGCTTCGGTGCAATGCCAGGAAACTGACAGTTCTGTTTTGACCATGTCGTTTGTGGAGCCTATGAATAATCTGGGTGGGGAGCATGTGGTTGGATGTATAAGTGAGGAGGTTCTGAGAACATTCTTGGCTGTGGCAAAAAAAAACCAAAAAAACAAAAAAAACAAAAATCAAGCATGCAAGCAAACACACGAAAAACCCAACTGTACAGTTGAATCTGAAAATACAGCTTGATTCCACATATGAGTATGACACAGCTCTAGATTCTGGAAGGGATACAAAGACATATTAAAAGCCAACTTCACTGAGCTATAATTTGTGTTCAACATAATGCATCCATCTTTTTTTTTCTTTTATTTTTTTGGCTGTGCTGCACGGCTTGCAGGATCTTAGTTCCCCAACCGGGGATCGAACCTGGGCCCCTTGCAGTGAGAACACCGTGTCCTAACCACTGGACTTAGCTGTAAGCTGAAGGCTCTGACCTGCCAGGGGCTACGAACTGTCAGACAAGAAAGATATATGTGTGGAATATAACTGTCATTCATCCACTTATTCATTCATTCATGCACCTAGTGCATGTCAAGCTTAGTGCTAAGAAGGGAAGATAGGACCATGAACAAATTCAGACAATGTCTCTGTCTCCCGGAAGATTAGGAGTCAAAATAGAGAACTGCAAGTGGCTCTGGTTGCTAAATAGTAAGGGAGGTATTTGGTGAGATAATTGGGGCCCCAAAAGGTCTAACCCCAGTGCACGGACGCAACTCTTCCCCTTCTGCATGTCACATTGACAACGCTGTGGCATGACCTAGAACATAGAGCTGTTAGAATAGAATAAACCTGAACATTCTGTGCATAAATGGCTGAGGAAACAGCTTTCCAAACCTTCTACCCAGCAATCAGCCCTGATTATGTGCAAAAGTAGATCTCAATTTCATTTAATTCTCACGGTTGGAGTTGTATGACTAATTATTTTGTCTCTGTATCTAATTACAAAGCTGAGGATAAGAAGGGTGAAGTATCTTGAAAGAAAATAGCAGATCTATTGATAATAGGAAAGTGTTAGATTTTATGCTGTGAGCTACTAACAAGTGTGGAATACTAGTTCCCATCATTTAGGTCCAGGCTGAGATAGTAGCAATGCAAATTTCTCAGTAAAATGCCTGGGATTCATTGGCCATTCGAGAATTTTAGGAACTGGAGAAGCTATAGGAAAATGAAAGCCTAACATACCACCCTCCTGACTGCTCCGCATCATTGCTCCTGCCTCTGCTCTCTTGTTTTCTATGGTAACGTCATCTTAACATTAGGTTCTGTTATTGACTGAACTGTGTTCTTCCAAAATTCATATCCTGAAGCCCTAACTACCAGTGCCTCAGAATGTCACTGGATTTGGAGATAGGGCCTTTAAAAAGTGATTAAGTGAATTTAAGGCTGTTAGGGGATACGTTAATCCCATCTGACTGGTGTGCTTATAAGAAGAGGAGTATAGGACACACAGAGAGACAGCAGAAGTGTGTATACAAAGAGGGACAACCATGTGAAAAAGCAGCAAGAAGATGGCCATCTTCAAGCCAAGGAGAGAGGCCTTAGAAGAAATCACCCCTGCTCACACCTTGATCTTGTACTTCCAGCCTCCAGCACTGTGAGAAACAAATTTCTGTTGTTAAGCCACTTAGCCTGTGGTATTTTTGTTGTGGCAGTCTGAACAGTCTAATACAGGCATTATGAACGTGTTTCAGTAGTTCATGAAGCAGGTAGAGTAGACTGTCAGAAAGGATGAAAATAAAGTGATGGTAAAAAATACCAATGATCAGTAAAACTGAAAGAAACGTGGTTAATTTGTATCACTATCAGGCAAAATAGACATCAAGCAATTGCAACCAAGAAGGCGACTATCAAACCATAAAAGAAAATGTATTGAGAAGATTACAAATTCTGAACTTACATTCACCCGATAACATATCTTCAAAAACATATATAGCAGTAAGTAACAAAGTTACAAGTAACAAAGTAAAATCCACTTTTGTGTATACGATAAGGAAAGATACTTGCTTATATAACTGAGAGCCCAGAGGTAGAGGAGACTTTAGGTTAGTTGATCCAGTGGCTCAAAGATATAAAGACTCAGGCCCAATCTTGAACCAATGACTGTGGCTAGGGACATAGGATTATTGCGTGAGATCTAGAGTAACTCTGGTCTCACCCTTGGAACTAGCAGGCAAATTCCCCCCAAACATGTGACTGTATGAGGGAGGAAAGACACTAATGAAAATTTGAGACCACTTAGGAAGATGAGGAATGTATATTGCATAGGTAAAGAAAAATATTCACCTTCAGGCACCATTTGAAAGCACAATTATCAGTATGAGCATAATACCCACAGTACTCAAGCTCAAATGGTTTTCAACTACTATGTCTTTCCGGGTAACAAATACTTCTATTCAGGAAATACCTACATTGAGTTAGTGAATGGGGAGCTAGAAAGCACTAGAGCTCTCACCCCTGCAGTAAGTTTAGGAAGAACCACAAAGGCATCCATGGTAACGTTCTTAAATCTGTTTTTCTGCTCAAATTTTTGGCAAAGCTTTTTCTTTACTATCGTACTTTGATATTATTGTGTCAGGATAGTTTGACACAATGGATTCTTTACAGTTACAATTTCATCAAGTATTACCATTCTGTACACATACAACACAGAGTTCATAAAGATATGAAAGGTGAGAAGCAATAAAATTGTCAACATTTATGATCAGCAACAATTTTCTTTAAAGAGCACCATTAAAATTCAATATGGAATATCTTTAAAAGCTTCAAGCTTTTAGAAGAAATCCAGTCTCATGAAAATGTAATAAAATTAAAGAACATCTTCTGTTAATGTACATATTTGTAAATATGCAAAAAGGAATATTCCTCTGGAAACACTAGCCCAAGAACCACCGCAGCCCTGCCGCCTGGCATACCAGAACCCAGCCCATAACACCAACAGGCTGGCACCAGCTCGAGGACACATTGGGCCCCTCAACCAGCTTCTCCTGGATCTGGCCCCACTCACCAGTGGGATGATGCCATCTTTGGAACACCCCAGACCCCATACCCAGCCATGTCAGGAACTGGCCCCAAACACCAGCAAACAGGCACTAGCCTCAGGAATCCAAGGCCCTGCAGCCAGAGATCCAGGAACCTGGCTCTGCCCACCAGCAAGCCAGCACTAGCTCCAGGACTCCCTGGGCCACAGCCCCACCCACCAGCAGGCCAACACCAGTTCCAATACACCCCTCAGGCAGCTGTCCTGGGATCCAGCCCCACTCAACAGTGGGCCAACACCAGCTTTTGGACACCCCCAAACCCGGCAGCCAGCCATGTGGAACTGGCCCTGCCCACCAGCAGGCTGACACTAGATACAGGACCTCTAGCCCCACCACCACCCACTGCAGAGCCTAGCACCACCCACCAGTGGGCCAGCGCTAATCCCGGGACTTCCTGGGGCACTGCAGCCAGCAGCCTCATGACCCAGCCTCACTCGCCAGTGGCCACCAGCGTCTGCACAAGGCAGGGCCTGGCAACCCACTGGACCAGGGGCCAGCCACACCTACCACACCACCCACAGTAGTGTGCTGGTCACAGCAGAAGGACACATGCAGCCCTAACAGGGGGCACCCTTAGAGCATATAGCTTTGGTGACCAGAGAGGAGAGCTCGGCTGGGTCACACAGCACGTCTCCTACAAAAAGCCACTTCTCTACAGTTGGGAAATGGAGCCAACCTACCAGACACAGAGAAATAAAACAGCAAATTGGACAAAATGAGGCAACAGAGGAATCTATTACAAACAAAGGAACACGATAAAACCCCAGAAGAAGAACAAAGTGAAGTGGAGATAGGCGATCTACCTGATAAAGAGTTCAGGGTAATGATCATAAAGATGTTCAAAGAACTCAGGAGAAGATTGGATGAACAGAGTGAGAAGCCTTTAACAATGATTTAGAAAATATGAAGAAGAACCACACAGAGAAGAATACAATAACTGAAATGAAAAATACACTAAACGGAATCAACAGTAAATGAAATGATGCAGAGGAATGGACGAGCAAGCTGGAAGACTGAGTAGTAGAAATAACTGAAGCAGAATAGAAAAAAGAAAAAAGAGAAAAAGAAATAGGACAGTTTAAGAGACCTCTGGGACAACAGCAAGTGTACTAACATTTGCATTATAGGGGTCTGAGAAGGAGAAGAGAAAGAGAAAGTGAAAGGGGCAGAGAACATATTTGAAGACATGATAGCTGAAAACATCCCTAACCTGGGAAAGGAAAGAAATATCCAGGTTTAGTAAGCACAGAGAGTCCCAAACAGGGTCAAGCCAAAGGAGACCACACCAAGACACACTGTAGTTAAAATGGCAAAAATTAATGATAAAGAGAGAATATTAAAAGCAGCAAGGGAAAAGCAACAAATAACATACAAGGGAACTTCCATAAGGCTATCAGAGCAACTGGAATGAATACAACTGGATCACGGTGTATGATCCTTTTTAATGTAGCGTTGGATTCGGTTTGCTAATATGTGGTTGAGGATTTTTGCATCTATATTCTTCACAGATATTGGCCTGTAATTATCTTTTTTGGTAGTAGCTTTGTCTGCTTTTGGTATCAGGGTGATGGTGCCTTCATAGAATGAATTTGGGACTGTTCCCTCCTCTTCAATCTTTTGGAAGAGTTTGAGAAGTATAGGTATAATTTCTATGTATGTTTGGTAGAATTTACTGGTGAAGCTGTCTGGTACTGGACTTTTGTTTGCAGGGAGGTTTTTTTGTTTTGTTTTAATTACAGATTCTATTTCACTTCTGGTGATTGGTCTGTTCAAATTATCTGTTTCTTCCTGACTCAAATTTGGCAGGCTGTATATTTCTAGAAATTTGTCCATTTCTTCTTGGTTGTCTAATTTGTTGGCATATCACTGTTCACAGTATTGTCTTATGTTTTTTGGGTTTTGTGGGGTTTTTTTTTTTTTTGTATTTTTGTGGTATTGGTTGTTGCTTCTGTTTCATTTCTTATTTTATTTGGGCCCTTTCTCTTTTTTTCTTGGTGAGCCTGACTAGAAGTTTGTCGATTTTGTTTGTCTTTTCAAAAATCTAGCCCTTGGTTTTATTGATCTTTTCTATTTTTATCTCGATTTTATTTCTTTCCCTCTGATCTTTCCCAAAGAAGTGACTTTGGGAATTTTTTGGTTCTTCCTTTTCTAATTCTTTTTCTCTTTCCGTTTATTTGAGATTTTTCTTGTTCCTTGAGGAAGGCCTGAATCGCTATGTACTTCCCTATGAGAACTGCTTTTGCTGCATCACATAGATTTTGGAAGGCTGTGTTTTCATTGTCATTTGTCTTGAAGTATTTCCTGATTTCTTCTTTGATATCATCATTGACCCACTGGTTTTCTGGTAGCATGTTGTTCAGTCTCCATGTATTCATTCTTTTCCCATTTTTCTTTCTGTGGTTGATTCCTAGTATCATATCATTATGGTGATAAATGATGGTTGAAGTCATTTCTATCCTCTTAAATGTGTTGAGGTTTGTTTTCTGACTTAGTATGTGGCCTCTCCTAGAGATCGTTCCTTGAACGCTTGAAAAGAAGGTGTATTCTGTTTATGGGGGTGATGTAGTGTCCTGTAGATATAAATTAAGTCCAAGTGGTCTACTGTGTCATTTAGGGCCTCTGTTGCTGTGTTGATTTTCTTTCTGGAAGATGTGTCCATTGATGTCAGTGAGGTGTTAAAGTCTCCTAGTATTATAGTATTCCTGTTAATTTCTCTCTTTATGTCTGTAACTATTTGTTTTATATATTTAGGTGCTCCTATGTTGAGTGTATATATGCTAACAAGTGTAATATCCTATTCTTTATTGATCCCTTTATCGTTATATAATGTCCTTCTTTGTCTTTATGGACTTTGTTTTAAGTCTATTTTGTCTGATATCTGTACTGCTAAGCCCACTTTCTTGTTGTTTCCATTTGCATGAAATAGCTTTCCATCTCCTCACTTTCAATCTGTCTGTATCTCGTGCCCTGAAGTGAGTCTCTTATAGGCAGCATATTGTACATTCTTGTTTTGTTTTGTCTTTTTATCCATTCAGCCACTCTGTCTTTTGATGGGAGTATTTAGTCCACTGATATTTAAAGTAATTATTGATAAGTATGTACTTACTGCCATTTTAAACCTTGTTTTCCAGTTGACTTTGTAGTTCTCTATATCTTTCACTTTGGCCATTTTAATTATGCTACGTCTTGGTGTCACTCTATTTGGGTTCTTCTTGTGTGGGACCCTCTGCGCTTCCTGTACCTGGATATCGGTTTTCTTCTTTAGAGTTGGGAAGTTTTCAGCCATAATTTCTTCAAATACATTTTCTATCCCCTTTTCTCTCTCCTCTTCTTCTGGTACCCCTATTATGCATAGGACTGTGCACATTATGCATATGATTATGCATATTACGCATGCTTTATATTATCCTATAGATCTCATATGTTTTCTTCATTTTTAAATATTTGTCTTTCTGTCTGCTGCTCTGATTTCCATTATTCTATTTTCCAGATCAATTATTTATTCTTCTGCTTTGGTTAGTCTGCTATTTATTGCTTTTAGTTTGTTTTTTATCTCTGCAATTGAGTTGTCTAGTTTTGACTGATTTCTCTTTATAGTTTCTAGTTCCTTGTTGCAGGGATCTGCATGTCTATCAATAATCTTTCTTTATTTCTTTGGCCTTTTTCTTACCTCCTTTCTGAATCTGGGGACTAGTAGACTGGCGAGGTCTCTTTCATTATTTGTTCCTTCAGGGGATTTCTCTTGTTCTTTTTGTTGGGAAGAGTTCTCTGTTTTTCATTCCACTTAACTTTCTTTCTCTCTGAATTTAGGAGAAGCATGAATCTACTGTGTTCTTGAAGGGGTGTTTTGAGGTTGGAGGATCCCTGTGTAGACGGTATGAGTCCAATATTTTTGGTGCAAGGGCTGGTTTTGGTGTGGGTGCTTGCCACATATTTCCTTAAAGTGTGCTGGCCCTTGTTCCCTTGATAGGGGGTGTGTTTGAAGTTGTGTTGACCAGAGCCTGCACTGGTTGTTGGCTGGGGCCTCCTCTTTGCTCGATGGGTGTCACAGCCCTGTTGGGGCTGGGGTCTGCTTCCCAGCTGTTGTTGTAGAAGCCCTGAGGGTCAGGTTCAGTCAGGTTCCCTTGCCCCTGAGCACATGCCCTGATGCAAAGAGGTGACCACTGAAGCTAATGAGGTCCGTGTGGTCACCGCAAACCTATGTGCCTCCCCTGCAGGCATCTATCTATGGTCCTGCCCAGAAGCAGCCCAAGGTTGCATCCCTTTCTCTGTTGTGTTTTCATCCCAGACCTAGTGCTGGGCTGTGGTGTGGAGTAGGCTGGTGCTGGCGGCCGGGGCCCTGTGGCTGCAGGAATTGAGGTGGTTGTGCCGCTGCCTGGAACCTGGGCTGCCTCTGTGGCAGACCTCTCCCAGGACCTGTCAGCTCCAGATCTGGCTCCAAGCTATGGTGTAGTGTGAGCGGAGCAAGTGTACTCCCACCGTGAAATGAACGGCTGCATACTCCTGCACAGAGCCCGTCCAACCGAGATGCAGTGCCCAGCTGCTGTGCCTTTCCGTGGCGCCATCTGGTGCATGTGCTGGCAAAGTCCACCATGGCCAGACCTGCCCCCACTGTGTGCACACTGACAATGGGCACTGTGGCAGGACCTGCCCCCACTATGTGCGGGCTCACCATGGGCTCCTTGGTTTGGCCCAGACCGTACCCCAGGCCCGCCAGGCTGTCTCGACACATCTAGATCAAGTCCTCTCCCTGGACCTGTGTACCTAAGATTCAATGCTCAGCTGCTGTGTGCATCTGTGGCCCCACCACCTTGTGGGTACGTTGGATTGGGAAGTGTAGCAAGGCAGCAACCACCAGTGCCAGTCTCTCTCTGCCCTGATTGTTAACAAGCCAGCACGCATGCACTCCTTGTGAGTAGAATTTAGGCTCTTCCATCCCCTCCATCTATCCCAGCGACTTTTCCAGCAGGCACGGGGGCTCGCCCGGGTAAGGTTCTGCCTATGTGTACCTTTCCTCCTTTACAGATCTCTCCCAGGGGTGCCAGGACCATCCTCATGCCCTTAAATTTTTTTTCTGTCCTTCCTGGATATGTAGAGATATTCCTTGCAGCTTTGGTTGTATTTGAGATCTTCTGCCAGTTTCCAGTTGGATTTCTGTGAGAATTGCCTCATATGTAGGGGTATTTTTAATGTGTTTGTGGGGAGAGGTGAGCTCCACATACTCCTACTCCACCATCTTGAACCCCTTCCCTATTTGGGAGACTTTGAATTGCATCAAAGTATCCCATATGAAAACGGATACACTAGACTAAATTAGAATTTCAGAATCCAGTGATAGTCAACTATTGCAAATGCCTTTCAGTTTTTAGAGAGCACAGGATATGCCATGTTTTTCCAGATTTTGTGGGGAAAAAAAGGTAGAGCATCATGTACATTTTAGATTATCATTGGACCCAGAGAGGCTACATGAAGTAGATAATTAAAAATCATCTGGTGATGTTATGGAAATGCAAAGTTCATTGATAGAACTTAGTCCTCAAAGCCTGCTTTCATTCTAAAGAAATGAGTGGCAAAGGTCACTCATTTACATCATATGAGAACATATCCACCAGCAGTAGATGCCAGTGTGATATCGTAACAAGAAAACAATGTGGCTGTTTACGTAGAAACCCATCTCACAATACTTTCAAAGAGTATACTTAGAATTATTTGTGGGGTGTGGCAAATAGTAGTTACAATGAGTGGATAACAAGAGCCAAGCTAGGACCACTTCAATTCTCCCTATCTAATAATTTTTAAAACCTTGAACCATACTTATTTAATTTTTAAATGCTTTTCACCTGGATGGGATTTTCAAACTGTACCAGAGAATCATACCATCACAAATGACATAGTTTATGAGCAAAAACCCTGTAAGGAATCCCTGCCTTCTCACCCCTTTCCATCCTTTGGCCTCAAAAGAAGTTTTCACTGTGGATGTAGTTTTCTGATTCCAGGCTGTGGTAGTCCGCAAGAATGAGCTCATCACCTAGAGCTGTTAAAATTTACACTGTGCTGGGGGAAGGGTGCACACTGAGTACTTTGACAGGGAGCACTATCTACAATTGTTTCTCTTCTTTCCCATTGCTTGACACTGACAGTTAAGTCACTTCTAGTTAATTAACGAGTTTCTTAAAGGAACAAAGAAAAACATGTTTTGATTACCATTTCTATAAAGGTATAGCAATATCTGATAAATTCTCTTGGATAATGTTACCAGATTAAGTCAATTTTCCTTTCTGAATGTAAATTCACATAGGATCTCTACTTGAGTTGTACATATTTGTGTTTGAACCAAAAGCATTTGAGTATTTGTGTTTAATTTAGCAGCATCACAAATGTCTGCTATTCTCCTTTCCCAAGTCTCTGTGTTAAACAAAGCCACTAGCACTGACCTCCAAAACCTCCACCCCAAAACAGAAATATAAAAGAGTAAAAGTTGTTCCCAGTAAACCTTGCCAAACAACATTCAAGAAGAATAGCTTATCAGCCTGCCTCACCTAAACAGACACAGCACCTGATACATGCAGTGAGTGCCGAAACTGCCTAGCTCACATAAGCTGTGTTCATACAGGTGTTTACCCATAGCCTTAGCGTCCCTTCCCCAATGTATGTTATAAAGAGCTGACAGGCACCCACTGGTGTAACTAAATATATTTTTTAATCCTAAAATAACGCCTGGTAATCATCGCAGGGAAAGAATAAATGATACAACCATTAGTTCTGGCAGGAGAATATCTGACCCTTCCCAAGAAAAGTTATACTTAGAACTCCAGGGTTTGTCTTTTGGTTAAAGAAGTTGACCTCAATCACCATTAGTGGATTTGTCCATTACGGAAACTACAGTTGGGACAGACATCAGGTCTTGATGTCAGATTCCATCCAGTGATTGTATACAGATGCTTCCTAAATGCATCTTGAGGTTTCATAATAGGCTCTACTGTAAACACGTGGCTCCATTTTCATACCGTGCATTTACATGTGTCCCATAAATAATTTTCCAAAATTATCCAAGTAACAGCAATGTGCCCAAACAGAGTCACTCCAAAAAATCACTACTTCCTTCAACAGGCTTAGAACTACAAACACAGTCTGTTATCCTTACTAGTATATTCAAATTTAATGATGGTGCAAAATTTGGTCTGTTGTATTTTCTTCAGGTTATTTATGTAGCCATGCCACGTTGCAGGGTGCCGGCAAAATAATCCCACTGCTTGTATAGCATTAAGTTTGCCTAAGCCAGCAAACGGGCAAGATCACATCAAATCTCTTTTGGATATACAGACAGATCTTCAGTTTTCCGCACCAATCAGCAAAAGAGGCGTTTGTAAAACTGCAATTAAAAAAAAAAACTAAAACTATATTGTATATTCTCCTTTCTCTGTCCTTTCTAGGAAGATGCAAACAAAATATAAGTGCAGTAATATCTAATTCAGATTCTGCTCATTTTTAACCTTTGAATTCCGTTAAGAGCCATAAAGTCTGCAATATTTATCTTAGAATGTTTAAAAATAAAAGAAGGAAATGTTTTCAACTAACGTGTAACATTTTATACCACCTTTTATATACACAAATACTTCACTTATTAAGGATAAGTTTATATTTATACCTTAAAATGAATCCGAGGGCCTTAACTGGCTTCTGCTTTGATTAGTGAAAACTGGAATAATAATCATAGTAACTAGTCTATAGAATTGCCACTATTAAAGGAGTTGACGTTTTAAAGTGCCTGACACAAAGTAATCATTATATACATTTTTTTTAAAATTAACAGCTAAAATTCACTTACTGAGTTTGCTTTCGTTTCTCTTAGACTTGCATGAAATTACGGCAACAAAGCTTACCTGTACCCACCGCTTAGGTTTTTGAAGTGGTCCCTAAAATATGGCAATGGTTATGGTTTTAGGGAGGACCTAGTCCATTGCTATGTGTTAATTTATGTGTTAAATTTCACATGTTATAGGGAAACAGAATTAGCACATGAAAGAAGCACATTAGCACATTAAAAGGGGGTTGGGGCAGGTGAAGCCAGCTTGTGTTCTGAGGAAGATCATCCGGAGGCACCACCATCAACGGGAAGCCCAGGAATGTGGGCAATCTCAGGTCTCCAGGTCTCCTGAAGAGAACGGCCTCCTGAAACATGCAGCCGGGAGAACCCTGCTGTCACTATCCTACACTCAGGAGGCTGACCCAGCTTTTGAGCACCGTGGGCTCCTAAGGCTATGGTCACGCGGATGCGGCCATCAAGTGGCAGGCCCTGACAGTTATGCGGCAGGCCCAGACCTACTGGCCATGTCAGCACCATGAGCCCTTAAACCCTGAGCTCGTGTAGTCTCTCTGGACCTATTGCCACTATGATCATGTGGTAGATCCAGCTTTTCAAGTCGCTAGAGCATGGCAGACTCCTAAACCCTGCCCATCATGTGGATTCATCCTGTCATGTGGCCCTCACTAGCTAGTGGCATGTGGAAGCCTCAGCCCTCCAAGTCACACAGGTGACCTGCTTCTGAGAGTCGTATGGATGCTATGGTAGGTCACATTTCCCCCTTGGTCACACATCAGGCTCAGCCATCTCTATCTCGTGAAGATTGCTGGCTACCAGAATCTTCAGACCCCTGAGTCAACACGGATGTGGCCGCTACCATCACATGGCAGGCAAAGCGCCTGCCGTCATGTGAACACCGCACCTACCCTTCGGCTGTTGGTTGTGTATATTCTACAGTCATGGGACATGCTGTGGTCTCCTGAGACTCAGTTCTCTCGGTCACAGTTCACGATTGAGAGCTCCTGAACCCTGAGGTCACCTGCGTCCTTCTACTCTGTGGCCTCCGCCAGCCAAGCCCCTGGAAGTCAGGTAGGGCCCCACAGCGGCGCGTTGCGTTACGTTACGTTACGTTACGTCCGTCCCGCAGTCACGTGACGCCGTAAGGTCGCGACCGAGGGGGGCGCCCTTTCAGCGTGTGGAGAGCCTGCCGAACGGTGCGTAGCTCGGCTTAGCCTTCTGAGGAGTCAGACCGAGAGGTGAAGAAGACCTTTAGAATTAAGGTACTTGTCCTGGCTGAGGGGGAACTTTGATGAGGCTCTGGCTCCGATGCCACCCTTTCCACCGGCTTTCATATTCTGCCACGGTAGGCGGTAGACGGTAGGCGGTAGTCGGGTAGGAGGGGCGCCCGCCGGTACTAGAGGTTTACTCAGAATTGGCGGGACAGCGGGCGGCAGGCGTTCATGGGCTGCTCTCGGCAGCTAGGCTCGGGAAACTGGGTGGACCCCTCCCTTCTCCCTTCCTTCCCAACCCCCACATTAAAGCCCTACTCTTGCTTATCTCCCGTATTCGTATTCACTGCCTGCCATGTGGTGGTGTCCTCTGCCCTGCTCTGACCACGTTTGTTGTTAAGAACACCAGAGAACTCCAAGATGCCAGTTCGTATCGATGATTTCAAATCTGATCTGAATTTCTGTCTCTTAATTTTTTCTGTAGAGAGAGGCAAGGAGAGAGACTTTTTTTAATTTGGTATTTTTCCAGTAAATGTGTGAAAGTAGCCAGCACGTTAAGGTTCAGAATTTGTTTTCTGTATTTGCTTTGCGGATCAGTAGCTTTTCGAAGTGTGTGTGGGGGGGTGGGATGCCATAATCTTTTTCTGCTTGGACTCTCTAAACGGCTTAAATTAGTCCAGCCAGACACTATTGTCTTCTGATTTTCCTCCTGATTTTCTAACCATTCCTTGTTACATTCCTTGAAAGCTCTCCCCTTTCCTTCATGTGGGAAAAAACAGTGAATTTATTTAAGAAAACCATATTAAGTAAAATTATAGATGATGCATTTCATAAAAATCACATAGATGGTACTTAATGAGTAAAATGCAGCAAGTAAAAGATGGTGTTTACATTTGTGAGGGATTTAAATATTGTTTGAGAGGTGGTTAAAGGGGTGATATTTTTTATTATATAATAGCCATTTCTTTCCTCTCATTTCAGCACTTTCAGGTTTGTTCTACAAGACACTATGTCTGAGAGACAGCAACAACAAAAATGTTTTTATCCATTGAAGAAATATGGGACATACAAAAATGAAGGTAAAAAGGATTTCCATATTGTCATATTTTAAAGATAATATGCCACTTGAATCTCAAAGAATAGGGTAGTGTCTTAGCTTGTCCACGTTGCTGTAGTAGAACACCATGGACCGGGTGGCTTACAAATTACAAAAATTTATTTTTCATGGTGTTGGAGTCTGTGAAGTCCATAATCAAGGCACCAGCAGGTTCAGTGTCTGGTGAGAGCCTGCTTCCTGGTTCATAAAGGGCTGTCTTCACGCTGTATCCTCACATGGCAGAAAGGGCAAGGGAGCTCTCTGGGTCCTCTTTTGTAAAGGCACTAATCCCATTCATGATGGCACCTCCCTCATGACCTAATCACCTACCAAAGACTACCTGCAAATACTGTCACCTTGGAGACTAGGTTGGTACATAAACATTCAGTCTGTAGCAGGTAGTTTCCTCAGGCTATAGGAGAATGGAACATTTTTCCACAGACCACTGGAAGTACTAGTGTTCCTCAGAAAACATTTTGGGAAAGCCTGTTCAAAGTAAATCTCTTCTGCCGCATTAATACCTTGTACCTTTGTTTACTAAGAAGAATGTATGCTTACTAATAATTATAATCTGTTCTTCTCATTAAGAAACTACTTATTGCTTACTCATTTTATCTTATGTCAGTAGTCATTCTCTCTTTTGCTTAATCTTTCCACTTTTTCATTCTTTACATATAACCTCAATTTATGTTTCTGATACCATGATGGCAAGAAATAAGTGCATAAGTGCTAGTCATTAGGAAGACTTAAAAATAAAATAAAATGCCCCACTCTTGAAAAGATGATACAACTTACCCGTAAGGATGAGTGGATGAAATAGCTCTCATTTTATACCAATTTTCCACACTTTTTCAAAACTAGTTTGTAATTTTTATTTCATCATTATAGCTGCCATTTTTGAGTTCCTGTTATATGTCAAGCACTGTGGCAACCTTGTCATACCAGTTTTCTCATTTAATCCTCAGAAAAATCCTGAGAGGATGTTATTTTAATTTACAGATAAGATACAAGAGTCAAGATAGGCTAGATTATGCTGTGGTAATAGACAGTCCCCGTATCTCAGGGGCTCATTCCTCACTTCGACTACATGTCCATGGCAGGTGCATGCCCCTCACAGGATGGTGGACTTTGGGGGTCTGAGCCATTCTTACTGGAATGACTTGGAGACCCAAACTGACAGAGCAGCCATCATCTAGAAAGTTGTCAGTCCCTGTGCCTGAGTGGAAGAGGACCCTGCAAGGCCTCAAACCAACAACCATATGTTCTGGCCCAGAAATAGCACATGTCACTCACAACCCATTAGCCAGAGCCAGTCACATGCACAGCTCTGTCCAAACAAAGGAGGTCAAGAAGTACAGCTCTTCTAGGTCGCCGGAACAGGGACAAATGGAAACACATGGCAAACAGCACTACCGCATGATGGAATTGAGGCTCAGAGAGGTAAAATACTCGCCTAAAATCACATACGCAGTAAGTGACAGAGCACATTCTGGATATATGATTTCAACGTCCGTGCTCTTTCTGTTCCTATTCCTTTCTATATTGTATGCTGTCCTCTTCAATGAAGTTCATATATACTTATCATAGAAGTTCGTTTGCTTCAATGCTGCAGTTCCATCTCCCATAATCATCTGATATTCCAACAATGGATTTAGTTAAACCCTCCTCGTTGGTAAGCCACAGGTCTTTTCCAAGTAATTAAATGTACTGGATATTTGGATATCCATGCTCTTCAAGGATAGCAATTATAAAAGAAACATGATGGTAGATGAAGAGACTGTGGATTTGTCACATACTTGATAAAAATCATCTCATGCATTTCCATATTGGCAAGAAAAAAAATAATAAAAATAAGAGTAAAAATTAATGAAATTGATAACAGATATTGAAGAGTGGAATAAAAATGCTAGATTTTAGTGCTTTCAAAATATAAAAAAATAAGGAAACTTTTTGCAATATGGGTCAAGAAAATTAGAAGGCACAGATAAGCCCCTTTTGAAGAAGGTGTCTTGATTGTACTTACAGTAAAGATTTAAAAGATAATATTATGAAAAATATATGCTGATAATTTTAAAATTAATACTAAATGGGTAAATTCTAGAAAAAAGAACTTTATATTGGGGAAACAGAAAATATTAAGCTTATTCTTGACAAAGCATGCGTGAGAAGGCAAAATTACTGGTGAATCTTAATTTGTTATAAAAACGCAAAAAATAGAAATAAGATAACGGCAAACTTAATCCAGCAATGGCTAAAACAGATAATACAGCAGGGCAAAGTTGTGTTTATACCAAACTTGCAATGTTGGTTTAACATTAGGAGATTCATAATGTAGTTCAACACATTAATAGGATACAGTAGCAAGAAAAGGGTGATTATCACAAAGATTCCAGAAAAAAATGCATGCAATAAAATTCAACAACCAATCAAGATTAAACAATGACAAAAATAACTCTTAGCTAACTGGGAATAGAAAAATATTTCTTTAAAATGTTAATGTGTACTTTAAAAAAACTACAACAAACACCGTACGTAATAGTGAGACATTAAAAGCATTCTATTTTAAATCAGAAGAGGCAAAGATGATTCATATAATCACTTCTGTTCAACATCTTACTGAGTCTCCTAGGCATTGCAGTAAGCCAAAAGACATACATACATTAATTAATACATATCTGGCAAGAATATGTGAAGAACCCTTGCAACTCAACAATATAAAGGTAAACATCCCAATTTTTTTAAACTGGGGAAAGGCTCTGAATGGACATTTCTCCAAAGAAGACATATAAGTGGCCAAGAAGGAAATGAGAAACTTCTCAACATCGTTAGTCATCAAGGAAATGCAAATTGAAACCAAAGTGAGTTACCAGGTCACACCCACTAAGATGGCTTTAATCAGTGAAACAAATGATAACAAGTGTTGGTGAGGATGTGGAGACATTGGAATTCTCATGTGTTACTGATGGGAATATAAAAGGAAGCAGTGGTTTGGGAAAACAGTTTGGCACTTCCCCAAAATGTTAAACACAGAGTTACAATATGACCCTGTAATCCCACTCCTAAGTATCCTACCAGGAGAAATGAAAACATATGTTCACTCCAAAACTTGTTCAGGAACGTTCATAGCAGCATTATTGATAATGGCCGAAAAGTGGAAACAACCCAAATGTCCTGTAGCTGATGAATGGATGAATAAATCTTGGTATATCCATATAGTAGAATATTATTCAGTCATAAAAAAGAATACTGTTCTGATACACATCATGACATGGATGAACCTTGAAAACATGATGCTAAGTGAAAGAAGACAGTCACAAAAAGTCAAATATTGTATGAAATGTCCAGAATCGGAAAATCCACAGGGTCCAAAAGCAGATTAGTGGTTGCCAGGGTCTGGGGGAAGGGGAGGAATAGGGAGTGATCACTAATGGTTAAGGAGCTTCTTTTTGAGGTGGTAAAATTACTTTGAAATTAGATAGTTGTGGTGGTTGCACAATCGTGTGAATGTACTAAAAAGCACTGATTTGTATACTTTAAAATGGTGTGTGCATTATATCTCAATAAAAGATGGTTGGAGACTTGTACTTTAGAATTTTCCATTTGTTATTTTCTTGAACATCTTTCTTGATCAGTATATATTGAATTCCCTTGTTCTTTTGAACAGCTCTACTTTTCTGTTTTGAATTCTAGTGGGCATGAATGCTAGTGATAGATGGTTTGCTTTTCACTGGGTCTTTCTTCGTCATTACACATAGTGTTCATACTGGTACATGTGTCCCAGCAAGAAAGTGGCATAGATTTAGTGGTGGCATTGCATGGTCAGCGTGACTGTACTGTGGTACTAATGGAGATCACCTGTTCTCCCACTGCAGGTGCCTTCAGGACAATGAATGGAACTACACCAGAGCTGGTCAGGTCTGCAGTATGCTCAAGGTGAGGTCTGGGAAACAAGTGGGTTAAAGATGAACGTTTCTGGGCCTTCAGGGAGGCCAAGAAGGTGGAGGCTGGTGGCCTGGGAATGGAACTCGGGGAGCAGACTCTTCTGACATTCTGACTCCTTCTCTCCAGATCGAGGGCAAGACCCCAGAGGAGGCCTTCAAAGAAATCCCCTAAAAGGAGCCCTTGGATGTCATCTTTGTCTTCATCCACATCATCTTTTCTCTCCAGCCTCAGGCCACGCCCATGCCTGGGGTTGGAGGCCTGACTGACCAAGAAGCCAAAGTTACGTTGTAGGTCAGGTAACATAGCCACCTGAAGGGTCAGCTGTTCTGTGTCTTTTCCCCACTCACGATTGCTGTTTGGTTTCATAATAAAGAGTGCTGTTGCAAGCTGTATGTTGTGTGTCCTCCATTGCTCTTCCCTGCCCCAATCACGAGCCAGTAGGTCCAGGCCTCAACGTCCCTGCCTTCGTCCCCGAGGAGGAGGCACCTTCTAACCCAAACAAGTGGGTTTTTTATACACTTTATTTCCATATATAAAACATGAAGATTCTGCACAGAAATGGGATAACAATGGGATTTAAAGTGCATGCATCAAAACTCCTTTATGTCCCAGCTAGATGGGTTTACATATATCATGTGTCAAGTTGGGAAATTTAAAAATACGTGTAGACAATTGAAAATGGAAACACAGCATACCAAAACCTGTGTGACAGAGCAAAAGCAATGATCAGAGGAAAATCTATTAGTTGTTAGGTAAACGCAAAATAAAGCCACAATAGGATGCCACTTCACACCTACTACATTGCCTATAGCTTTTTTTTTTAAGGAACATAACAAGATGAACTTTGGTGAGGATGTGGAGAAATTGGAACTTCTGTACATTGTTGGTGGGGATACAAATGGTTTTGCTGCTGTGGAGAACAGTTTGTTGGTTCCTCACAAAATTTAACACAGAAGTACCATATGACCCAGCTACTCCACCCCTAGGTGTACACCCAAAAGAATTGAAAGAGGCGCCAAAACAAATTATTGTACGTGAATGCTCACAGCAGCATTATATTCAAAAGGTTGAAACAACCCATCTGTCCATCAAGGGATGAGTGGATAAACAAATTGTAGTATATACACACATTGGAATATGTATTTTTGCAATGATTGAAATCCTTGTGATATGTGCTCACGGAAGTTGTCCTTCTGTTTTATCAGTGATCAGAGAGTGACTTGACAGAGATTTCCTGAAGGGCCTGGAGCCAAAAAGGAAAGGAAAACAATATTGTCTAGTCTTTGCAGATTGGCTTCTGATCGGGGGCACTCCACCAATGCTTAGCCAGGCTGCCTCCAACTCTGCCTTAGCCTTCACCTCCTGCTTTTGAGGAGCCCAAAGGTCAGCCACATGTGCAAGCCTGGCTTCCTGTCAGACCTTTGCTGAGCCTGTGTCCTACCTTGTGCATATGCATTGCATTCTGGAATCTATGCTATGCTTTCAAAACTCTTATTCCCCCAAGAATTTTCCTCATCACCCTCACCCTTTACAGGCTTTGTGGGCTCTCTGCTGCTTGACTTATCTTATTTCCCTTGCCCCAGGCAGCTATGGGTACGGTACGTTTTTAGATGTTTTTGAGAGACGCAACTGAGAAAGCCACTCCGTGCCTGGGAGGGGCAGTGGGAAGCAAAACTCATCCTCTGTGCCATTCCCTCAGAGGTCCTCCATAGAGGTCAGAAGGCACAATCACAGTTTTGGGGGAGAACAAGATCCATATTATGACCCCTGGGACCAGCCAAAAGCACCGTGAATATGGCTGCAAGTCTCATGGGAGATCCAAGAAGGAAAGAGATATGAGAACATATGTATATGTATAACTGATTCACTTTGTAATAAAGCAGAAACTAACACACCATTGTAAAGCAATTATACTCCAATAAAGATGTTAAAAAAAAGGAAACAGTTTGGGTTTAAGTGGTAGGTTACAAAAGCAAGATAGAATATTCCTGACACCTCATGATACAATGTGAAAGAAAAAAAAGTCAGAGTATAAAACTGTATATTACAGTATGGTTCCTCAGAAGAAGATATTAATGAATGCTTATGTTTTTATGTGTAATTATAAACATTAAGAAGTCAAGGCAAAGGAATGCGTGAGCGTGTCATCTGTTTATAAATGGGTGACTGGAATGCAGAATTGTTATTCGTTCAGATGTATGCTTTGCTTGTATAAAAGGATGTTTGTGTCTGGGTCAGCGTCTTCCCAGGTGCTTAGGGTGAAGCACTATACCTGTTGGCTCCTTACGCAGCATAACAAGGACAATTTATCATTGATAAGCAGATATGAGTATCTCCTCGCTGATTAATAAGCTGCAACACTTTACATGACTCACCCAACTTTTCCTGATCTGCGGTTCCTTACATATAAGAATCAGGGGTTAGGGCTAACCGCCAGCTTAATCAAGATATAGAACACATACCACACTCCCTAAAGGTTCCCAGTTAATCTCCTCTTCTTCCTCTGGCCCCATGCAAACTTTGATCTGCTTTCCATTTCCATATATTAGCTTTTCCTGCTCTAGAATTCCGTATAAATGGAATCACACATCCTGTACTCCTTTGTGTCTGGCTTCTTTAACTTAACATAATTTTTTTTTCTTGAGATCCACCCGTGTTCTTGCCTTTTTATTGCTGGGTAATATACCATTGTATTGATTTGTTTACCTTTAATGTTGTTTTAATCAAGTTTCAGGAGGAAGTGAAAGTCCAACCTCGTGTTCAATCAGCCATCTTCCTGGTCAGTGTTCTTTTCTTATACAATGGATATAATTTCAACCTTTACCACTCCATTATCTCTCTAGAGAAATACTATCTTTAGGTCTTTTCCAGCCTTTTCTCTTTTTCCTGTTCCCTCAGTACCAATCACTCCATATGTTACGTTTGTTCTGTCCCTTCCATGCTTACCCTGTGTTGTGACCGTCTCCTGAAGAGAAGACTTCACTGTCGAGTCAGCCCTGGTCTCCTGGGTGTTTGGCTTTAACCCATACCTGGCTCTGGGCTCTAGCCTTCCTCCCTGACCCTAGCACTGGTGGCCCCTGCCTTACCGCTCTGTTTTCCCATTCCCTCCCTCCCTCGCTCGCTCTGTCCCTCGCTTGCTCCTTCCCTTCCTTCTTTCCTTCCTAGAAGGAGAGCATTCTCTGTTTATTACATGGGAATTCTTATTTCATACTTTCCAGCACAATTATGTATTTATTATGATTGGAATATTCTATGTATTCATTATTGGAATGTTATTTTTCCAAAACCATGATTATAAGATTTTTAAACTAAATATTGTAAAATACTTGCACTCTTATCATTTAAATTGTTCAGGCAGTTCTCAACCTCGTTTACACACTAGAGTCACTTGGGAAGATTGAAAAAGTCACTAGCGCCAGCCTACACCCACAACAATTAAAACAGATTTGGGGGCAGACCCAAACAATCACATTTTTAAAACTCATCATGTGATTGCAGTGTGCAACCAAGGTAGAAAACCACTATGTTAAAAGGCATCAGCTTTGGGGTTATGCTTGGCAGAAGACCTTAGGAATGCCTGCCACCTCACTTTGCTGACTTTCTACTCAGTGCTCTTTTTGGGGACCTAGTGATTCCATTAGCTTACAGTGGGGATTGGTAAACTGTGGTCCACAAGCCTGTTTCTGTATGACCTGCAAGCTAAGAATGTTTTTCCATAGTCGAATGGTTAAAATAATCCAAAGAAGAATGTATTTCCCGGCATGTGAAAATTATTTGAAATTCACATGTCCCTGTCCGTATATAAAGTTTTATAGGAAGACAGCCATGCTGTGTCTGTGGCAGCTTTTGCTCTACAATGCAGATCTGAGTAGCTCCATCGGAAACTGAAAGGCCTGCAAAGCCTCAAATATTGGTCATCTGGCCCTTTCCAGGGAAAGTTTTTTGAGCTCTGGCTTAAGAGCATGTGTCCTTAAAGCAAATGCACAGTAACAGCAGTAAATGGCTGATGGTCCCTTTGGCTAAGCCTGGGAAGAAAATTTACTGTAGTTACTTGCGACTTCACCGTAGGGTCCTTCCTTCGTAGTCCACTCATTCATCGTGTTCTGGGTCAAGTGTGGGAATTGAGTAAGGGACTACCATTCGCCATCACGATAGCTCGAGTCACCAAATCTAGAGTTTGATTTATTTATTTTTATGTTCTTATATTTTATTATAAATAAATACTTATCTATATTTATTTTTACACTGATCAAATGCAACTTTGGAGTATGTTCAGATATTTCAAGATCCAAGGGATCTGTTGATCAATTAGCCACCTTCAACGATTGCTGTAGGTCAAACCAATGTGACTACCCTTCCAGCCTTGCTGCTTATTAAGGTAAACAGCACTCACCTTGAGGCAGGAGGTTAATTGCTCCTACTGGGCCTGCAACTCCAGGACCACAACATCCCCACTGAAATGAGGGGATCTCCCATCTCATCTGTGGCCTACACAAGTCAGCCACTTCAGAACACTTCGAAGATGAAGATGCCCTCTGCACTAATGTGTTTCTCAGTGCTGTGGGGAAGGGAGCATCCTGTGAGTCCCTAACAGCATCTGTTTGGTCCACCGACACATTGACTTCAAAGGCATTTCATTCAAGTGACCACAGGCAACAACTCCTGCAACTGTTTCACCATTGTGTGCCATGGAACACCAATATTTCATCCTCTAATGTCACTTGGATCCTTACTGTCTTCAGATCCACCTACGCCAAATACCTTTTTTCAGATTCCCACTTCCTTCAGGGGCCCTGGCTTGCAACCAATTTTGGTGTCAAGTACTCTTTCAATCAAAGTTCCCACTTGCCTATGCCAGCTATTCGTTCTAATAGCTATTTTATAAAAATAAGACGCTCTTAATAAAATATATTCCATAGCTGACAAAAACTCTGTGAGGGCCAGAAAAGCTGGCTTGGATGCTACGCAGCCAGGGGAAGTCCACTCACGCTTTGGGACTGCTATAGCTGAAACACCACTGCTGCCTGTGTGCTAACTGACATGTATGCATTCCAGGCACTCTGCTGTGACTGCTCCATAGGAACCAGAGACCCCTCCCATCATACACAGCTGACCATGTCACTGAGCCATACGTGGCTCCCATGTCATTCAGTTACGCCTCCAAGTCTCAGGATGGTGCATATGCTTGAAACCACTGATATCCCATTTAGAACCCGAGCTGTAAGGGGTTCTGGTTAATGTGTACACACACACACACACACACACACACACACACACACACACACACTGGTTTCATCACACACTGGTTTCATGTTTTTAGCTTTTTGGTCACTAAAGAACAGGAAAGCTTATGAGTGTTCATGTATGTCAGAAGAGTTGCCAATGGAATCCGATTCATAGTTGATTTTATAGAACGTTATAATTTTTGCTTCTGTAAATGGTATATTCCGAATGGAAATGGTACTTTCTATTTGTTACAATTATCTTGTGTATATTAGTCTTATACTCAACAAACTTATTAATCTCTATCATTAATCTTAGTTTCCTTAGCGTCTCTTGAATTTACATGAAGGTAACTATGTTATCTTGACAGCTTTATTTTCCCTTGTACACATTTATTAATTCCCATGTGTATAGATGCATATATACATTCTGGCTCACTGTACTGCCTAGGAGATGTAGTATGATGCTAAAACAAAGTGGTCATGTAAGTCATCTTTGTCTCTCTTCTGATTTTAAAGGGAATGCTTCCAACATTTCGCTATTAAGTATGATGTTTGATGTAGTTTACCCTATTTTTAATATCTGTTGTCAGTCTAAAGAAACATCTTTCAATTTATGAATTGCTGAGAATTCCTGTTATTGTCAGTTTTACTGCTGATTGGTTGTTTCAATTTTTGTAGGCCTTTTTTTACTGAATATTTTGTGATAATCCTCCTTCCTTTATTTCACTAATGGGCTAAATTAACTTCACAGATCTCCTAATGTTAAACCAATGTGGCATGCTTGGGATTAAACACGACTTTGTCATACTGTGTTTCCTGTCTTCGCCGTGGCAGGATTTAGCTTGCTATTAATTTATGTATACGTTTTGCATTTGTGTAACTAACTGAGATTGGCTAATAATTTTGCCTTCTTGTGTATTCTTTGTCAAGAATACGTTTAATAATATTAAGATTTTCTGTTTCTTTAGCATGGAAAATCATGTTTTTCTCTGGGATTGATCTGTTTTCTCTAAATTTTAGATTTATCAGCATATCTTTTCCATAACACTGTTGTATCTTTTGAATCTTTGCTGAAACTGAAAGTGTGGCAGCTTTTCTCATTTCAGAGTGGCTTCTCCGTGCCATATCTCTAATTTTCTTGACCCTTGTTGCCAGATGTTTCCTTATTATCTTATCTTTCTAAAGTGCTTGCAGCTGGCATTTTTTTATTGTTGTTGGTCTCTGTCATATCTGTTATCAGTTCCGTTCATTTCTGTTCTTATTTTTATTATTTTTCCTTGAAAAGGGTGGAAAGACAGATTAAATTTTATAAAGTAAATGATCCATGAACAGGCTTTTCATCTACCACCATGCTTTATTTTCTAATTTTTATGTTTGAATATAATGAACACTCAAGTATCCAATCCATTCATCTGTTTGGAAGAGGCCCGCAGCTTTGCAGTGCTGCCACTGCCACCACGTGTATTCAGTTCCACTGTTGGCACATCAGATGTTTAAGGAAGAGGGAACTGGAGCACTACTGCTAAGTACAGCTGACCCTGGAACAACAGGGTTTGAACAGCGCGGGTCTGCTTATACTGGCATTTTTTCAACAAATGTATAAAAAGTACTCGTGTAGAACATCGTGTACAAGACAGGTATTGAAGTGGATAGCCTATCCTTACACAGGCATAAGGTGAGTGATATTTAATAAAAAATTAATGACGTGTTAGTTTTCTTACTGTTTTATAACTTTGCTTTCAAAGAATTACATACCCGTACAGTACGTTTCTCTGTCTCTCTGTCTCTCTGTCTCTCTCTGTCTCTGTCTCATAATTGGAGAAACTACACATCAGCCTATCATCACCACTGGTATGTGTTTTTTTAGTATAACAATGTTTCCAATGCTGTATCATGAAGATGACTGTGATACTGTATGCCATAAAAGTTTTATAATGATTCATTCATTAGTGTATGGTCTAGGCTAGCATGAAGCAATGGTATCCATCACACTAGACAACCATAAAGCAATCATATTGCTACTTCTTTGTTATCAATGCACGGATCCCGATACCTGTAAAAAAATATGAATTTCTTTGTCACACGATCTTTCTACTTTTGGTGTCTAGTGTTAGTAGTACGTATAACATCTACCATGTTTTGTATCACATAAGACAGTATTGATATAGGTACTGACGGACAGACAATTCAATTTGTAAGCAGATGATGCAAACTTATGGTATCAATAAATACAGCACAGTACTGTAAATGTATTTTCTCTTCCTTATGATTTTCTTAATAACATTTTCTTTCCTCTGGCTTACTTTATTGCAAGAATACACTATATAACACATATAACACACAAAATATGTGTTAATCCACTGTTTATGTTATCGGGAAGGCTTCCAGTCAACAGTAGGCTATTAGTAGTTACGTTTTGGGGGGACTCAAAAGTTATCTGCAGAGTTTTGACTGTGCAGGGGGTCGGCGTCCCCAACCCCCGCGTTTTTCAGGGGTCAAGAGTATACACGTATTTCATTTAAGAGAATAGCATACAATTCAGAAAAGAGTATGTAAAGAACATCGACTTTGAAAACATACCTGCCTGGATTCAAATCCTGCTCTGTCCCATACTGCCCATGTGACTTTACGCAAGTACTCAATCTCTCTGCATTTCAGTTGCGTCATACAGCAGTCAGTGGTCCTGTTTGCCAAGTGTTTCCATTTCTCCCCTGTTCCAGGCCCCTGGAAGAACTGCACTTCTTGCTTTATCCCCTTTGTTTGGGCAGGGCCATAAATGTGAGTAGTTCTGGCTAATGGGTTTGAGTGATATGTGAAATAATTCTGGGCCACAATATATGGTTGTTGGTGTGAGACCTCCCTCCAGGCCCAGGGCCCTCTTCCCCTCAGGCACAGCGAATGACAACTTTCTAGATGGTGGCTGCTCTGTCGGGTTCAGTCTCCAAGTCATTCTAGTAAGAAGAGATCAGATCTCCGACATCCACCATCCTGTGATGGACGTGCACCTGCCATGGACATGTAGTGGGAGTGAGGAATAAGCCAGTCATATTTGGGGATTGTCTATGACCACAGCATAGCTCAGCCTCTCCTGACTCACGAATCTCATCTGCCAACTGAAATAACACCCTCTCAGAATTTTTCTGAGGGTGAAATGACTTAACTTACATGACGAGGTTATCACAGTGCTTGACATATAATAGGGACTCAAAACATGGCAGCTTTAATTATTACATAATAATAAAACTGTTTTCGAAAACTGTAGGATATTTGTATAAAATGAGAGGTATTGTGTCTGCTTATCCTGACAGGTAAGTTGTACTTTTCTTTCCAGAGCGGGGCAGTATATTTGTTGCTATAGAGAAGACTGCTTAATGATGTGCACTTGCGCACTTGTCTTTGCCACCACGCTAGCAGACATATGTTTAGAAATTGAGGTTACCTCTGAAGACTAAAAAGTGAATAGATTTAAGCAGGAGGGAGACTGGCTGATGAGATAAGATAAAATGCATTTCAGAGCAATAAGTAATTTCTTAAAGAGAAGAAGAATAGATTATAATAATTATATACATACATTCTCTTGCTCTTAGTAAGCAAAAGCACAAGGTTTTAAAGTGGTAGGAGATTTAGTGTGGACAGGTCTTCCCAGAATATTTTCTGGCAACACTCGTTCCTCCGATGCTCTGTGGAAAAATGTATCATCCCCGCATAAGTTGGGGAAACTATCCTTGCCTTTGACATTCATATTGCATATTAGCATATTATCTAAAAAACATCCTATGGTATGGAAATTCATTTACCTCTAGTCCTGTATGTTCCACACGTCTCTGAAGTAGAGTCCAATTTCGTTGTTGCTGTTTTTTGTGGCCCTAGTGCTTTGCAGAACAAGCTTGGAAATGCTGAAGTGAGAGAAAAATAAAGTGGATTATTTAAGCATCATGTAATATAAATTATCACAAGTGACAATATTCTTGAGCCATGTATCAAGAAGTATTTCTCCCCCATAAATGTAAACACAATCTCGCTATCTGCTCAACTTGACTCATTCAATACCACTTTTCATGACAGGCCAGGACCCTGCTGCTGAGAGATGACATCCAAGTCCATGAACCCCAGCCACCCCGTCCACGGCCGCCCCACCCACCCAGGCCAGGCCATTCTCCTCCTCCACTTCACTCTCTACCAGCAGCTGCTCCCGTAAGTCCAGGTTCAGGTCGCACACACCCACAGGCTTTCTCTGCCAGCTGTACAACAGTTAGGCCGTATCCAGAAGCCCCCTCCCGCCCCCCACCTCCGTCCAACACTCTCTCTCGGGCCCTTGGCTCTTTGCCGGACCTCGATCTGACATTGCTTGGGCACCTCTAAAAGCCCAGTTCCCTGAGTAAACTTCTAGTATCGGCGGGGGCACCTCCTACCCGAGTACCACCCACCGCGGCAGGATATAAAAGTTGGTGGAAAGGTTGGGATCTGAGCCAGAGTCTCCTCAAAGTCCCCCCTCAGCCAGAGCGCCCACCACAGCTCTAAAGGTCTTCTGCACCTATGGGTCTGACTCTTCTGGAGGTTAAGCCGAACTGCAGTTGAATAGACCCTCCCCACTCTTAAAGAGCAGACCCTCCTGCACGACCGTAGGTGATCACATGATTTCGGGGACCACCTGAACCACCGAACTGAGGAGCCCTCAATCTTCACGTGACTGAGGGGGCTGAGTCTCACGTGACCACATGCTGGCACATGTCCATAAGGTCCACTTGACCAACAGCGAGTGGTTCAGAAGCTGCAGAGCTGACATGAGTGGAAGAACTTTGGGTGCCACGTGTGGTAGGAGACACACTGTTGCCCATACATGGATATACAGCGTTTAGTAGCCCACAACCTTCACGTGATGGAGATTGCTGAACTTGACATGTACCCTGCTGGGAAGGGTACCAGATCATAGCATCCACATAACCGTAAGCAGTAGATCACATCAGCTGAGGTTACCACATGCTGGTAGCTAGTCAGGGTCACATGAGAGAAGGAGCCACATGACACGCAGGATTCAGGAGTCCACCATGCTCTAGTGACTTGAAGGGCTGGAGCTACCACAGGGTCATGGCGGCAACAGGGCCAAAGAGACCACATGCCCTTTGGGTTTAAGGGCCTAGGGTTCTGACCGGACAGGAAGGGCTGGGCCTGTCAGGTAACTATTGTCCACAGGATGGCAGCAGCCACATGATCCGCAGCTTTAGGATCCCACAAATCTCATGTGCCTGGGAGGGCTGAGTCAGCTTTCTGACAGTAGGGTCCAATGACAGTAGGGTCCAATGACAGTAGGGTTCTACTTGATCTGCAAGTTTCAGGGGAACATTACCTTCGGGAGAACAGGAGATCTGAGATTGCCCACATTCCTCATCTGCTCTGTGATGTTGGTGCCTCCGAGTGACCTTCTAAGCGCACAAGCTTGGGCTTTACGTACACCCACCCCACTCTAACGTGTTAATTTTATGTGCTTTTTTTCCCGCCCCATAGCACATGAAATTTAACACATAACAAATTAACACATGAGGATGAAATAAGTCCTCCCCCAAACCACAGTCCTGGGCATGCTGTAGAAAGTACTGTTAAGAGCCTAAGCAGTGGGTACAGGTAAGCGCTGTTGACTTCCGTTTCAGGCAGGGCTAAAGGAAATTAAACCAAATCTAATGAGTTGTAGTTGTTAATTTCGGAGGCAAAGTGTATAGTGATTACTGCGGGCCATGCACTTGAGAAGGATAACTCATTTAAGAGAGGTAACTCTATAGATTACGTACTGTTACAGAACTTTCCAGATGCAAACACTGAAGTCCAGAGGTATTAAATCAATCACTTGACTAAGAGATCACGGATATTGCAGGTGGCACACCAGGACTGGCCCACAGGCCGTCTGGCTCCAGACTCTGTGTTCTGCTCACCCACCAGGTTCCTCACCAGAAGGTAACATTGGGTACACCCTAACTACTTCAGAAAATCTGGCAAATCAGCCCCACTTACTGAAAAGTTGAGATCTTGAGAGAGCTCTTTGGGATGCCACGCTAATTAGACCCAGTCAAATTTGAGTCTATTTCATGGCCTCTATTTAAGGTTTGTGTATAGATATAAACGTATCTCTGATATGTGAAATATGTGTATATGAGTTGTTTATGAATTGCTTGATGATAGCTGAAAACATTTCCTTCTTTTAAATAAACACTGAAAAGAAGGTATCATAAAGTTTAGTCACCATACTCCCCGTGCCTGAATTACAACAATTACAAATGAGTGGAATCTGAATTCATTAGGGTTTACAGTGCATATTCCGTCTGTGTCTGCACAGAAAGAACAGAGAAAGGAGTAGGACAATATATATTGTAGGGGTTTTTTTTATTGCAAATCCAGAAACACCTATTTTGCTGATTTGTGTGGGAAGCTGCAGGATCATCAGTATGTCCAAAATAAGTGTGATGTGATCTTTCTGGTTTGTTGGCCTCGGTAAACGATGCTTTACATTGTTTGGATTATTTTGCTAGGTTCCTGCAATGTGGCATGGCTGCATAAATGAGCTGAAGAAAATGCAACAGATCAAACTTTCCACTGTGGTTAAAGTTGAGGTATTAAGAAAGACAAGAGACTCTGTGGTTCTAGGCCTACTGAAAAATGTCCTAGTTTGGTGTAAAGAATTGTAAGAGAAGACAGTTATTCGTGCAGGTCACTATGTCTCATGTAACTGTGGAGAATTATTTGTGGGACACATAAATTCAAGAGACAAAAAAGGAGGCATATCTTTATTTAAAATAGAGCCTATTATGAAACTTTACGCTGGATTTAGGAAACATCTCCATGTAGTCATAGGATGGAATCTGATACCAAGACCTGATATGGTTGTTATAATTAGATACAGATGAGCAGATCAACAGTGCAAGATGCAGAACAATTTTATCGAGCCTATCTATGCTCACCTGATGGTGATTGGGGTCAACTTTTTTGACCAAAAGTCCAATTCTGGCCTCCTCATTATCCCTCTTAAGTCAGATTTTGCTCCTGTCAGACCTGATAACTCAAATCAATCATTCTTTCTCTGAGATGACGATCCGGAGTTCCTCAGGACCTTTTGAAAACATTTAGCTACATCAGTGGGGCCCTGTCACCACGCTCTACTATATATCACGGGGGCGGGGAAGAAACTCTATGGTTAAAGATCTGTGTATCTGGGGTCCAGTTTAGGCATTACATTTATCAGGCACTGTGTTTAGGCAGCATGATAAACCATTTCTCTTGCATGTGATTTGGCAGGATTTCACGGGAACAAATTTTCCTTCTTTTATCTTTTTTGTTTTGAGGTGGCCACTTTGGGAGTTGGTGCCAGTGGTTTTAGGAGGAGGAGTGGCTTTATCTAACACAGAGAATTGGGAAAGGGGAGCAACAGAACAGTTGTGATGCTGTTTACCTAAAGGTAAATACTCAAATTCTTCTTGTTCTAACACACATATGTACAACTAAACTAGATGTCGTATGTGACTTTACTTTCAGAAAGCAAAGTTGACTTACCTAGCAACAGTACACAGGAGACAGCGTCATATGGGGCTGTATCATTATGGAAATTGCATTCAGAACCTGTTTCTCTTTGTTCCTTTTTGAAATTCGTTAAGATATATGGACGTAAGTTTACTGTCAGTGGTTTTTTTGTTTGTTTTTTTAACATCTTTATTGGATCACAGTTGCTTTAGAATGGTGTGCCAGCCTCCGCCCTACAACAAGGTGAACCAGCCACACATACAAACACGTTCCCATATCTCCTCCCTCTTTTGTCTCACTCCCTCCCACCCTCCCTATCCCACCCCTCCAGGCAGTCACAAAGCACGGAGCTGATCTCCCTGTGCTATGTGGCTGCTTCCCACTAGCTAGCTATTTTACGTTTGGTAGTGTATATATGTCCATGCCACTCTCTCACTTTGTCACAGGTTACCCTTCCCCCTCCCCATATCTTCGAGTCCATTCTCTAGCAGGTCTGTGTCTTTATTCTCATCTTACCCGTAGGTCCTTCATGACGTTTTTTTTTTTTCTTAATTCCATATATATGTGTTAGCATACGGTATTTGTTTTTCTCTTTCTGACTTACTTCACTCTATATGACAGACTCTAGGTCCATCCACCTCGAAAGAAGAGAAACGGTTGCAGTTACTGTGCTGTGGCGTAGAGTTGAATATCCCTACCCACCAACCATCATGATGTAAAATTCTACAGCCCTAGGTTGAATATAATAGGTCGAATAAGAGGCTTATCCTGTGAGGATTACCATAGCATGGAAATAGGAAATTACATCCACAATTAAAATTTCTTCTGGGCAAAGGATGGAGAGAAGTGAGAAGATAAGGATTCTGTACAGGGTGCTTATTCATAAGCTGTGTCTTTTGTCATGATATGACTCTCCAGTACAATTCGGAAACCCCATCCACGTGAAAACCATTGAAAATAAAATTGTGGTTCATAGATTTTCATAGTCCTAGTCGAGAATGAACTTTTTCCTGGGCTGCTTCTTTTTATCCACTCAAACATTTTTCCATTCAAATCATAGTTCTAGAGTGTGACGTCAGGAAGTTGGCAGAATAGGAGTCTCCAAGTAAACATTTTGCCTAATCAGCCATGGGCGAGAGTGTTTTTGTGGGAGCCCCAGTATCAAGTGAGGAAGCCCCAACACCCTGATCCTTTAAAAAAAATTCCAAGAACAGACACGTTGAAGAGAGTAGGAAGAACAGCTTCACCCTACCAATATCAAACTTCCTGCAAGGCTACACATATCAATGCCTAGATAGATGCACTAGGCCTGCAATTCCTCCCATGGGAGATAGTGAGAATGTGGTGAGCACCTGAATACCCAGTGGTGCTAGACGCTGCCCAGGAATCCCACTTCTTTCTTGCCCAAACCCAGAACCCAGAGGTGATGAGCATGGCTGAATAGTCTTGGGATAGCAAGGAGAAGGGGAAAGGGCAAAGGCTCACAGCAAACAGGGCACCAAGCTCAACAAAGGGCTGCAGTTTCTACTAACTGCCTCACAGACTGTACCTTACAAACCTCATAGGACCCATCACCTACAGAAGCCTCAGTTTGCCCACGAGCACATCCAGCACTCTATATGCCGGTCCCCCTCAGAACCGGCATTCCGTGGACACCCCTGCAGAAGGTGCACTCATGCCTCAACAGATCATGCACATGTGCATAAAGAGAACTGGCACCACTCTGCTGGATGGTGAGAACAGACATACCTTAAACACTTCAGGGTACCGAAATGGGGAAAATAAACAGGAGGCTGTCAGCATGTGTCCTGGCTTTGTGCAATTGAGAAAAGGCGTGTATCATCCAAACACTTCCTTCACAAGATGGAGCAAGAGGGGCAGAGCTGGTGAATCCACAGAAAAGACCTCAGGGAACCCCCAGTATCCCTAGCTTGGCTGAGTGTTGCAGGTGTTTCTCTCCTGATAAAGGTCAGTAAAGGCTGATGGAGGAGATTCCTTCCTTAAATGTGAAGACACCAACACGAGATTTTCAGGGGCAGGAAAAATATAGGAAGCCCAATACCCCACAAATGATACAAGATAATTTCCCAGTAACTGACCCCATAGAAATGGAGGTCCATGAATTGCCTGACAAGGAATTCAACATGATTGTTTTAAAGATGCCCAGCCAGCTACAATACAACTCAATGAAATCAGAAAAGCAATACCTGAACAAAATAAAAAAGTCAACAAGGATAGAGAACTCATGAAAAGGAGCCAAAAGGAAATTATGGAGCTGAAGAATACAATGGATGAATTTAGAAATATAACAGAGAGCTATAACAACAGACTTCATCAAGCAGAAGAAAAAAATGTATGAACTCAAAAAGAAGTAATTTGAAGTTATCTAATCAGAGGAGAAAAAAAAAGAATGAAAAATATTGGGGAAAATCTATGGGATTTTTAAAACACCATTAAGTGGACTCATATATGGATGATGGGGACCCTGGAGGAGGAGGAAGGGAGAGAGAGAGAGGCGGGGGGGATTTTATTTATAGAAATAATGGCTGAAAACCACCCAACTTGTGGGAGCAACATGGACCCCCAAGTTCACGAAACTCAAAAGTCCTCGAACAGTTTCATCTCATAGGAGGTTATATGAAGACACATTATAATAAAAATATCAAAGACAAGGAAAGAATTTTCTTTTCTTAACTGTCTTTATATTTTACTTATTTATTTTGAATACTTACAACAATCTAGAATTTTTGTCATTTCTATTAAAAGTTAATTTTTATTGGAGTATAGTTGCTTTACAATATTGTGTTAATTTCTGCTCAACAACAATGTGAATCAGCCATATATATATATATATATATATATATATATATACACACACACATACATATATCCCCTCTCTTGTGGATGTCTTTCCTATTTGGGTCACCACAGAGCATTGAGTAGAGTTCCCTGAGCTATACAGTAGGTTCTCATTCGTTATCTATTTTATATATAGTAGTGTATATATGTCAATCCCAATCTCCCATTTCAACCCACCCCCCCTTCCCACCCTGGTATCCATATGACTGTCCTCTACATCCGTGTCTCTATTTCTGCTTTGCAAATAAGTTCATCTGTATCATTTTTCTACATTCCACATATAAGGTATATATTATGATATTTGTTTTTCTCTTTCTGAATTACTTCACTCTGTATGACAGTCTCTAGGTCCATCCACATCTGTGCAAATGGCACAATTTCATTACTTTTTATGTCTGAGTAATGTTCTATTGTATATGTGTACCACACCTTCTTTATCCATTCTTCTGTTGATGGACATTTAGGTTGCTTCCATGTCCTGGCTCTTGTAAATAGTGCTACAATGAACATTGGGGTGCATGTACTTTTTGAATTATGGTTTTCTCAGGGTATATGCCCAGGTGTGGTGTTGCTGGGTCATATGGTAGTTCTGTTTTTAATTTTTTAAGGAACCTCCATACTTTTCTCCATAGTGGCTGTATCAATTTTCATTCCCACCAACAGTGTAAGAGGGTTTCCTTTTCAAGGAGAGAATTGTAAAGTCTGTAAGAGAAATGCCACTTGTCATATACAAGGGAACAGCATAAGGCTATCAGATTTCTGAAAAGAAACCTTGCAGTCCAGGAAAGAGTGGGATTATACATTCAAAGTGCTGAAAGAAAACAACCGACAACCAAGAATACTCTATTCAGAAAAGCCGTCCTTCAGAAATGAAAGATAGATGATGACATTCCCAGACAAGCAAACGCTGAGGGAGTTATTCACCACTTGACCTGCCTTACAAAAATGCTAAAGGGAGTTCTTTGAGTGAAAACAAAAAATTAACAACATGAAAACCTACGAAAGCATAACTCATACGTAAAAGTAAGCATATAGTCAAATTCAGAACACTCCAACATTGTAATGGTGGTGGATAAAACACTTTTAACTTTAGTATAAAAACGGAAAGACAAAAGTATTAAAAATAAATACAGTTGCACTAATTCATTAGTGCTCACAATATAAAAGATACAAACTGGGACAACAATAACATAAAATGAGGTGGGAAGAGGTAAAAGTGTAGCGATTTTGCATATGATCAAAGTTAAGCTGTTATCATCTTAAAGCAGACTGGCATAACTAATGATGTTTTATGTAAGCATGGTGCTAACCACCATGGTTAATTAGTTTTCTTTTTTTTTTTTTGGTAAGTCTTTGAAATGCAGTGCATTATCTCAATATGTAAGCAATATGAACATATTATTAAATAATTTTGTATTCTTTCTCTTCTTTTAATTGGAATATAGTTGATTTACAATACTATATTAGTTTTAGGTGTACAGCAGAGTGATCCAGCATTTTTTCAGATTATACGCCACTACAAGTTATTATCAGATAATGCCTATAATTCCCTGTGCTATACAGTATATCATTGTTGCTTTCCCATTTTATACATAGTAGTTGTATCTCTTAATCCCATGCCCCTAATTTGATTTGTCCCTTCTACCTTCCCTCTCCCTTTTGGTAACCAAAAATTTGTTTTCTATATCTGCGAGTCTGTTTCCATTGTGCATATGCATTCACTTGTATTAGTTTTTAGATTCCACATACAAGTGGTATCGTACAGTATTTGTCTTTCTATATCTGACATTTCACTAAGCATAATATTGTCTAGGTCCATCCATATTGCAGCAAATAGAATTTCATTCTTTTTATGGCTGAGTAATATTCCATTGTGTGTGTATATATGCCATATTTTTCTATCAATTTGTCTGTTGATGGGCACTTGGGTTGCTTCCATATCTTTGTTATTGTAAATAGTGTTGCTATGAACCTTTCAAATCAATGCTTTTGTTATTTTTCTGTAAATGTATCCAGGAGTGGAATTGCTGGATCATATGGTAGTTTTATTTTTAGTTTTTAAGGGAGCTCCATATTGTTTTCCATAGTGGCTGCACCAATTTACATTCCCACCAACAGCATACAAAGATTCCCTTTTCTCCACATCCTCTCCAGTATTTGTTATTTGTAGACTTTTTGATGATTGCCATTCTGACAGGTGCGAGATGATATGTCATTGTTGTTGTGATTTGCATTTCTCTAAATATGAGCGATGCTGAGCATCTTTTCATGTGCCTGTTAACCACGTGTACATCTTCTTTGGAAAAATGTCTATTCAGGTCTTCTGCCCATTTATCATTGGGTTGTTTGTTGTTTTGACATTGAGTTCTATGAGCTGTTTATATATTTTGGATATTAACCCCTTGTTGGTCACATCATTTGCAAATATTTTTTCCCAATCCTTGGGTTTTCTTTTCATTTTTGTTGATGGTTTCCTTTCCTGTGCAAATGCTTTTAAGTTTAATTAGTTCTCGTTAGATTATTTTTGTTTTTATTCCTTTTGCTTTAGGAGATTTATCCAAAGGAATATTGGTATGATTTTTATCAAAGAGTGTTCTGCTTATGTTCTCTTCTAGGAGTTTTATGTTTTGAGGTCTTTCATTTAGGTGTTTAAACCATTTTATTTTTGTGTATGGTGTGAGGGAATGTTCTAATCTTTGTTTTACATGTAGATGACCAGTTTTCCCAACACCACTGATTGAAGAAACTGCCTTTTCTCCATTGTATATTCTTGCCTCCTTTTCTGTAGATTAATTGACCATACGTGCATGGGTTTATTTCTGGACTGTCTATTCTATTCCATTGATCGATGTGTCTGTTTTTGTGCCAGGCCCATGCTGTTTTGATTAGCTTTGTTTCATAGTCCGAAGTCTGGGAGGGTTATACCTCCAGCTTCATTCCTTTTTTTTCTCAAGATTGCTTTGGCAATTTGGGGTCTTTTGTGGTTCCATATGAATTTTTGGATTCTTGGTTCTAGTTCTGTGAAAAATGGCATGGGTATATGATAGTGATTGCATTAAATCTGTAGATTACTTTGGGAAGTATGGACATTTTAACAATATTAATTCTTCCAATCCCACAGCATGGGATATCTTTCCATTTCTTTGTTCATCTTCAGTTTCCTGCATCAGTGTTTCATAGTTTTCAGATAGGGCTTTCACGTCCCTGGTTAGGTTTACTCCTAGGTGTTTTATTCTTTTCAATGCGATTTTAAACTGAGTTTAGACTTGAGGATATGGGGAGGGGGAAGGGTAAGCTGTGACAAAGCGAGAGAGTGGCATGGACATATATACACTACCAAACGTAAAATAGATAGCTGGTGGGAAGCAGCCGCATAGCACAGGGAGATCAGCTCGGTGCCTGGTGACCACCTAGAAGGGTGGGATAGGGAGGGTGGGATAGGGAGGATAGGGAGACGCAAGAGGGAAGAGATATGGGAACATATGTATATGTATAACGGATTCACTTTGTTAGAAAGCAGAAAGTAACACACCATTGTAAAGCAATTATACTCCAATAACAATGAAAAAGAAAAACTTTCATTTTGTGATATTTCATTATTAGTGTATAGAAATGCAACAGATTTCTGTATGTTAATCTTGGATCCTGAAAGTTTGCTTAATTCATTCATTAGTTCTAATAGTTTTTGAGTGGAGGCTTTAGACTTTCTATACAAAGTATCATGTCATCCGCAAAGAGTAACGGTTTTACCTTGTCCCTTCCAGTGTGGGTACCTTTTATTTCTTTTTTCATCTGATTGCTGTGGTTAGGACTTCCAATACTATGTTAAATATAAGTGGTGAGAGTGGGCATCCTTACCTTGTTCCTGAATTTAGTGGAAAGTCTTTCAGCTTTTCGCCATTCATTATGATGTTGGCTGTGGGTTTGTCGTAAATGCCCTTATCATGTTGGGACATGTTCCCTCTATACACACTTTGTTGAGAGTTGTTGTCATGAACGGATGTTCAATTGTGTCAAAAGAGTTTCCTGCATCTATTGAGATAATCATGTGATTTTTATCTTTCATTTTGTTGATGTGGTGTCTCACACTGATTGATTTGCAAATGTTGAATCTTCCTTGTGACCCTGGAATAAATCCTATGTGATTTATGGTGTATGGTCCTTTTGATATATTGTTGGATTTGCTTTGCTAATATTTTGTCCAGGACCTTTTCATTTGTATTAATCGAAGATATTGCCCTCTCATTTCCTTTTTCTGTAGTGTCTTTGTCTGGCTTTGGTGTCAGGGTATCGGTGGCCTTGTTGCATTCTTATTTTATGATGTCTTTGAAATGCCATGTGTTATCATTTCAACAAAGCTACAACATATACAATTCATTTAACACGTTTATCTTTCTAAGTCAGAAATGCAGTAGCAAAATGGAGGTAACAACAAGTTATTAACTATTTTTATTAATTATTAATTAAGTTTTACATTATTTTCTCTGTTTTTGAAATGCAGTTTATCACTTCAACATGTAAACAATAAGAAAAAATAATTGTAAAAAATTTTTTACTGAGTCTTTAAAATGTGTGTGTTATCATTTCAACAAGGAAACAATGTAAACAACACTCATTACTTTTACATTCTTCTTTCTTACTAAGTCTTTAAACTACAATCTGTTTTCATTTCAACAATGAAAATGCAATCTGTTTTCATTTCAACAAGGAAACACTATACAGAAAATACTAATTATTTTTTCCATTCTTTTCTGTTATCGTTGACATCTTCTATGTTACCATTTCAACATATAAACAGTAGGAACAACCTATTAATTAACTTTATTTTCTCTCAATTAGTCTTTGGAATGCAATGTTTTATCACGTTGATATGTAAACATATAAACACGTAATTATTATAACATTTTTCTTACTACGTCTTTGAAATACAATGCTATCATTCTAACATGTAACTATATAAAGAATTTAATTTACATTCTTTTATCTTTACTGTCTTTGATATGGAGTATGTTATCATTTCACCATGTAAACAATACACGTAGATTATCAATTAGTTACTCTACATCCTTTGTTTCTTACTAACTCTTGGATACACAGAGTGCATTCAACACCTAGGGTACATCACATTTGAGATTAGCCAAATTTCTAGAGTTCAGAAGCCACATATGGTTAGTGGGCACCATACTGAGCAGTGCAACTCTAGTGGAGGGGCAGAGGGAGCAAATACATATGCAACAATGTGTACGATGAAGGAAATATACATGGTACCTTAAGCAAAAGCAGCAGCAGAATAAATCTGCTTAAATGGGGAAGTAAGAGAAAACCTATCTGAGGAGGTAACATTTAAGCCATGACCTGAGGCCTGAGCAGCTACCCAACAGCACAAAAAGACCAATATCATTTGAGCAGACTATGTGAGGGGAAAGAGTGAAAAAAATACTGTGTTATGGGGGAATAAATAATTTCCCAAGTCTTCCAAGAAAGAGTAGAGAAACTGATAAATCATAGGAATGTCTACACTCTGAGTGAGATCAGGGACTTTATCTTTCTTAGCACCTGGAAAAGTACCTAAATCATAACAGATACTTGGTGAATGTGTGTGGAATAAGGAATAACTGAGCCAGGGGTCTGAGACCTGGGAAATTAGGCAGCAATATGCTGATGAAGATACCAATAGGTAGTGGGCATAGTTTGTTTCCTTTTAGTTGCATACGGTTTATCAAAAGCCACCTGAGGAAATCAGAAATACAAGAAGTTTGCAGGTCCCTAGAGGGTAAAATTATTCAACAACTACCACCTCTAGGAAGAGTTTCAATTGATCTGACTTGTGTCAAGTGCCCATAAATGGATAAGTGAACCAATCAGTGTGGATAAGGAAATGATGTACCATGACTGGGTCAGCTTACGTCACATACTCAACACTGTGGATAGTAACCAGAAAATGTAGAGGGCAGTGGGCAAGAGATCCAGCGGACATTTCAAATTCCTCTATTTCCTTTTTAAAGTTCCTCTTTTATAGAGATCAGTTTACATATCCAGTGTTCCTAACCCCAGTTTCCTAGAACAGCAGAACTTTATATATGTGTCTCTACAAACTTGGGTTTTAGGCAAAAAAAAAAAAAGTGAACACTTTCATGGCCACACATCGTGTTGAAACACCTCCCTGTGCTGTGGAAATCACTCTGAACAACTTACCCATTTCATGTCGTTCCTCTGTGCCCCGTGCAGCATCGCTTCCAACTGAGCCTGAACTTCAGCAAGTTTCTGACGGTCCAAACGGTCATGAAAAATCCATTCCTCGTAGCAATGGACAGGGACAGGATAAATCACATACTTCAGCTTCATCAAGGAAGTCAAGTGCTGCAGAAGGCTCTTGAGCACAGGCATTGTAATGGGATTGAAGGCAAAGCTAAGGACATGGAGCTGAGTACAGTGGCTCAGGGCTGGGATGACGGCAGAGAGAGTAGAATCAGTTATCATACAATTGTTTATCACCAAATGTTGCAGGGTGCTTGAGACCTTCTCCAGCAGAGCCTGGAAGGGCTCATAAACTTCTGAGAAGATGTGGTTGTTACTGAGACTCAATACCCTTAGGTGGGTGGCCTGAGAGCTCTGGGACAGGACAGTGACATCTCTGTGAGAAAGCTGACAGTGAGGTAGATACAGTGAATCCAACTGAGGTGGCACAACTCTACAGAGAGAAAAATGTAAGGTTATTTCAGAAGAATGAGGGCAATGAGCCCCAAATTTTAGGTACCTAAGGCTCTAGAATAAACTACTGTGTTCATGGTTTGCAATAAGTGGTTAACAATGTGGACTTTGGGATCAGACCTTATAGATTTGTGACCCTGAGAAAGTTACTTTACCACTCTGAGGTACAGGGTTTTAATCTTGAAAACGTGCACAGCAGTAATTATTATACAGAATTGCGGGAAAGGTTAAGTGAAGAAATTGCATGCACTTAGTATATACGACATAATCAGTGTTGGATCTGATTCACTTATTTGGCGAGGATGGGTCTGGGAAAGCAGCCAACTGAGGGTTTCCTTTGACTAGTACCCAGATGACAACCTCTCCATTCAGGGTGTAAGCCTGGGGGGAAATACAGGAGCAATATTATCTGGCAGTGTTAACTATTGGGGCCCATCCATGGGCATGTGCATTAGTCCTATAGCTTAATGTTTCTCCATCTGAATGCCTCCCCTTCCTCTCTAGAGAGCTGTAAAGTCCAATAGGAGAAGGACTGAGTCTTTTTCACCAATATATCTACAGACTTCTTTTAGGATCTGCCCACGGTCACTGAATGAATGAATGAATGAATGAGCACAGCTTCCTTTTCTAACCTCATCTGCTGCTCAGCATAAGGTACCCCTCTCTGCCCCAGCTATGTTCAAACTCCCAGCAGTGCCTATGCTGAGGCAAAGAGAGAAATGGGTTACAAGGAGCTTAGGAAGATCCAAGCATGGTCTCTTCTGTGTTAACAATGAGGTGATCAGGGAACCCAGGTTCCTCCCCACCCCCTCACCTGAGCAGTTTGTGCAGTTGATCTGTGAGGCAGAAGAAAGACAAGCTGAGCTCCTGGAGATGGTCCAGCCGCCCAAGGCAGAGGAGAAAAGATCTGAATTTCCTTCTATTGTAAGTTTTAAAGGGGATGTTACACAGAGTAAGGCTGTTCAGGTGGATCATCTGAGCCAAAAGGGTGACGACTTCACTCAGATTAGCCTGATCCATTTCCAGGTTCTCAATGCACCCCAGATCCAGAAACTGCAGGATACTTTTGTGCCCAGACATTCTATCGATTTGCAAATCTCTGCAGCAGACGTGCAAGGACCCAACATTCTGCTGAATCTTACTACAAAGGAAAGAGAGGAATTGCTTTGTTCTCAAGGTACTATTGAGGGAAATATCCACTAGTAATTCCATGGGTTCCTGAGCTGACTGAGGCTCAGACCCAGAATTACCAATCCCGAGGCACCTGACTCTATGCTGAGCTTCTTCTATCTTAAGGATAGAGTGCTGAGAGTAAATGCATGACTTAAAACAGAAAGGGAATGCAGTCCCAATCTCAGAGCATATTGTCTTACAGACCAGATCACTCCTTAAATCTAGGATCCTCAGTTTGGGCCCCCTGTAAGGAAAGGAAGAGACAGAACACATGAGAGACAGCTGATTTTAATATAACCCAGCAAGATCAACGATGAGAAGCAGGGACAGAACACTTTAACCCTGGTTTTCACTTCGTTGCCATTCACCAAGAAGTTCTTTCCACACAAATGCAGCGTCTTTCATCCTTTCCCCACCCCCTCCTTCACCTCCGGTCTTTCCCTGTCTCAATGCCCATACTTCACTTCTGTGTAATCGCACTCAAATCCATTCATAGTTTCCTCAAACACCTCTACTCTATAATCAACTCTATAAGGCAATAGAGTCCCGAAGGACCGACAGCTCTGCAAAGACTGCAGTATTCACCACTGGCTACTGTTGGGAGACCGTTAGGTATTCCCCTGCCCCAGGCTACAGCATACACTCCTGCTGACTCCCTGTGTCTCTACTGGTCATAGTCTTACCAAGAGGAAGAGTTCTGGGCAGGGAGGATCTGCAGACCATCAATCACGGCTTCCAAGATGTCATAGTATGATTCCCGTGTGGTCAATGACC